>NC_044323.1:85645410-86270410 GCF_007399415.2 Gopherus evgoodei
ATTTATGTACTCCTACAAAACGAGAGGAGTAACGCTAAAACCGATATTACTATATCGATTTAGGGTTAGTGTGGGCGCAAATCGACGTTATTGGCCTCATTATTTTACAGTAGCTACCCACAGTGCACCGCTCCAGAAATCGATGCTAGCCTCGGACCATGGACGCACACCACCGAATTAATGTGCCTGATGTGGACGCGCACAATCGACTTTATAATATCTGTTTTATAAAATCGGTTTAAGCTAATTCGAATTTATCCTGTAGTGTAGATGTACCCTCAGAGTCCAAGTTGAGTATACCTCAACTGTATTTTTCCTGATTCTTAGTGTTAGCTCTTAGTTTCCTTTGTTAATTAGGTATAGTAATTCTTATAGTTTAAAAAAAAAAATCTTAAAAAATTTTTACTTGCACTTTTAGCGTAAGAACCATTGTCCCTTCACCTATTTTTCTGTGTTTTTTCCCCTCAGGGGAACTGAAATCTTGGGAGGTCTTCGCAGGTTTAAACATTGCCTTTTGTGCTAAGAGACTATCCTGGTGAATGATACTCCTAGTTTGTCTGCTGCCTTATGGAGTCAATCTTCTCCACAAAGTGTAATTTCTACCTGAAATTAAAGTTGAGGGCAAGAAAGAACTGGGAACTTTAAATTACGTCGTCTTATGATGAAGGGTTTGCACCGATCAGCTTCTGACCTTGGCCAGCAGCCCTGCCTGTACAATGGTCTCCGAACAGGTCAGCTGCTTTGACCTTGATGCAGCACTCCCCCTGAGCATCAAAGAGGAAGTCTCCAGAATCCTCAAAAAGACCCTAGAAAGCAATCTTCCAGTCCTATGGTAGAGAAGCTACCGCAAAGACAGTATCCAATTAAAACACCTGTTTTGGCACCTACCAATATCCAACTCGGTATCCATGAGTCTGCAAGTTCCTCAAGTACTATGACCATCAGCAAACCTAAGGGACTAAGGGTTCTGGCTCTTGAATTGATAGTACTGATCTTCAGAGCAGCAGAGAAGACCAGCTCTTCTAAATATGTACTGACAGAGTCTACTAGGACCTCAGCACTTCGGTTCTGCAAAAGACCAAACTGATACGTACTGGTCATTCATTCGGTGCCATAGGTGCCTTATGCCAACATTACCTCTACTCACCTTGCATCATCAGTACCGCCCACTGTTTCATTATGCAACAGTTTTCATTTCCTTGGACTTGGCAGTAACAGAAAAGCCTGACTCTCCTGATGAGTTCTCGGTACTGACCATCTCTTGTTCCCTGGAGATTTGCCTGGTTCTGACAGAGTCTCCACCTATCTCTGACTGCTCCTCCTCTACCAAGTGACAGGGGGCCTGTAAGAGTCAGACAAAAAGTATTACATCCCCTCCAAGGATTCTGAATTTTTATTTTTGCATCCATCCTTCAGCTCCCTTCTGGTTGACATTGCGCATGAACATGGCAGACAGCACCACGTTAAATAAATTCCATATGACAAAGATTTAAAGCTTCTTGTGTTTTTTTTTTTTGGGGGGGGCCATAAGTCATGCTCATAGGCTACCTAACAACTTAGAATTGTCAATTATCAAGCCCTCATGGTGAAATACAGCCATACTAACTATTCAGAGTTGAATACCTTTATTGAGCATCTTCCAACAGGCAGATGGAATAATTCAGGTGATCATCGCTGCTGGCCAATTGTGCTCGCAAGAACATCTCTACATGCCTCTTTGGAGCCGCTCATTCTATCTCCACAGCAGTAGTCATGAGCGCCTTCCCATTTCAGCTCTTGGGTTTTTCAAGGAAAGTCCAAAATGCAGTTGAGGATCTTTCTTTTGATGGTTGAAAGTTGTTTGCAGAAAAAACGGATGAATGCTTGTATACTTTGACTCTAGAGCCACCTTGTGCTCTTTGGGAATTTACATCTTTGCATAAAAAATTTCAGTGAATCCCAGACTGCACAGAGATCTCATCTCATCCAATTTCCTGCCCCCCAGAGACGTTACAAACCCCAGTGTAAACGACAACGGTCCAAAAGAAGAAACCAGCTACTTGTCAAACATCGACCTCACAACCCACAACTTCGAAAGAACACCAATTTGGAAAAGTTAGGCAAGGTACTGAGTTACCATCCCCATTCTTATCTGCTGCAACAATCTGTCGCTCCCTTGCTTTCCGGAGACCACCTTTCTCGTTTCTGTCGGAACTGGGAACATATCTCTTTGGACGAGTGGGTGTTGGAGATCATTTCAACAGGATACTCCATTCACCTTACCTCCCTTCTTTCCCATCTCTCTTCGGGGAGCCCTCTCACAAGCACCTTTTGCAACAGGCTATCAACTCTACTGAATATGAGTGCCGAAGAACCAATTCCCATCCAACACAGAGAGAGAGGGGATTTTACTCCAGGTACTTCCTGGTTTCAAAAAAGAGTGGTAGTTGGAGGATTATTCTAGATCTAAGGTCATTCAACAGATTTATAGAGTTAGAGGTTCCAAATGGTAACTCTTGCAGAAGTGTCATCATGGGACCGAGGGGGATTGGTTCTCAGCCCTTGGCCTTCAAGAAGTTTACTTCCCTATAGCAATCCACCCCTCCCACAGAAGGTTGCTACACTTTACTCTGGGTCTAGAGCACTTTAAATATACAATGTTACCATTCAGTCTCTCGTCTGCACCTGAAGTGTTCTAAGTTTGTTCTGTGGTTGTGGCTCATCTTCACAGGCAAGGAACTCTCTCTTTTTCCTGGACCTTGACATTTGCTGGCTGAAAGAATGGTCCTTTGACAAAGCTTCAGTTGCCACTCAGAGGGCAGTATATCTATTTCTCAGACTGAGACTACAATTAAACATCCGAAAGTCCACCTTAACTCTAGTACAAAGTCTGGAGTTCATAGGAGTTGACCTTGATACATTAATGGCTGAAGCATTGTTCCCTTCATGTGGGTTTGTAACCCTACCCAATTTAGTCACTAATAGTCCAAGTTAGCTCTCAAACATTGGCCAGAAATTGTCTTCAGTTATTGGGACAAATAGCAGCTGGCACCTTGGTAATAAATCACGCGAAACTTCTTATGTGCTGCCTCCAAGGGAGGCTCAGAACTGTTTTTCTTATCAAGCAAGCTGAGTTTAAACAAACTACTGTCCGTGCCTTTGGTATTGAAAAAAATCCCTCTTCTGGTGGAAGAACACAGTATTTGCACAGGGGTGCCCTTTGCTCAGCCATCCTAGTAATAACAGATGCATCCCTTGGGGGGGGGGGTGCTCACCTAGACACTCACTGTTCAAGGCAGGTGGTCTCCTCTTGAGTCCACCTTGCATATCAACTTGCTTGAACTTAGGGAGTGGATACAGGGTTGCTCTTACACTTATCTGGGGCAAATACATAAAGATAATGACAGACATGTCATGCATGTTTTATGTAAACTGCTAAGGAGGAGTAAGATCACCTTCCCTTGCACTGAAACAGTGAGACTTTGGAATTGGTGCTTATGAAACCGGATCAATATCAGTAGCTTACATTCTGGGCGTACAGAACACCACAGCAGATGCTTCTTGCAAGTTTACAAGTGAGAGATGGATCCCACTATATTCCACTGTATATTTCAATGTTGGGGTGTCCCATAGATAGAGCTGTTCACCACAACCAAGAACAAGTAGTATTCCCAGTTCTGCTTGAGAAGTGGTCTGGGTCACCATTTCCTGGGAGATGCCTTTCTTCTTCTTTAGAGTACAGATCTTCCATTTGCATTTCCCATGCTGTTCAAGATAAAGAAAAACAAAGCCAAGGTTGTTCTCGTAGTTTCAATGTGGCCGAGACAAAAGTGTTTTCCTTACCTCACTCAGCTTGTTGTTTGACAACTGATCGCTCTCTAGACTGTCCCCCATCTTCTCTCTCAGGTTGCTAGTCAAATCAGTATCGCAGTTCTTCAGCTCAAGGCATGGTTTATAGATGAGTTGCAGGGTTAGAAACAAACTGTTCTGAGGGTGTAAAGAGAGTGCTGCTACATAGCAGCAGGAAACCATCTACATGTGACATGTATACCAAAAGTGGATAATATTCAAACACTGGTGTTTCCACTACGTTGTTTCCATTATTGTTTTGTAGTAATTCACATTTTAGAGCTAAAAGTGATAGGATTATCTTTAAGCTTTGAAGAAGAGCATGTTATGACCTTCCAACATATGGTAGAGTATTTTTCAGTCTTCGCTTATCCTACAACAAGGTTTCTCAAGGGACTGGATAATCTCTTCCCACAAATCAGATGCCCTATACTAGAATGGGACCTAACTTGGTACTCTGATGTTTTATGAGGCCTTTCTTTGAACTTACGGTCACCTGCTCACTTTTACACCTCTTTATGAAAACTGAATTTCTAGTAGCCATGACTTCTGAAGAGGTGGATGAGATGGAGCTCTCATGGCATTCGCCGCCACCACCCCCGCAACAGAATAAGATCACACTGCAATCGCATCCCAGGTTCCTGACAAAGGGATTTTTGGCCTTGCACATAAATCAAAACTGTTCATCTTCCAGTTTTCTTCCCTAAGCCACACCAGTATAAAGGAGATGTGACATTACATGACACCACAGCCATACGCTCTGTCAGAAAGGCAGCAATCTTCTACTTAAACAAGATTAAGCCCTTTAGGAAATCTCCTCCTAGATTTCTCTCCATTGCGGATGGAACTAAAGGATCTCGAAGTTCCAAGCAAAGACACTTTAGATAGATATCTGGTTGCATTACCTCTTTGCTATCAGTCTTAGGATCTTCAACCTTCCTCTAGAGCAGGGGTTGGCAACCTATGGCACGCGTGCCAAACCTGGCATGCAGCGGGTTTGTTTGTTTTTTTTAAATGGCATGCTGCTGCCTGCCGGGGTCCTGCTCAGCCTGCTGCCGAACCCTGGCAGCTCCCCAGCCTGCTCTTCTCTGCCCCCCGCCTATGGCTCTGTCTGGTGGGAACGGGGCAGAAGCAAGCTTGGTCCTGCCAGCTGCTGCTGTAGGGCAGGCTCCGCCGGCAGCCAAGCTTCCCCCTCCCCTGCCTTTTCCCCCAGCCTGCTGCGTCGAGCCCTGCCTCCTCTTCCTCCCTGCCGCCGATAGCCCTTGCGACGGAGGGGAGAAGAGCAGCCCCAGTGCCCTTACTGCTCAGACTGGTAAGGAGGCTGGGAAGGGAGGCAGGAGCGGGGCCTTGGAAGTGGGGTAGGAGCAGGGTGTATCCCTCCAGCCCCTTGCCATGAAGCCGCTCATGGCAGGGGGCTGGGAGCACCCCCCTGACCCCTGCATTTCCCCTACCCCACGACCCTATCATTGATTCCTGCACCGTCCACACATACCCAGCCCCCCTTCCACACACCCCATCCCTGACTCCTGTACCCCCTCACACACCCCATCTCTCTGCCCTGACTCTTGCACCCCCGACCCTGAGCACCAAATGGGAGCTCCTGCACTGCCCCTTCCCCCGCCCCATTCCCACCTGCATCCCTTGCACCAAATGGGAGCTGCCCAAGTACGCGCTCCACATCCAAACCTCCTGCCCCAACCTTGAGCCCCCTCCCTCATTCTAGCTCCTGGCCAGACCGTGCACCCCAACCTGCTCCTTCATCCCCAGCCCTGTGCTCAGTGCACTCCCACCCTCAGCTCCATGCAGATTGAGAGGGGAAGAGAATGGGCCGGAACCAGGGAGAAGGTAGGTACCCACTCTGTGGGCAGGGCCCGGGACCCCAGGCTGGCAATGGGTTGAGTGGGGCTGGCGGCTGGGACCCCAACTGGTAAGAGGCTGGTAGCCAGAACCCCAGACTGGCAGCGGGCTGAGTGGGGCCGGCAGCTGGTCTGGGGTCCCGGCCGCAGGCCCTGCTCAGCCCGCTGCCAGCCTAGGTGAATGGAACCCCAGGCTGTGAGTGGGCTGAGCAGGCCGGTGACTTAAGATCAGCATTTTAGTTTAATTTTAAATGAAGCTTCTTAAACATTTTGGAAACCCTGTTTACTTTACCTACAACAGTAGTTTAGTTATATTATATATAGACTTAAAGAGAGAAACCTAAAAAACATAAAAATGTATTACTGGCACGCAAAACCTTAAATTAAAGTGAATAAATAAAAACTCGGCGCACCACTTCTGAAAGGTTGCCAACCCCTGCTCTAGAGTGTTAACTCACTCCACGAGATCCCTCTCTACTTCAATAGCCGTTCTTAAGAATGTTCCCATCAGAGAAATATGTAGAGGTATGAGTTGCACATTCATTCATAGATTTGCTGAATACTGTGCAGTCACTCAGCCTCTGATACCATATTTGGCTTTACTATTCTATCTTCAATCCTAGACTCGACTCCAAAGCCCCACCCCACCACGGAGGGTACTACTCCATAGTCACCTAGAGTAGAGCACCCATAGGGACACTACTCGAAGAAGAAAAGAAGGTTACTCACTCTGTGCAGTAACTGTAGTTATTCGAGATGCGTCCCCCATGGGTACTCCACTGCCTGTCTTTTTCCCCTCTGCTTTAGAGTTCTTCAACGAGTGTCATAGTAGAGAAGGAACCATGGTCAGTTTGCCTGCGCAGCTCCATATAGCCTTGATGCAGGGCACAAAGCTTCAGGGAATGTGTGTGCAGGCTGAATGGACGCTGCTATCTAAAATCTCTGATGTGAGATACATGGAGCGGAAGTACACCTTGAATGGAGTAGCCATAGAAGGATACATCTCGAAGAACCACAGTTACTGCACAGGGTGATTAACCTTCTCTTTGGGCTTTTATTCACTGAAATAACTGATAGACTGTTAGGTTTAGTAAGTCTTTTTTCCAGCTTTATTACTATGTTCTAAAATTTCTTTACAACTTATAGTTGTAAAGCCATTTCATAGTTAGGAAAAACTATATTGCGTGTAACACTGTTTTTTAATTCTTTAAGTCACTGAGATTATTGAGTGAAGAGGAAGCCACAGACAATGATCTAAGAGCAAAATTCAAAGAGCGTTGGCAAAGAACACCATCCAGTGAACTCTACAAACCTTTGAGGGCAGGTAAATCTCAACTTTCCACTTCTCTGAGCCTGGGACTGCTGCATGAAAGGCCATTCTTAAATTTAAATTTAATGTAAATTTAAAGTAGCTTTGAGTCATCTGGTATTAGTTTCAACAAGATCAATTCAGTTGAAGAAAGATCTGTCTGGGCTCTCATTACGCCACTAGAACCAAGATTGAGGGTATTGCCATAGGAGTCTCTTTGCTGGGTCTGTGCCATCAGAGGATCGATTCCCCCCCCCCCGGCCCCCACCCCTTTGCACAACGTTAATTCATAGAGCCCTGCAAAATCTGCAGGTATCCACTTTATATCTGTGGACCATTTTTGTGGATCGGATGCAGATACAAATTTCATGTATACACAAGGCTCTATTAATTACCTATATATACTAGTTGTACAGCCAGATCCTACTAGTGATGTGAAAAGAGGCTGATCTTATAACAGAATAACTGGTTTATTGTGTCACTTAAATAGTCTGTACTCTTGAGTATAACAGACTTCCTGTTTTAGGTTTTAAGAACTGTATGCTGCTTTTCATTGTTTTGGATGGATTAGAAAGAGTCACTTGTTGCCCTTTTTTCTGAAAGAATTTTGTTTGTAAAAATTCAATTTTTAAACCGCTGTTCCTTACACTGCACTTAATCACCTATCACCATGTTCTTTGATTTCTGATTTGTATTATTTTGAAATTTTGAACTGACATGCAAGCTTTTAAAATTTGTGCAATTCACACCACAGAATTTTTTAATGTACTTTCTTAGTAATTCCTTGAATAATCAACAGATGAGGATTTTAATTTGGACATTTTAAACCTTCATTGCATATACAGGACTTCTGTTTGAATGTTCTTGTGTTTGAAAACTTATAACGAATTTCTGAAAGGTACAAATGTTGCTGTAGTATAAGACTTGGATTAAGTTGCAGCTTTGTAGTAATCTAAATATTACCTCTGTTTTATTGCCAGAGGGAGCCAATGTCAGTAATATTTTGGATAAAGCTATACAGGCAGATGGACATGTTAAAGAGCGCTATCAGACTCATCGGGATACAATTTCACTTCTGTGTAAACCAGAACCAGAATTGAATGCAGCCATTCCTTCTGCCAATCCAGCAAAAACCATTCAGGGAAGTGAGGTAAGGCAAGGAACTAGAAGGTTGCCTATTAGTGGCTACACTGAATGGCAATGCATTGGGACAACAGTTACTTAGTTTGTCTAGAGTTTCTTAAAGGAAAAAAAAAGAATGGATCTATATGAAATTTAAATGGGCAATTATCTGGACAACATTTAGAATGAGTTGTGTTGCACAGGATAACACTAGCATGGTATATGAAACCGCACTATTTACAGTATTTGAGGTTTCCCTTAAGGATTAGGAAAAGGGAGCGCTAGAACTAACCTACTTCCTTCCCAAACTGATTCCTCTCTAGAGTATAAAAGGGAGTTAAACAGATGGTACTAAAATCAAGGGAAGTTTTGCTCCCAGAAAAGACTACAGAAATTATCTTCTAGTAACCTGTGGATCTCATTTTTATTTTGCTCACTCTTATGTTCATTTACCTAAAATAAAAGGTTTCAAAATTGATCTGGTTGACAGCATGTGGGAACAGAGGTGATCCATAGGATGTTAAGATGACGATGGCATGGAAACATTTGAGAGCCCCTACCTAAAGTATGAAGCAATTAGATTAATTCTATTTCCAGAGTAGCCATATTTAAACTGCCAGTATGATTAGTTGCCTACTATGGAGCAGTTTGAATGCAGTATGTTTGACAGCATGTCAGACGTTTGCAGCTATTTCATGGATCCTTAAAAACCCTTCCTAGTACTTTAATACTTAAGGTTGCAGTGGTGGCATTAAGTCTTTAAAGGAGAATGTTTCTTTAAATATATAAAGAAACAAAAACGTTTTAAGTATCATATCCTGGTAGTTCATGCTTTGAAAGTTAAAACCTCATTCAATACATAATGTCCATGTAACCTGATACTACTTTCATGACTGTGGTGTCATAACTTCTTAAAGTTATTCCATAGCATATAAAATTTTAAATTCAGGTTGTTACTCAAACCCTTTGATCCATGTTGAAATTCTCACTCCTGTCAATCATGGAGAAGACTTCTGAAGGAAAGTGAAGTATTGTACAAGTGAGCTGGCTTCTCCTGTTAACTGGATATAGTAGTGAAAGTTGTTTCAGAATGTAAACTGAATATCAGAGGTCACCAATATTGAATTATCTGTGAGGAATGCAAGATGAGTGATAGAGTACAGCTTGCCAAATTTGCTTCAAAACTAAGTTCAAATATTAACTTACTTTTTTTGTAGGTTGTTAGTATCTTAAGATCTCTACTAGCTAGCCTGGATGAGGTGAAGAAGGAGAGAGAACAACTTGAGAATGACCTAAAATCTGTAAATTTTGACATGACAAGCAAATTTCTGACTGCACTTGCACAGGATGGTGCTATAAATGAGGAAGCTATCTCTGTCACTGAATTGGACCGGATATATGGAAGTTTAACACACAAAGTGCAAGAGACCCTGAAAAAGCAGGATGAACTTCTCAAAAACATTCAGGTATAAAACATTAACAGTAGGTTTCTCCATGTGACTTTTTTTATAAACTTAGCAGTGCTGTCCCAGATCCATAGGGCCTACTCAGATAGCAGGACTGCAGATAATTTACGTAACCTTTTAGTCTTTACCTTTTCCTTCTCAGGACTCCCACTATGCTGAAATAATAGCTGATCAAGTGATCCTTGACAGATAAATAGTTCCCAATGAGGATGGCACAGTGTAAAGTGACATTCTATCTGATTAGAAAGACACGTTTGGGTGCCGAGGTACAGCTCACTCCTTCTAACCAGCAACTATAGTTGGACACTTCATCAGAGTCTTGAAGCCCCACCAGTGTATAAAGTTGCACCAGCCATATGCCAATTAGAGTTTATAGCTTTCAAACTGTAATTCACTCTGACAATTCCATCCTAGTTTCATACATCAAAAAGCAGATGATACCAGAAGCAAAACTGTAAAAGAAGCAGCTTTGCTCATAAATTTGGGCAGAAGGAAATGTCTCTCTGGAGCCCATGATGGTGGTTTTCTTGACTGCATCCCATGTAGAAACTTATGTTCTTCAAGCATTTGTCCACATTGGTAGATATACCTCAGGGAGGAGGTGGGGTGGGGTGTCTAGAATATTTTAGCCAGCAGTGTCCATTGATTCAGCATTCCCCCCACTTATTTCAGAAAGTAAATATTTTTTGGGTTTGACATGTTCTTCCACTGATCATCCTAATGGCTTTTATCTGCCAGAATAATTTAGAGGGTCACCTAAGCAGGAGGGCCTTACTTAACCATGAGTCTGGACAAATGGACTCGATGATTAAGTGTTTTGGGATTGGGGGGTTCCTATGATAAACCTATTTGCCACTGAAGTGATTAAGAAGCGTCCTGTGTTTCATTCCTTATGAAGACTCAATCTGGACTCTCCAGATGTAGTTCTGATCTGGTGGGGGTTAGGAGTTGCTATGCCTCCCGACACACACACTGAAGTCCCAAAGTCTTTAGGAAGATATGTCAAGACAAGGTCTAGGTGATACTGATAGCACCTGTGTGGGTGTAACCATTTTTGTTCTCTGACCTAATATACCTTTTTATCTGACAACCTTGTCTGCTTTCAGTCCTCCTAGACATCTGGGCTTGAATTTCACAAAACCATAACCTAGTGCTACACCTGGAGCTGAATTCTCTGCAGCTCACAACAAGGAAATTATCTGGCTAATCTGAATCATCAGGAGCTTTTGGTCTAGCTATGGTACTGGCACGGGGGTAAAAGGAAGCCCATCTCACTAGGGGCTAATCAGACATACTCAGCTGGTGGAGTATTCTGTCTGTTCTGGATTATTTATTGTCCCTACAATATTTGGGTCTGTCAATTGGTACTATCTCTGCTACTCTCGGGTTCTTGTCACCTCCCCACCCATTTCCAAATTTCTGAAGGGATTAATTCGTTTCCACTATTTTGAAGAGCGCTTTCCTACATGGGATTTGACTGTGGTGCTGATGTCCTTAATGGATCCTCATTTTGAATCTGTCGTCATGCTCAGTGTATTATCTCTCCACAAAAACAGCGTTTGTAGGAGCTATTGCTTCAGCTTGTAGAGTGAATGATTTACAGGGTTTTATAGTTGGGGGGACCCCATTTATACCATATTCCAGAAGAACAGAGTTATTCTTAAGCCACATCTGAAATTTTTGCCATGCATTGTTTCAGGCTTCCATTAAACAAATGTATACATTTATCTTTATTTTTTCCTCAAACCTCACAATTCTCCTGCTGAGGCAAAGCTTCATATGCGTGATTTACTTAGGGCTGTAACTCTTCACCTTTTTTAGGGTAAAGCTTTTGCATACATCTCATAGGCTCTTTATAGTTTTTGGCAGTAAATCAAAAGGATTGACTGTTTCCATCCAGAGATACTTAATGTAGATTATATTAAGATTTCCTATGTGTTGAATAAACTTCCCCTTCCTTGTTCGGTTAGGGCTCAGGTGACATCTATAGCGTGTCTTCAGGGCGTTTCTACCTTGGAGATTTGAGGTACAGAAGCTTGGCGTTCTGCCCATACATTTACTAATCACAACTACAGAGTGGCAGTTTCTAGATCAGATGTTGCCTGCCTTGTTGCTGTCCCTCAGTAGAAGGGTCGTTGAACTTGGAGCTTTGATGGCAGACCTGCCATTCACAGTATTCCACAAGGATATGGTCTCCTTACATCTACAGCCAAATTTTTATCAGAGATAGTCTCCCAGTTTCACATTAACTAATCCATTTGTTTACCTGTTTTCTTCCCAAAACCACACATGTCTGCAGAAGAGCATTGACTCTATTTCCTCTATGTCTGATGAGCTTTGGCCTTCTACTTGCAGAGAATGAAACCAGTCAGGAAATCCCCTGGACTGTTTGTTGCAGTAGCAGAAAGACTTAAAGGCCATGTCCATCCAGAGAACTTTAAAGTGGATTTCTGGCTCTATTAAACTCAGCTGTTGAGCCTACTTGTCCCCAGAGGAGTATGGGTTCCTGCCACTAGAGCTCAAGCTACAACCATGGCATCCCTTCTATGTGCCTCTTACAGGCATATGTAGAGCAGTCATGCGGAATTCTGTACAAATCTTTGCCACGCATCCTGCCTTGGTGCAGGACTTGATGGCAAGTGCCTCCTTTGGCACAGTGATTCTCCTTATGACCCTTCTATCCTCATCCTCGCACCCTCCTCCAGCTTATGTACTGCTTGTCAATCACCCTAAGCCGAAGTCAGTAGGGACCGTCACTCAAAGAGGAGGTTACATACTGTAACTAGGCTCTTCGAGATGTGTGGTCTCTGTATTCCATATCTCATACTCCTCTGGATCTGTCAGATTCATGATGGAGAAAGATCTGGAGACATGGTCACTCTGTCCCACGCTTTATCGCCTTGCGGAGGCATGAGATGAATCGGCGCATGCTCAGACTCAGTGGACACTGCTTTCAAATTCTCTGATTCTGGGAGCATAATGTGCACGTATAACTCTCAGCGGAGTACAGATAGGGACCACACATCTCAAAGAACCTTCAGTTACAGGTAGGTAACTTCATCTGGACATTGGTTCAAGCTGTTCTGTAACTTCTTTTGAAGGCTTGGGTTGTGAAAGGGTCTAGGACCTGGTTCAGCCTCTCACACAGCTGATGTTTCCTTACCAGTTGCCTTCAAATCCAGTTGCCTTCAAATCCTACTGTGGCATTTAGTTTTTGGGTTTTTTGTTTCTTTTCTTTCCTGTTTGAAGAACAAGGGTTTCGAGATCTCTGCTTCAAAGATATATATATATATATATATACACACCCTTCTGTAGGCCTTTCTAGATGAATATAATTAAAAATCAGGCCACAAGAAGTGCATGGTTTGTAGATTATGCAGTTTCCAGTTTCACTGTTTAGTGTATAAATCAGTTCCCTTCTTACAGAAGAATGTAGCAGGAAAGCAGAGGCAAAAAATGCTAGGGAAATGAGCATTCAAACTCTTTCCATTCTGATTGGTGGAGCTTAAGGCCTGTCAGTGACCAATATCACAGTTCATTACTACAGACTGGAAAAGCTCATTGTAGAGCTACAATTTTTAGGAAGGATACTAATGTTCTTTTTCTCTAAGCCAGCTGGTGGGAGTCTTAGAACAAGAGTCCACAGTCTCCGCCCAACAGTTTACAGTTGCCTGTCTGCTCTCTTCTGTTCCTTTGATTCCTTCCGGTATTAGAGCAATGCTACAGCCCTTGCCTTTAACAAGGAAGTGGGTGCTTGGTGACTGGGAGATGGTCAATCATGGGGGAAGAGCAGGGGAGGGAAGTTGTTGAAGTTCTTTTTGCTCTTTTGTCTGAAACATGTACTTGGAGATGGGAACTGCCCTTTAAAGAAAAAAAGGGAAACTCTAGATAATTGAGGTGTAAAGCTGGGAAACTCTCATTTCTGTACCTAATGCAAGTCCTGCCAAGCATCCTTGTAATTACTTTCTTTTACGTGCCCTCTTGTACTTTGCATATAGAAGATGTGTGGGATGTTTGATCTTCAAAACTCTACAACATTTCACTTGGTCAGAAGCTTAATTATTTCATGCTTGTTGAAATCTCTCTTCTGGTGTGCAACTAGTAAATATTCATTAGAGTGGTTAGAACATTCTAATGACAGTTTTTTAGTTATTTCCCAAGAAAGAGAAGCTTGAATTCAAAAAGGTAAAATCATATTGTTGGTCTTTATTTACTATGTCGTCAATGTTTCTGTATGACTACAAAATAATGATGCAATAGATGTTGAGTAAGTGTCCAGAAGTTTCTGAATAACTATTTAAACGTGAAATTATTGTTTGTAACCTATGTGACAGACCCAGGCCAGTGGGATGCAGGAGTCTGGTAGAGGGCAAATATACTGGTCACTGGCTGAGTAGTTTTCTGTTCCCTGAGTGACCAGAGCAGGGTCTGCACTAGAGTAGTCAGGAACTTGCTAGAACCAATTAAGGCAGACAGGCTGATTAGAACACCTGCAGCCAATCAAGGCAGGCTAAGCAGGGCACCTGGGTTTTAAAAGGAGCTCTCTCCAGTCAGATGGGGAGGAGCCAGAGGAGAGGAAGTGTGTGTGAGGAGCTGGGAGCAAGAGACACAAGGAGCTGAGACTGAGAGGGTATGCTGCTGGAGTACTAAGGAGTATAAGTGTTATCAGCCATCAGGAGGAAGGTCCTGTGGTGAGGATAAAGAAGGTGTTTGGAGGAGGCCTTGGGGAAGTAGCCCAGGGAGGTGTAGCTTTCACACAGCTGTTACAAGAGGCACTATAGACAGCTGCAAATCCATAGGGCCCTGGGCTGGAACCTGGAGTAGAGGGCGGGCCCAGGTTCCCCCCCCACCCCACCCCCAAACCTCCCAACTTCTGATCAGGCACAGGAGGAGTTGATCCAGACTGTGGGGGAGATCACTGAGGTGAGCAAATCTGACAATAAGTGCAGGACCCACCAAGGCAGAGGAGGAACTTTTGTCACACCTAATAAACTTTTCTACAATTTCTGTCTCTGCAGAGGTTGAGATGTTCCTTACTTCCAGGAGGAAGAAACTGTTTCTGAATGACAGTACGTCATTCATGTTTACACCGAATATTTTAAATGCAAAAGTCTCTTAAATACACTACACATAATTGTCTTTAATCCTCGGAGATATTGCTGTGTTGATGTTTGAATGCCTTGGATTTTAAATTTCAGGAATTTTAGACATCTCTTGGGGCCAAAACTCTTCATTCTATTCTATTCTATTCTATTTTTTTTTTTTTTTTCCAGAATGCACACCAGGAATTTTCAAAGATGAAACAATCAAACAATGAATCTAATTTAAGAGAAGAAGTTCTGAAGAATTTAGCTGTAGCAAATGACAACTTTGTGGAACTTGTAGCCAATTTAAAAGAAGGCACAAAGGTATAGTAACCTTAGGGAGACAGACAGAGTACATTGCAGTGTACATGCAAAACTATATGTAAGCAACAGCAAAATTTCCAGTTGTGTCAGATGCACTCTTTTCTTTGGCTTACTGTTTTTACTCTTTTTTTTCTCTAAAATATGTATCTGTATAACTCTGAATTGCTGCAGTTTTAAAACTTTTGTCATGTTTGTATAAAGACTTAGGGCTCTCCCTTACACACACTCACTCACTCTTGTGCCAGAATAACAAAAGATGTGAATTACACCTTTTTAGTTAGATTTAGTTAATTCAGTGCAAGACTCTGTAGATCAGCCCTAGTATTTGAGGCATTTTTCCTCTCCATCTACAGTGATAACAGGTCACTTCATAAAACTTGTGTTTGTATGCATTACTGTTTGTGCGGTCTGGAGAGAGATCAGGAAGGCCATACTCAATTTGTCTTTATTTTTGTTGACTTTTGATACTGGAAAGTTGTCTCTGGACAATTTGTTTTGCTTGTTTATCAGTAAGAGATTAACATTAACCCTATAGTAGAGACTGCTAGTGTTTATGTAATAGTCTCATTTTAAATTTTATTAAACTAGTATCTCCTGTTTAAATATTCTGATCTCCGTTTGATCTGAAACAAATTTGTCTTCCATTTATAATATATTTGCAGTTGCCCAGACTAGTTGATTGATCTAGTGCAGTGGTTCTCAATGTGTGGCCCAATTAGCATACAGCTGTGACCCAGCTGTGTGCTAAAGGCTGCAGGGCCTGTGTGGCTGGGGTCCAGGCTGCCCTGCTGGAACAGCGGGGTCTGGGGCCCCTAGCTGCCATGCTCTACCTGGCACAGCTGGGTCCGCTCCTGTCCCCACTCTGTGGAGGGGTCTCGGGGTGGGCACTGGGCGTAGGGGTCTTGAGGCTGGGGGATGCAGTGGTTCTCAAGTAGTTTTGAGAACCACTGATCTAGTGCTTTTCCAACGAAGAGCAAATGTATTCAGTGGTGTGTTTTTACTGGAATCAGAAGTTTTGAGCCATGAAATGTCTCTTCATAACTGAGCCAATTTATAAAAACATGTATAATGTAAAGAGTTAAACATTAAGTTGTTTTTTAAGTGGAGCGTGAATTATGCTTATGTGGATCTTAAGACTATATTCATTGCAATATGTTCACTTTTTTTTTGATAGTTTTAAATGAATGACAGAAATCTTGCTGAAATTCCAAACAAATGGCAGTGACATCGTTTTTGCCCGTAAGACTGAAAGAGATGAACTTCTAAAGTAAGAATCTAGTATTTGTTTAAGCGCTAACGAAAGTAATATTATTTAGTCATAAGTACAATGGTTGTGCTTATGTGGTACTAAACTGAGAGGAGAAGATGGCTCTTGGATAAAGTACAGCTTCTAAGAATAATTTGTTCCTTTCTAACACATTAAATTATTTGAAAGGATTATCAAAACAGTGGTAAAGTGAGCAGTTGAACAAATTATTAAACTTCCAGAAATCTCTTCACAAGATGCCTTTATCATTTTATCCTAGCTAGTGTCTGCATAATTTAGCGTTATCATGCTAGTATCTACCCCTTTAAAAATTTTTCAGATAAATACCATTTAAAGTGAAGATCATTGCCTCAGAACTCATTATTTGTCAGAAATTACAGTTGTCCTAATACTTTGGATGTCCTCTGACAGATATTTGGAGTTCACTTGTACTAAACAATTTTCCTCAATGTATCCTGTAGTAGGGAATTCTCAAGTGGTACTTGGTAAAATGAAGAAGTATTTCCTATAATCTATTTCATACTCTAGTTTTGTATAGATTTTTTTTTTACCATCCTCATTATCAGTGTCTGTGCACATTCCAGTAGCACATTAAGCATGGACTACCTTTCTGTCATATCTTTGTGCTCTCATCCTCTCCCCATGTCTTGTTTAATGTTTTTTAATATGCATGTTGCTATGTATTTATGTCAGAGAAGGCAAAGTCAAAGAAATGCCCCTTCTGCTTGGGGTAAAAGGTGATGAGGGAGCTCCTGCCACGGTCTTGGACCAGCCCCTGAGAACTTCCTCTTGTTGCCTTTTAACTTCGTGGCCTTTGTTCTATGATAACTCAGTTGTACTTCTCTGTACTAGTCACTTGATGCACTGCTTTTCCATATACTCTAAAACGAAGTCTGTTCATTTTCAGAATGCTGCTGCTTCCACAACTCCTCTGTTGCCTTTAGTGTTTTTCCTCACCTTTCTCTGGATCTTTTTATTTCTGCTATACTTCTGAAGGAAGTATTCAAGCTGAATGCTTCAGGTCATAAGGTCATCGTCATCTGGCATCAGGAAATCATCTGCCCTTGTGTGCCCAGTAACATAAACCTAATGCTGCCCATTCAGTCTACTTCATTGTGGTGATCTAACATAAGGCTAAGATTTTGTCATGGATATTTTTTATTGAAAGTCATGGGCAGGATGCAGGCTGTAAACAAATGTACACACAGTAATGCAGTTTTTTACTACACCAATACAGAAGCTTTTTAATTGCCCATAAACCTTATATAACTTTGACTACTGACAAGATTAATTGTTAGTGTAAAATGATCATTTACTAACAGTTAGAGCGTTCCACATTCTGAAACAGCTTGTTGTATTGTGCCAGGTTGTCATCTCGCAAGTTATCTTTGTAAGACAAAAATGATCTTTGGCAGTCCACACTGTTATCGGGCATTAGCAAACTAATCAGATCTATTATGGTCAGACTGGAAAGCGATCTTAAGTTGTACCAAAATTTTACAATGTCAGGGCACTTCATTCAGAAACTGCACTGCTGTAGCTGCAAAACTCTGCTTTTGCCAACTCTTCTTCAAACATGGGAATAGACCTTGCATCACTAATGTATGTGTATCAAGAAGTTTGGGATGATGGGGATCAAACGCATCAGCAGGCTAAAAAAAGCTGGCAGCTGGTTGACAAACTCTCAGAACCAGCATGAGGCTTCCTAGCTAAAAGATTGTCAGTTGTGTCACTGAAGGACTTTGACCAACTGACAAGATCAGCCAAGTCATTTGCTGCCTTACAGGATCTGATTTCTGTTTTTTCATAAGCAGTGAGAGTTGCCATTATTCTTGGTGCAAACAGTTCTAATGCCTGCGATATCTGCTTTTATTTCCATGATTTACTGAGTGGCCACATCTTCAGCAGATGAATTACAGCTTCACTCCCACTCCTCAAAAAAAATCCACATAATCCTGCAGGTGGCTGATACGAAAATGGACAGCTTCAAACCAACTGTTCTACCATATGGTTACTGGTGAAGGTGGAATTACAGGCACTTCCTTTTGCTGGAACGATTGACTGAACTATGTTTTGTGGGCAGGGCAAGCAGTAAATGCACTTTTTACAGCAATGACAATTTCATTTACTTTTCGAAATGTTTTTCTCCAAGTTTTACCCATTAAGTTGAGAAGAAGTGCTGTGTATGTTACGTGCACTGTATTTAGAAAAAGTGCTTTGAGACTCTGCTCCCAGGTTTTCTTCATATATGCAGCATTGTCAGTGACAAAAGCAGTGACTTTTAAAAAAAAATTCCGTATTTCTGAAGTGTTTCCACCACTGCGTGACTCCGTTTTGAAGTTAAGTCTTCAAACATACACACGCTGTTTACAAAGACTTCAATTCCAAACTATCTTCCCCTTGTTGGCTTGAAGTGTCTGCAAAAGACAAACAGGGATATTCACTATGTAGCACCCTGCAGCATCAGTAGTTTCACCTGCTAGGAGACCAATTCCAAAACACTGATTCAGCAGTTCTTTCAGCTCATTTACATGTCTTTCAAAAAGCTTTGGCAAGTATGTTTTTTGGAGATGATCCAAGGTAGGTATAATGCTGATGTTATTCATGGAGCTTTCCAGATAGCTTTTCTTAGCAGAGTAGTCTAAGACATGTAGTAGAACGTTAGCAGTGCAGAAAGCCTCTGTAAACATCTGTCCTATGATGCATCTGTTCTTCGGTCTTTACAGTAAACAGGTCATTCACCATTTTGTGTAGTTTAGCTTCTTGCCCAGACCCGATTCAAGGCCTTGTGCCCTACCTTTTATGCAAAGTACTTTCTGTATGTTTGTCACAGCTTGCGTTTCGTGTGTAATCTACAGGAGCGTTACATGCTGTACAAAACATCAGTCCGCCACTTTCATGATTTTCCATTTGAGTATTTTACTATTTCTCTGCTTAGCAGTTGTTTGCCATTTTGCTCCTCAGTGTACTTTGGGATTGCCATTTTTTCTCTCGCGCAACTAAAGCTCCCACATATGCTCTTCATGATTGACTGCTCAGTTACAAAAACCTTATTGGCTAAGCAACAACCAGGGCCAGCATTAGGCTGGTGGATCCAGGCAGAAACTAAGGTGTGCCCCCTGGTTCTGAATGAATGGAATTTTGAGGCAGTTGTAGAGGTCTCATAAAAATCACGGAATCCGTGGCTGATTATTAGCTTTAATCTTATGCCTTTCAGTGAATAAGCCAGCATTGTCAAGTGCTTGAGACCTGAGTACCAGAGTGAACTGTGGTTTGATCTTGTGTGACAGTTATGTTGTCATTTAGATTAGTCAAGCACAGTACAACAGTGGCAATAGCACAGCTTTTCAGCCTTCACATGTAGGGTGACAGTATCATGCTGCAACAGTAATATGTACATGGATAAGGTTAGTACAATAATATGCTTCTTGAGGGTCACCACTGGCCCTTTTCTTGCTTAAGAAGAAAGCTTATCAAAGCTACATATGTTCTGTCTTTCTAACCAGATCATCTTATTCACCAAAGCATTGGTGAAGGCTGCTTGTTACTGAAATTAGTTGGAGAATGTTGCTTTAATCAGTACACATGCCCTATTGACACTTAATCCCCAAATCCTATCCTATCCTTTTTTTTAGAAGTGCTTTATATGGAAATTGTGCTTGTAAAGTAAATCTTAACATTTAATAGAGTTGTTCGCCTTCCTGCCACATCAGGCCAGCAAAGAGGAACCTAAAGTTTCTCCACTGTGGTATATTTGAGGTGAAGATTCCCAAATTCATTTTTAAGCCTGACAGTCTCTCTCTCTCAGTGTATGGGGTTAAAGCTATAAAATTAGTGCAAACAAAATATTACCATCATTCTGTCAGTAGTTGGTTAGTGTCACTAGCACTGTTACTGCTTGTACTAAGAGTTGATCACCACCAGAAAGTTGCTGTAGGACAGAGTAAGATGACCAGACTCTTCAGGATATTTGTAGTACATCTCTACTAAAAACTCTTCTGCATTATGCAAAATCTAAAATCCTAGTAAAATATTAGTCAGTATAACATCCCCCAGGTAGTTCTTGTTTGGCACTGGAACCTTTGGAGCTGTAATATGACAGGTTTTTTTTTCATTTTCATGTTAATTAAGGTATAGGAGGAACATTAAAATGGATTTGACTTCTAGCATTGTGGTAAGAGCTTTGTATTTTGAAAGGCTAGTTTTTAGTCTTTAAATGGTTGTTAAGCTGGCTAAAATACCATAAGTGTGGTGTGGGTAGGATTTTTTTTTTTAAGTTAAGCCCTGAGCTTTATGCTTAAGAGTAGATATCCTAGTTAGTTGTTGGATCTCGCCCCTAAAAATCCCTTCGCCTAAGATGTTGCAGTCTGTTTGAAACTTTTGGGATGTGGTATTTAATAAATAGTAGTTCCACTGTCTGCAGCAAATTGAGTTTGGCTATTCATATAACCTTTCTTATAAAAACCCACCAAGACAGTATTGATCTCTTGTTCATAAGAGATCTCTCATTCCCTTAACTGCAATGACAATTTTCTTTCTCGCTTAACCAGCCAGACCAATAGTTGTCCAGTTTTGTCTCCCTCTTCTGAGTTGACCTTCATATTTGTCATAGTATGAAACTCAAGTTTATTATTAGTGAGATTGGAGAGAATGATACATTTTTATCTTTGTTAGTTTTCTATTTCAAAATGGCATGTATAAATTTCTAGCTGTGACACTTTTTGATTTTATCTAATTTATCATACTTTTATGTGAAATAGACTTCCTTTAAATGTTAAATGGTTTCCAAAGAGTCTCAGTAGAATTGGCCAAATCTCAAATATTTAATTTTATCCCAACATCTTTGAATATGCTACATTTCTCAGAATGTCTGACTTAAATCTCCAAACTTCTGGCTTGGAATTCCTATGGAACTTTAATATAAGAAAAGGGTGGTAGTTTGGTGTTACTTTTAGTATCTTATATTATCTGAACTCTCTATGTATCTTGTAAGATGCTTGCTTAATAAAGTTTAATTAAAGAAATAGAGATCGCATGCTGAAGAATGTGAGAACAAGTGTTCTGAGAGCTTCAGGTTTCTGGCAGTTTGCATATTCAAATATTTTCCCGCTGCTCTCCCAGTGCTCTAAAAAAAACCACCTCCAGGAGGGGTGTAGCTACCAGTGCTGGTGCACTGTCTACACTGGCACTTTACAGCACTGAAACTTGCTATGCTCAGGGGGGTGTTTTTTCACACCTCTGAGTGAGAAAGTTGCAACGCTGTAAATTGCCAGTGTAGACAAGCCCTTAGACTGTTCATTTTAATCCAGAAGATCATATCGACTAGAGTATCTGAGACTAACTTTTCCATCCTCCCCTGAAACATGGACGGTCTTGCTCTAAAGTAAATAAAAATGTATGTAATGTGAAATGATTTGTGCTCTGTATGTGAAACAGTCACTTTGCAGAGTAAAGATTTTTGTATCGGTATGTCCTAGTCTAGCGGTACGTTTTGTAACCTAAGAGTATGTCTACACTAGTAGAGAGATTCTCACTAGCTTGGCTTGAACTAGTGTGTTTAAAAATAGCAGTTTGGACTTTGTGGACTAGCTGCCCAAGCTTGGACAGAGGATGGTGGGGAGTGGTGGTGTCTGAGCTTGAGTGGCTAGCCAGAGCCTTAACCGCTGCTGTAACATCCACACTGCTGTTTTTAATGTGATAGTTCAAGCCTGTCTGCCTGGACTAGGAGATATGCTGTAGACACACCTTTCAGAGACGCTCAAAGTTGCTGAAACGTTCCTGATTTTTCTAGGAGTATGTTTGTTTTTTCCTAAAGCTTGGCTCACTTAATAAGCTATATTCTGGGTGGGTTTGGAGCCCAAATAGGAAATAGCTGTGCAAAATGTTTAAAGGGATTAGCTGGAGGAAGGAATGAGCAAGATGAGATCATTCTCCAGTCAAAAGTGGGTCCAATATTAAGTGTTACACTTTAAAATAAGATGGGCACTGCCAGATCCTGACTTGTCTTGCTTCAGGTTGTTAGTGAACAGAAATATAAAATTAGTCTAAAATCTAAACCATACTTTCACTCTTTTTATAGAGACTTACAACAAAGCATTGCTAGAGAACCCAGTGCTCCCTCTATTCCTTCACAGCCTGCATACCAAACTGCAGCAGCTGGAGGAAGTAAACCTGCTGCATCAACTACTCCAACTCCCGCACCCAGAACCATGGTGGTAAGTAAAGGCTTGTGTTATATACAAGTTGATAACATGAGCCATGCTTTGTAACAGTATTAGATTATAATAACTTTTAGCAGTCTCTTTAATGTATTGGAGTGCAGTAGAACCTTAAAGATACAAACACCAGCGTTACAGACTGCCCGGTCAACTGGAGGGATGGGGACATGCTGTTTTTACACACACCCCTTTGCAGGCCCGGAGCGGATCAAGCTGGCAAACTCATTCCAGGCCTGAGTAGGGAGCTCAGCTGCTGTTGAAACCTGGCCTGGAGCGTCAGCTGCTGGATCTGGAGCCTGAACTCCACAAATTATGAACATTTCAGAGTTACTGACAACCTCCATTCTTGAGGTGTCTGTAACTCCAGAGGTTCTACTGTATTATATTTTAACATCTATTGCCAAATCAAGGGGGGGGTGGGAAAGCATTCAGGAAATGTCACAGTAGTTGCAATTAATAAGGTTTATAGTAACTTTGTTTCCATTTTATCATCTTGCATTTGTCTCAAACTTTCTGAAAGTTTGAATTAAGCAATTATACAGCAACATAATGTATAACATTGTGTAAAGCCAAAAAAAACTTCTAGAATTGAACCTGGTGCTTTCCTTGAAAAACTTGGTCTAATTGACTCTTTATTTCCTTTTTAGTCTAGTAAACCACAACCACCAGCACGTCCTCCACCACCAGTGATTTCTACAGCAAGTGCTCCTGTATCGACAGCCACTGGAGCTACTGCTTCTCCAGCTCCTCTACCTGGTTCATCTGCGGCTAGCACTGCACCATCACAGGCACAGGGACCACCGTACCCAACCTATCCAGGATACCCAGGGTAAACTATAAGAATGTTTAAGTAGTTCATAGATAATCATTTTTTGGTGCTGTAATAGATTATTTTGTTAAATATGAATTGAATTAAATAAGCTGCTTTTAGTGGACACTGGGTTTTTGTCTTCTGTTAAGATCTGACGTTTCTTTGATTTGTCATGTCTGCAGTTCAGATACATGTTAATTCTTAAACTGTGGTCTGTGGACTGCTATGGGGGTCCTTGCTTAACTGACTAGTCACAAAGTGCTGGCTTTCCTTGCTTCTAGTTCTTGCATCATATTAAAGTCAGCTAAAACGTATAATGATTGCTAGAGCAATGTCATATAGTTGCAAATGTGAGGACCCATGATGGTCACGATACTGCTTAGACATGATTAGTGCAGTTTTTCAGGGAAGGATGGGTAGGCAGGAGGGAAGAGTTTGAGATGCTCTTGTAAAAGGCTTTGTCTTTAGTTGGTTATATGAAGAAGCATTATAAATAGAATTTTACAGACCTCCCATCTGTTTGCAATATTGGCTTCTTGTTCTATAAGTAGTATTGGTATTCACTTTATATCTTATGTCCCTTCCCTCTTTGAGACTAGTAGCTAGACTGTGGGAACCCTCCCAAATACCCTACTTGGTTTGAGTAGCTTATAAAAGTAACTTATAGCCTTCAATCTGTCTTGCTGATGTAAGAGCTATGTACGTATGTACCTACCATTGTAGTGAGTTTTATATTGCGACATGCTGAGGGAAGATTCATGAAGTAGAAATCAGCTCTTCATTTAGCTCTTGCACGTAGGGCATTTTGTCTAAGAACTAAAGAATTGGTATTGCCACTCTCTTAGTGACAGCAACAACCAACACTCTGAAAATCCCAAATTTTAATTTTAAAGAGCCTATTTTAATTTTGCAATTGTACTTAGCTTTTTCAGATTCTATCTTGGCTTCTTGGTTGACATGGGGTCTGCCTATAGGGTGCAGCACTAGCAGTTCTGGGTGAACTGATGAAGAATCTTTGTGATCCTGCTTATTAAAGACGGCATGTGGCATCTCTAAGGGTGGGGACTGAATCTTGTTGGGGAGAACTGTGAAGACTCTAGCAAGGGCAGGAGGGAGCTTTCGATAGCTTGATCTGGCACTCTGCAAAGCTGCCAGGAAAGCAAAGGGAAGGAGTCGCCATCATCTGAGAACCCCTAACTCTTCCTGTGGTCACCGCCAGCAGTACATATATGACCTCTTGTCTCCCTTTCCTCTGGTACCTGCTGCTGTGTATGTCCTGTATATCCTCTAACTGCCTCAGACACACATGTGAAAGGAAGAATAGAGAATTAAGTAGCAACTAGAATCGACACTGAGAGGAAGAGGCTAGTAAGGGAATCCTATACAAACATCTGGATGACCTCACGAGATGAGACTTCATTCCCGGCTGCCTACGAGCATACCCAGAATTGGGAGTCAGCTGCAGCTCCTGCTAATGCCTGCTTATCTCCCTGTGGACTTTTCCCACTCCTGCCTCTCTTCCACCTTGTAGCCTAGAGCGAATGGGATATCTCCCTTTCTGAAGCAGTCGCTTTTCCTAGTAGTCCCCTTTTGTTGTTGCAGTGAGTACTGCCCCTGATTGAACACAGTGTTATCCAGGCAAACCTTGTCTTAACCAGTGAGTTGGAACGGTCTGAGAATACTAAGTAAATACAATTATATTCAATATTGTTTTTAAGAAGAGGGGAAAATAGGTGTAGAACAGGGTCATGGTCTTTCTAGTTATGAAAAGCTGCTGGTTTTTTCCTTTAGCTGAATTTCACTTCAAGGTATTGTGTTGCATATAATACCTGCTTCCTAAAAGTTATGTGCAGTAGTAAATGCTGTAACGGGGGAAACAAGTTGAAACTGTCTCCTGTGGGTTTCTTGCCTTTTTAGCTTTCTCTCTAATGCTGCATCCTATTGCTGCCTCAGTATTTAACTTGTAATTTTTGCAATTAATGGATACTGTTTTCCACAGGTATTGCCAGATGCCAATGCCAATGGGCTACAATCCTTACACCTATGGCCAGTATAATCTGCCATATGCACCACAAATGTATCAAAATCCTGGACAAGCACCATACCCAGGACCTCAACAACCTGGATACCCTTACCCTCAACAGCCTTATTACCCACAGCAATAACATGTCTGCAAAGAAGTTCTGCTTGTTAAAAATGAGAGAAACTTGCAATAAGCATACTAAAACTTTAGCTCCAATTAATGTATCATACTCTACTGAATGCAGTCTATAGCTCCTGTCTGTTAAATACTCAAAGCTGTATTCCAGTTTCTGACTGCACTAAACTTCTTGAGAGATTTGCTGCTGCTGCAGTCCAAACACTAGGCATGATGTGATCAGAATTAAATTACAGCATAATTCAACTGTATGAAAACTGTAACTGCACTTAAACTAAACCAAAATGTTTCTTTACAAAATCTTCATTTCAGTAGTAATGGGATATTTGAACAGTGCGTGCACTGGGTGTGATATATTTTACAGAACTACATAGGGTTTCCTTCTATATTCTGTTGGTTTGTATCTCTTTTTGTTTTTGAGTTTAGTTACTATTTTGTCTAATCAAGGCCTTGTAAATCATATAAGTAAATAAAAATAAATGATGTAAGAATAGTTTAAATTTTTTTTAAACATTTGCTATTCTCTTACCATAAAAAAAATGTTTTGTGTGACTTATTGTGGATTTATCCTTTGACTTAGACTCATAGACTCTAGGACTGGAAGGGACCTCAAGAGGTCATCGAGTCCAGTCCCCTGCCCTCATGGGACTTCTGCTGGTTTACGAAGCAGAAGCAGCTGTTCCATAGTTAAGATTGCAACTGAGTTTCCATTTATTTCACCTGCAAATCTGCAAACCAAGGAACAACCAGCTCAGCATTGATTGGACTAAGTCTGGTAGAATTTATCTACCAAATTTGAAGTGAAATTGGCTAGGGATTTGAATTAGGACACACTAAAAGTAATTGTTCAGTTCAAAAAGTGTTTAAAAGTTTTTGCCACTTCATGGCCGCTTCCACTTCCCTCCTGCCACCGTTTCCTCCTCCCCCAAACCTCCAGAAAGTTGGGAGAACTGGCTGCTCACTGAATTCACCAATTCAAGGTTAGGGGCATGGGCATAGCACCAAAAATGGGCTGTTCAAACTCAACTTCTCAAAACAAGATTGTCAATGTTTTCTGGCCCGTGTACTCCAGGCTTAAAATAGGGATCCGATGACTACTGTAGACCTCCTCTTCCATATTTTAAGAAAGAGACTATAGCATTTACGTTTTGAGGTCTCTCAGCAAAGAAAAAGGCTCAACAGTTCCCTCTGGGAGCTTGTCATCAGTGCAATTTTGTAAATTAAACCATCTTAAAAATGGCAATAGTTACCACAGCTACATGACTTTTTGTAACACTTCCTCTCTTTTCTCACCCTAGAAGAAACTTTTAAAAAGTGAGCTTGCTGGACAATCATCTTAACTCCCTGCTGAGCTGCCTTTCCTCTTCAGTCCCTTGCTACCCCTAGAGGTTCTCTAGCTATCTGCATCTGGAATGATCTTTCCAAGGGCCAAGCGTAAATCTGCAGTAATGTGCTGTTCTTGGCTCATGGTTTTGGATTGGGGAATATTTCTGTAGCGGTTGACCTACTTGCAGTGTTCTCACCTACCCATCTATAGCCACATAACTGAGACCTGAGAAGCTTCTGTAGGCTTTGAAGCAAGGAGGGGAACACACAGGGGAAGCAGCGTGCACCATTTCCTTCCTTAGCAATGATGTGTAGGCTTGCATTTCATTTTATGTGAGGAAGTTGATTATGATTCAGGGTTTTTGTGAAACATCTGTTAACCATGTCTTTGGGATAGCCTGCATTTCTAGAGGTGTATATTTGATAAGGGATTGGATAATCTGTATTGCTGGTTGGTCTACAGTATGACAAAATCCTGCCATAATGCCATGGGTCAGTTTATTTTAGATTTTCTGAACTGCTGCATGCAATGTATCCTTTCTAACACACATCTTTCTTTTGCCACTTTTCATAACTTTTACCACTTTTTCAGTTAAATATCTGATGTAAACAAATGTGATTAAAACATTAAGGCATGTTTTAATTATAACTTTATTGCCTTTGAGGGCGCCAGTCACTATGACATCTGAGTGTAAACCTCTTCTTAAATAAATTTTCCCAAGCCTTTTTTTTAAAGGAAATTATATGCCGGGGGAGACCAAGCCCTGAGCTGCATGTGGCTCTTCTAGAGGTACTGTGGCTTGGGGCACCCCTGTCTTCCCCATTCTCTGCATACCATACTGGTAGGGGGAGGAATTCAGGGCTTCTGCCAGAGATGACTGATGCCTGCTGAGAGTAGGAGGAAACAATTTAAATGTTCATCCCCCTGCCTCCCTCCCTCACCCCCCAATAGCATGAATCGCATCTCCATCTTACCCTCTGTGGCCCCTCCCTGTGGTTCTTAAGTGTTTGCCACTGCTTCTCTGCCCAGAGCTAACAGCTGGAAGTTGCAGGGAGGGGCTACTGCTTTAGCTCCAGTGGGAGAGGCAGTGGCTCTTCCTCCAGCTCTCACTGTTTGCAGTTGCCTATTGCCAGCTCCAGCAGTGGCCATGCAGGGAGGGGGCCTGGCAGCACCATGTGACCAAGCAGGACTAGCAAACCCTGGCAAAAATTTGGTGGGGAGGGGCATATGAGCCACATGTCCCCCTACGTATCACCTCTGGCTTCTGCCCAATGGGAAGGGAAGTCTTGGGCACGGGTGCTTGGGGGCTCAAGCACTCACTGAAAAAAATAGAGGGTGCTCAGCACCCACAAACAACCGCTAGCTGGCAGGAGCATGTACATGGTGCACAGTGAAACCAGAAGGTGGAAAGCACCCACTGGCAAAAGCGAAGTCAGTGCTTGTGGTCTTTGGACTTCAGCAGGAACAGGGCTGAAGCCCTGGTAGGCACACCCCAGCTGTTGAACTTCTGAAGATTGTCATATGTGGCTCAGAGGGTTACTAAGTTTAGACACCCATGTTATATGCATATATACTCTTCCCCCAACCCCGCCTCCAACGTTCTCATTTTGCATGCAATCACTCCCTTTACGCTGCATCAAGGAATCTGCAAAGCCAATCAGAAACCACTAAGATGTCTGCACACCAATGCAAGGAGCCTGCATAACAAAAAAAGTGAATTAAAATTAGTGGTGCAAGAAGTGAAATCACATATTACAGGGATAACAGAAACATGGTGGAATAGTAGTCATGACTAGAGTACAGGCAGTGAAGGGTATGTGCTGTTCAGGAAAGAGGTAAAGGTTGGGGAATAGCATATATTAATGACTAGGTAGAGCGTAAAAAAATTAGAAGTGACAGAATGGATAAAACAGAATCGGTTTTACTGGGGTTGCCTAGAGAACCTCAGGATCTGATTTACGGAAAGTATTTATTTAATTAAAGTGGTCTATGGGGAATTGTGTGATTGTGGGAGAATTTAATTTTCCACATATCGATTGGAGAACAAGTGCTAGTAATAATGGTTGGGCCCAGATATTCCTGGATGTAATAGCTGACATTTCCTCATTAAATAGTCACTGAACCAACAAAAGGTGATGACATTTTAGGTTTAGTATTGGTAAGTAGTGAGGATTTCATAGAGGAACTGGCTGTAGAGGACAACCTTAGTTTGAGTGATCATGAGTTAATTACGTTTAAACTAAACGGAAGGATAGAAAGTATAGGTTTGCAACTAGGGTCCTTGATTTTAAAAGGGCGAACTTTATAAAGCTAAGGCGATTAGGGAAGCGGCCTGGACTAAAGAACTCTTGGATCTGAATTTGCAAGAGGACTGGAATTACTTTTAAGTCAAAGTTGCAGAAACTGTTTGAAACCTGCATCCCAAGCAAGAGGAGAAAATTCATAGGGAAGGGCTACAGATGAAACTGAATGAACAAATATCTCAAATAGATTATTAAGAGAGTAGCTTTTCTTGCTGATCCATTCCTTCTATTTCTTTGAGGTCAGAAATTGTAAGTGAGAACTGCCAAAAGCCAACCACAGTTGGACCTTGCAAAAGAAATTTAAAAAAGTAGTAAAAGGTTCTTTAGTCATATAAAGAAAAAGAAGAAAGTAGTAGTAGGAGGAGTGTGAAGTACTAAGGATGGCCTGGAGATAAGATAATCTAGGCATGGCCTACCACCTAAATGAATACTTTACCTCACTCAGTTTTTAATAAGAGTAATTAGGAGCTTGGGGATATGACAGAGCAGCCAGTAGGAATGAGGATATGAAAGTAGAAATGATCACATAAGAAGTGAAAGGGAAACTCTAACACCTTAATAGTACCAAATTAGGGGGGAAGGCGTTGGATAATCTCCATCCTAGGATCTTAAAGGCACTGGCATGTGAAATGGCAAACCCAATAGCAAGAATTTTTAATGAATCCCTAAACTCAGGGATCACACCTTAAGACAGGAAAATTGCAAATGGAGTACCTATATTTATATTTAAGAATCATCTGGGAAACTACAGTCCCATTAGTTTCACCTCAATCATATGCAAGATCTTAGAACAAATTTTGAAAGAGAAAGTAATTAAGGACATATTAAACAGTAATTGGGATAAAATACAACATGGTTTTACAAAATGATCTTGCCAGACCACCCATCTTTATATCTGGATTTCAGTAAGACATCGGATACTGTTGCACATGGGAAGTTATTAGTTAAATTGGACAAGAGGGGGATAATAGATCATGCTGAAAGGTGAGCTCACAGTCTGTAGGGAGGTTACTGGTAGAGTTCTTCAGGCATCGGTCTTGGGACCAGTGTTTTTCATTTTTATTAGTGACCTTGGTACAAAAAGTGGAAGTGTGCTAATACAATTTGCAGATGACAAAATTTGCCAACACAGAGGAAGACATGAATATCATACAAGAAGATTTGAATGACCTTGAAAATTAGAGTAATGGTAATAAAAATTGGGAGAAATTTAATAGTTAAGGTCATACATTTAGGGACTCAAAACAAGAATTTTTCCTATAAATGGAGGATGTATCATTTGGAAGTGACAGGGGAAAGAGCTAGGTGTATTGGTTGATCATGGGATAACTATGAGCTGCCAATCTGATGCCACTGTGAAAAACGCTAATACAATCCTAGGATGTATCAGGTGAAGTATTTCCATTAGAGAGAGGACACAAGAACAAGTGGATATAAAAGGGCCATCAACAAGTTTAGGCTAGAAATTAGACACAGGTTTCTAACCATCAGAGGAGTGACATTCTGGAACAGCCTTCCAAGGGATGTAGTGGGGGTAAAAAACCTAACTTGTTTCAATGCGGAGCTTGATAAGTTTATGGAGGGAATGGTATGTTGCTATTGCCTACAATGGCATATGGTCTGTTACATGACTGCTATTAGCAAATATCTCTAGCTGCTGGAAATGGGACGCTAGATAGGGAGGACTTTAAGGACTTTCCCAGGTTTCGGGCTGGTGGGTCTGACCTGGCTCAGGGTCTAACTGATCACCATATTTGGAGTTGGGAAGGAATTTTCCCCGAGGTCAGATTGGCTGGGACCCCCTGGGTTTTTTTTGCCTTCCTCTGTAGCATGGGGAACGGGCAACTTGTTGGTTTGAACTAGAGTAAACGGTAGGCTCTCTGTATCTTGAAGTCTTTAAATTAAGATTTGAGGACTTTAGTAACTCAGTCAGAGGTTATGAGCCTATTGCAAGAGTGCATGGGCGAGGTTCTGTGGCCTCTGATGTGCAGGAGGTCAGACTAGATGATCATGATGATCACTTCTGGCCTTAAAGTCTACGAGACTATCTAGAAAACCTGAATCTGTGTGTCCTTTTTGCCTAGCTATTATCAAGGTAAAGTGTAAAAGTTAAATGTGAATCAGGTTCCAACTACTGGAAGCAATTTCCACACAGCTGAGTTTGAGGCCGCTTTGTGTTTTTTCCCTGCAAACACATCTGAATGAAGAAGAACATGATTTCCGAATTTAGTTTTTCTAATCAATATACAGTATAAGGTGCAAGGGAGGGCAATGTCTCATGTGTGGTTGGTATGGGCTCTTTATAGACCAGAAAAAAGTAGAGTAAATACATTTTTAAACCAACAATTAGGGCCTAATTCTGGTTCCACTAGAAAATAGTAGAAAGCTTCCATTGACTTCAGCAGACTTCAGTGGTAAATGGGCCTGATGCAATATTTTTCAAATTAAATTCTAAAGTTGTGTATTACAACTGGTCCTAGTGCTCAAATTATTAAATTACGTATATATAAACTAATGTATAGATAAATGGTTTTCGTGCCTCAATTTATAAAATTAAACTTCTGGATAAATGTTCCCTAGAATTTAAATTTCCGATACTAAGAAATTTCCCTTTCTAGCTTATTCTTGCATTTGTATGTAATTAGAAAGTTTGGGTTCTACATTCAGCTTTCACTTCAATGTCCTTGAAATTTTTCTGGGAAAAAAATAGAAAAATCCATTCATTCTTTTCATGTATGTATCTGCTTTTAAGCACAAAGTTGTGTGTTACAACTGTTTGTTAAATGTTACTTTGTTCCGGTGTAGTTTATTTAAAAAACAAAACAAAACAATACTTTTATCATGTGTACTTGTGCTTCAGCCTAGAGCTACTTTACTACAGTTCAAAGTAGTTGATTTGGAATATCTTTCCTCAGCTATTTTGTGAAGTATTCCTCTCTTGTAAATCCAGTAAGGCCCTTCTATTGCCAGTAGACGTGTCCTATCAAAATGAAGTTGTTTCATTAGCTGTTGGTGGGCAGGTGTTGATGTAAATAGTAGAAATGTTGTTAAACTGGGCAAAAGGGCAAAGACTTGAATTGACAGGGAGACTGGAATTTTCTTATCACAACAGATACTAAGCTTCAGAACACGCATTGAACCATGCTGATGTGGCAGTGGTAAGGAAGATGGAGGAGAGGAATGCTAATGTAATTCCTCTGGATATCAGTTCCTTTGAAGCTGCCTCCCCCCAACTCGTGGTGAGGTCTGCATATACTAGCTCAGACTGGATTCTTCAGGTACCCATAGACAAAGAAAGGATTTTAAATAAATAGCCTGGTTTTAAACTGGCTCAGGTCCTTTTTCCTCATCCAGCAATGGGACAGGAACTGCGGTCCACAGAGGGCCTCAATCCTTAGTGAAGGATTCAAAGTACAGGGCCTACTGAGACGCCATAAAACTGGTGTGCTTGTTCTGAGCTGAAGCTGTGATGAACTTGAAGCTACAAGGAAAACCCTTGGGTCGAGTGTTTGAAGACCTGCTCCTGCCAGAGCCCATGTTAGGATTGGGGTGATGTCTGGGAAGTTTATTAGTGTGCGCACAGGTTTTTTTTTTTTGTTTTTTTTTTGTTTTCTCTGTACTGCTTTTACCTTACAAATAAAATAGGCTTGTATAAAAAGAGCTGTGGTAATTATAACTGTGGGCAATCACACTGTTAACCATCCCTCTGAAGAAAAAGTAAGCAGGCCTATCTCTGCTGGGGATAACAGTGAAGACAGGGAACTGTGCAACCTGATCAGAAGGGAGAGAGAGACACATGTCTCCACCCAAGAGAGGTGATGACTGGGGAGCCAGAGACCTGACTGTCCCCTTGTTATACCATAGATGGGGAATACAGGTGCCGTTGCCTTGAACTGTGCTAGTAGTTTCTTATGTTTTTAAGCAGACTCTTTCATGTGTTAAATGAAACACATTGGTGTAGTTTATTTATGGCAAAATAATCACCATAAACTTTATAATTTGGGTGAAATTATACTGTTTGATACAAGTTTGTGCCTACTATTGGCATCGGTGGTTGCATGCAGGCTTCCCAGGATAGGTCTTGGCTCCTAAAGTTTACCTTGTTCTTACAATCAGTGGATATAATACTATTACAGTAGAATTGGAACAAACTGATTATGACCCACTGCTACACCTAATAGTTTTTCATTGTTAGCCAGTGGTATGACAGTGTAGAAAAGTGATTTAAAAGGGAATTGTGTTTTTAAGTCCTTGTAAGAAGATTAGAGGGAAAACATTTCCTAACAATCTCATGGAAGTGAACTTGCTCCACAGCTCAGTAGTCACTAGGATGTCAGAAAAATGTCCGTAATAGTTAGTTACTTTCATTGGCAGTTTCAAAGGTAAAAGGAAACAGATGAGACTTTACTGCCAATAGCAGAGTCAATACAAGGTTGGCTGAGACTAAACGCTTGCAGTATTTATTCTGTGATCTTTTAGTTTGTTCTGGAGGTACAAATTTAATCAACACAGCTATCATTTACAGTTATCTCAAGATATCATGGGGAAAACAATATCTTGGTCTCATTCATTTCAATTTTCCTGCTGAGAAGCCTGACAGCACAGTTTGTCATGAGAAGGAAATTATTTTTTTACTAAGAGTAATAGATGCTCAGATTCAGCATTTGTCTCAATTCTTACATTATGATATTAACTTTATACTTACATACTTAACATTTGTTAATGGTAAATATTTTGAAAGGCAGCATCACATAATAGTCTTAATTCATAAACTCAGTGAAATTAACTTAATTCTGGGTAATAAACTGTTCAGTTTGTTATAGTGGTAGTGCCAGGGGCCCCAGTCAGCTATGGAGCCTTTTGTACAAATGCATAGGATAACATGGTCCTTGTCCTAAGATCTTACAGTCTGTCACTCATAAAACCAGGAGAAAGGTATGTCTACCTGCAAACACTGTATATGCATATGCAAGTTACTTTCTATATAATTAACATTGGTTGTTTGCTTTACTGTCACTTAAAATACTTCTTTACACACTTATTTTCCATAGATTTCTCCCTCACCTGCCAAAATGGTGTGGAATCAAACAAGAGTACAGCTAGAAAAGGCTTCTGAAACAAAGCTGTTATATATTGGTCACCGCTGTCTACTATGACTGCAATTGATTTTTTTCATAGTCTTAATAAGAACTCCACCAGTAATATTGTTCATTTATTGCTAATGTTTCTGTGTAGTATTTCTGTTTAGTCACTGCTGTTTATTGAGTGAAGTATTATTGCTAAATTAAGGGAAATTAGTATTTCTGTTAGTAAAGAATTTCTCTGAACATAAAAATACAAAGATTTGATACTGCTGCTACTGTAATGTGACATACGCGCATACATTTTCCCAAATAAACAGTCTTACAGTAATCATTACATTAGATTGAATGTTAAGGCCTTTTCCCCAAGTAAAGTTCTTATGGAATTCTGGTGCTGTGAGATCACACATTGACTGCTTACAGACTTCTGTTCCTGTGGATATGAAATAACTGATTTGGGAAACTTTCTTAAAAACTATTTAAATCAGCATTATGGGCAGAGCAAGATAGTTATACCCATTGTAAAAGTTGCTTAACAATTTTCATTATAAGCCCCTGTTTTCAATGGCTTATAACTTTGCCAGACTTTAGCTGTTTTCCATGCCTCTTCATCAACAAAAATCGTTAAGCTGATTCCAAGAATGAGGTTAAGGAAAAATAGATTTTTTCCCAAAGTTAAAATTTTTTTCCTTGTGGTTTCATTGGAGAGGTCTAGCACCTCCATACTTTGAAGCAAGAACATGAAATTTGGTAGAGGGATAGAGCTGGGTGAACAGGATAGTATGTTTGCTTGTCCCAGTGAAAATCTGCTCAGATTTTGTTGATTCATAAGCCTCTGAAAATTGTCATTTGTACATGCACAATGGTTGGTTAGCGGCTTGCTGTTAAAATATCCGAACATTCCATCCGCACTGAGTATTCTTTAGCCTCCAAGTGCTTCTTATGAGTCCTCAGCAGTGCATGCTCTTTCAAACCCCCACCGAATCTCATGCCTGGCAAGCCTGAAACTAGAACTCTAGACTGGAAGTACGTAGCAGTAGTCATCTCTACCCCCTTTGATTTAGAAAAATGTGTGTTGGGTTGGAAGCAATGAAGTCTAATCTCAGCTCTTCTACTGACTAGTGTTAATTCTGTGCATTTCATAGCCCTTACTTAGTAAGGTGTTACAATGCTATCCTAGGAAGTAAGCACCATTCACCTATTTAAAAAAAATGATTTTAACAGAGGTTGCACAAGATCATCCCTAGTGGAACTAGTACTTGAAACCAGATCTCTTATATAGCACACCCAATTCTTATCCACAGTGCCTTCTGAAATGAATGTGCTGAATCTACACACTAATGTGATCATTATACTCTCACGGTTAGTTTAATGGCAGGGAACTATGTAAGTAAATTTGAGTTTTGATGTGACCTTGGGAAGATCAATCAACCGCTGTCTGCCTCAGTTTCTCCACCTGTAAAATAGGGATAAGGCATACACACCTTTGAAAAGTACTTTGAAATGAATGGAAGAAAAGTGCTAATTATTTTTTATTTTATTCTAATAAGATGCTATTTTCTGCTAAGTGCCTGCATTCCAATGATAGATAAAGTGATTTGCTGTGTGCAAAACTTAGTTGTTTTTTTGATTTGTAATCAATTAGTTCATTTTATCATCCATTTATCATTGTGTGATTTGGTGTTATGGTCAATTCATATGCTATTTCATATATAATTAATGTAAGATCAATAGATTTAAATTGTAGGATTATAGCAGTATAAGATTGAGAAGTATTTAGGAATGATGAGTATGTTTTAGGTATATAAGTAAAGCATGGCTAGAATGCAATCTACAGACTGTGGCCTGTAAGATTTTAACTTAGCCATATTAAGCCATAGGCTTAAGAATACTTGATCTGAGTGAGTGATCTGGGAATAATCCTATGCCAGTAAGGGCACATTTTAGGTGAGGTTTAGAGACACCAGATTGCAATAGATGGCAATGTATTGTCCAAGATCACAAGATATCTAATTGTAACATCATGGAATGTTGTCCTGTCCTGATCGCAGGTTACATGTTGTGCATAGATGCTAAGGAGAATAAGAGGAACTAAGAAACAAGCTATAAAAATGAGGCACCTCAATATTAATGGGGTATGGAAGTACAGATAAAGAAAAGAGGGTTGAAAACCTCATGCATGTGAATAAGGTGTTAGGTGTGGTTGGAACAACAATATAAAAGGGGTTTGCTGATTGAATAAATGTGGGAAGACCCCAAGAAATGATCCCACTGGAAACCCCAGCAGGAACCATCCCTCTATTGATCATCTGTTGAGAGAGCCATCAAACCCTAGAATATCTTTGAGGATGTGAGTATGACTACAGTCTTAGTCATAGCGTGGATTTTTGTAGGATTTATATATGCATGGGTAATTGTAACTTATTGCTTTAATAAGACTTTGCACTTGTGATTGTGTCTGGGGTAGCTAACCTTGCTCTTCATGTATTCCTGGAGTCTCCAAATTTGAAAAAAGCACCAGAGGTGATTTTCATTCTGTTAAGCTTAAAACTGTAGCAACAGGAGCTGAGCCAATAGTAGTTTAATACACAATGGTCCCTTCTGACCTTAAAGTCTATGAGTCTATAAGTGTGTGAGGCAGCATAGGAGAAAGAATGATGGTGCTTATTTGAAAATTTTAAAAGCGGGCAGTGGAGGCTGGCATGGTGGCCTGATTGGAGGTGAGCAGCATTAGTGAATGAGAGATGATAAGGTGGGGATAGATTGTAAAGGGCCTTGAAAGCTAATACAAGCTGTATGGATGGAAAATACTACGTCTGTCACTTCTTAGGTGCATTTAACATGCGCAATTTTAGCTTTATGTGGTCAGCAAAAACAAGAAAAAAACAACAAAAAGAGAAAAATAACAATTTAAATACTGTTTCTGTAGTGTAGGTGATTCCGCTGCCATTACACTCGATGTAATTTTGACTATACGCAATTTTCGCTTTACATGCTGACTGCGGAACGTAACCCTAGCGTAAGATGAGACAGACCTGTATATAAATGGAAGATGCTATTATAACCTGGCAGCTAATGGCTGTATTATCAGTCTATGGATTTGGCTACAGGTCATTACAGCTCCCATTTGTTGTTCTGTTATGCATTCCCAAAGGATTTCTAAGTCTCAGTGTTGTCAGGTTGTGCAGGACCTTTTTTATCTGTGTAAATTAACCTATTTTGGAGATTTTCTTAATCTGCAACCAGATCATCTCACTAACAGAAATGTATTGCTGTATTATATCTTCCAATTATACTGACCACAAATGTTTCTGCCTGGAAATCTGTGAAGAAGGGTCATATTTATACATGTTAGATGAGAGCTTGTCTTGATAGTTACTAGAAATTTTCAAATGCTTGTTGTTAACAGATAATGAACCACAACAGAACTTTTTCAAACTTTGGAAAGATGCTAAGTGCTGTATCTACAGTAGAGGGCAGTCTGGTATCATTGAACAATGAAAACTGCTGCACATTATTAACTGGTCTTTTTGGCTTGATGTATACATAAAAGAGGCAGCTATGTATGATTTAAAGAGATGGGTTTAAAGGAAGGACTATCACCTTCAATTAAGCAATGCCAAGTTTTATTTAAATGAATGTGTTGTGTTCAGGGAAGCTGCCAGATTGATGGCCCGGGAGAATTGCCTATTTATCCACAGAACACGTACAGCACAGGAAACAATGTAAACTTCCCAGGTTCACTGTGCCAGTGCACTGGAAGCCTGACTTGGAGCATCATCCTGTGTAGACAAGAGGAATGATCAGTCTTCGTGCTCATCTTTAACCTTTTGAAAAGCTCTATATTCCATTACCAAGAGGCTTTTGCAAAACACTTGATGGATTTGAAGTGCTCGAAAAGCTGGAGACTGCTAAAATGGGAAATGCAGTAGTGGTAATGTTGACAGTGGCAGGGAGGGGAAAGGAGAGTGTGTCAGAGGAAAGATATGGAGGTCAGTTTTGGCCACCTTTGGGCTGTTAGTGAGCCATCCATGAGGAGATGGCAGACCGGCAGAGATGTGGGACTGTCAGAAGTAAGGAGTGTATCAGTGTAGAGATGGCAGTTCAAACCATATGAGCAGATGATACAATACAGGGAAAGGGTGAAGAGAGAGAGAGAAGGAGGGGACTAAGGACAGAGACCGGGTAGAGGAAGACCCAGTGAAGGAGTGAATGGTTAGAGAGATAGGAGGAGAACCAGGAGAGGTCGATGGCATGAAAGCCGAGGGAGAAAAGGATGTTAAGGGTGTGATCAACAGTGTAGAAGTAGCAAAGAGGTGGAGAAGGATGAGGATGGAGTAGGCATCCTGAGATTTGGCCAAGGAGAATAATAGAATCATAGAAATGTAGAGTTAGAAGAGACTTTGAGAGGTCATGAAGTTCAGCTCCCTGAGATGAGGCACAGAGGTAAACCTAGACCATCCCTGAGAGGTGTTTGTCCAACCTGTTTTTAAAAACCTACAATGATGGGGATTCTACAACCTCCTTGGAAGCCTATTCCAGAGCTTAGCTATCCTTATAACGTTTCCCCCCCTAATATTTAACCTAAATCTTCCTTGCTGCGGATGAAGCCCATTACTTCTTGTCCCACCTGCAGTGAACATGGAGAACAATTGATTACAGTCTTCTTTATAACAGACCTTACTAACGTATTTGAAGACTGTTATCAAGTCCGCCCTCTTCTGCCCCTGGTCTTCTTTTCTCAAGACTAAACATGACAAGTTTTTTTTAACCTTTCCTCCTAGGTCAGGTTTTCTAAACATTTTATCATGTATGTAGCTCTCCTCTAGGACTCTTTCCAGTATGTCCACATCTTTCTAGAAGTGTGACACCTAGAATTGGACACAGTACTTCAGCTGAGACCTCACCAGTGCTGAGTAAAGCAGGACAATTATTTCCCATGTCTTACATATGACACTTCAGTTGATAACCCCAGAATATCACCCTTTTTGCAACTGCATCATATTTTTGACTCTCATTTAATTTGTGATCCAGTATAACCCCCCAGATCCTTTTCAGCAGTACTATCCCCTAGCCTGTTATTCCCCTTTTTGTAGATGTGCATTTGATTTTTCCTTCCTAAGTGAAATACTTTGCACCTGTCTTTCTTTATTGAATTTCATGTTGCTGATTTCAGACCCATTCTGTAATAGTAATACATAAAAAGAAACCATGTTGGGAAAGTTTCTAGTGGTGTGAGGAGGGTAGAATCGAGGTTCTAACAGTTTAAGGATGGACTTGGAGGAGAGGAATTTGAGGCGATGATTGTAAATGGCTCTTTCAGTGAAATTAGAGGTGCAGGAAAGCAGGGAAATGGGGCGGTAGCTGGAGAGGTAGGGCTCACAGGTAGCTTTTTGAGGGTGAGGGAAAATGGGTACATGGTTTTATTTTGATGTGAAAGAGTCAGAAGAGAGTGAGGGTACTGGGGAGGGAGGGGGGTGAAAGTGAGGAAGTTTAAAAGAAGTGAGCAGCTGAAGGGGTAGGATCAAATGGGTAGGTAAGAAACCTTGGAGCTAGTGACAGGCATAAGAGGAATGGTCTTGGAAGGAAAGATGATCACAACAGATCACATCAGTTTCTATTTGAAACAAATGCCATGGAGGTGGGTTTTAGGAGAAACCAGAGTTTGAAAATAAGGAATGGGAATGTCCAAGGAATAAGCCACCATGGTGAGTGGGGAAACTGACCCAGTCTTGAAAGTCAACAGTAAGTAAAGTTGGGAGCAAGGAGGCCAGGGACTAGGAGCAATATGAAATTTGAAGTTTGTGAGGAGAGGGAAAGAGGTGTATGTGTCCAGATATCAAAATCCGAAAGCCAGGTGATAAAGGGGGAGCATAGGGGCTGGTGGTAGATGACAACAACATGAGGAAGAGTCTGATGGAGATTTTTCTTCACATTTTTTTTCATTATGCACATTGTTACTAATTGTATTTTTGATAATGCACAGAACGCTGCTTCAGCATCATCTGTCAATTAATTCTCCATTAGGCTGCAGATGCCTGCAATTGTTTAGTCCCCTAAGCAGAAAGGGAAATGGATCTATTCGAAGTTTTCTTTAGTAGATGAGAACACAGTGACTGAGCTGCCAGACTGCTGTGCTGATTTCCAGTGTGTGCATATCACCAACTTTAATCAATTTTTTTCAGTACAGTAAAATAAAAACAACTTTTTTCAGTGTCCGAGCCCCTGTTTTTATATCCATAGGAAAGAGCCTTTTCATTCCTATGAGCAGTTGGTAATTTGCTAACACTAGGTGGCATTATATGGAAAGAAATGGGCTGATTATTATACTGAGTTGTCCACTGCACTGCTGTTAAACCTCTATCTGAGTAGCATCATCGATTGTGTGGAAAAATTTGAACAGTGTTGTTAAGGGTCAAAATGAAATGATATAGGCTTAAGGAAGAAAAATAAAGGCTATAAAAGGAGATTGTTGGGAACATATTAGCAAAACCTGGACACCACCTGTAAATCTATAGAAGCTAGTTTTGCAGAATGAGATATTTGGGCTTTGGCAATTGCTTTACTTTTTGCCTCTGGCTATTTTAAATACATGGTACCACATCACAGGACTGTTAGCACCTACGTGCGGGAAAGTCTGTGGGAATTTATATATATAAAAATCTAACAGAGAAAAACACCAACCCAATAGCTCACCAACTCACACAGAAGAGCAGAAGAATTATATATAGGTTGAAATACTGGTATACTGTAGCACTATTCCTGTGACATCAGTTAATACAAATCTGCATATTAGAGGGCAGGACATTCATCTTAGAAAAGGCAGTTCTTCATATATAAATTGTCCCATCCCCTATGCCACCTCTCTTACATACCCTGTGAGCCAGATCTTTGGGCACCATGCCACGCCACTAATGAACTTTGTCCACAAAACCTAAGTAAGTGGCCCCACAAAGATCACCCCAATGGAAGCTGATTGATTGCTGCAGCAGTGTTCAGCTGGTATTGGGACTTTTATACTACATCTTTTTTGGTGATGTAGCAGGAAAGTGGGTGTAGTTACTGAAAAGGGGATGTGGTTAGGATGAATTTACACTAGGATTTGGCCTCTTGTTACCAATATAGGTTGGTATAACTTGAAGCTTTTCTAATACAACATAGAGCAGGGCATGTACAGAGCAGCCATCGGATCAAAGCAATGTAAGTGAAAGGTTATGTCAGTTTTGCATACCACCACTTGTGTTCTGTATATCATGGGATTAACTGAGGGATCTACTCTCTGTGGATGGGCAGGTGATGGGAGGGAGGACAGTGTCTGTGTATTATAATAGCTGCAATGTAGCAAAAATTTGCTGACATTTGGTATAACCTCAGGAGTTCTTAGCTTCTAATTGAGTGTTGCTTGTGCATGGATTGTAAGAAATGGCTGAGCGTGTAGCAGAAGGTACAAAGTCCTTATCTCATAGAGGAGAGTTTTAAAGTATTGCTAAACACCAGTGACAATCACTTAAATAAAGTTACTGTTTACTTCCCTAAAATACTGACTAGTTCACCTTGTAGTGGTTTTATATGGCTAAACTAGATGATAGAGGCAGCGAGGTGTTTGGCTTTTTGAAGTATGTATACAGCAAGTATTACTGTCTTGGTGGCAAATATCCCAGCTCATAAAGTAGTTACTGAAGATTTTGATTAACTACTTGTGCTCCAAATTCATACCAGGTGTGTCATTCAACAAGACCTTTTCTGCCTCCATACATGTTCTTAGTAATAATAATTATGGTTGTGTTACTGTGCATGCTGTGTTGTCATGTTTTTCCACACACAAAATGCAAACAGATATTTTCAGTCAGAGTGGCCTTAATTTTCAATTGAGAACCACAAAACGAAAAAGAACAAAAATCAAGTCTCCAGGGGAAAGCACTCAATGTGTTTCTTCTCTGATGGCCTGTAGGGCAGCGAACACAAAAGTGGTTGCCACTCCCTGCAGACAGCAGAGTCGTTGCAGATTTAAAGAAGTAAAAAGAATACAAAGGCATAAATTATGCAGTCATGAGCCATTATAGACTATTGAGGTACAGTGTAACAAAGTTTCGTTCTTGTAATTTGATTAATGAGTAATGGACTAGAGAAGCAATTTGTGAGTGCAAAGAAATGCTACTGGACTAGGAAGTATGAAATACAGCAACAGACAGACATTCAGGATTCATGTAAAACATCCCTAATCTTGATCAGTAATCATTACTTGTTCATTACTTAATGCCCATAAATTCTAAGACATAGAGTATGTAACAAGCAGCCAATTATGGAAGAGCAAAGAGACAAACTTTGCCGGCCAGTCTCACTGGTTTGGTTCTAACAACATTCCTGATTAGTTGTATGAATGGCAGATATAAATGTCAGGGTAGGGCACCAAAAAGGACTGACAGCCAATGAGGACAGAGCAATCAATTATTCTGTTAGCATCTCTAATTTGCAGGCATGGAGATTTGCAATTTGCAGTTATTAACTAGAAATCTCAGTAAATGGGCATACAATTTTTGATGTCAGATGTTGTCTTCTAATAAAAAAGTGTAGAATCGTAGAAGTTAGAGGTGGAATATACTTTTTTCAGACTATCCTTTCCCGGCCCCTACCAGTGCCGGATTGTCCCCTTACAGTATGTTTTGTATATACATTTACATTGTTTTGTGAAGATGGCTGTAGCTTCCATTTTTAAAGCACTCATGGTGTGCTTTGATACATGAAGAACCAACTTTGGCAGTAGGCCCTGTCTTTCCTATTTCTCCTAAAGAAAAATGTTATGAGAGACCTCTTGCCAAACTTCAACCTTGCAAACATCATTTTGTGCTGCTAGGGCAGCACAGAAGCCTTAAACCTGCCCTAAGTGGGCAGTTAAGGGTTCCTTCAATATGGGAGAATCCTCAATTAGTGTAAAGCTTGTGCAACCAGCTCTGCAGTAGCACCTCATGCCCCAACCAGCCCTCAGAGGGGGTGTTTTGGAACCAAAGGAGATGGGCCAGAGTGCAGTGTGCTCTGGCAATCCTTGCTGGCATAATGGTCTTTAAGGGGCCAGTCCATAGACCTCTAGCTAGCCCCAGGATTGGGGGAGGAAGAAAAATAATTTAGAGCCACCTTTACCTCTCCCAACTATCAGCTCCATCAATCAGTTGCTCACAGCAATTGAGTATTGAACCCATAATCTATCATAAACAACAGATGCATATAGCCAGGGTCATGCAAAGCGCTTAAAACTTGCTAAAGTGCATTTGCAATTTGCATATAAGCAAGATTCTGCACTGCAGAAAATCTTACATTTTATTTCATAAACACAGGCATCTGCTACTAATTAAAGTAGCAGCATATAATTATACCCTTTCTTATTAGTAGATATGGAGTCTGACAGTTGCTTAGATACAAAATAAGCAACTACAGATTGTCTTTTGCACTTTAATAAGCATAGGGAGCTGGAACAACAGAACTGGAAACGTCTGTATTATCTTCAGTAAATGTGCCTAGGAAAGAGATGTTTAATCTCATTGGTAGCTTGTAATTTCAGCTGTAAGTTTGTTCCATTACCTCTTTTCTCTCTCTCTCTCTCTCTCTCTCTCATATAAAATACTACAAACTTAAAAACTCCTATGGAGACAGAACATTGCCTGTGAGAAAACATTAAAAAGAAGGATGAACAATGCAGTTAATAGCCACCACTTTGCTCAGATCCCATTTTCCAGATTTTTTATTTGCATAAACATATATTATTCTTTCTGTTATTGATGTTTTGGAAACATCAAAGAGTAAGCCATGTACAGTTGTTACTGCTATCTGCAGATAAATTTTAATTTAACAAACTATGTTCTAGCAAATACTATAATATTTAAAAAGACAGATACTGCAAATTTTAGTTGCCAGACTTATGGTTTTAAGCTGTCAGCCAAAACACTGTCATAATAAGATTAAATAAATCCAGGGCCACCACAACAGAGTCACTGTTAGTGTCATGAATCTTCTGAGAACTGTGTTAGGAAAGCATGTTACTTTTTCCCCCACAGAACTTAGTACTACTGCATCCTGAGATGTGCAATTCAACAAGTGACCTTTTCTTTTCTCACATTCTGTTAATAGTCTCCAATTTTTCTTGCTCCAAGACTCTATAGTTCTGCCAATACAAGTGCAATCATAGTTCCCATGTTATTAAACTGTAGGGAATGCAATCAGAGTAGTTAATGCCATGATAATCCTCTTGGGCCATTCACTTATTTTTCAAGATCTTGGGAGGGATGCTGCCTGTACACGCGGTGCTGTCTGTAATGGATATTTGGTACCATAAATCTTTGGAGAAATTTACAGCGCGCACCCTCAAGACACTGCGTACTGCAGCACAATGCAGCTTCAAATTACTGTAGTATCAACTGTTGTAATATTGTTGAAAGAATCAAGTACTTTATTTTTAAATAAGCTGTCCATGGAAAGATTTGATTTTTCTCTGCACAACCTTTCCTGTAGAGTAAGAGCCATGAACAAAGGGAACACGATTAAAGTGAAATAGTGTATAGTTTGTGAATTGTGAACTGACCAGCAGGGGGTGCTGTATAAGCACATCAGTGAGCATTCTTCTCTGAAGACAGAATTATCTCTGCAGTTTAATTTTTGCCAGTTTGGAGAAGTAGAGAGAGGGTGAGAAATCTCAATTTTCCTCTTAATTTTGATATATCAGCTTTATCAGAATTTAGGACAATGTTTCATGGAAATCTGAAGATAAAGATAATAAACAGGAAACTTGTTAAATCTGTCTTCTCAATGCAGGTATTTTAGTCATTTCTTTATGTGCTGCTAGCTATATAACCATGCACCAGTACAGCATATCGCTTGCTATGCACAAGGTGATTCAATACAATTATTTTTCAATCAGCTGGATGTTTTCCAAGAGCTGTTAAGTTCTCAATGAGGCTCTTTATGATCATGAATCATTGCTAGAAATGAGTCTGAGGTGCAAAATTCAAATTCTAATTCCTGTGACCTTTCCCAAATTGGGGATATTTGGATCTTAGGGTTTTAGTGTGGGTCTATCTTTTATTACTGTACTAACTTATAGTAACAAGCAATCTGCACTAACTAGCATGATATATTTCAGTTGTATGGAGCAAATTAGGTCGGAGTCTAGATACCTACTAGTTAAACCATTGGTTTTCAAACTGTGGGGCACGTCCCCCTGCCTTGGAGGGGTTAAACTTTGTACAGCATAACTTAATTTAACAGATCCACAGTATTTTTTTAACAAGTTTATTTCCATGTTGACACCAAGTGTTTATTAACTAGGGGTTCCTCCTAAAACTATTTAAACCTGGCCCTTGCTCATGGCAGAAGGGTTACAAAAGTTACATCTTATTTTTGATCAGTACAATGGCACCAAAATGCCTTCTTCTCCATCTGTGGCTTACTAGTTCACTGTAATATACAAATGATCTGTCACAGGTGAAGCACAACAATAGAGCACCAGGTGGTGGAAGTCTTTGTCTCCATCTGACTAGCTGCAACATTGTTTTTGAAAGATTATGCCAGGGCTGTGCAAAAAACAAAGGCAGGTTTCCTCACTTCCATCACAGCACCAGCAAAGCCTTGGTTAGCAGGAATTATTCCAGTAGTTTTTATCTGATGAGACCTGGATATTTATTGCTGTGAGGAATTTGCAGGTAGAGACTCTGCTAGCAGAATTGTGCCTAGAAGAGTCAGAGTCTTTTTTGCTGGGGTGGTGTCGCTCACTGAGGCTCTGTAAATGTGGAGAGCTGTGTGGGCTGCAACATGTGAGTTTGATAGATGCCACTCTTATCAACACCTCCATGTGGAGGAAGAGATGCCAGCTTCTATTAAAGAAATAGTTGTGTTACCCTCATTGATGAAATCATTTCTTAGTCCCAGTAACTAATCTGGTTTTCCCCCTAGCTCAGATCCTTCTTGTTTGGAGGAAGTTTACTGAGGTGGGTGTAATGAGTTAATTCCCGAAATATTTGGGGTCAGTGAGGGTATGTCTACACTACAGTGTAAGTCTGGGCTCAGACTTAGGCTTTAGCCCAACCCCTCCCTCCTTCCATCTACCCACAAATCTCTGACTCGGATCTAGAGTCCTAGGACCCTGAGGGGGTGGAAGATTCGAGCCTCAGTTAAGCTGGGACCCAGAGTTTGAGCCCTATTGCTTTAAAGTGTAGACACAGCCTCCTGGGAGTCTGCCAGAAGTACCCCACAGTCCCATGGGCCAGCTTTGTCCTCTCTGTGCTAAGAACCATCAACCAACTGCAGCGAAACAGAAGCAACCTCCCTTGGTGTAGTGCAGCAGCTCGGTGGGTCAGCATTTAACCCTTCCATTGTCTTCTAACCGCTGAGCTGCAAACACATAATCAGAGAGCCTCCTGTGTTTGCAATGGAGACTGAACAGAAGAAGTCTTTTGCCCAGAGTGTGGCTTCACGGTCACAGGAGCACAGCCAGATGTTGGTAAATGTCTGCTACAAGGCCAGTAAACCAGTAGACCTTAGTAAGAGTAGCAGGAGTGATCGCGAATAACAGCAAATGGTGAAGAAACTAGAATCATTGCAAATTTGCTGGATCAGTGACCAGTGCAGGGAGTGGTTTAAGCAATTCAAGACTTAATACAGGAGAACCAGGGATGAGAACTGCACCTTGAGTAACTTGCTGACATCAAGACTGTTTTATGAGGAGGTTGACCAGGGTGCTGGATACTATGCTGAGCATGGAGCTGACAGTGATGCATGATGACCCAGTGACCTGGGATGGTGCCCTGCTGGCCCCAGAATCCAGCATGGGGACTAATGGGAACCAGCAGCAGGCTCTGAATGAGTCCAGCAAAGTGACTCTGTTGCTGAAACTGGTCCATGAGGAGGTTTTGCCACAGGAGAAACAGCAGAAGCACATCTTGCAGTCATACTTGAAGGAGCTTTTTGATGTCCCCCTTGAGGAACAGCCTGCTGCAGAGCCTGCAGGAGACACAGAAGGGAAAGAAGCTGCCCCGGAGCCTGGTAAGTTTCTGACTCTATTTTAATGTTTATTATAGGAACAAGAGGGATTTTCATTCCATGAACTAAGGCAAAAGTTATCAGAAACCCTAGCTAGCAGCATGTATCCGGTAATGGTGGATTGTTTTCCAATGGCTTGGCTCCTGTGTGCAGTTCAAAATGGTGACCAGGAAATAGAAAAAGTAAAAAAGTCTTGAAAGAGAATTTTTGTTGGAAAGGCACAGATTTTTGCTAGAGCGTTTCTGTTTGTTAAAAATAACAACCTTACATTGGCACCCTGTAGTCACTGAATGATGTAATGAATCACATAGAAACTGTAACAGTTGGGCGGGGGTTAATTTCAGTTAAACATAGTCCATGCAGTCCATAGGTGACACATTCATTTGTCCCAAATTCAACTGTCCAGCAATGTGCTGGGGGAGAAGAAAGTTGAGGAGGATGGCTAAGCCATGTGTGGAAACTAATGCAGCATCCTGTTGATTTCCTCATGACTTCTGACCCAATCCTATGTGCTGATAGCTGCAACTTTTCCTGAAGCAGGAACTCCAGATAGGTAGTCACTTTTCAGGGAAGGGCATATGCTCCAGGGCCATCTCAACAGATGACCAGCCCACTCATAGATGTGCTGTTTAATCACTGTATGTTTGAATACTTTGCTTATATGCTGCAGGTTTCCCACCAGCTGCTTGGAATAACATCTCCCTTTGCCAATCTGGCACCATAAGAACAGTTATGTCCTTCAAAATGTGGAAGGCCTGAAATGATAGAAAAAGCTTTTGTAGCACAGACACTGACCACCCTCCTCTCACCCCCAACCGAAGTAGTTTTTTGCAGTTTTTTTGGGGGGGAAAGCAACTTTGAGTTGTTAAACTTGCTATTGTCTCTGCACTTCTTTCACTGCGATTAACCAGGCTGTGTCCAGGGAGCTTCTGTGATCTTAAGCATCTGTCTCACAATACACTGAAGTTCAGTTTGGAAGAGTAACATTTATGTCCTTGAAATTCCACAAGGATATTTTCTGTGCTTCTGCACTGAGCTATTTAAGACAATAACCCTCTGTGTCTTGTCCTATTCCAGGCTCCTCAATTTCTACAGCCTGCAGTACCCCCAGAACTCACTCAGAGTGCAGCAGAAGACTCGGCCAATGTACTTTCATGGACTGTTCCATGATGTGTTTCCATGATGAACTTATGGTGAAGTTCTGGACAGGGCCAACAAGCAGGCTGAGTACCAAAGACGAGGACTTACAGCTAGAGGAAAGTCATGGCAAGAGGAAAGACTCAGGCTGGCTGCACAGCTTGAGGACAAGATTCAACATGGGAAAAGGCATTTGCTTCATAGTTCCTGGAACAGGAATGACAGCTGTGGGAGGAGGACAGAGCTCAGCAGAAAGAACTGTTTGAGCAGCTGGTGACACTAATGGCTGCAAGAGTACCGGCCCTGCTGCATCACTCACACCAAAACCTGCATCCCTTGTTGCAAAGTCAAGAAACAGTTTGGAAAAGTAAATGGCTAGGTGCCCCATGCAATCAGGCAACATGAGCGATGAGAGAGGGCAACTTTGCCCCAGGCAGTCCTCCATATTGATCCCTTCCCCTGTGGATTTCTCCATTCTTCCTTGTATGTAAGACAGGAGTGTGACTGCTCAGAGCTCGGGTATGAAACTGCAGAAAAACCTGTGTGTCTCTGGATTAAGTTTAGAAGTGTGAGCAACAAGGGTGATGTGGTGGTGAGAGTCTGCTATAGACCACCAGCCCAGAGGGATGAGGTGGACGAGGCTTTCTTCCGGCAACTAGCAGAAGTTACTGCGTTGCAGGTCCTGGTTCTCATGGGAGACTTTAATCACCCTGATATCTGCTGGGCGAGCAATACAGCAGTGCACACACAATCCAGGAAGTTTTTGGAAAGCGTAGGGGACAATTTCCTGGTCCAAGTGCTGGAGGAACCAACTAGGGGCAGAGCTCTTCTAGACCTGCTGCTCACAAACCAGGAAGAATGCAGAAGTGGATGGGAACCTGGGAGGCAGTGACCATGAGATGGTCGAGTTCAGGATCCTGAAACAAGGAAGAAAGGAGAGCAGCAGAATACGGACCCTGACTTCAGAAAAGCAGACTTTGACTCCCTCAGGGAACTAATGGGCAGGATCCCTTGGGAGAAGAACATGATGGGGAAAGAAGTCCAGGAAAGCTGGCTGTATTTTAAAGAATCCATATTGAGGTTACAGGAACAAACCATCCTGATGTGTAGAAAGAATAGTAAATATGGCAGGCGACCAGCTTGGTTTAACAGTGAAATCCTTGCTGATCTTAAGCACAAAAAAGAAGCTTACAAGAAGTGGAAGATTGGATAAATGACCAGGGAGGAATATAAAAATATTGCTCAGGCGTGAAATCAGGAAGGCCAAATCACACTTGGAGTTGCAGCTAGCAAGAGATGTTAAGAGTAACAAGAAGGGTTTCTTCAGGTATGTTAGCAACAAGAAGAAAGTCAAGGAAAGTGTGGGCCCCTTACTGAATGAGGGAGGCAACCTAGTGACAGAGGATGTGGGAAAAGCTAATGTTCTCCATGCTTTTTTTGCCTCTTTCTTCACAAACAAGGTCAGCTCCCAGACTGCTGCACTGGGCAGCACAGCATGGGGAGGAGGTGACCAGCCCTCTGTGGAGAAAGAAGTGGTTTGGGACTATTTAGAAAAACTGGACGAGCACAAGTCCATGGGGCTGGATGAGCTGCATCCAAGAGTGCTAAAGGAGTGGGCAGATGTGATTGCAGAGCCATTGGCCATTATCTTTGAAAACTCACGGTGATCGGGGGAGGTACTGGATGACTGGAAAAAGGCTAATGTAGAGCCCATCTTTAAAAAAGGGAAGAAGGAGGATCTGGGGAACTACAGGCCAGTCAGCCTCACCTCAGTCCCTGGAAAAATCATGGAGCAGGTCCTCAAGGAATCAGTTCTGAAGCACTTAGAGGCGAGGAAAGTGATCAGGAACAGTCAGCATGGATTCACCAAGGACAAGTCATGCCTGACTAACCTTATTGCCTTCTATGAGGAGATAACTGGGTCTGTGGATGAGGGGAAAGCAGTGGATGTGTTATTCCTTGACTTTAGCAAAGCTTTTGATACAGTCTCCCACAGTATTGTTGCTGGTGAGTTAAAGAATTATGGGCTGGATGAATGGACTATAAGGTGGATAGAAAGCTGGATAGATTGTTAGGATCAACGGGTAGTGATCAATGGCTCCATGTCTAGCTGGCAGCCAGTTTCAAGCAGAGTGCCCCAAGGGTCGATCCTGGGGTCTGTTTTGTTCAAGCTCCTTCCTTAGAGGTTTTTAAGGTCAGGTTTGACAAAGCCCTGGCTGGGATGATTTAGTTGGGAATTGGTCCTGCTTTGAGCAGGGGGTTGGACTAGATGACCTCCTGAGGTCCCTTCCAACCTTGACGTTCTATGATTCTATGATCCCAGACCCTGGCTCCAAGAGCACAGAAAACAGGGAAAGAAGGGAAAGGATAACGGGGGGCCAGGAAACATGTAGCTGTAGTGGGGTTCTGTCTTGTACATGGTTTCACTGTTTGCCCTTGTTTATGCACTTTGATTTTTATTTTTTTTTTCGTTAAGGTTTTGTTGTTACTGGTGTTTTGGTGTGGTAATGGCAGATGGACTGGGTGGCAATGGGTGAATGATGTACTTTTCAATACATGTTTATAAATAAAGCCTTTTATTTTATCAAGAAAGTTTATTGCTGCCACTGCATCACCTCATACAAAATGTGTGTTTAAAGTAATAAAGGTGAATAAGACATGATATGGGGAAATTAGGAATTTGTATACAAATTATATTTCTGAATATAGTTAGCTACATCAGTCTATACTTCAGTCACTTCTGTACATCAATATCTACTTTGACTCAATCCTTACACCAGTGGATAAGTGGTCAAGTCTTTCATAAGTCATTGCATCCCCAAGCACTGACCCCCCTCCCCATAATTAATCAGCCCCCTTCCCTCTTCCCCCACAAGCACATTTGTAAAGGTATTATTCTCCCTCTTCCATTGGGCCATCCAAGACCATAAGGCAGGAGCACAAAGCTGACTTCTGTTGTCTGAGTGCATCCAGCTCCAGCAGCAGTAGCTGAACTTTCTGGCTGAGGGTACTGATTCAGCAACTCCTTGCTGTCATAGGTCCATTCCAGGGGAAATGGCTCACCTCTGGCTTCACAAAGATTGTGAAGAGCACAGCAAGCCTTCAATTGCTCCCAGATGTTCAGGTTGTCATGCTGTCTGGAGTGGCTCATGACTGTGAGTGCCCACCTCAGGGCAGACTGTCAGAACAAGGAAGACACCCCAAAATGGTGGTGTGTTCTGTGATTAGATTTCATCAAGTCAGTAACAAATGTGAACTCCTGGATCACTATAACAGTCTTAGCATAGAGTCACAGACATTCCCCTTAGGCTCTCCAATCCGTCTTGCCACCCAGACAAACTGCATTTAGTGATAAACGATTACTTACGCCCCCCCAAAATCACACAACATTCAGGTTGCTTCCAGTCCAAAGAGACCAGTCACTTACCCCCAGATCATTTGGTACCCCAGATCTTACACCAAAGACAATGCCTGTAGCCAATCCTGTAATGGGGGGCATGGATCAGCATTCATGTCATAATCCCCGTTAATACCTGGCCCAATCTGGGGAAGCTAATTATCCAACCAGTGGACAATTTGATGAGGAATCCTGTTCACATGCCACCTGAGACATGTTGCGTATATGTGAAGAAGAATCTTATAATAAACTATCGACAGGTTTATTAACTGGGAAAAAGAAATAGAGTTATTCACAAGTGAAAGCAAGCAAACATATACACACAAATGAGTTATCATATAAATCCTAAGAGTGACAGAGTTGCAGTGATCTGTCAATTCAAAGCATCTTTCAAGGTGGACCCAGGGTTAACCTCTGGGGATCTTTGCCTCAGTTTAGAGTCTCTGGCTCTGTCAGAGTTCAAACAGCAAAGAGAGAGAGATGGAAAATTTTTATGTGGCTTTGTTTTATTTGCTTCCTTCAGCTTCCAAGTTCACAGGACGAGCTTCCTTGCATGTCGCATTTCCCAGGTGTGATATGGCCATTAACCAATCCTTTGTATTCCAATTTTCCTTATTGGCCCATTTTATTTTGATCGTCTTTTGGGATGTGTATGTGGGGGTGAGGGGTGGGGGTGATACCTGTGTCTGGGTTCAAAAGTTCAGAGAAAACATTTTCAAAGTTATGAAGCAAAACTTACATATTTTCTTATACCATGACATACAAACATTACAAGTGAAATTAATGCATGCAGCAACTTACAAGTGTTTCATAGGGTCTAACACTAAATACATTCTTATCAGACTAATGCCTATTCTGAGCAAAACTAATATATATATGAAATGGTCTGGTCTCAAGCTAGGAGTTTGTTAGTTCTTAGCTAATGCCTGCAGTCTTGGCAAGCGATGGCACTTGGCTTGCCAGCGTCATACAGGTAACAGCAGATGCCAGGAGTGCATTTACCATTGGCACTTGTCAACAAGGGTGCAACATTTTTTTTTTCCCCTTCAGATGGATTTGAATGTTGCCATGGTCATCCATGCCTTTGCCATCCTCCCACTGCACTGATTCTATGTATTCTATGTACATTGGGCGACACCAAGCTCAGAGAAATGCAAAGAAGTAAATAAAAAGCAAAAATAATTAAAAGTAAATAATTAAAAGTAACATTCATTCAGTTTGAACAATATAATTTGTTATGCAGTAAGGGATTTTTTAAAAGTATGATCTTATTTTGTGGGTGAGGTAATATTTGTTTTTGAACCAATTTCTGTTGGTGAAAGAGAGAAGCTTTTGAACTATACAGAGCTCTACTTCAGGTCAGACAATCAGAGGTAAATACAAGGTGGAACAGATTGCTTAGCATAAATAGTTAAGACATATTCTAAGAGACCAGTCCCAGGATGAAGTGGCTTGTTAATAAATCTGCAATCTTAAGACAAAAAAGATTGTTAGTGGGTGTGGAGCACTGACTGTGCTCTGGGCGAGCATTACCATCAAATGGTGATACTCTGGAGTGTAACGCTAGTCCAAAGGCCACTTTACCTAATGGTTACAGTTCTGGATGTGTTGGGGGGAGGTGTAGAGGAACTCACGTCAACACTACTCCACCAGGTTCCGACCCAGGGCCCTTCAAAACAGAGTAGCCCCTATGCTGGGCATAGGGTCTGGTACCATTACGAGTGTTTCCTAGGTTGCTTCCTACCCTTGCTCCGGTTCCTCTGGCATTGTCATGGGTTATACTGGGGGATCCTTCCTGTGTTCTCTCTGGTCTGTCTCTGGAGGAGTCTCTTCCGCTGGCAACATTGAGTCATCACCCTCGGTTCCTGTGGTTGAAGGGCCTCCCGTGGCTTGGCTGCGAGACTTGGTCCTGGTGGCTTTCTGGTAGGATGCTGCTGCACCCCACTGCTTTTCTCCTAGGTCAGCCCAGACTGATCTGAGCTGCTCTCTTTTGAATGCTCCTGTCACAGGAAGCATGCCCAGCAGTGGTGAGGTGGTGTGGTTTCGTGCATCCAGAGTAATTCCTTAACCCTTATCTCACCAGTGTGGGGTTGATGCACCTTGTCCCAGTGGGTTACAGATTGTTGTACTACACCATAAATCCAGAGTCTTTACTAAGCCCATGATTTTTAGTGTCTAGCAAAGTTATGAATTTAAGCTTCCAGGCTTTTGAAGGTGTTGTGCAGATTTTCTTTGAGGACAAGGATTGAGAGATCAGATATGGAGTGATCATTTTGTGGGAAGTGTTTGCTCATGAGTGATATGGTGTTTTTGTCTTTTATCATTTTCCTGTGTGAGTTCATTCAACAGTGTAGTGATTATCTGGTTTCACCCACATAGTTATTGTTGGGGCATTTAGTGCACTGAATGAGGTATGCCACCTGTTGTGATGGGCACGTGTAAGACCACTGGATCTATAAAGGTGTGTTGTGGTGGAGGAGGGGTACTGATCATCACAGCAGTGGAGATATGTCTGCAGTTTTGCTTCTGTTGCTCTGGCAGGGTCTGGTACTGCTTTGAGTTCGTATGTCCCGGTCTGTGAGCAGTTTGATATAATGAACTTGTAGCAAAGCTAGGGGGTTGTTTGAAGGCCAGAAGAACAGGTTTGGGAAATATATTTTTCAGGATGTGGTGCCCATCAAGTATGGATTTTAATTGTTTGATGATACCTTGTATGAGTTCCAGTGTGGAGTGGTAGGTAAGAACTAGAGGTGTGTGATTGAAGGGGGTTTTATTTCTGTATTGAAGCAGGTTCTTCCAGGGTATTTGCATGGCCTGTTCCATGATGAAATCTACTTCTCTGTGGAGTGTCCTTGTTCAATGACAGTGCTTTTAAATGTGTTATAGTGTGTATCCTGGACTTTCTCCTGAGAACATATTCTGAATGCCTACGGTAGATAACAGATTTCTTGATATATTTGGGGTGGTTAGTGGATCTGAGAAGGTAAATGTGGTGATCTGTGAGTTTCTTGTATATAGTTGCAAAGTTCCATTGTTGCAAGTGTCATAAACAGATAGCTAAGGGTTAATGTCTCTTTCACCTGGAAAGAAGTAATCTAAACCACCTGACCAGAGGACCAATCAGGAAACAAGACTTTTTCAAATCTGGGTGGAGGGTTTGTAGTGTGTGAGTCCTTTGTCTTGAATCTTTCTCTCTCGACTATGGGAGGACTTCTGTTTCCTGCTTTCTAATCTTCTGTTTCCAAGTTGTAAGTACAAAATATAGTAAGGCAGTAAGGTTTCTATTGGTTTTCTTTTGTATTTACATGAATATAGTTGCTAAAGTGCTTTAAATTGTATTCTTTTTGAATAAGGCTGTTTATTCAATATTCTTTTAAGCAAATGACCCTGTATGTGTCACCTTAATACAGAGAGACCATTTTTATGTATTTTTCTTTCTTTTTATATAAAGCTTTCTTTTTAAGACCTGTTGGAGTTTTTCTTTAGTGGGAAATTCCAGGGAATTGAGTCTGTACTCACCAGGGAATTGGTGGGAGGAAGAAGTCAGGGGAAACTCTGTGTGTGTTAGATTTACTAGCTGGATTTTGCATTCCCTCTGGGTAAAGAGGGAGGTAATTCTGTTCTCCAGGACTGGGAACGGGGGAGGGTGGAGTCCCTCTGTTTAGATTCACAGAGCTTGTGTCTGTGTATCTCTCCAGGAGCACCTGGAGGGGGGAAGGGAAAAAAATTATTTCCCTTTGTTGTGAGACTCAAGGGTTTGGGTCTTGGGGTCCCCAGGGAAGGGTTTCGGGGGGACCAGAGTGCCCCAAAACACTCTAATTTTTTGGGTGGTGGCAGCAGTACCAGGTCCAAGCTGGTAACTAAGCTTGGAGGTTTTCATGCTAACCCCCATATTTTGGACACTAAGGTCCAAATCTGGGACTAGGTTATATGACAGCAAGTAGATCATGGTGTCGAGGAAGTTGATGCTGGGGTGTGAGTATTATAGAGAGACTTTGATGGATGGGTGGTCAATGTTGAAATTGTAGTGCAAATCTATGAGGGAGTTTAGGTCATCTGTCCAAAGGATGAAAATAGCGTTGACATATCTCAGGTATATCATTGGTTCTCTGGTGCATTTGTTCAGAGATTCTTCCTCAAGTTGGCCCATGAGGAGGTTGACACTGGGGAGCCATCGTACTACCCATGACTGTTCCCATGGTTTGGACAAAGAGATTGTTGAATGTAAAATTGGTTTGGGTGAGGATGAAATGGATGAGACTGGTGATGTGTTTGGGGTGGAGATCTGAGTGTTGTCCATTGTCTTGTAGATAATTGAGGCAGGCAGAGATACCACTATTATGAAGGATGTTGTATAGGGAGGTGACATCCATGATGCAAGGTTCTGTTCTGAGGGTGGTTATTAATACTAAGGAGTTTCTAGAAGAAGTTGGTTGCATCCTGGAGGAAGCTGGCCCTTTGTGTGGTGAGTGGTTTGAGAATGGTCCAATAAGAGATATTGCCTCACTCAGCTTGTCTCTTTCACCGACAGAAGTTAGTCCAATAACAGATATTATCTCACCCACCTTGACTCTCACATACCCTGGGACCAACATGGCTAAAACAACACTGCACAAAATGTATTTTGTGTCATTTGAATTTTTAAAAAAATCTATGGAAAATTAATTTTAACAATTAATACAGCTTACTGCTGTATTATGTGTTCCATATTTTTAATAGGTAAGCTCTATGGAACAGTGATAGCATGAGTGGGCACAACTTCAATCACCTAAAACCTTAAAAGCAGGGAAATAATGTAAGGGGAAAGATTTGTGCTTTTCTTCCCACCTTCATATTGCCTAAAATACTGTCGATAACATACTCCGGTGCTCCCTAATGCTTTTACTTCCATTTCCAACAAATCATAAAAGCAATGCCTACACTAGCTTCATCAAACTTGCCCTCTAATGCAAAACCTTAACAGTTACCTCAGCAGTGCTAATACAGAAAAACTTTCCAAGGTACGGAATGTGTGACAAGGTACGGATATGCCTGATCTGTTGATATACTTAATGCCTGATCTGTTGATATACTTAATATAAAAGCATATGAGCACTCCTGATTTTCAATCCTCTCCTCTTACAACTAGACATACTCCCTGTATTACTATACAGCAGTTAAATGTCTTCCATAGATACCTGGAGACATATATATTTTACACCATAGTTAAATGTTTAAGACATCCTTGAGGTACTATAATTTCACCCATGTCTGTCTAAATGTAATCCAGCAAACTAAATGTTCATTTTATGCTGAATGTTTGGAAACGGTTCACCTTACGTATGACTAAAATAACACAGTATATTTATTTACATTTCTTCCAACAAATTGTTTAAATGTGAATGACTCACATCCACATCGGCACCTCCAGACGTGCAAAAATCATGAGTTGGGCTGCAAAAAAATTATGGAATTTAAAAAAATAAATAAATTTGGTTTTTTTTATTTGTCTTCTGGCTGTGAGTCTTGAAGGTGCACTTGAGCCTCATTTTCAAGCTTTTTATCTGCAATCGTAAGCGCTAGAATCTTGCTAATTTTTTAAAAAATGAGATTCTCGCACAGCCAGCAGAAGCTCTAAGAAAAAAACCAAATCCCACAAGACACTCAGTAATGCAAAGCGAGTTTTCAGCCCATGAAATGAATAAAAAAACACACTTTTTAAAATAAAAGTTATAAAAGCTGCAAATAAGTCAATATATTAGATCAGAGGTCAGCAACCTCTGGCACGCGGCTCGCCAGGGTAAGCACCCTGGCAGGCCGGGCAAATTTGTTTATCTGCCTCATTGGCAGGTTCGGCGGACCGCTGCTCCCACTAGCCACGGTTTGCTGTCCCAGGCCAATGCAGGAGGCAGGAAGCCATGGACAGCACATCCTGCGGCGCTTCCCACTGCCCCCATTGGCCTGGGACAGCAAACTGTGGCCAGTGGAAGCCGTGGTCCACAGAACCTGCAGACATGGCAGGTGAACAAACTGGCCCGGCTTGCAAGGGTGCTTACCCTGGCGAGCCACGTGCCAGAGGTTGCTGACCCCTGTATTAGTTGTAAATAATTCAGCTTCACCTAAAATAAAAGATGAATGCATTGTTACTGAGCAAAATACTAGTGAACCAGCTTAAGATTATAGCTATGTATGTATGTATATGTGTTTTCTTAATCTCATGTGGGTGTGTATTCAAATAGCATGAAATATGCTCCTGTGTAGAAGCCCAATATGTAGGCACCACTTAAATCTTCAAAACAAGTAATAGGGCTTAAGCAGTGACTTATCCTTTTGCTGGTCCTCTGCACAAGGATGAATTTCTGTACAGAAAAACAAACTACATCATAGTGTACAGATGATAAGAAATATTTTTGTGTAGTAGGGATATCTTTATGTGGTAAAGTCCTCATGTATAGAAGTACTTCACAAATAGATACCACGGTGACTGGGCACTTTAGATAGATAGGATTTCAGTGCACAAAATCTTCAGAAGACTTCACAGTTCTAGTGGCTTTTAAAACCTATTCTTAATTTAGCAATCCTGAACTGCTCTTGCAAGTCCTTTGATATGGAGCTATTCAGTCTACAGAAATTGCAAGCTACACTCAAGTGAAATACATTCCTTGAGGTGGAAATATTCAGTTTGTAAAGCTTACAGACTCCATCAGCCGTATCTGTACAGGAGAGTGCACTGAATGGGAACATTTTTAACATCATTAGGATGCATTTAAAAATTGAAATACAGATAGAAAAGCTCTAGTGAACATGCAAAAATTGCCATCATTATGCATTAGTAGCTTAAAAATACTGCCCCACTTTTCAGTTTGATTTTTGTCTCAAAGGATGAGTTGAGTGCCTAAACAGTCATTTGTGCCTTTGAAATCTCCCTCCACACTAATATAGTGGCAGTGAGCCTTTTAGAGTTAACATAACTTGGAAGGACCTGCCAGGTGGAGGAGAGCTTTCTATTTTTGGTGCTTTATGTAGTCCCTAATTTGCTCCTTCTTTGCTTTGAGCTCTTCAAGAAGTTACCTGAAGCTGTCTGAATCAGCCATCAGCTGAAGCCCCTGAGGAAGGACTCCAGTAGTAAAGAGAGAGCTAATAAGATTCCTGCCCTTGGAAGATACGAATACGTAGAGCATGGAGACTGTATCTGAACAGTGGTGTGAGACCAAACATGAGAGGGAAAGCAGTGAGGAAGAGAGATGAAATTCTCGGAGTTGTTGGCCTGCCATGCTACCATATGGAACTGCAGTAGCTGGATAATATATAGCCTGGGAGGTTCTAAAGGATAAGACCTGTGCATCCATGTCTTACTCCAAGTTCAGTCTTCTCAGAGTCAACTTCACAAACAGAAGTCTTCATGTGCTACTTTTTCACCTTGCAAGTTGCATGGTATTAGACTTGGCTATGTGAGTTATGACTCATAATTTTGTTTCTCTCTCTGGACCAGGTTTTTCTTCCAATCTTTTTGTTCTTCAAATCTGGGAGTGCAAAGGCTCATGGGAATTAAAAACAAAATTTTAGGAGCTTTCTAGAATGCTGGTTTTAGGGGTCTGATTTGGGTTTTGGGTATTCAAAGGGTGGTGGGGCTGGTAGAAGTGGTATTGCCTTTTACGATCACAATACTTTCTCCTTTTCAGGATAAAGTGGTAGACAGAGTTAACATGGAGTTGTGATCATTTCACCAGGCAGGGGTATCATTAACAGTGGGAACCCCTTTCCAGACTTGTCTTTGCCATCCATCTCTCCAGTGTAAAGCTTAAAGGAGCAAAAGTAATCTACATCCTACTGTTTAGCTGTATTTATTTTCCACGGACTACAGCACCACTAATCTCCCAGAGTATCTGAAGCTATTTATTTTCTGTTCTGAGCCTGAGACCGTGATAGTGCTCAAAGCCTTCTGGGGTGTTTTGTGGGTGTTCCAGGCATGCAAGGAAAATAAACAGGGAACTCTGACTGTTAAATCCAGAGTTGGTGTTTTGGCCTCCTACTTCTATGCATATGTTTTCAATTTTATTAAGCATGCACAGATGTATCATGAACTATCTGGTGGGCAAACATACTCTACATAGTGATGCACTTGCTGATTGTATGGTCCTTCTAGAGCTGTTTTAATGACATCAGCTCTTTTATAAACACAACAACCAGTGTTAATGATGAGAGTAATTAACCAATGGAACAATTTTTCCACGTTTTGCAGTGGATTCACCATCACTGACAATTTTTAGATCAAGATTGGATTTTTTTTCTAACAAATATGCTCTATGAATTATTGTGGGGAAGTTCTAGGTCCTGTGTTATGCAGGAGGTCAGACAAAATGACCACAATGGTCCCTTCTGGCTGTAGAATATATGAATCTATAAAACAACACGCCCCTTTCTTTAAAAAAATAGTAATTGAGACTTCTAATATTTTCTAATAAATTAGGAAAATACTTAATGCGTTTATCCAGCTTTATCAACTTTTCAAACATGAGGTAAACTTGGAAGAAAGCATTACATGCAAGAAGAACACATTTTACATATACTACTACAATTGTAATATATTATTCATGATATGTGTGTATGAACATAACAACTTTGTCAGAGTGGCTGACACAGACACACTTCTGGTTGTGGCCATAGGTGAGTCAGGTGTTTGGGGAAAGTTCAGCTCAGAACTGAGCTAGCCAATTGCTTTTGATGAAAGATGAGTTCTGGGTGATTATATGGTTACCAGTCTCAGCTGTGAGAAGACTTCCCTTCTTCTCCTTGAATTCAACATGGTCATTTATTTAATTGATTGGCTGCTTTACAAGTACTGGGTCACCTTTCTTGAGCTTAGGTAGTGTAGCTTTGTGTTTTCATCAGCTTCAGATAATCTTTTGTAGTTGTAGCTGTACTATCATTTTTCTTTAGATTTCCTTCTGTTGCACTACCACCAGGTGGTTGCAATGGTGGGGATAATAGTGTATATTGGCCACCAGCATTTCAACTCCTACGCCAGCTAATCCTATTCTGAGTTGGTCTAGATACCATGGTGGTTAAAATACCAAGTGTCTGTCTACAGTAGCTGTCCTGCTGTGGCTACCAATGGTGGAGCTGTAAAGGTGGGAATTTGAAGAAAAATCTTAATGTAAACAAGGTCTAATTTCTTGTCCTGTGGTAGATGAAATGGACAAACTTCAGGCAGTGTGATTTTTTTCAACATCTCTCTGAAAAATCAGAAAGAAGGATTTGACATTTGTCATATGTGATACTTGTTTGACAATCATGTAGACTACATACCCTTCTGTGTCAGCTACAGCAAATACTCACATGGAAACATATTAGGAAACTAGTGTATTTTAAAGCTTCTTTTAGTTCAACATAGCAGATGAAAAGAAGGAGCCAACAACAGGCCATCAGCTGGCTCTCCACAAATCACCAGCAAGTTCTCCATGGAATAATGTTTGAGGACCTCTGTAATAGTGGTTACTGCTGTGGCTTAGCTTTGACTTCTTGTGTAACTTTTTCTTCTAGGCACTTTGGTCCAGATCCTTCATGGTATTGTGGAGCCTAACTCACATTAGTTTCAATGGAAGTTAGGAATCTAAATACTTTTGTGGATCTGGTCCTCTAGGCCCAAAGAAGCAAAGTTCCCTGGAGCAATTGAGATGACTGAAGCAGTTTGATCAATTTATTCACCTTAAAACTAGAGAAGAAAGTGGAATTTCCTCAGATGTTTATACCTCCTAGGATGTACTCTCTCCATCCTGTAAGTCAAGCTTCTCTATAGGTTTGTCTTCTTTGGCATTGGGAGAGAAAGATTTCACTTTAAATACTTTATAGCTATTAATTAGGGAAAAATTGGTTAGAAAATTGGTAAACTTTTGTCTAAAATTAAAAAATGTAAAGTTCTATGGAACTGATGCATTGAAGTCAATCAGCTATTGTTAAGGAACAAGTTCAAATTAAATTGGACCTAAATAAATGTGTCATATTGTTTTGTAGGTTAGAGGTGCTGTAGGATAAATCCAGAGTCTCCAACCTAGCTTTAATAAGTTTACACAAGTTCTTAAACAGAGATTGCCCTGTTTATTTCTTTGCCAAAGTTATTTGAAGACTTCCAGTTGAAAAATTGGTTAATTCTTATACTTAGTTGTTTCCTATTGATGGTTTATAATTATCACACACCTTTTTGGCCTGTTGGTTGGAATTCACTCATCCCTGGGTAGTGGGTGAGTGCAAGAATAATGCACCATTTTAATCCATAACTTGGGGGCTCAGGTAAGACTTAGGTGTTGTACAACCTCTGTGGTGGCCCTCTATCCCAAGGTGTATTCCACCCTTTTGTATATACCGCTCTCTTTTAAAATGATAAATACAAAGTTAATATTAAAAAAGTCTGTTATATTTCGTCAACATGTGTTGGCAGTTTCCCTATTTGTAATGGTTCAGGTTTGTTTATATGTGGTAGCAGTTGGTATTTTGGTAGGTTTAAATGAGATTGTCCACATACTGGCAAACCTGAAGAAATGATTATGTTTTTAGTACAGCTTGTCAAGAGACAAGGCACAGCACTTCTATGCATTCAGCTCAGTCTGAGTCTGCTGTGGCTTTTGGAAACATCTAGTTTGTACTGGGCATTCTCAGATGTATATCTCAGGTATTAGCATGGGGATAAATTCTGCTACTTGTACTCATGTCAAGTAGGGCTTTACTCCTTCAGTAGTAATCCAACTGATGTGGGAGAAAAAATGAAAGTTTGATTTTTCAGCTAAATCAATGAGATTACTTGAGTAGTAAGGTACAACTCGACATGAGTACAGAGAGCAGAATCTGGCCCAAAGTCACTACCATACTAATGTTACATGATTTCATTAGGATAGTCACTATGGGTCTGATTTTGCAAGCCACACATTGGTGAGCATTCACACATAGGAGCAGTCCCACTGAAATCAATAGGACTACAGGGGTATGTGGTCATCATCATGAGTAAGTGTTGCACAAATGAGCCCTCTGAGACTAGTAACTCAATACTTACACTTATGCCCCAATGCTCAATTTAGCTACTTTAAGTCTGTAACTTTGAAATAGCAAAGGGTTTCAATGGGAATACTCATAGAGTAGGGCAGTGTTTTAGAAATTTACTAAGACCCACCAGTTTGAGCACATTATCTTCTATCTAATGAGCACTCATCACCATAGTAACTAATTGAAATCAGTGGGACCATTCCCAGAGTAAGGTACCAGGCAGTGTGAGTAATGGTGGTGTAATCTGGCCCTTACTTAGTTAATTTATAGTGTATTTCAATGTGTAGATCTGGCTGGTATTCTCAGGACACAGGCACTAACATGACTCATTCCAGGTTGATTAATTCATGGCTTCACCTACTTGGACCTGGTGACTATGGAGTTACTGGAGCCTGCAAGTGCTCATTCTGATCCTCTTTTATCCTCAGCTGTTCTTCATCTGAGAAAGCAAGCTTTTTCTCCTGCATCAAAAGATATCTGGGAAGTCTCAGGTATTTCAAGTAAATCTTGATGATTTCTCTAGTACCTCAGGCTGTCTGTTTCCACAATAGATGACTGCAGCATTGCTATAGGATGAAAAGTCTTGCTGTCTTCCAGCAGTTATCTTCTGTCCTTGGATGGACTGGTGTCCAGCTGCAAGCCTGGCAAGAGGTTTTGAATGTCTGCAGTAATACAATAGTTAGTCCGAAGAGTTGTGAGGCCTTGGCAAACTTGTTGACAATATGCTGAAGTTCATTTTCAGTGTGAGCCATGAGGGCACAGTTGTTGGCAAAGAGTGCCTCAAGAAGGAGTTTCTGCATTGTCTTAGTCTTTGCATTCAGGCGACGGAGGTCAACAAGTGAACCATCGTGCCGGTATTTCAAATATATACCTCGATCCAGATCTTTCATTGCATGGTTGAGGACACATGCAAAGAACAGGTTAAATAAGACAGGAGCGAGAACACATCCTTGTTTCATGCCGTTGGTGATGTTGAAGGGGGAAGATGTGTCTCCATCAGACAATAGATGGACACTATATAGGCGTCACATCAAGCAGCTCGAAGGATTCCACATGCGTTGCCTCTGCAACATCATGAAGATCTGCTGGCAAGACAAAGTGCCCAATCTTGAGGTCCTCGAGAGAGCCCAGATGACAAGCATTGAAGTGATGATCATGAAGTCACAGCTACGTTGGACCGGTCATGTCAGCCATATGGATGCCAACAGAATCCCCCGCCAGCTTCTCTATGGTGAGCTCTCTCAGGGCATCCGGCATATAGGTTGTCCACGAAAACATTACAAGGACACCATCAAAACCAATCTGCAGTATATCAGTATCAAACCCAGGGACCTTGAGGACACCGCCAGTGACAGAACTCAGTGGCGTGCAACAGTCAGAAATACTTGCATCGCCTTTGAGGAAGACCGCTGCCGGCGTCTACAAGAGGCATGTGAACGACGTCACAGAGCACCAGCAGCACACAACCCACTGACTGCGAACTTCCCATGCACCATCTGCAGCCAAATGTGCACCTCTAGAATTGGCTTGTATAGCCATCAGAGGGCACACCATGAGACCAACGGTAGATGATTTGCTCAGATTTGTCATCATCGGATCGATGGACTACCGGGAGTAATACAATATTTTTATTTCCCATTTCTTAAGCTATTTGAGTAAGTGGGGTATTTGATTATCTTTGAGAAACTGAAGTCTAGTGGGAATTAAAATCCCAGCTTGTCTGTCTATTAACATTTGTGCTAGGGAAGACAGTCCTTTGCTTGGTGTATTTAAGATTCAACAGGGCTAGATACAGATCTTTACTGCTATGTTTAGCTTTCTTACCATTATTTTTCACTGCCTAAGTAGCTCTTTTGGCCATCCTGTTACTCTGCAGGTATTTTGGTGACAAGCTTAGTTACTACAGTGATAGGTGCTATGGAAAAAAACCAGATAGATAGAATTAATGTGCTCAAACTGATAGGTCTTAGCAAATTACTAAAATTCTGCCCTTGAAGACTGGCATTCATAGTCAGTGATCAGAAACTCTGGAATACTGTACATGCATATTGCAATTTGATAGGGGTTATCATTGTTCAGCTACTTCTGTTTGTTAGGTAGGAACAAGGGTATTAGTAAATGGGTTTCTCTTTCAAATTCAAACAAGTCCCCTGCAGAGGTGTAGCGAGCGCTCTCCGTACCCTCCGACCGGAGGGGGCCCCTCAAGGAAGGGGGCCCCTAAAAGTGGCAAAAAAATGTAAGGTATAACTAGGTAAGTGACATTTATTGACGCTATTGCACAATCCATGTCGGTTTTACTGACAAAACCGTTAAGTCATTATGATACATCATAATGCTATTGGCTACATCAGTTGTCTGTCAGTCAGTTTTGAATTTTAGTTGGACCCATTCAAAGAATGTGTATTTGCGTTCATAATGGCGGTCGGCAGATAAATGTTATTAATTTAGTTGTACAGTTTTTTATCGTTTCCAACGCAGAAGCGTGCTTTGTGATGTCTAAGAGAATGTATAAGAGCGGAGCTAGTAAATGAAAGGCAGCAAAAGATGCGGAGAAGGAACTTGAGAAAATTCCAAAGTTGTCAACGTATTTTGTGCTGCAATCCAACATACAGGTACAGGCACATGAAACGGACAGTGCTAGCAGCGACGAATCGTATCCAGAAGTATCCAGAAGTGCTTCAAGTGAGGTCGAAGGTGAAGCCAGTTGTTCTACCAAACAAACTGTGACAGATATTCCAGCTGCTGCCGGGAAAGAAGTAACTGAATCTGAACCACTGACTGATGATCCAGGAGATTGACCGTCTATAATATCGGACAGGCAAGTGTGTGACATTGTTGCACGTGGCCCACCGCAGCAGAATGAAAGTTATGAATTTCCATTTAACGAGGAAAGACGGAGGTTCACAAGTACTCATTTCTATCGAACCATGGCAAACGGTGAGAAAATAAGACGTTCTTTCAGTTCAGAAAGATGCCATTTTTTGTTTTTGTTGTAAATTATTTGGCACTGGCGACATACCGCTACATCGTGGAACATCTGCTTGGAAAGCACTGTCAAAAAGACTTCAGCCGCATGAAACAGGCAAAGGTCATCAAGACTGTATGGTGAAATGGTTTGACCTTCGGTCAGGCATAGTAAACCGTACATCTATTGACCAACTCGAATTGCAGGCTTTTCTGAAAGAAAGAGATTTCTGGAGAAATGTTGTCAAATGCATGGTTGATGTCGTTATTTTCTTGTCCGAAAGAAACTTGGCATTTCGAGGAAGTAATGAAAAGCTTGGCGATCCTTCGAATGGCAACTTTTTGGGACTGTTTGAATTGCTTGCAAAGTATGATACTGTCCTCAGCGAACTTTTACAGAGGATTAAGAAGGCAGAGACACATGTTCAGTACCTCAGTCCACAGATCCAAAACGAGCTGATTCAACTTGTTGCCAGTAACATTCAAGAGGCCAACATAGCGCAGCTTAAAAAAGCAAAATATTATTCAGTTATTTTGGACTGTACTCCTGACTTGTCACATGAAGAACAGAAGTCTGTGGTGTTACGCTTTGTTGAATGCAACGGTGAAGATGGTGTCAATATTCGTGAAGCGTTTGTTGGTTTTCTTAATGTTCATGATACAACTGGTGAGGGCTTATTGGAAGCATTTCTTGAAAAGGCAAACAACTTAGGAATAGACATTGCTGACATGAGAGGCCAATTTTATGATAACGGTGCAAATATGAGAGGAAAGAATAAAGGAGTTCAAGCCCGCTAGAAATAAATGACTGTGCCTTGTATGTACCATGTGGAGCTCACACTTGGAATCTTGTGATCTCAGACGCGGCAAAGTCATCGAAATATGCTGTTGACTTTTTCGGTCTGATTAACAGAATATACGTTATCTTTTCTTCTTCACCTTCACGTTGGGATATACTTCAAGAACATATGCCAATATCTGTTAAAGGGTTATCGGACACTCGTTGGGAGTCGAGAATTGATGCTGTGAAGCCATTGCGTTATCACCTTGAAGAATTGTGCAATGCTTTGTCATCTTTGCGAGAATATGCGCTCGAAAAGAAAGATGGCAATACAGCAACAGAAGCTGGTGCGCTTTTAGACCATGTTACTACGTGGCCTTTTGTTCTGACTGTGTACACGTGGTACGATATACTATTTCAGGTCAATAAAACCAGCAAATTAATTCAGTCACCAGATGTGTCAATTGACATACTGCAGGCAGAAGTCGGTGCTACAATGAAGTTTTTGGAAGACTATCGAAATACAGGATATAACTCTGTGGTCACAAATGCACGTGAAATCGCAGAGCATATGGGTATTGAGCAGGTGTTTCCAGAAACAAGGATGCGACGTAAGAAGAGAATGTTTGATTACGAATGTGCTGATGATTTGAGTCATCTTTCTGCCGAAGAAAAATTCAAATCGCAGTTCTTTCTTGTTCTCACTGATCAGGCCATATCTTCTGTTTCGTCGCGATTTGACCAACTCGTGGAGTGGTATAAGTTGTTTGGATTTCTGTACAACGCTAACAGCCTGAAGCAGTGTCACAGAGAAAATGAACTGGAGAATCACAGCAAAAATTTTGAAAGAAAAATGGGAGACATTGATGCCAACGAACTCATAATGCAATTGAATCGTTTTATTTATGTCATAGAGAAAGAGAGAGGACTTGTCACGGCAAACAATTTTTTAATGTACATATACAAGAACAGCCTTCAGGAGATATATCAGAATTCTTCTGACCACACCAGTTACTGTCGCTGGTGCTGAAAGGATCTTCAGCAGAATGAAACTGATCAAGAATATCCTGCGCTCAACCATGACAGATGACAGGTTTTCTGTGCTTGCAGTTATCTCAGTCGAAAACAAGATTGCCAGATCTCTGGACTATGATGCATTGATTAACCAATTTGCGGAGAACAAGGCTCGAAAGAAGAGCTTTGTGTAAATATGGAATACATGTACACTGTAGGCCTATGTATACATAATATGAACCCTGTATATTGTATAAAATAAATACCGCATTCCAGTTTCTGCATTGTAAGGGGCCCTGGACATATGTTCAGAGGGGGCCACATTCTTTGTTGCTACGGCTCTGGTCCCCTGCTTAGGTTATGTTATGGTCTGTTTGGGACTTCACGACCTCGCATCAGCAGTTTTGTTTGTACTTTTCATAAGAGATTATATCTATACTGTGAGCACATCAAGTAGCTGACCATTTAGCCCAGGCCAGAAAAAATACTTTTCCCTTTGCTTGTGCTTTCCATTACATAGGTGGCTACTATGTATTTCAGACTTGTCTACTCCAGGAAATGGGTCTTTTGATGAAAATGGGTCCTGTTGAACCAGTATTGAAAATTGGTTTAAGTCTGAAATAGTGTAGACTGGACTAAACTGTTATCTGTTCAGAAAAAGTGACTGCAATAGGGTGGAACCAATTCCAGTTCAGAGCTTCTTTATCAATGCTGGTGATTTGGCACCACTGGGCCAAGTTTTTCTGACTGAGGTTTTAAAGAATCAAAATGTCTGTAGAAAGCAGCTGGTACTTGAAGGAGGATATGTGTAGCCAAACATCTTACAAGATCCACTGAATGTTTTTATTCCAATATAGAGAAACTGCTGTATTTGGGGATTGCAGGGTGGTTGTTGGGTGGATTTTTTTCTTCATGAATAAATGTCTGTGGTACAACAAAAATGAGTTCAGTGTAAGATGGAGAATGTTTTATGCCTGCATGTGAATTGGGTGCCAAGCCTGCAACTCATATAATTGCAAGTAGACACTATGGGGTGAAGGGCACACCAGCAGAACTGAAACATTCACATTTGTTGTGTATAACATTTTAAAAATACACACACCTTAGCCCCTGGGGACCCATCTATAGACCCTATTCCAAAAAATACTGACAACCATGGTATTTGGGACAATGATAGGGCAAGATCCCCAGCTAGGGCTATGATGGTTTACACAAGCAGAAGATCTGGTTTATAGTGCTTTTAAGCTAAAGATCTCAAAGGGCTTAAAAAAGTATAAATAATGGGATCACCATTTAACAAATGGAAAACTGAGGCACAGCAAGGTTAAATGTCTTGCCCAAAGCCAAACAATTAGTCAGTGGTGGAGCTGGAAAGAGAACCCATCCCTAGCTACTCTCTACAGTATCCTCTCCTCTGGATTTAACAGTGATTTGGGGATAAACAATGAACAGCCATCAAAAGCAAACTTTGATATTGCAGGATTTCATACTGACATTTTTTGAGAGTAAAACAGATTAGAAAATCAATCCATGTGGGAAGTGTGCTTTTTCTAGCCCCTCCTCCTTCCCCCACTTCCATTCTCTGAACTGTGGAGGCGTTTGAAGTTTTCTGCACAGACTGTCATCCCCGAGGATGTGAATCGGCAGCAAGAGGATGGACAAGAAGTTTGTGTTCTGTGGTTTCTTTTTAGGGACATGCCTGTCCGGAGGCAGTTTTCCTTTTTAAGTAGCAGGGGGCCTTAGTAAGTGGAAGAAAGATGTTCTTGACAAGGCATGATAAAGGACAAGTCTGGTAAAAGCAGTTAGGAAGAAATCTCCTGTGACAAAGTTCCTCCTCTACCTTGGTGGGTCCTGCGCTTATTGGCAGATTTGCTCACCTTAGTGATCTTCCCCACAGTCTGGATCAACTCCTCCTGTGTCTGATCAGGAGTTGGGAGGTATGGGGGGAACCTGGGCCCGCCCTCTACTCCGGGTTCCAGCCCAGGACCCTGTGGATTGCAGCTGTCTATAGTGCCTCTTGTAACAGCTGCATGACAGTTACAACTCCCTGGGCTACTTCCCCATGGCCTCCTCCAAACACCTTCTTTATCCTCACCACAGGACCTTCCTCCTGGTGGCTGATAACACTTGTACTCCTTAGTCCTCCAGCAGCACAGCCTCTCACTCTCAGCTCCTTGAGCCTCTTGCTCCCAGCTCCTCACACACACTTCCTCTCCTTTAGCTCCTCCCTCCCTGACCGGAGTGAGCTCCCTTTTAAACGCAGGTGCCCTGATTAGTCTGCCTTGATTGGCTACAGGTGCTCTAATTAGCCTGTCTGCCTTAATTGGTTCTAGCAGGTTCCTGATTACTCCAGTGCAGCCCCTGCTCTGGTCTCAGGGAACAGAAAACTACTCAGCCAGTGACTAGTATATTTGCCCTCTACCAGATTCCTGCACCCCACTGACCTGGGTCTGTCACATATCCCTCCCCTCTGCTCAACATCAAGGGGCTGGGCAGCTTGGGATGCCAGACAGTGGACACGTGACAAGCCATCGGCATTACCGTGACGTCTCCCTGCTCTGTGTTGCACACGGAATTGGAAAGGTTGGAGGGATAAGAACCATCTGGTCACCTTTGTGTTCTTCTCCTTGTTCCGCTGCATCCATTGAAGAGGGGCATGGTCGGTCACGAGGACAAATCTACGCCCGAGCAAGTAGTAGTGCAATGGCCCATTTTACGGCGAGGCACTCTCTTTCCACCACTGCATATTTTTGTTCCATTGGAAGGAGTTTCCTACTGAAGTAGAGAATTGGGTGTTCCTCTTCCCTGACCATCTGTGATAGGACAGCCCCCAAGCCTACTTCAGACGCATCTGTCTGCAGGATAAATTCCTTGGTGAAATCAGGGGCTATCAGTACAGGGTTACTGCAGAGGGCAGTCCGTAGGTCTGTGAATGCTTTCTCTGCTGTGTCAGACCATCTCACCAGATCAGGTCCACGGGCTTTCACTAGGTCTGTCAGGGGGCTTGCCCTTTTGGCAAAGTGGGGGATAAATCATCGGTAATACCCCACTACACCTAGGAATGCCCAGACTTGTTTCTTGCGACGTGGTCACGGCCAATTTTGGATGGCCTCCAACTTGTTCACTTGGGGTTTTACCAGACCTTTTCCCACAATGTAGCCAAGATATTTGGCCTCTGTAAACCCTACAGCGCACTTGGCAGGGTTAGCTGTAAGGCCAGCTCACCTGAAGGTATCAAGGACTGCCTCCACCTTCTCTAGGTGGGTTTCCCAGTCTGGGGTATGAATAACCGCATCGTCCAAGTAGGTAGCAGCATAACTGTTATGCGGGCATAATAGTTTATCCATGAGGCGCTGGAAAGTAGCTGGGGCCCCATGTAGTCCAAAAGGGAGGACAGTATATTGAAAAAGACCCTCTGGTGTAGAGAACACAGTCTTTTCCTTTGCGTCTTCCGCAAGGAGAATCTGCTAGTACCCCTTTGTCAAGTCTAGGGTAGTCAAGTACCGGGCATTCCCCAGATGGTCCACTAGCTCATCTATGCGAGGTATGGGGTACGCATCAAACTGGGATACTTCATTTAGTTGCCAGAAGTCGTTGCAAAACCTTGTGGTGCCATCAGGTTTGGGCACCAGCACGATTGGGCTGGACCACTGACTGTGGGATTCTTCGATGATCCCCAACTCTAGCATTTTTTTCACTTCTGCTTTTATTTCCTCTCTTTTGGCCGCTGGCACCCAATAGGGCCTCATTGTTATTCTGGCCCCAGGGTTCGTGACGATGTGGTGATATGTCTCGGTTGTTTGACCTGGTTTTTTCGAGAACACGTCTTGGTTCCGGAAGATCATCTCAGACACCTCATTCTTCTGGTCTGGTGTTAAATTGGGAGACATTCTCACCTGTTTGGAAGGCTTGTTTTCCTGGGTTAGGTCTTTTCAGATAGTTATTCATGCCTCTTGTGCATGCCAGGGTTTCAGAAGGTTGATGTGATAAATCTGTTCTTGTTTTCGGCGTCCTGGCTGCCGCACCTTGTAGGTTACTTCCCCCACGGGTTCAACCACCTCATAGGTCCCCTGCCATTGGGCCAGAAGCTTGCTTTTTGCCGTGGGTACCAACACCATCACCCGATCCCCTGGTTGGAACTGTCGGACTTTTGCCTGGCAATTGTAATAGGTTCTCTGGGCCTCCTGTGCCTTTTCCAAATGTTCCGTACAATAGGGGTGATACGGGCTATCTGGTCTCGCATCTGTATTACATGTTCTATTATATTTCTTCCCTCATTGGGTTTCTCTTCCCAAATCTCTTTGGCGATATCTAGTATGCCATGGGGGTGACATCCATATAATAACTTGAATGGGGAAAACCCAGTTGAGGCCTGAGCTACCTCCCGGATAGCGAACATAAGATAGGGCAGTAGGGTGTCCCAGTCCTTCCCGTCCCGACTTACCACCTTCCTTATCATAGCCTTGAGGGTTCGATTAAAGCTTTCTACCAACCCATCAGTCTGTGGATGGTAAATTGAAGTTCTCAGGGTATGTATATGGAGCAGTGTACAGAGGTCCTTCATTAGCTTTGACATAAATGGGGTTCCTTGGTCTCTTAATATCTCCTTTGGTAGCCCCACTTGGGCAAAGATCCCCACCAGCTCTTTGACTATCGTTTTAGAGGCTGTGTTCCGCAGGGGGACAGCTTCCGGGTAGCTAGTAGCATAGTCCAAAACAACAAGTATATATTGATGGCCCTGAGCCGTCTTCTCCAGGGGTCCCACTACGTCCATGGCTATTCGTTCAAAGGAGACCTCTATGATGGGAAGGGGTACTAAAGGTGCCCTCAGGTGGGGACGGGGACTGTGCAGCTGACACTCCGGGCAGGACGCACAGTACCTTCGCACTTCTTCATGTACTCCGGACCAGAAGAACCGTCGTAGGACTCGTGCCAGGGTCTTCTCTACCCCCAAGTGCCCCCCCAAAAGATGACTATGTACAAGACTTAATACAGCGTTCTGGTGTTTTTGAGGTACTAAGATCTGCTTTACCTTCTGCCCCTGTACTGATGCAACTTGGTATAAGAGATTCTCCTTCATTATGAAGTAGGGTCCTGGTCCTTGTGTTCTCCCTTCCACGAGGACCCCATCTATTTCAGTCACCTCCTTTCTAATGTGGTTGTACCTTGGGTCTTCAGCCTGGTCCGGTCCAAAATTTCTTCTTCCAGGGCTAATCTGCCCAAGATCTAGGGGCCCAGTCTCTGTTGCCTCTACTGGTTCAGAAGCGTTAGGGTGGGGGTCAGACTCAGGAGCTTCTCCCTCCTGGGTGGCCTCCTTTTCAGCTGCTCTGGTCCGCCTACCTACGAGAGCAACCCTCTGGCTTTGGGTCAGTATTTGGGTGTCCAAGGCCTTAGCTGCCTTCCTTTCTCTTTTCGACTTTCTACCATGTCTGGGAATGGAAAATAAATCTGGGGATATTTCAGTGAAGACTAGGGGTTGACAGTCTACTGTGGATGCCTCACTAACTTCAGGATTCTCCTCTTTCTCCAATCCTCCTACTGGGAGTAAGTCTCCAAACCGTGGGAAGTCCCTCCCTATGAGCACTGGGTTTGAGAGTTTAGGGACTACACCTGCTGCTACCTCAGTAGTGTTCCCCTGAATCTCAATTTTTACTGGGATGGTGGGGTAATAACCAACTGTCCCATGGATGCATGTTATCCCCGTATGCTTAGCCCGCAGCAGCTGACTACACTTCACAAGCTTCCCTGAGACAAGCGTGATAGCACTCCCCGAATCAACCAGTGCTGTGGTCTCTACCCCATTTAGCTTTACTGGTCTGGTGTACATATATGGGGTTAGTGAGACCCCCACAAGGTGGATTAGGGAGCATGGGTCTGCCCAGTTCCCCAGGTTACACTGCATAGGCTCCTCAGCATTGGGACACTGTGCAGCTATATGTCCCCACTCCCCGCAGGCATAACATCTGTATGGGGCCTTAGGCATTCCCCGGTCTCTTGGTTTGGGCAGTCTAACATCTTGATCCTCTTCTCTCTCAGTACTCTGACTCTTTGTGGCTTCTGGTGAGCCTTCAGCCCCTCTCTTTTTCCACCTGGGCTCTCCTGGTGGCCCCGTCACTCGAGCTCTAGGGCTTAGTGCTGCTAATTTAACCCGGGGTGCCTCCTCCTTAACTGGTCGGGTCAGCTCCCTCGCTGTCCTTCGCCTTTCTACCAGTGCAACAACCTCATCATAGGTGGAGGGTTCGTTCTGGCTTACCCAGGCACGAAGATCTGGCGGTAGTCCCCTCATGTATTGGTCAATGACCAGAACCTCTAGTATCTCTTCTGGACTCCAGGACTCCATTCGCAACCACTTTCATGCGAGATGGATGAGGTCATACAATTGGGACCGCGGGGTTTTATTTTCCTGGTACCTCCACTTGTGATACCGCTGGGCCCGTAATGCAGTCAATACCCCGGATCTGGCCAGGATCTCTGCTTTCAGCTGGGGGTAGTCTGCTGCAGCCTCTTCAGGCAGATCATAGTAAGCCTTCTGGGCCTCCCCACACAGGAATGGGGCAAGTATGCCAGACCACTGATCTCGAGGCCAGGCTTCCCGTAGGGCTGTCCTCTCAAAGGCCAGAAGGTATGCCTCTACATCATCCTCCCGCATCATTTTCTGCAGCCAATGGCTGGCCCGTATGATCTGCATCCTCTCATGGCCGCGGTTCAGCTCTGTAAGGGTCTTTACCTGGTTCACCAGTTCTTGCAACATAGCTTGGTCTTGAGAAGCCTGGTCCATCAGCAGGCGATTAGTCCCTTGCTGCAGCTGCACTGCCTCCTGTTGGGCATCTGCCTGTACACGGGTAGCCTACTGCTGGGCTGCTGTAGCTTGTATCAATGCCCGTACTAAGTCATTAATTGTGGTGGAAAAAAAAAAAGCCCTCTACCTTCTTTTTTTTTTTTTAAATCACCCTCCTTCTGCCGCACTGTGCACACCAGATCCCACCTCTGACACCAGTTGTGACAAAGTTCCTCCTCTACCTTGGTGGGTCCTAAGCTTATTGGCAGATATGCTCACCTCAGTGATCTTCCCCACAGTCTGGATCAGCTCCTCCTGTGTCTGATCAGGAGTTGGGAGGTTTGGGGGGAACCCGGGCCAGCCCTCTACTCCGGGTTCCAGCCCAGGGCCCTGTGGATTGCAGCTGTCTATAGTGCCTCTTGTAACAGCTGCATGACAGTTACAACTCCCTGGGCTACTTCCCCATGGCCTCCTCCAAACACCTTCTTTATCCTCACCACAGGACCTTCCTCCTGATGGCTGATAACACTTGTACTCCTTAGTCCTCCAGCAGCACAGCCTCTCACTCTCAGCTCCTTGTGCTTCTTGCTCTCAGCTCCTCACACACACTTCCTCTCCTCTAGCTCCTCCCTCCCTGACTGGAGTGAGCTCCTTTTTAAACCCAGGTGCCCTGATTAGTCTTCCTTGATTGGCTGCAGGTGTTCTAATCAACCTGTCTGCCTTAATTGGTTCTAGCAGGTTCCTGATTACTCCAGTGCAGCCCCTGCTCTGGTCACTCAGGGAACAGAAAACTACTCAGCCAGTGACTAGTATATTTCTCCTCTACCAGATACCTGTACCACAGTGGCCTGGGTCTATCACACTCCCCTATTTTAAATGCTTTCAATTGTGTGATAATGGGGTCTGTGGCAGGCATACCTGGGAAGAAATTGGTCATTGGAGACAGTTGGAATAAAATATGTGGGCTTCTTAGACTCTTTTTTTCCCCGTGTCCTCTTCTTAATTTAGAAGGGCCACTTTTCTGTTTTTGACCATAGCTACAGAGAGAATCAGCAGTTATGGCTGGTCAAAGAATCATGCCTCATTCACACTGCATATAGAATAATGTTAAGTGTAGCTGGGATCTGACACAGTTCTAGGTACGTGGAAATACAGTGGAAGTACAGTTTTCTTTGCAAAACCATTCATTCTATTCTGTTCCATTCCTTGGATTGTGCCCATCATGATGGCATCCAAATGCCTGCCAGAGTTAAAATAAACAAGGAGACTAGCCTCTGTTAGTTTCCTCTCCATTCCTGTGCTCCAGAGGGAAAGATGAGGTGGATGTGCTTTCTTTTTCTTTTAAATAAATATTTAAATTATCTACTATGCCATGCCCTACTTCATGGAAAAACGAGGGTGGAGAAGTGAAACCATCATATGGTGAGATTCCTTGTTATACTTTGCATTGTCCACATTAGAGATTTTTAACTTGGTCGACTGCCAATTAACTCATGGCAGTGAACACTTTTGTAAGAGCTGTCTGGATGGTTTGTCTCAGGACACAATTGTTTGTGGTTTACCCTAAATATGCTGTACCATTTTTCTCTGAGTTGAGCGCTAGTGTACACTACAGATGTTTGTGTCTTGGAACAAATGTTTGTGGTGTTCCAGACTAGTTTGTACAAAGGTGAGTAAACTTGAGTTAACTGTCAATCTTGAGTTTAAAAACTTTAGTATAGACATACCCTTAGCTCCAATGGAAGTGATTTCAACAGTCTTGCACATCAACCAAGAAAGACCTGTCACCTGCACATTCAAATTTAATCCTTTCAGTAGATAGTTAAATTGTTTTTTAGGAGTGGACATGTCAAGAGAGAAGTGGTTTTTTAGGTATCCTGATCCTACAGTATTTATAGCCTTGAAAATACGGATTTAGATATTAACTTTAAACTTAATGCAGTGTTCTATAGGGAGACAGTGAGGAGAGTGGAGAATGAGGTTTGCAAGTGATTCTAGGCCAAAGAGGTGGAGCAGAACTGTTCCTGTATTATGCGCCAGTAGCAGTTTTCTCTGGCTGGTGTTCTGAAGCCTATATAAACAGCACTGCAACATCTAATCCAGAAGTAACTAAGGCACGTATGATCAAAATCGGGTCATGATCAGTAAGGATGTATTGTTGTCTCCTAGCCAGAAGTGGTAGGATGCATTTTTTCTTGGATGATGGTACGTGTGAGTCCAGAGCCAGCAAGGCATCTAAAACCACCTTTGAACTGCAGGGTATCTTGATGATTTGTGGACATAAGTCTTTGGGTAATGGAGGCAATTTTGAGGTGGCAAGCTATTCAAAGTGTTTTCCCCTTCCTTCTAGTTAGGATTTAACTTCAGCCATCTTTTTCTCATCCATGCCAAGAGTGATAGATGGCTGTAATCTTTGAACAGATTACCCCAATGTTTTTGAGTGGAAAAAATGGCTTTTGGTTCCTGCCTGGCTAATTTTCCCACTTTGTTATGGCATCCCAGGAAGATATTGTGTGACACCTGTGTATGTGAGTTTGTTGGACTTCTGTAACATTTCCCAATCTTGATTGCATTGAGTACTGTTGGGGGACCCTTTAAGATTTCACTTTCCCCCATTAAAGATGACAACAGGAGTGTAAGCTTCTAACTATATCAGCCACTGAGCAAAAAGGGAATGAAAGAATTTTCTTCAGGTTCCCATGGCTCTAATCTCAATAGGCTTTGATAATATAAAAACTGGGAAAGGGCATCATGTTGCGATAGACAGTTTAATATTACCTGCCTGCTGTGAAGTACACTGGCCAAACTAGAGAACTACAAAGTATAAATTGTCTTTTTAACATTGATAAACAGGTAGGAATAAAGAAAATATTACAACTTAATTTTAGTTCTCTGCTGGGATCGGCAAATCTGGTTAATCTTTGAGCTATTCCTGTTTAATAAATCTCCTAGCCCCATAATAATTATTTCTTTAACCCTTAGGAGGTTGATACTTTAATCTGTGATATTGAAACAATTGCACAGCAGCCTAGCGATGCCAGTTTTTACCTATTTTCATTATGTGAACCAACCAGTCAAGTGTCTGTCTTCCTTCTCCAGCGGTTCTTAAACTTATTTAAGTGCTCACAACATTTTAATACAAAGGTGGTCTTGTGGACTCCTCTCCTCCTATTTGTCATAGAGCCATTTGTGGTCATTTAACATCACTGTAGCAAGTACATGGAAAAGTGATATATTAGGAGAATAGTTGGGTGTGTTTTAGCTGTCATTTAATGCAGTATAGCATATAGCGATACGGAGGAGGACCTAAGATCACTATGCAACCAGTCAGCTGTTCAAGAACTTGCTGGTCGAATGGTGTCTTCTGAGGTTCTCAGTCAGGCCTGTCTAAACAAAATAAAAAGAATAAAAAGAACACATCATATGGTTTAATCAGTTGATGACAGAGGCAGTGTAATTGCCTACAGATATTTTTTTTAAGGTTATAAACACCAAGACGGAAGGAGGATAGTTCAGAATCATCCAAGTAGGTATACGTCTAGGAGTCATGGGATGAAATTAAGTAGTGGATAATTTAGGCTGAATATCAGGGAAAAATTCCTAATGTTGAGGTCTATTAGAATGTGGAATAGTCTCCAGGGGAGAGTGGTGGAAGCTCCACTGCTAGAGACGAAAAAACGAAACCAGAGAATATAATACTTCATAATAATAAATGACCACATTCACCAGTATGTTCCATCTGCTTTGTGCTGCTCTGGCAACCCAAAGCAGCTGTAACCCTGGCTTTGCTGGTTTTGTCAGTGGAGCAGCACAAAGCAGATGTAGTGTACTGATGAATCATGCCAATGAATGATATTTAGGGTGATTTATCACTTTCCACGGAAGGATCTAAAAATATTGCACAAAGGTGGATATTATTACCATTTGATAGATGACGAGCCTGAGGTTTACAGAGTCTGTAACTTGCCCAAGGCTGCAAGGAAATTTAGAAGGAATTGAGGACTAGAAGCCAGGTGTCCTGACTTCCAAGCCTTTGCTCTTACCACTTGACACTGGGCCTGATTCACTAAAATGTTTACTCCAATTTTATGCCAGCATAACTTCATTGATTTCAATGCAGTTACCATGGTGTAAAACTGAAGTTATGCAGTGGGGAAACAGGCCCATTGCCCCTAGTGCTACAAAGAAAAATCCTGCGCTGGAAGGGGGCTGCATTTGACATGATCAATAGATCTGTCAGTAAAGACTTGTTTTTCTATAATAGCAGCAAAGAGTCCTGTGGCACCTTATAGACTAACAGATGTATTGGAGCATGAGCTTTCATGGGTGAATACCCACTTCGTCGGATGCATGTTATTTTTCTATAGCACTTTTCATCTCAAGATTCACAAGTGCTTTTCAGTATTAATTAAGTTGCATTCCTCTGAATTAGGTAAGAGTTATTTAGTAATGACTTCACTCACCACTGAAATGCAGCTCTCTCTTGGGTGGAATGCAGTAGCTGTTTAGTAATAAACATATCAATTTAGTTACCTGTAATGATGGCAAATGGTCAGAACATTGTTTTCACATCTCATTAAAAAGAGAAAAACAACAAAAAAAAGGATGTCCCATTCAGCAGGCTAGTATCTTCTAGCAACATGATATACCTCGGAGAGAGATGTGCTACCTACTGAAACATTAGCACCACTGCCTGCGGCACCTAGATGGTCCCTAGTGGTCTCCTATTCAGCCTAGCCCTGTGAGATTTGAAAGGATCACAGCACAGTGTGGTAGAGACAGCATGCAGTTATAACTTGTGTGATTCTTTTATCCCAATCTGGTGGGGCAATGCAATGCCCCTCTCTGTGCTCCGGGTTGCGGGAGAAGAATAATTTGCCTTAATCAATACACTTGAAATAAACTGAAAGAATAATCCCCAAATAAATATTAGTGGGAAAAAATGCTATTTGCATAATATGACTGTAAGCTGGTCGTGTCGGGGCTCGTCCCTCTCAGGCGCGGTGGGGAGCCAGGGCGCCTCCTAGCATGCTGCAGTACGGGTAGGCTTAGCCCCTCCGCAGGTGTTGAGGAGGTACAGGGTCTGCAAACAAGGTAGAGCCCCGGCCCTCTAGCCGGGGTCGGGGCTCTCAAAGTAAATAAGCCCCAGCCCTTGGACAGGGCGGGCAGTAACAGTTCAGGCTCAGGACTCTAGCAGGGGCTGAGCAAACACAGTATCAGCCCAGGCCCTTGGCAGGGCGGGGCAGCAGCAGTTCAAGCTCAGACCTCTAGCAGGGGCTGAGCAAACACAGTATCAGCCCGGGCCCTTGGCTCGGGCGGGGCACCAAACACCAGTCTAGTTAGCTCTGGCCCTCTGGATCAGGACAGAGCAGTGGCAAAGTCAAAGGGGGCCCAGCCCTTGGTTCGGGCGGGGCACCAAACACAAGTCTAGTTAGCTCTGGCCCTCTGGATCAGGGCAGAGCAGTGGCAATAGGCGGGAAGAAGGGGAGTCTGCCACCCGGTTACAGGTGGCAAGGGGAACGCAGGCCCTCCCACTCCACTGCGTTCCAGCCCGGGGCCCTAGCAGCGATCAAGACCCGCTGCGGTCAGTGGGGATCCTGGCCGCAACACACTGACATGGGTTCGGGCTCTTCAGGAGCCAAACCAGGGTCGGCTACCCCCGGGCCACTTCCAACCTCCCCGTCTCTGGGTACCTGGTCCTTGCCAGCATCGTCTGGGGGGTCCCAGACCATGGGCTCCTCCGGGTACCGGTCGTGGGGAAGCTCAGGCCATTCCTTGGGGCATCGGGTATACAGCAGGTCAGGCCGACGTTCCTCCGGGTACCAGGTCCGAGGCAAGTCCAGCCAGCGCTCCTCTGGGTAGTGGGCGTGAGGCAGGTCCAGCCAGCGCTCCTCTGGGTAGTGGGCACGAGGCAAGTCCGGCCAGCGCTCCTCTGGGTAGTGGGCGCGAGGCAGGTCTGGCCAGCGCTCCACTGGGTAGTGGGCGCGGGGCAGGTCAGGCCCGGCGGGAGCCCGGGCACCAGCGTCTGTCCTCTCCTGAGCGCTGGGGCCGGGCTTTTATACTTCCTGTCCTGCCCCTTGACTTCCGGGGGGCGGGGACAGGCCGTGCTGACTCCGCCCACTGAGGCACCTGCTCTGGCTTGTCCCTCTAAGGTGCGGCGGGGAGCCAGGGCGCCTCCTTACAATGCCATTATTAGTAGAGACAAAGGGACAAACATTGGCAGCTCTTAATTATGTGCACATTAATGATACATACCACTTTAGATGAAGGAACATCATAAGTCTACTTCCTATCTTAATTTTGTGCTGTGCTGTTTGAAATGCTAATGAAGCCAGAATTCTCAAAGGTCATAATCTGAATACATTGGGTATTTTTTACTTAGTTTCAAAACAATTAAATTGAGGTTCAGTTCCTAATTTTGCTAACAATGTTAACTTTTCCGTTAATTACTGTGGGTAGGAATGTGCCGTCAAACTGGTCATTTGCAGAATGGAAAGGCATTTTATTTTCATTTAGATCACTCCTTGGTGTTTTCTTCCTTGGGATGTTTTCCCCACATTGATTATGTGAAAGAATTGGTGGCGGGTGGGAAGGAGAAAAGAAAAGTGCAAATTTAGCAGAACCCAGCATTGCATTTTCCAAGGAGCCATTTATCATCCTTAGAAAGTTTTGGTTCTTCACAAATAATAAAGAAAAAGGTTGTTAATTGCTATATTCAACTAACTGACAGAATTGTGTCATGAGAGAGGGAGAATTTCTGCATTGCCTTTCCTGATGACACTTGAAGGTTGTTCTAAACTTTTTGTTGCTGCTAAAATAGGAAATCATCGCTTCTTTCTGTTCATCATCATTAATCCTGTGGCTGACTCTTTTTCATTCATTTTTAAAGTATTATATGACAGGGATGTGGCAATTCATGTTAGTGTGAAAAGAGGAAGGTAAAGAATGTTTCCATTAATTTGGTTTGTATGATGTAGTTATATAGTTTTGCAATACATGTTTAAATTTCATAAGGTATTTATAGTGCCTGATCCAACTCCTACTGAAATCATCTGGAGTCTTTCTATTCACTTCAGTGGAAGGTAGCTGATGGCCTAAATATCTGTTGTTAAACTCTAGATAGTGGTTTCATATATCAACCTTAACTCTGCCCCCTATAGATTCTTAGTATCTTATGATTTGAGACCTTCACCACTTGACACATGCAGTTTGTCTGCTCTGTTGAGTTTATGAATGCCAATAGTATGGTCTTCAGTTACATGATGATATACCTACCCTTCCAGTCTATAAGTGGAAAATGTCAGGATAGGTTAATGCAGGGGCATGTACCTGAGAAACAGAAAAAATAGGTAAGTCCAAATTATCTATATTATAAAATGTATTTTTTTTTGCTATTTGCATAGCTTCCAATATCAAAGCATCTGAGCATCCCAGACTCTCTAGTATATTTTACTCATAGCCTTTAAGGTCAGAAGGCCATCATGATCGTCTAGTCTGACCTCCTGCACATTGCAGGCCACAGAACCTCACCCACACACTCTGTAATAGATCCCAACCTCTGACTGAGTTACTGAAGTCCTCAAATCATGGTTTAAAGACTTAAAGTTACAGAGAATTCACCATTTACACTAGTTTAAATGTGCAAGTGACCCATGCCCCATGGTGCAGAGGAAGGAGAACCCTCCTCCCCAAGGGTCTCTGCCAGTCTGACATGGGGGAAAATTTCCTTCCTGATCCCAAATATGGTGATCAGTTAGACCCTGAGCATGTGGGTAAGACTCACCAGGCAGATACCTAGGAAAGAAATCTCTGTACTAACTCAGAGCCCTCCCCATCTAGTGTCCTGTCTCCAGCAGCTGAGGATTTTTGCTACTGGTAGTTTCCAGTGGGACACATGCCATCATAGTCTGATCTATCAGACCATCCCCTCCAACTATCCTCACAACAGCCCTCTGAGATAGGGAAGTACTGTTATCCCCATTCTACAGATGGGGAACTGAGGTGCAGAGAGATTAAGTGATATGCATAAGAAGAGGTGGATTAAGATTTCTTAGGGCCCTGGGCACAAAGAATTTTTGAGACCTTCCATACTCCCCTGGCCATGGGGCCCTGCCCCCTGCTCCTCTCCCCATTCCTTTTCTCTCCTCCGATCCCATTCCTTTCTCCCTGCCTCTTTCCCCTCCTCCCACCTTCTCCACTGCTTCTTCCCCTCACCTCACCCCATTCCCCACTGCCTCTTCCCCACCTCACTTTCCCACTGCTTCTTCCTCCCACCCGGTTCCCCCATTCTTTCCCCACTCCCACATTCCCCTTCTCTCTCCTCACCCTCCTTTCCCCATTGGACTGGAAAGCCCAGATAAAAAGGGGACCTGGCAGTGTCCAGTCAGCAGTGCTGACACTAAAAGTCTGGTTACCAGAGTAACCACAAGCAGCTCCCCGCCAAGAGGGCAAGAAGAGCAGCAGCTGCTGCTGGAGCCTGGAGGAGCTGCTGTCTGTGCAGCTGCTGGGGGAGAGAAGTGGCTGGCTGGCTGGCTGGCTCCCAGACCAGCTCCAGCCTCTCTGGCAGAGAGGTAGGTGCCAGCTGTGACGCTGCCTGAGTGGGGGGATCCCTCCTGCCCCCACAGCTGGCTCCGGAGACTGACCCCCATCCACCCTACTGTTTCCCCTCCTCAGCCACTCACTTCAGGAACCAACCCCCTTCTTTGCCCTGCCATGCCATGACTGGGCAGGCAGTCTCCACCTCAGCTCCTCCCAGCCTGGCTTTGCAGGTGACAGGTGAGTCCTGGGATAGGAGAGAGCGAGTGATGGGGCAGAGGGGAGTGAATGACAGAGGGAAGTGGGAAGAGGAGTGAGCAGAGGGGTGGGGCCTGAGGGAAGAGGATAGTGGGGGTAGGGTGACCAGACAACAAATGTGAAAAATCGGGACGGGAGTAGGGGGTAATAGGAGCCTATATAAGAAAAAGACCCAAAAATTGGGACTGTCCCTATAAAATCGGGACATCTGATCACCCTAGGTGGGGGACTTCTGGGGGAAGGTGCTGGGCAGGGACGTCCAGTTTTCAGCAATTAGAAAGTTGTCAACCTCAACCTCAGGCTGAGCAGAGCTGCTCAGCGCAGGCAGAAATGGGAGGGAGAGTGAAATATAACCCTATGTTCATCCCCACATCTTGCCCGTGTCCCCTCCCTGGCTCCTGACACTACAACCTCCTCCTCCCCTAAGCTGGGGTCCCTCTGCCTGGAATGAGACTCACCTGCTGCCTGTGAGCCAGGCCTGAGAGCTGCAGCCACACACAGAGTCTGCTGGCCCCAGTTTAGCAGGGGCTGATGCTGATGATGAGGTGCTCCTCACTCTCACCTTTCCCTAAGGCAGGTTTCTTTTGTTAAAAGGTCTATGCCCTCCCCCAACTCCTGGGCCTCTGGACTCTCCACTTGCCCCAGAAGGGCAGGGATATGGGCCGGGGCTGTTCTTAGGCACCCCACCCCCATGCCCAGGGCAGGTGCGAGGCCTGGGGTTCCCCACAGTGACTTGAACTCCCTGGGTGGCTCTCGCTTCCGGCCTGGCCAGGAAGTGGGGGTCCCCAGGGAGGGGGGAGAGAGCAGAGGAGCAATGGGTGTGGTCAAAGTTCCGGCATTTCTGGGGGCCCCCAAATTGGCTAGGGGCACTGGGCGAGAGGGCCCGTGCAGCAATCCATCACTGTGCATAAGGACAAAAGAAGTAGAACATGGAACTGAAGCGAAATCGCCTAAGCTCTAGGCTAGTGTCCTAATCGTGAAACCATTCTTCAACTCTAAGATGCTCTACACTTGTTTGTGTATTCAGCAACATAAAAAAAAATTGATTGTTTAAAAAACCTGCAGATCACTTTAAGGGAAAATCTAGAGTTTTAGCAGATTTGGTATATTTCATAAAAACATTGTTACAGGATGCATGAAAATGCAAAGGTTAAAGTAATGTGGCATAGACCCTTATTTACAAAAAAAAAATCAGTTAACTGAAGCAAAGTTGTCTCAGTTTCTTGGCAAAAAAATAAAAATAAAAAAACAAACAAAAAAAAATCTTATCTTCCAAGCTAATTATGGATTTTTGTGAGCACACTTTGCTAATCAGGTTTAATGATGATACTAAACCCAAATCACATTATTATTTTCCAAAGCCGTGTTGGAGATATGCCACATTAACCCAAACAAAGCACATAGACGACAGCAAAAACATTGGAGAAACAAACTCTTATTAGCAGCTATGGGGCTAGCCCCTTTTACAACGTGGCACATGTAGGGATTTGAAAATAAAGAAATATAAAACAACAAAAAACTAAAGCTGTGCTTGAAGTATATTAGAGAGGAGCCTATTACATTAAAGAGCAACCTCTGTGGGAGATTAGGCCTGACTTTATCCTCATCCTTATCACGGTGTCCAATTGATTAGGCTAACAAAATACAAATAAGTAAAATGCAGTCCACTTTGTAACACATTATTACAATACAGCACGTTGTCTTTTTCATAAGAATTTCTCCCCTGCGCATGTTGTCACCAGAACCGTCTATACAACTCAGTTACATGGCACCCCGTTACTTGAGCCAGAACCATCCCATCACATGGGAAAAAAGCATGATAGAGGGCTCGAGGAAGGGAGGCTATCTCCACAAGGATCAGCTTGTGGAGTTCCTCTCCTGCCTCTCCATTAGGAGGCACAGTTCCAATGCTGCCAAGGTTTTATTTACAGACTTGTGATATTAGGTGTTATGTCCCTGGCTCCTGGAGTCAAGTCACGACAAGAGAATCTCAGCTTTCATTTAAAATAAAAAGTTTCTAGCCTTTATGCTTGTGAAGAAAAAGCTTGAAAACATGTTTCTGAGAAGCCAGAAGGCAAATAAAAATATCACTCAATAATTGTTCTGTTCATTCCCTGGCATTGGCTGCTGTTGGAAGACAGGATATTGGGCTAGATGGACCATTGATCTGACCCAGTATGGCTGTTCTTATGTTCAAACATATTTTTGAAATATCTCAAGCCAAATGTGCTTTTCTGGGGTGTTATGATTTTTGATTACTTGGGGTTGGCAATACTGTAGCTAAACCCCACAGAATAGTGTTAGGTGGAAGGTATTAATGACTGCCATCAAGTAGGTCTTTGATCTGTAATAAATCACAGGCTCAGTTAAAGCCAATGGATGTGTTTAAGCACTGTTCTTTCAGGATCAATGGAAGAGCAATTAAATGCACCTTTATGTAGTGAGAGAGCTGGAACCAAGAGGAGGCTACTGCCCAAAGAAATGGGCTGCATGGCAAGGTCTGATGAGAAGCTAAGCATGAGGCGGTTTCTTGAGTGCAAACACAAGGGCTTGGGGATTGTCTGGCAAGCTGTGTGTGAGTGAGAGGAAGGAAGCCAGCAGAAAGTAAAGAGAGAGCCTGCAGACAGAAAGAGAAGCAGTCATGAATGGAGCCCTGAGAGATCCCTGAGCGAGAGCAGAGAGACAGAACTACTTGGAGCACAGAACTAATCAGAGGGGCAGAACTAAAAATTGTGAACAAGGAAACTATTTGCTTCTGTTTGTTTTTGTTTTTTTGTTTTACTGTGCTCAGGGAAACAGGACTCTGTACAGTAGAACCTCAGAGTTATGAACACCAGAGTTACGAACTGACCAGTCAACCACACATCTCATTTGGAACCAGAAGTACACAATCAGGCAGCAGCAAAGACAAAAAAACCCCATGCAAATACAGTACAGTATGAAACGTATTAAACATAAACTGCTAAAAAAGGGGGGGGCCTGTATTTTTCTTCTGCATAGTAAAGTTTTGAAGCTGTATTAAGTCTAATGTTCAGTTGTAAACTTTTGAAAGAACAACCATAATGTTTTGTTCAGAGTTATGAACAACCTCCATTCCTGAGGTGTTTGTAACACTGAGGTTCTACTGTACATTCTTTGTAAATAAACGGGATTGCATAAGAATATACCTGATGCTCTAAATTTATCTACCCAACAGAAACAATCTGGCAAGGCACCAAATGTTGACTAACTACTGGGTCCAAAAAGAGGCAACAATAGGTCTGGAGAGCTGTGGGAGACCATTTTTGTTGAGACCTTGTGTTTCCATGCTGACTCTAGCCCCTGGAAACCCCTCTCTTCCGTGTTCGTAAGGAGAACGGTCCCATTGGAGCAACACTTGCAGGAATCACCCTTGCTTGTTGCTGGCCATGAGGGAAGGCTTTGTGGAATTATTACAGCCCGAATTTTTTTAGTTTAGGCTCTGTAAAATAGGTGGTGGCAGGGAAATGATTTGCATCACCCTAGTCACACATACTCTTCCCTTGTCTCTACCATCTTCTTCCATGTGGACTCCAGATTGATGGAATGCCTTCCTCTGAGTTTTGTGTGTGTGTGTGTGCATGCTTGTTTGTGTGTTGGGGAGCGGGGGGAAAGGGAAGTGCAGGGGAAGGGAATGGCACAGAAGCAGATGGCTGTCCTCCCCCTTTTCCCATAAGAGTGGGCAGATCCTTGTGTAGTCTTGGATGATCTTAGGCAAGAATTGCAATTTACCATTTAAAGCTAACCTGCACAAGACAAAAAAAATCACAATTTTTTGTTTCTCTATTATGTACAAATTAAAAAAATTAAGAAAATGTTCTGTTTATTTGTTTTAACATTTCAATTCATCTATCTTGGAAGCCTCTTTAGGTGACAGGGGGTCTGACAGGAATATAAAATCACAGATGCCACATAAAATTAACTGGTTTAATTGAGATGGGGAGTAAATTTTGGTCAGACCGTTTAAGACTCTTTTTTGGTTGTTAACATCTTAGTAACTAACCCTTGGAGGAAAACGTCTTCTTGAAGAGCTGATGATGATAATGAAAAAGCTAATGGGATATTTTTTGTCCTTAAAAAACAAACAAACCACCAACTATTTCCCATTGTCTGGATATAGTTTTGCAAGGCATCTCCACCCAGTATATGGCTCATTTGTGCTCACTCTGAAGTCAATGGGAATTTAATCATGGCTTGGAGGGGAATGGGATCAGACTATAATGTATCAAATACGTATATAAATATGTGTGTACACATATATAAATATTAAATATTCACATATACACACCTTTTTAATCATGGAAAGAAAATAAAACAATATATGTGACACCATTTGTGTCACTCTATCATGCCACATATCCTACAACTAATTAGACTCTGATCAATAAACTCAAGCAGAGTAAGACACATCATGATAGATAGCATTGTACTAAAATCTTGCATTCAGGGAACTTGAAATATACCAGAAAAAGCTTACTTCATCTGCAATTTAGTATGTGCATTGTATTGTGTACAGTGTAATAGGACCTGAGTTGATATAACTGTAGTAATCTACCAGCACTAAACAACTTACACAAGTAGAACTATGCTATAGGATGCCATCAATCTTTTCTCAATAGTTAGAAAAGGAATCCATTTTCTTTGATAAAAGACCCATTGGTCTTGTGATCTATAAATCATCCTTTCAAAAGAAGCCCTTTGAAATATCAATTTCAGGTATTCTCTCAGAATATCATTTTATAACTTTTTCCAGTGATGGAAGATAATCCTCAAACCTATCAAAAAGGAAAATCCCTACCATTTTTCACTGAGTTTCACAACTTTAGCAAAAGCTCTCTAAAGGCCCAGTATTCCATCTCTTGTCTTCTATACCTTGTGAATTAAGTCAGAAGCTTGGTGTCAAAATGGAATTTTTCAAACATGTGGGGAAGGGTGGAATGATTGAAATAAAAACTGATTCACGTAAAGCAGGACTCTTTCCACTTGAAAATCCCAGTCCTTTTCATGTGAACCTGGAACCAATTTATTTTAAGAACTGATTTCCCAGTATTAATGTGCTTTAGGGAACCCATTAGAATGCTTCCTCTCCGGTCTCTTGCAGAGGCCTCATTTCTTATAAGTGAGTTTTACAGATACCTTGTACCCTGTTAATTATTTGATAAGTCAACCTAATGCTTTGGCTTCACTCACCTGTACCTGAATATTAGTCTGCTCTTCCGATACCAGTTCTATATGGTAATTAGAGATGGGCTGAGGAATGTTTCTTTGGAGTAGCTTTTCAGTGAGAGTCAAAGTTTGGATTTGAGGTTGAATCAGGGGTAGAGGTTAGGTTTGGATCTGATTGCTTTCAACCATCACAACCTGTTTTTGAGAGATGATTGCCCTAGAGCAGTGGTTTTCAAACTTTTTTTCTGGTGACCCAGTTGAAGAAAATTGTTGATGCCTGTGATCCAACTGAGCTAGGCAGGAGGGGTTTGGGGTGTGGGCAGAGCTCAGGGCTAGGACAGAGGGTTGGGATGTGGGGGTGGAGCTAGGAATGAGGGGTTCAGGGTGTGAGGGGGTCTCTGGGGTGAGGCAGGGGGTTGGGGTGCAGGAGGGAGTCAGAGCTCTGGGCTGGGGGTGCTGCCTCTGGGGTGGAGCCAGGGATGATGGGTTTGGGGTGCATGAAGGGGCTCTGGGCTAGGGCAGAGAACTGGGGCATGGGCTTACCTCTAGCAGCTCCCGGTCAGCGGCACAGCTGGGGTGCAGAGGCAGGCTTCCTGCTTGTCCTGGCACCATGGACTGCACTGTGGCCCAGAAACGGCCAGCAGCAGGTCCGGCTCCTAGAAGGAGGCATACAAGGGGGTCTGCATGTCTCTCGCTCATGAGCACTGCCCACCCAGCTTCCATTTGCTGGGAGCTGGTGCTCGGGACAGCAAACAGAGCCCTGTGACCTGCCACACCTAGCAGCTGGACCTGCTGCTGGTCACTTCTGGGACGCAGCATGGTACTGGAGCAGGTAGGGACTAGCCTGCATTAGCTGGACAGTACTGCCAACAGGACTTTTAACCACCTGATCGGCGATGCTGACCAGAGCTGCTGTGACCCAGTGCCTTTATATTCCATGACCTGGTACTGGGTTGCAACCAACAGTTTGAAAACCACTGCCCTAAAGGTTGGAAACATCATTTGATTAGCTGATACAGCTAGATTTCTGATATTTTGACCAGCAGAAATTGTCAGCTCACTTACACATTTTTATCATCTTGTCTAAATGCTTGCAAGAATGGTTATTTTGTGGGATGGCATCCCTATCCAAACTAGAATCAGAAATTTGGCCCAGTGTTGCAATTTGCAACAATCTATCAGCAGGGGTGAAAGTAATTTCAAGGACTTACCGATACGCAAGAGTCCTGAGCAGGGGCGTGGCCTCAACTGGTAGAGGCGGTGCTCCGGGCTCTTTAAATCACCGCGGGAGCCCTGCCACTGCTGGGGTAGTGGCTACTTTCACCTCTGCCTATTAGCAATCTGATACCATTTGTTTACTAGGCATATTCATTTCCTTTGAAAAGTGAAAACCTGAAAGTCTCTAAATGTTGTGTGTGTCCTATCCTGGGACCTTTCTGGTCTTTTAGGATTTGTATCAGAAATCTTTTTGTTGTTCAAAATTCTGCTATAAACATACAGGGTTAGATAGTTGCTGACTCCTGAAAGGGTGTGAGAAAGCACAAAGGGCTGAATACAACAGTGGGGGTCCTTGCACTCAGCAAGTATGAGGATTTCACAAGAATATAATTGCTAGCAGTGCTGTCCTCCACAAACGGGCTGAAGAAGAGAAGGTTCTAGCCTGTTGTGTTGGTGGCACTGTACAACAATACTACTGCCAGTACCTCTTACTGCAAGCATTAAAAAAACATGAGCCAAGCCCCAAAAATCATGAGATTGAGATTTAAAAGAATGTTGGGATTCTTTTTATTTGGCTGCTGGTGTTGATGCATTTAGGGTCCCTGTTTTCAAGCTTTTTTCTGCAACCCAAAGGATAGAAACTTCTTTTCATTAAAATGACAGTTGAGATTCTCATATAATAATTGAATCTGATATCTGGGACTTTATGAAAAACACACAAAATTGTAAATCTCTCAATAAAATTGTGAGACTAGGAAACTTTGAAGTTCCATGGTAGCTACATTTCAGTGGTAGAAAAAGAAAATGAGCCCTAAATGTTCATAGCATTATGAGTCCTAAATGTACACGTACTTTGTTAACTTTGAGACTTGCAAAAAGCATTATACAAATCAGACAGTAAATGTAGCTGTTTCATGTAAATAATCCTTTCTGCTTCTAATAATCTGATTATTCCCCCAGTGGCATATTGTTTGCAGTATTTAATCTTAAAGTAGAGATTTTGACCTCTATTGCAATATGAAAGAGGTGAACTCATCCAAATGCAACTACATTGTTTTAGAGGTATTCCATAGCACGACTGAATTCATAGTTTTCTTCTGTTTGGAGATTATGTTTCATCTTTCTTTTTTCTTCATCTTTTAGTTCATCTTATTTTGTTTGGCTGGCTTAGCGCAGCAGGATATTTTGTGTGGTTTGTGAGATTAAAATAAAGAAGAATTAGGTGCATGTAATCCACTCTTACTTTTTCCAACTTGTAATACATTAGTAGAGATCCTTGATCTTTTAATTTCCTCACAGGAACATCTAAGCGCTCTAAATCCATAAAATCATATTCTTAGATGGATTGGAGGGGTCATATGTAATAAACAATGGATCAGGTACTCAGAGGTGTAAATTGATTTAGCTGACTTGGACGGAGCTATGGCAAATTACACCGAAGATCTGGCACATAGACTCTTAGGGAATCATATAATCTTCAAAATATCCATCATTCTCCGTAGGAAGAAGATGTGCAACAGTCCAGTTCTTTCTTCATATCTGTAAGTCAACGTTGCAAAATTGTCATGAAAATCTAACAGCCTAGTCATAAAGTCTGCTCACCCTCTATGATGATAGTGAGGAAACAAATGATATTTCATTTGCCTATGCAAAAGCAAAACAAAAAACCAAACAATCCCTTCTCCCTTGGGGGAGTGGAATTTTGCAAGGATACTTTGTGCCCCTGGAGCATTTTCTCTGTACATATTATTAACTTATAAAATTTATGGCTTAAAAAAAAAAAAACTACTGCAGGCCTGATATGGAATCAGGAATATGGAACTTGCCCTTTTCTGACCACCTCTAGAGTATCTCATGTAAAATCAGACAGCACTACCCATTGCCACGACTCTTTTATATTTTTCTCTCTGTCTACTGAAATTCCAGATCAATATATATTAAAACATTGTACTAACACAGCATGGAACAGATTATCCAAGAAGTTCTTGGAATGTATTGGAGACAATTTTTTTATTTCAGAAGGTGGAGAAAGCTATTAATGGAGAGGCTTTTCTAGATTTGATTTTGACAAATAGGGAGGAACTGGTTGAGAATTTGAAAATGGAAGGCAGCCTGGGTGAAAGTGATCATGAAATGGTAAAGTTCATGATTCTAAAGAATGGTAGGAGAGAGAACAGCAAAAAAAAGACAATGGATTTCAAGAAGGCAGACTAGCAAACTCAGGGAATTGGTAGGTAAGATCCCATAAGAAGCAAGTCTAAGGGGAAAAACAACTGAAGACAGTTGGCAGCTACTCTGGATGGTGGTAGCTTTAAAGATCTTCAAAGATCTGAAACTCAAAAAAGAGTCCTACAAAAAGTGGAACCTAGGTTAAATTACAAAGAATGAATATAAACAAACAACACAAGTACATGGGGACAAAATTAGAAAGGCCACGAAACAAAACGAGATCAAACTAGCTAGAGACATAAAGGGTAACAAGAAAACATTCTACAAATACATTAGAAGCAAGAGGAAGACCAAGGACAGGGTAGGCCAGTTACTCAATGAAGGTGGTGGTGGAGCGGGGAGAGAACAGCAAATGTGGAAATGGCAGAGATGCTTAGTGACTTCTTTATTTCGCTTTTCACCAAGAAGGTTGGTGGTAATTGGACATCTAACATATTGAATGCCATTGAAAATGAGGTAGGAGCGGAGGCTAAAATAGGGAAAGAACAAGTTACATATTACTTAGACAAGTTAGATGTCTTCAAGTCACCAGGGCCTGATGAAATGCATCCTAGAACACTCAAGCAGCTGACTGAGGAGATATCTGAGCCACTAGCAATTATCTTTGAGAAGTCATGAACGATGGGAGAAATTACAGAAGACCAGAAAAGGGTAAATATAGTGCCAATCTATAAAAAGGGAAATAAAGTGCTGGAGACAGGCAAAGCCCCCAGCAAGATCAGTCAGGAGAAGATGAAGTCCCAGTGGAACTGATGCAGATTTTGGATCCAGGCATTAGAACACTTACTTGAGTATGGGTAGGGGTTTTTGTAGAGAAACAACAATGATTCAAGGGAGAACACTAGATTTGTTTATGTTCAAACGAGGGAGTATACCAAAGTTGTTTTGTTCAGGATAGACCATGGGAGCTGATCATTCCTGGCTTTGGGTGGTGTTCCTTGGAGGGAGCTCACAAAGCAATTATGGAGCTTCACTATTTTGGATACTAATAAAGGATTTATTACTAGAATTGGTCTGATAACTACTGAGCTGGGTGTGTGCAGGTGTGGGTTCATTAACATCTGGAGCAGAGACCCCCCCCATCATGCAGTGCTTCCCTGCTTTTCTGGGCCAAGAGTTCAGTGTGGTTCTTGCCTTGGAATTGCTGTTCTCCATTTTGTATGCTAATGGAGATTCCTCCTTGTCCTATCTTTGATGCAAATGATACTAGGGGAGTTTCCTTAATTCTGTCACCCTTATCTCAGGGGTTTAGGTGTGTCTCCCACTGCCTTTCCATTGCTTTTTGTAAGTTTTTCTTCTAATCAGCTTTGGTTCAAGCAGAGTCTGGAGGGGAGGTGGGGACGGGGGAAGGTTTTTTGTGAGTTAGACAGGCTGGGTACTGGGTACCCCAAAAACACAGAGCTGACAGGTAACAAGTGTCAGGGTGGTTAAGCACTGGAATAAATTGCCTGGGGAGGTTGTGGGATCTCCATCACTGGAGATTTTTAAGAGCACATTAGACAAACACCTGTCAGGAATGGTCTAGATAATACTTAGTCCTGCCATGAGTGCAGGGGACTGGATTAAATGACCTCTCGAGGGCCTTTCCAGCACTATGAGGCTATGATTTGTATGCTATTGATTGATTTTTCACAGTTGTCCCTAAGGTGTTAACCAACAAAACTTGATGTTTTTATCACCAGCAGTGAAGTGTTTTACATTCATGTCAGTTTTGCTAGTTATCTGTGGTGTGCTCTCTGGGATACTCATCAAAGGGTTAGTTTGCAAGAAGGTAGCATGTTCCAGTGCATAGGATGTGATTGCTCTTGTACTGAGTTGCTGCATAACCTTGGGCAGGTCATTTAATCTATTTGTGCCTCTCTCCATCTATAATATGGGAAATGCAATGCTTGCTCGGCTTCATAAAATGCCTTGAGATGAATGGAGAAAAAGCACTTAATATTATTATTTATTATTAGGCTTCCAAAAGATGCTAGCAACAGTGTCACCTCCTCAGGGTATGATCAAGAGTATCCTTATATGATGTAATGCTTGCTGAGAGCTTTGGTGCTGGTTATAGAGGTCCAGACTATCTCTTGAACCCAGAGCTGATTATGGCTTGCTGATCCTCTGTCCTACACAGATTCAGTTTTGGTGCAACTCCAGACTGCACAGGACCATCCACCAGCAGAGAATTGGTGGAATGTAGCAGTATTCTGGGCAGGGTTCCTCTCATCTTTAGCAGACTCCCTATTCTGGGATTAGTGGTCATGATGGCATTTGGAGTTTTACTCCCACCAAAAGCTCCAGCCTCCTGGGGTGATTTTCAGTGAGCCAGATTTTCCAGCCCTTCATACCAACTCAGATGACACAAAGAGATCCTATCTAGGGTAGAAACTCATCCAGAATTTCTGTGGAAGAAGAAACCAGTAGAATTCTTCCCCTTCAGTTTTCCCATCAGTTCTGTTAAGTGCATATGAATTATTCTTGTTTCTAATAAAATCAGTCAGTTGTCTAATTGGTTTCTGGATAGCTAAATGCTATGCTCAACATACTGGAGTGTCTTGCAGCTTGTGTAGTCATTTACATCTGTGCAAAGTACATGTAAAGTGATAACCATTCTGGTTTGGTAGAATTTTACACCCTCTTTGCACAGCTGTAAATGACTGCATGAGGTGCAAGGAAGTGGAGAATGAAGTTCTATTACCACATACACAACCACCTGCTACTTGTGTTTCTGTGATAAATATTCTCTAATTTATTTTTTCTGGTTCATTTTTTTTCATTCTTTGGCCTGGTCTTTTATTGTTCACAGATATTTTTTTCTGGGTCTCAGTTTTCTGCACTCATCATGGCTACTTGCTTTTAAATATTCCAATTTGTTTCACCATCTATGCAACTATGAAACCTCCTAGTTTCTTTCTCAAAGGTTTGACCGATACAGTCACCACTTGAATCTTGGAATCAAGACTTTGCTTTTCAATTTGTGATGTCCATCAGTAATTCTTTTGATCTATGTAATTCACCTTCTTTAGTGGAAGTAGTTGCAGAGCCTAGAATTTCTTATGAATCATCAGATAACCAGGCAGTGCTTGTCTTGCTATTTGTGTTTCTTTCCCTCTCCCCCACACTGATTCTTACCATTCCCTCATTTTTTGCTGTTCTTTGTTCACTGGGTTAAATTTTCTTATACTTCATAGTCTTTAATATTCAAGCCATTCCATGAGAAGTCTGGAAAAGGACAGAGCTCATTCTCAGCATGCCCACTCACATGGGAGCATGTGCTATCTTTCAGCTGACAATTTCATATTATAAATTCTTCCCTTGTGCCTTCCTGAGAGTGGCATCCTGGTAGATCATGCACCTGCCAAAAGAGATTTACAGAAAGCTGTCATTCATATTCATCTCTCCCAATGTGTCTGAAGGACAGTAGAACAGAATTTGGATTTCTTACAAGCCCATGAAAGCAGTTTCTTAATGCAGGTATCATGCAGAAGACTGTTCTGGAGAAAAAGAGAAGTGAATATCATAAAACATAGTGGGTCTTTAGTTTCTGTGCTTGCTTCTTTCTTGAACAAAATGACTATACCATTAGACACATGGTCTGCAAACTTTAATTTTGGATTGAACAAGCTCTTGAACAGTATGTGTAGGGAGTGTCAAGCTTAATGCTCTTCTTAGGTGCCATGAGTGTGAATTGTTGATCAGTTTGATCAGTCTTATTTGAAATAATTGGTAATATATTCCCAGGAACATAGGAATTACAATACTAGATCAGACCAGTGGTCCATCTCGTTCAGGGCTGGGCAAACTACAACCCGCAGGCCAGATGCTGCCTAACGGATATTTTAAGCTGGCCCTCGAGCTCCCGCTAGGGAGCGTGGTCTGGGGCCGCTCCATGTGGCTCTTGGAAACCGTAGCATGGCCCCAGTCCAGTGCTCAAGCCGGGGAGCAGGTTTGGGGGCCACTTCATGCAGCTCCCAGAAGTCGCAGCATGGCCCTCCTCCGGCTCCTATGCGCTCCAATGGCTCCGCTCCAACGGTCCTCTCCAGAGCTCCAATGGGAGCTGCAGGGCAGCGCCTGCAGACAGGGCAGCGTGCAGAGCTGCTTGGCCATGCCTTCATGTAGGAGCTGGAAAAAGGGCATGCCGCTGCTTCCAGGAACTGCTTGAGGTAAGTGCCACCTGGACCCTGCACCCCATAGCCTCTCCCCATACCCCAACCCCCTGCCTCAGCCCTGATACCCCTCCCATCCTCTGAATCCCTCGATCCCAGCTCGGGGCACCCTCCTGCACTCCAAACCCCTCATTCCCAGCCCCACTCCAGAGCTTGCACCCCAGCCAGAGCCTGCACCCCTTCCTGCACCCCAACCCCCTGACCCAGCCCTGATCCCCCTCCAGCCCTCCAAAATCCTCAGTCCCCTCCCAGAGCACCCTCCTGCAACCCAGAGCCCTCACCCCCATGCACCCCACTCCTCACCCGGAGCCCCCTCCCACACCCTGAACTCCTCATTTCTGGCCCCACCCCAGAGCCCTTATCCTCAACCAGAGCCCTCACTCCCTTCCACACCCCAACCCCAATTTTGTGAGTATTCATGGCTTGCCATACAATTTCTATTCCCAGGTGTAGCTCTCGGGCCAAAAAGTTTGCCCACCCCTGATCTAGTTCAATATCCTATTTCTGACTGTGACCAGCACCAGATGCCTTGGAGGAAGGTGCAATAAACCCTGTAAGGGACAGTAATGAAATAACCATAGAGGATTTCCTGTTTCCTGACCCAGGTTCCGATGTTTGAGGAGTGTATATAAGGGATAGAGAGAAGGCTCTATATCCCTTATAAAAAAAATTGTCCAATGTAACTGTGGATGCTCTCACCAACTTTTTTTGAATCTCACTTAGTGCTTGGCCTCCAGGATTTTGTGGCAATGAGTTTAACAGGTAAATTATTTATTGTGTGAAGTACTATTTTCTTCTATCAGTTTTAAATTTGTTGCCTGTCAATTTTGTTCAATGGCTCCTTGTTGTGTATTAGGATAGACTCAATTTGAATGTCTGATATACCGTCTCTGTTCTATTCATTGTTTTACATATCTTGTTCATCATCGTCATTTTATAAAAACTAATTGTTACATTGCATGAAGGCAGCCTAATTCTACTCTCCCTTACATTGGTGTAGGAAATCAAGAATAACTTCATTTAAGTTAGTGGAGTATTACTGTTGCAAAGCTATTCTGCATGTCATCAGGATCAGATCAGAGTTGCTTCTCCCAGGAGACCATTCGAACTTTCCAGACTAAATTAATTTATTGAGTTTAGACCCAGATTTGAAGAAATAGTTTTTTTCGTTCTTTTGCTATACGCTGATCTTCTTCAAGCCCTAATGTTAGGGGCGGTATCAGGGACTCTTGCCAATCATCTTTCAAGGGCTTTCCCCACTCTGAGGGGGGAAATGTTCCCAATATTGTCCAAATGTATTTCTTTCAATATCCATGTATATATGTTAACACATGTTAGCTCTCTGCCTCAGAATGCATCACCATGTTACAGATGATCTCATTAAGATGCTTATGGTTTTAGTGGTGACATTTGTTCTGTTTAATTGAAATAATTTCATAACCTTCTAAAATTGGCTTTTATGACCCATCAATACCTGGAACATTATCTCTTCAATTGTTTATGCACCTTACAAGTTATTTCCACATTCCTTCTAATTTATTGTTATATAATATGGCTATTTTTGTGTATTGACTTAATAATGTGCCCTTCATCTTAGATTAAGCCCTTATTTTGTTGCATTCTAGGAAATATTTTTTTCTAAGTGCTATGGAATGTATGAACAATGCATATGGTTTGGTTGAAACATATAAGGTCTTTTCAATCTGTTTTTTGTAGCTGCATTATTCCTGTGTTACAAAAAAAAGTTCTATTAATATGTCTTCCTTCATATTGTAACCTGCCCATTGTTGTAACTAATCTAATGTTTTGAGCTAGTTGAATGAACGATGGATTGTAAATACAGTTGCATTGTTCTGATTGAATGTACAGGCCACATTCTGCCCTCAGTTGTGCTTGTTCCAACGCACTGAAATCATTGAGGTAGAATGGATGAAATAGAGATAGACTGAGCCCAATTAGCTTAGCTTACCAGTAGGTGAGCACTCTAACACAGTCTGCCTTCTCAAAGAGTTTATATTAGAATAGGAAGTGGAACAAAAGAGAAAACAGAAGCAAGAGTTCATAAATGTAACAGTGCTCTGGGCTCAGAGCCTTCACTGAAGTCTTATTTTATCTGCTGAAATGTTGCTTCCCCTGCACACAGCTGTCTTCTGGCCCTCTTATACATTTGATATTGTAACATATAACAATGGCTTTAAATATATTAGTAACAGCAGGTCTCAATACTAGCTGGATCTGTGAAAACTCTGCACTTTGCTTCAATTGAAAGTCACAGCAAAATCAAGACACAATCAACATTTTCAAACTTGGTAGCATAAAGTTAGGTTCCTAAATCCATACTCAGATACCTGAATAAAAGTGGCTTGATTTTTTTCAAAGGAGCACAGCATCCACGAATCCCGCTGAAGTCACTTTGGAAAAACAGAAGATTTTTATTTAGGTGTCCAAATGTGGATTTAGGAGTGGGATTTCAACAACACCTAAATGATCTAGGAGTCCAGGTCCTCCAAATCCTAAATTGCTTTAGTAACTGTTGAAAATCACATGCCTAACTTTAGGCATCCAAGTTTGAAAATCTTTGTTTTCCGTACACAATTTCTCTAGTTTGCTAGAACTTACTGGAAGTTCCTCAGTTCTTTCATTAAAAACAGATGATATTTTGGGGTTGTGTGATAAGAGTTCACTGATTAGAACTAAGAGCCTTCCTGCTGGGTGGGCAATAGTGATGCAGGGATAGCATAGGGTGGTGGCTATGTATGTAGCATAGGGTGGAAAAATAGCTTTGCCTTTTAAACAAAATAACTTTCAGCAGTATGAACCAGAGTTCCTGGGAAGGTGACTACATTTTTTTATCTTAATCTAAGGGCTAAGCATTAGTATTCATTAAAAAAAAAAACCTTAGTGCCAATCTTCCTGTTGGTTCTTTTGAAGTGTAATATGTTTAACATTTTTTCTTACTCCTATACAAGTTTTTAATATGCCTCCTACACATCTTTCATTGAGCATGCCATCTTTGATTATTAATGCATAATATGTCCTAGAAATCACAAGAACACATGGGTATAAACTGGACACTAGGAAGTTTAGACTTGAAATTAGACGAAGGTTTCTAACCATTAGAGGAGTGAAGTTCTGGAACAGCCTTCCAAGGGGAGTAGTGGGGGCAAAAGACATATCTGGCTTTAAGACTAAGCTTGATAAGTTTATGGAGGGGATGGTATGATGGGATAGCTTAATTTTGGCAATTGATCTTTGATCATCAGCAGGTAAGTATGCCCAGTGGTCTGTGATGGGATGTTAGATGGGATGGGATCTGAGTTACTGCAGAGAATTCTTTTCTGAGTGCTGGCTGGTGAGTCTTGCCCACATGCTCAGGGTTTAGCTGATCGCCATATTTGGGGTTGGGAAGGAATTTTCCTCTGGGGCAGATTGGCAGAGGCCCTGGAGGTTTTTTGCCTTCCTCTGCAGCATGGGGCATGGGTCACTTGCTGGTGGATTCTCTGCAGCTTGAGGTCTTCAAACCACAATTTGAAGACTTTAATAACTCAGACATAGGTTAGGGGGTTGTTATAGAAGTGGATGGGTAGGGTTCTGTGGCGTGCTTTGTGCAGGAGGTCAGACTAGATGATCATATTGGTCCCTTCTGACCCTAAAGTCTATGAGTCTATAAATCAATTTAACTGATTCTCATCTATTGTTTAGCATCTGTTCTTCTCTTATCCTTTCAAAATAAGTCTTAACTGGGACTAATGTGTTACAGAGGCTAGCGTGGGCAGGCCCTGTGCATAGGATGAATTTCATCTAAATCTGTGTAGATACTAGGCAAGCTTCCTACCCAGAGTCCTGCCAAAGTACCTCAGTCCTAATCTGCCATATCCCCAGTATTTCTGTTATTGGCCTTTCCTGAGAATATCAGCTTGTGATATGGCCAACCAGGGAGTAGGTTGAGGATACAAACTGATTTGTATATATAACCTAAGAGAAGATTCAAACAATACAATCTCAGCAGAGGCAGATTACTATTTTGTGGGGCCTTGCACTAGAGCAAGAGGAGGTCCTCCCAGTGCTTCTGCTGAAGAGCGGGGTCAGAGGCTTGCCCCGCTCTGCCCACCTGGTGCTTCTGCCAAGAGAGTGGGGTCGGGGTGCAGGGGCTTCACCTTCTTCCTGGCAGAAGCATGGGGGGGGGGGGCTGAGTGGGGCAAGCCACAGTGCCCCGACCACTCCAGCAGAAGCGCTGGGTGGGCAGAGTGGGTAGAGGCATGGTGGCGCCCATTTTGTCAAGGGCCCCCAATTGGCCGGGGCCCCTAGGCATGGGCCCCTTTGGCCCAGTGGCTAACCTGCCACTGAATTCCAGGGTGAAAGGCTAATGAACTAATTTGGTGTGCTACTCAGCTCATAAAATAGACTCAGTATAACAATACAAACTTTTCTGGTGTTGTCACATTGTGACGAATCAGAAGGAATTTAACAATAAACATAGAAATATAAAGCAAATGCATCATGCAGTTGTAATGGCTGCCATATTGGCAGAATTGAGCCAGGCACCTCTGGAACTAAAAGCATAAGTCTAAACAGCTAGAGCTAAAGAAGCAGCATAACTGATGGGGACATGTAACCGATTCACATTCTTTCTGGATTGGGAACAGATGAGGATACATAATAAATTTTTACCAGTGGGTTGCACAGCATTAGCGGTTAAAATCAGTAAATAGTTGGTGAAAATAAAGACCTGAAGTTTAGACTGAAACACAGGGGGAGGTTAAGGACATTCCTGATGTCAATTGGTGATTAATTCCACAAAGCTGGTGTGTATTAAGTGGGAAAGTCATCATCCAAAATTACCCAATTTGGTGGTGTTGATGTGAAACCTGCATCAGTTAATCTCATTCTGTGATGTGGAGAGAACCAGTAACTAGTTAATCTACAGAAGTCCTTGCAAGTTTGGTTCAAAATTGCTTCATGATATTTTTTGTCAGAACCAATTAGTGTTGGCTTGCAAGCCCTGCGATTAGAAAATTGTTTCTTTATGGTCAAATCTCATTGCTAGCACATGAGCAAGGCTCAGGTTCACACTTACTTTCTCTGGTTTACTGCTTCTTTATGTGTAGGACTAGTGACCATAGAGCGTGACCTCCTCTATGACTTTTCCCAGAGCATATGACACAGATTTGAAATGTGCAGTGAACAGCAGCCTCAAACAGTCTGCTGAGATCCACACAGAGCAAATGCATTTCAAAAAGCTTGAACGAGTAGCTCACTACAAAAAATAATTGAATCACCCAGTGTCAGAATTCAAACAGCCGTATGCAGTATGATTTGGTAAGTGTTAACAAACACACAAAACAAAACAAAATTAGAAATCAAAGTTTGAAACAGTCTAAGCCATTGTCTGCATGAGAAAATTGTGAGCTAACGCACTCTTAAACTGGAAGAAGAGTCTTCCCCTTAAGGAAATGCACACAATTTTCTTGTGCAGACAAGGCTAAAGATTCCTTATCCTTCTCAACTTATCAACTTCCTCTTGGCTTTTCTAGTGTCACTGGTTCACTGTTTCTTTAGTCATCATAGGCCATGTTGATACTAGATAATTTTACTTATCACTAATTCTAGCATAGGCAAAGTGGTGGTGGTCTCTGGCATTTTTACCGCTGGATCAGTTAAGCCTAATGAGAGTCACACTCTCCGCATTTGGCTCATCTGCTTTACAGATATTCCATTGGACATTATGTGGTGATATGACACATGCATGGCTTACATGTTTTGAGGAAACATAAGCCACACATACAGTATTCACACAAAGGTCATGTAAGCCACATAAACTCTACCTTTGACATTTGTGCTCTTTGCCCATGCGCATACATGGGCCACGTCTCATTACAACTTGTGAACTTGTGAACACAAGTTATGTCAGCATTCAGCTGCCAAAGTTAGCATATTGCTTGTGCATGTGCATACTTGGCTGCTTGCATCGGTATTGCACATACTCACCAAGAGTGCTTGTATCCATGCAAAGTGCAGTGCACCATGGGTGGGTATCCCAGTGTGCTTCGTGCTGCTGTCTGGCACAATGCCTTTTGGGAAGTTTCCACAATGTGTTGGGGGGCAAAAATGTGTCACGCAGGGTTCTCTGGGAGCTAGGGTTCAAGTTCCCAACCCATAAGGCCATTCATAGCCCATAATTTTTGCATCATTTTAAAAAAAATCCCACAAACTCACAAGGCACTTTTGGGTGTTCACCATCTCTCACAGAAGCATGGAGTCCACACAGCTCTGCACTGTTCTCAAGAACCTTGCAAATACAGGATGCATGATCCTCCAGTATTTGCAGACCTGCAGGTAGAATTACAACAATGATGGACATGATGATTTCTTTGAGGAGAGATTGTTAAAGGACATAATGAAAGACAATTCAAGGTCATTGGTGGTGTTCCCAGAGCAGCTGCAGAAAGTGGAGCGCTCCTTCTGGGCCTGAGGAACAAGCACTGACTGGTGGGAATCACATTGTAATGCAGGTTTGGGATGATAAGCAGTGGCTACAGAACTTTTGGGTGTGAAAGGTCACATTCCTTCATCTGTGTGCCTGGCTTGCTCTAGACCTCCAGCACAGGGACACCAAATGAGAGCCGTACAGTTGATGGATCACCGGGGATACTTCACTGATATCAGTGTGAGCTGGTCAAGGAAGGTGCATGATGCTCATGTCTTTAAGAACACAGAACTGTTCAGAAAGTTACAAGCAGGGACATTCTTTCCCGACCAACAGATTACCATTGGCAATACAGAAATGCCAATAGTGATCTTGGGAGACCCAGCCTATGCCTTGCTCCCGAGCTCATGAAACTATACACACGCCACCTGGAAAGCACCAAGAAAAGATGCTCAGCAGGCTCAGGGTGACATTTGAATGTGCTTTTGGTAGATTATAGTGATGCTGGTAGTCTTTACTCACAAGACTGGATCTCAGTTGGAAAAAGAGTCCATTGGTTATAGCTGCCTCTTGTGTCCTGCATAATATCTGTGAGGCAAAGAGGGGAAAAATTGCCACCAGGGTGGAGGTGGACTAGCTGTCTGCTGAGTTAGAACAGCGAGACACAAGAGCTCAGTGTAAATCTGTGCAGTTGTGGGAGGCTTGGAAAGAGCAATTCGATGGTCAGTCACATTAATGTGCTGTGCTGGACTGTACTCTGGCCCTGCAGGGTTGGGGGCTATTAGGAACTGTGTAGTGCTTGCTGTACATTTATAATTATTCCACTGTCTTTAACTGACACACTGAATTATGTGACGCTAGTTATACATTTTGAGTTGGTCCACATGAGTGGGTGTTCTGTTGAATGTATGAGCTCTGTGGCACTGTACACTTACAAGTAGCTTTTGAGTATGCGACACATTCTGTAGCATGTGTGATGTACTAATAAGGATGAGTTTATTTAAAAAATAGAATTTTATTGAGTTACAAAAAACAGTGATAAAAGTTACAAGTAAAAAAGGACAATATAATACAAACTTTTAATATAAATTAATAGAATGGAACTTGAAAATTAGACAGGCAGCAAACCTTTCTGGCCATTTCTGTGCACAAACACTGTCCATTATGGCTACAGATACACTAAGCATGCCTCTCACAGGCCAGTGTAGATAAAGCTGTGGTCCTTACTATCTCCTGGCATGGAGTGGTAGGGAAGGGATGTGACCCATGGTGCCGAGTGGACTGTTGTGTGAGTGTAGGGAGCTACCACCACAGAGTTCTCTGGGGATTGCAAAGGATAGAAAGTCCAGGACTGTTGGACCTGTAGGTCAACCAGAGCATACAGATTTTGTGTTTGCTGCCTCAGAAGCCTCGTTTTGTCCTGGTGCATCTCACTCGCCTTCTTCTTCTCTTGTTGGGATTCCTGGGTCGTTCTCCATTTTCTCCTGTCCACACTGTCCCTCTCCATGCCATCTGCCGTGTTGGCTCACCAGGCCCTTTATTTGCAGTCCAATGCGATGCTGGCTTGCAGGATCTCACTGAATCTATCCTCCCTCTTCTTTTACCTCCTCCTCAGGGTCAGGCATTCTGCTGGTGTGTAGAAGGCACCCCTCAAGTTCTGCCTCAAGCAAGGGTAGCAGCTACAGATAAAACAGACAGATGTATCATTGGATATACAGACACAAGGGAAAGGGAAAGATAAGTTTCAAAACTCCCTTCCTTTATCCTATACTTTTTTAAAAAAATACATGCTTACTGACACTTTGGCTGTGTCAGCACTGCTCTCTAGTCCCAGCCATGGTGAGTGTGGCCTGCTAGGGGAGAGGAGGGTAGGGGTAGGGTGGAGAGTGGAAGGAGGAGGGCATTAAAATGTTCAGTTGCATGAAACAATACAATTTTGGTGCCTATTTCCATGGCTATGAATTTAGGGTGATGGCACTGAGCTGCTATTGGCATCCTGAAACTGCCCAGGTCTGTATGCTGCTAGCGTGTTTACTGCTGTCCTGCCAACCAAAAGGAGTGGTGTGGAGAAATGTCCTACCATGGAAGAAGAACTAAAGTTGCCATTCCTAAAAACCTTTGGGAGAGGATTGCCCAGTATCTCCATGAAAGGTTAACTGAGATCTCTCAGGAGGATATAAGGAACATTTCGATGTACATAAACAAATTGCTCTACATGCCCCCTTCCTCCCCCAACACCTAACCCTACAAGGGAATGAAAAGCAGATGCCATCTCTACCTCTTATAAGTGAGTAAAACAATGAAAAGTTGATGGCTGTGTCTTGTTAACCTGGGCATGGGTTGGGCACCATCTTTACATTTAAACATTGGAAGGGAAAATAGATGCACACATACCCAAGGTTCCTTCCTCTTCATTGGACTTGTCTGTGCTTGGCTGGCAGGACTAGCTAGGTTGCGGTGGAGTATCAAACAGATCCTGGCTCATTCCCCCAGTTTGGTCTTCCCCCCACTCTGCTGCCTCAGTGTTCATGGCAGGGGTCTGTGTCTTGGGCTCTACTGAGGTACCCACAGTGCTCTTTGGGGTTCTGGAGGGGTGCCCACCAAGTATGGCATGCAGCAGCTCATTGTAAAAGAGGCAGGTCTGCGGCGCAGCACCAGATCTATTGTTGACCTCCATGGCCTTGTGATGTGCCTGATTCAGTTCCTTTGCTTTCATGTAGCATGGCCACTGATCCCTATCATACCCTTCCACCTGCATCCCCTGTGCAGTCTTGTCATAGATGTCCATGTTTCTTTGGCGGGCCGTAGCTGTACCTTTTCTCCCCACAGGCTCAGGAAATTCAATACCTCCTCTCTCCTCTAGGCCAGAGTATGTCTAGTGCATGGAGCCAGCATGGTGGGTTGGGCAGTTTGCACACAACAAAGGAGAGCTGCTAGGTATGGTTGCCAAGATGGGCAATCAAGAAAAGATATTTCAAAAATATGTAGGGTGTTTTAACGGGGATGGGGTGGTTTCCAGTCTCTGCGATCCCTGTGTGGTGTTCACCATTGAGCATTGTGGGACAACTGGTGGAGGACAGTTGTTAAGGTCGACATAGGTCATGCAGTGTCTACACTTGCACTGTGTCGACCTTAGTAGGTGGACCATGGCTCAATACTGCTTGGGGAGGTGATTTTATGTGTTGCCTTAATGAGGCGCTTACATCTGTCACAGACAGATTTGAGTGTAGACATGTGCACACTAGGTTGACATAAGGAGACTAATGTTGACCTAACTTTGTAGTGTAGACCAGGCCTTGTGCTAAATCCAAATCTGTTTTTCTTTACTAAGGCCTTACACTGTATTTGCATGTGTGTGGTTTATACTTATAAGTGACAAACTGTGATCCCACTCTGTGCTTATGATTATGTACTTTAAATAAGTAGATGGAGAAAGAAAGTGTGAGATGAGTAGAGTATTCTGTGTAATGAGTGCTAAAAGCATATTTGGCCCTAGAAGTTATTTACCAGGGAAACAAAGAAGTGCGCTGAAAAGTGTATGACTCATACTTTTCTCCTTCAGTGAAAACCATTCCACTCTTCTTTGTCACTCCTGACACACTTCATTCTCAGACTCAGATTGTCCTAATAATCTGGAAGTCTTTAGGAACATGGACAGAATCAGTGGGTCATTTATACCTGTGCATCTACTTTATCAGATTGGTAGTGTATTACACCCATTTTATATTGGTGTAAATGACTACATAAGGCGAAAGGCAGGGGAAGGATCAGGACCCATGATTGTATGACAGTGTCTGCAATTTAAAGAGGTTTTTAAGAAAAATGTTATTTTGACTTTTACAACTCTTTAACTGTCCTTGACCAAACTGACTGTCAAGTGTCAGTGGCATGTAAGATATCATCCAAAGATATGATTACACATGAAGAGGTTACATTGCATTACAGGTATCCCACTACTATCTTGAAAATTGACTTGAAGTTAATGCAGTGTAAAACCATTATATTCAACACCAGAACAGCTAAATGTGATTTTGAAAGTGCCTTTATTTTTACAATAGATTCACCTTCTCAGAATGGTCTTATCTTTAAAACCAGAAATGGATCCAAGTTTAACTGTAGACCCAAATACCCTCAAACTTTAGAAAACAGAGTAATTGTATATGCAGATAGGTAGTTAGCCATACAAATTACCTAGTGTATGGGCAAATGCTATTTTACACGTGCAAATTTTGGTTTATATGGATTTTATGACAATATGCATATTTTCCCAAGTGCACTAATTGTTCTTTTCTTTGAAAAAATTACCACTAAAATCTGTCTTGTCTCTTTGTTTCTCAGGAAAGGATAATTAGGTACACAATATATGTGCACATAAATATCTTCACAGCAGTCAGAGTAGCTCCTTAGGGAGATGGGTCTGACTACGTGGGAATTGGAGAAGACCTAACTGGAACTATCTGTCCCCAAATCCTGTCAGAACTGAAGCATGTAAAGTGATCAAGATACTATATTTCCCCATTGGGTTATATAAAGTATCCGACAAAGAACAGGATAATCCAGTGAAATGCAGGATTATTAGCCATATATTCACGGGAAACATTTTGAAATCTAAAGCAGTCAGCTTTAGAGGATAGTAGAGTCTTCTCCTTCACAGCTTTTGCATCTGGCACAGCCTGCATGTATCTCTTTGCCTAACTGACTTTTTCAATATCTTTTCAAATCTCATCTAAAAACAGAATTTTTTCATTTATCTATGCCTCAAGTCCTCTGCTATTATTTATTGTTTAGCTATACATTATCTAACATTAGCAGATACAACTTGTATAATGGAAATCACACTAAAGTACAGTTGTATCAAATATAAAAACTTCTTAGGACACTACATAATGCATATAGCAGGTGGTGTTTGCTTCTAATCCAGCTCAGAGACAGGACACAGTCAGGGTCCCTTTGTGGGATTATTTGTTATGAATGATTTATACAGCTTTTCCAATTACAGTGTAGAACAGAGCTACAGCTCCTTTGTCTCATATCCACACCTCTCCCCCATCTAAAACTCTTGTCTCTGTCTGTTTAGAGCACTTAGTATTATTGCTTAAAAATGTGCATTCTGGCCTTTAGCACTAGTGACAGAATATGGAGTGTAATAGATTTTGAGGAAAATAATTTGTGCACTACAGCTTGTTATGGCAGCAGTAGCAGCAGCAGAAGCAGTAGCTGGTTTAAGTATTACACACCAAATACTGTATAGTGTGTAGGAGCACATAGAGTCAAGATAAATTGTCTTAATAAACTCTTTTGTATTTGGTCAAGCAATGATAATAAACTTTGGTGTGAGCAAACTGGCAGGCAGGACAATAATCTGCTTCCTAAACCACTCAGAATTACATTAAACCGCTCAGAAAGAAGCAGCTTATTACGGCTAATCGTCAACATACATCTTTAATCTCTCACATTAAAATCAGATGAAGATCACACTCTATTATATAGGAATGACAGTCTCAGTGACATTCCAAACACTTTGCCTAGAAAAATATCAGATTTATAAATTTATACTGGATTAAATTAAACTTCACAATACTGGAGTGAAGAGGGGGAAGGGATATGTAAGGACCACTTAAGACGTTGATAGGTTTAACAGTTGTTCAGGTAACGCAATCAGATTACACATACAACAAAACAAAAAGTTATGGGCCAAATCTGATGATCAGGGGATAGACTCTTGTTTATATTAAGGCCCCTTTACACCACTCTAGCAATGTTAAGGGGCCTTAGTGTAAGTGGGCAGTAGCTCCAATAAGTTTGCACAGGTATAGCAGAGAGCAAAAGTGGCCCTTTAAAATCATTTTATAACCAAAGAAAGATTACATTTTGGGCCAAATGCTGGTGGAGCTGTATGTTATAGTGTGGGGGCATATTAGCTCTTGACCACTGCTTCTGCCAATTTTACACTGACCCCTGGCCTGACCAGTCTTAAGGATAGAAGGGGGTGGGGTGGGGAGGGAAGGACCATTGTGCTTGCTCTGCACTCAGAAGATGTAGATTTTTTCAGGTAGTTGGGGAGTTTATGCAGCTGAATTCTCCACTCCCATATAGCCCTGGAACCTAATGGGCACTTTCTCTTTGACCACCTGACTTATTCAGTGGGTGATTGACAGCTGAGGAAGAATCAGCCGTATGTGAACTGGGCCTGGGGCATGCATGCTCAGTGCCTGAGATACATCATTCCTTTGCTCTTAGTTAGCTCCCCCTACGGATGGTGGAGGCATCACTATTTTATGATCTCACAGTAGTGAGAACATAGTTAAGATTGTGTCAGAACTTCTGTTTTACAGGGTCTCACATTTGTTCAGAACCCTTTCTGGTAAACATGCCATGGGGAATCTGAACCAAATTTCAACCCCTAGTTAACGTGTGTGGAATGATCTCCATTATGTAGTTTGTGTTTGTATGTTGTTGGTTGTTTAGGAAATTTGGAAAAACCAGAAAACTGAAAAACCTGATATTTTCCCCACTTGATGCACATTTGCTGCCCCCTGAAGGTGCCTGAGCAGAAATATTGTCACATCACAGATGATCAGCCACTCAGTGCTCCCTCCTTCCAGTTTATTTCCATACTTGGGAAGAGTTACTATGACCCTGGCTGTCATGGCAACTGCTGCCTTTCGTAACTGATTTACCTCAGAGGACCATCACATTGTTGCAAATAAAGATCACATGAGGAATTGCAATGGAAGCAGTGCTGGGTTTTGATAAGCTCCAGTTGTGCTTCTCTGGGTTTGTACAGTGGTAGGTTACACTGCTTCTTGTCAAAGGGAAATTGTTTGTTACTTTCCTCAAAAAGGGTTACATGAAAATAAGATGAAAAATTCCAGTTCTGTTTGACGTATTGTATTTAAATGCTTGTTACAAATTGGGGGCTATTGCTTTCTGAATATTCACCTTTTAAAAAAAATTGGAAATTTCATTAAGCGAGAATATCATTTAGAACTTGCAGTTAAGAGGAAGTTGCATTAAAAATGTTTGGTCTGACTACAGTTTAATACTATTTTCAATAGACTGGTCAACATGGCACTGAGAATTGAAATATGGAGCTTCACAAAGATAACAGTGGTAACAAAATACACATTGAAGACAACAAATGCGTAAGTGCTTTATTATTTAAATAGCAATATAAAATATTAAAAACAAAGTAAATTCATAATGATCAGGCCAACTCCTCCATATGTGGGGAGGGAAGAGGGGCTCGGGCCAGATCCTCTGCGTGCCCACGAAAAATATGTTCACCATACCACAGCTGGGCTCTAGCTTTTGGTCTGGGGCCTCAGGGAGGAAGAGGAGAAGCATGTCGGGGCCTTGGGGGAAGAGGAGGAGAAGGGCAGTGAGGCCCTGGGAGGGAGGGGAGAGGCAGGGGGCAGGGCCAGAGTTCTGGTGCTCCTACGGGACCCTGTGGGCTGATGCATTAATCCGCCACTGTCTGTAGGACCTCTGCCTCATTTGCTGCAGAAGTTGGAGGGCTTGTACTAGTTATAGTACTGGAGGCAGTGGACTACAGGAAGAGAAAAGGTGGTTTCCTGGTTAGGGAGTTGAATTCTGTCCTGGAGAACTGATGCTAGCCCTGCCTCTGCCCCTGAGTTTCTATGTGATTCTGGCCAAGTCACTTACACCCAACTTTTCACAGGTTCTGCATCTAATTAAAGAGAGCATCATAGTACACATGCACAAGAGGGTTGAATTAAGTTTGATTGGGCAACATTCATTCTGGTATTTCCTAACCTAAGAGTGCTTGACTTTGTAATCTTTTAATCCTTATCTTTCTATTTCCTAATTTTTTATGGTTTGGTTTATTGATGAGAGCAACCTTGATTAACTAATTAAATTTTTTTGTTTGTGACTTGATTAACATTCAGCAAATTTGGATGATCCAGCCTGGGCTGTGCAGCTCTGGCAGGTTGGAAGCCCATTATTGGGGTCCAATACATAAGACTGACACTAAGGGTATGAATTCATTACAAAGTGAAGGTGTGATTGCAGCCTGGGTAGACATGCCCTTGCTAGCTTTAATCCAGCCAGCATAGGTAACAATAGTGGTGCAGATGTGATGGCATGGCCTTTAGCATCAGGTAGATGACCAAATACCTAACCAGGGTTCCCGGCAGGCTTGTACTTGGTTGACTAGCCCATGCTGCCATGCCTTCACTGCTATTATTTATTACTCATGCCAGCTAAATTAAAGCCAGCATGGCTATGCCTATCCATGCTACAATTGCACCTTTGCTTTGCAGTGAAGACTTAGGTCCATTCAGAACTCTTAAGATCACAGTGAGGGGCATGTGCAGTTTAAGAGCAGTTCATGGCCTTACTTTATACTTATTATGGAGGATCATTTTCAGATACTAACAGTATACATAAAGTTTGAAAATGTTGAGCAAACTTACAAATATAGATAGAATTACAAAAGTGCTCTGTTAAACACTAAGTTAGCATACAGTATTTTGTTGAGTATACTCAAACATGTCCTAATGCAAAAGTAGTGTATTAGGGGCTAGATTCACTTTTTTGGGTGTAGAGAGAGAGGGAACTTGGCAAATTATACCCTTGCTTCAGGGAGTCAGCTACTCAAGAGGGATCGGAGGGCAGGAGGCATTTGCATGGTCCTATGGAGGTTTCACCAGAGAAGGGCAGTTTAAATTTATGGTAGGGATCAGTAGGATCACTGCTGGTGGAGGTTTTCTGGAAGGTATGAGTCAGCTGTGCTAGTTCCCTGGCCAGAGCCTGCCCACTTTGGAGTTGTGCTGGCTGGCTCTAAGCCCTTCTTTATTAATTTGGAAGTTGCAAGTGCCTTGTGCCATTCACTGCTCTCCAGACAGATGTTCTCCTCCAGCCCTGTGGTACACCAGGGGAACCCAGGTTGAATACAGCCTTAATAGTTCCTTATTCTAGTGTATTGTCTGTAGCTCCTCCCCTGATACATGGCTCAAGGCTCTTCCCTGCTGCTTGCTAATCAGAGCAACTTCTCCCCCCTATTTGCATGGCTTGGGCGAGTCCTGGCTTCTTTGTTGCAATGGCTGGTATCTCCACCCAAGGTGGTTCCTCTCTGTGCCTAGGACACAAGGGCTGCCATCCCTTGGGAAAATGACTAATACCACTACTCTGAACAAGGAGTGTAACCCAGTGCACAAGATACAAAATGCAATAATACAAACCCCAACAAATGAAATGCCACAACTAAAATCAACAAGCTAACAAAGGGGGGCAGGAAACAGAGGCTATCGGGAAGGAAAGGGTTAAGGTTAACTCAGACATGCTAAAAATATTAATGAAATAATAAAGCTGCCCACCTCTCAAGATTCACAACTGTTCTCCAACCCCCATCTCCCTCTCTGGTGCATTGCCAGGCAGATGGGATACTTAGGACGAGTCCGGAGAGGATTGTAGCAGCGCTGCAAATGTTGGTTGGGTTAAAGAGAATTAAAGGGGCCCCTTTTAGAGTGTTGTCACCCCTGAGGGGGGCAGGGGCCTTTCCTGGCTCCTTGGTCTGGAGTGGTGGTCTCAGCTTGCTGTATTTAGCAGGCACCAGGTCTGGTCTCTGCTTCTCCGGATGTTGATCTCCACAGGGCTGAAACTGTCTGACCACACACTGGATCCCACAATAGTGCAAAGTCCCCCTTTGGAGGGAGTGAGAGTAAATCAGAAACTTCCTGGGCTGTTCTGCTTCTTTCTCAGCTCCAAACTCTCACAGCCGGAACTCCTGGTTCATATATGGCCCAGACAATTGCCTGTATGAATTACTCCATCAGAAACCATCCCACTGGTCTCTGAAGGAGTTTCCAGTCCTTTCTGTCCCTATCCCTGACCCTAGTGTCCAGTTTTCAACTGAACACCCGGTTGAAAAGGGACCCTCCTCGGCCCTCCCCAGCCTGGTGAAAATGAGCGAGTGAGGGTGGGGGAGAGCAAGCGATGGAGGGAGGGAGGGAGCTGGGCAGGGCCTCAGAGAAGGGGCGGGGCAAGAGTGTTCTGTTTTGTTTGGTCAGAAAGTTGGCAACCCTAGACTGTAAGTAGATTGGGAAATGGTGTGTGGAGGCTCTGCAGCAGCTGCTGTTGTAGCTCTTGGGATAGGATCCCTAGAGGCTCAGCCCAACAGTTTAGGTGATGACACATGCCAAAATGGGATTAGATAGCTGTTTTATTCCTATGAACAGGCAAACCAGTAACCTTTGTACTGAAATATTCTATGTATCTTATGTTTGTACATGAACCCAAGTAGCTGTGTTGCATTCTAAAGGTTTCCTAAGGAGCTATTATAGAGCTTTCATAACAACAATACTTTGGCCTTATTTCTTTCTCTGAGGATTTCAAAATGCTTAGAAATGTAGGGAAGTCTTATTAGCTTCAGTTTACAGATGGGAAAACTACGGCACAAAGAGTTTAAGGCCCCAGTTTGAGAAACGTTGATCTAAGTTCCAGAGCAAGTCAGTGGCAGAGTTGTAAACAGAATCCAGCTCTCCTCACTCCCAGTCCTTGGCTCTGCTTATTATATAAAGCTGCTATTTCAGCTCAGTGGAAAAAGATATTTGTTGTTTCTCAAACCGCCTTGCACTTGTGAATAAAGACGAGGATTTGTTTGTAATCTCCAAAGTGAGCTATATATTTTTTGTATTTATAACAGACAGAGGATTGTTATGCCTTCACTATGAATAAACTTGAGATGAAGGAGACACGGATGAAAACAAACCTTGATAGTTTGGCATAACAGTGAATCACTGGGGTCATATTCTCAAAAAGCCTCTGCAAAATTTGTAGGTGCATGTTATTTCCAGGCACAATCCCCGTGTTTGTGTGCACAAAATAGGTATTTGTGTTTGCACATTGGGCATTTAAGCATGCAGGTACCTGACTGACATGCACAACTACTTCTCTGAATGCACAAAATCCATTTTGGGGATGCCTAAGTGGAGGCTGGCTGAAAACATATCCCCTTATGAGTAAATGAACTGACTGTTTGTTTGACTTGAATTGTTTCTTAACAGAAACACAAAATAGCTTCTGTTTAAGCTTCTGACTATTTCAGTTCATATCTAGTAGGGAATAAAGTGAATAAGACTGTATCTTCAAGCAATGGTGTTTTTCAGTTGTTGCAATACCAGTTTACCAGTGGGCTAAGAAATAAATATTCTTCTTACAGCTGTATTACCTGACGAGGTTATCAAATTCTCCTATTTTAAAGAGAATTTGAAAATGGCTCCAATCAGATGTTATTGCTTCATGTGTAAAGTGAATGCTCATTTATTAGCCCAAATGGTTGTTTATTATTGTGCCACTGAGAGAGTCCATTGCTTCAAGCTTAGCCCTGAATCAGCAAAATACTTAAATACTGGCTTATGTCCTTTTGAAGTCAATGGTATATAACTATTTGCTTTGCTGAATTGAGGCTTTAATCTCCATGCACATCTTCCTGACACTAACTTTCTTTCTTGTCTTTTGGTTTTGTCTGATGTGATGCAAATTAACTTCCAAGAAAAATTTCTTACAGCAGATTAGATTTCATTAATATCTTTGTTCCCTGTCCCCGTTATTTTTTTAGAGATGAGTCTGAGCTCTAAAATTCAGATCTGGATTGAATTTCCACAACATTTGATGGTGTTTGGGTCTTGATTTTTAATTTGGTTTATTACAGATGTAGGGGTCAATTACAAAATTCAGATCTGGATCTGAATTTCTACGAAGTTCGGAGGTGTTTAGTTCTGGATTTAAATGTTTGACCTTATGATTGTGTTATGATGGTTAGGTAACCCTTCTGCATGTGGATGTGCCTGGGTTTGATAGATTTCCTTTTTCACAGTTTTGTTATGTATAACAAGAACAATGTTTCAAAGACTGCGGCCCAGGAACTGCTCTACAATGTCTTTTCAGTGATGCTCCTCTTATCATCTGCGATCCCAATAGACAAAAACATCTTGCATTGATTCCCCAGTTTCCCAGTGGAAGAGCAGATCACTGCAATGCCTTTTCAGTCCTTTAACTTTGAATATCTATGTTTCCTTATGGCCACTTATTGAAAAATAGAAAAAAAGAAAAAAAACAGTGTGATCTTATGTGAACATCTAGGCTTTCCATTCACACACTGAGCTACTTTACAAACATTATTGTATTTTTCATAATTAATAGGCATGACATCAAGAAAACATATGTCCCAGCTGAATCTACAGTGGAGGCTTCAATCCAATGAGAATGTAAAGCATGGGCAGTGTTACTGCATATGCTGATGGGGGTGAAGTTAACATGGGGTCATAATCCCACTTCCCATTCTCCTCTGATTCACCAGCCAGTGAGTACTTATGGGAGCAAAGACTGGAACCTGTGGGAAGATGTACCAGTTGCTCCTTTTCTGTACACTCCTGCAGAGAATCTGATGGCATGAGGCAAACATAGAAAGAACGACATCAGCCAGTCCTGCTGGTGCAGTTCTTTCTGTATCCTCCCTTATGCAGTAAGGGCCATGACTACACTGGTGCTTTACAGCGCTGCAACTTTCGCGCTCAGGGGTGTGAAAAAAACACCTCCCTGAGCGCTGCAAGATACAGCACTGTAAAGCCTCAGTGTAAACAGTGCCCAGCGCTGGGAGCGCGGCTCCCAGCGCTGCAAGCTACACCCATAGAGGATGTGGAGTACGTGCAGCGCTGGGAGAGCTCTCTCCCAGCGCTGGCGCTGCTACCACACTCGAAACTTCAAAGTGCTGCCGCGGCAGCGCTTTGAAGTGCAAGTGTAGCCATACCCAAGGACACTGAAAGTCACATCATCCTGGCTCCGAATCTGTTCTGAAATGACTCATTATCCTTACTTAGAAATTGCATTGCTGGATTATGTAAGGAAACACTTGTGGTGTCAATACGATGTAGTTCTCATAGAAAACACCCTAAACATCATTGTGTTACATAAATAATAAAATTCTAAGATTCTGCGTCTTCCATGAGTAGAATCAGAATTCAGAATTCTTGACATCAGAATTCCTTAGTTCTAAAATACAGTATTCAAACATTGTAGAATACTGCATTACTAGAAGATACCCTACAAAAACAAAGCAGTCTTTAGGACATGGTCTTAACTTTAAATTATGTGTATGGAAAGGGATTGGCAGGGTCTGGGACTTAATAACACTGCTCTACAGCCAAAATGCTTCTGAAATAAATGTAGTCCAACTTTACTAATTCTGGGTCACTGAGAACAAAAATGATGCTTAAAATTGTTGATTGATTCTAGTTTTCAAGACATGCTATTGGGTCAGTATATACGACCCTTGACTTGGGAATGTCGGAGGATAAGTGAGTTATAAAGGGAAAGGATCTCAATTTAAACCAGAAATGACTAAAATACATATTTGACTGGATCTATGAATAAATCTATGACTGGGTTTGGACAGTACTTGCTTTTGAGGCAAAACAATGAATGATGCAATCTGAAGCTGGTATTGCATCATACATGATATGAATTGCATGATGTTATTCCTAGAAGTCATGGATGATGCCATCATAACGAAGCTTACATCACTCTGCTGAACAAATTGCCCTATATCAGCTCTAGAAATCATACAGTGTCATGCTCTCTTATTTGTCAGTGTTTGATTTTGCAAAGGGACACATTTCTGTTTAGCCAAAGTGAGCAGAGATGCCTCATACGTGTGTGAACAGTGCAGATAACTTCTGCTATGTTTGTGGTGAAGTGACTTTTGCATCACAAAAGCGCAGTATAACCACTATGGTTAAGAAAGCCTATCACCTTTATTTTGGCTGCAAAATTGGAGATCAGGACAAGAGGTGGGCCCCACACATATGCTGCAACACTTGTGCAACAAATCTTCGCCAGTGGTTGAACAGGAAAAGGAAATCTATGCCTTTTGCAGTGCCAATGATTTGGAGAGAGCCAACAAACAGATCATACCAGCAATTGTTACTTCTGCGTGGTGCCTCCAGTTGGGAAAGGTGTGTCAAAGAAGAAAAAGTGGACTGTGCATTATCCAAACATTCCATCAGCTATACGCCCAGTACCCCACGGAGAAGGACTGCCGGTTCCTGATGCAATAGAATCATTCTCACTTGAGTCAGACGAGGAAGAGGAAGATGATGAAACTTCGGTCCTGAACCATCAATGTCACAGAACCCACATTTTCTCCCATCCTCCTCCTCTGAACCACACCTCATAACACAAGGTGAACTGAATGACCTTGTCAGGGATTTGGAACTACCCAAGAGTAAGGCAGAGCTGTTGGGCTCCAGACTACAGCAGTGGAATCTCCTGGCAGGCTATCAGGGCAAATGGAGCCCATCAATGCTTGCAGACTATTGCTGGACAGTGGCAAGAGATGCTCCATTTAATGAATACAAGAGACAAGCCAAGAAGCGCCGAGTAGACACTGAATAGGACTAAACTATGTACATAATAGTTTTTTGCCTTTTGTTTCATAATAAATTTTATTTATATAACCCTTTTGCTGATTTTTAAAGTGTTCCATAAACAGGACAGGTGAAATATGATCATGTAAAGCAACCATAAACACATGAAAAGACCTAGGTTTACAATTTATGATTAAAACTCTGCTATCTACACAATATACATAGACATAAAATGTAAAAACTTAAATATCTTAGAAACAGTAGCCAATCAGTAGTTTTAATTGTCATATTTGAATTCAGCACATCAAAATACATAATAAATATCACATTTTACCTCTGAAGCAGAAGACTTCTGAAAAATTGTAGACCAGTGTAATATGATATGAGCCCTTGTATCTCGGTAACCAGTTCAAAGCTGGATCAAGTCGGTAGTAATTGAAAGTCCTTTCCACTTGATGGCTATTTAGCATCAGTTGGGGGCCTCTATTTACGCACCTCTCAATATCACAAAAACTACTCACAGTTATTGGCACTCTCAGCTGAGTGACTGAGGAATGAATGGGTACAGAGACTATACCACGTTCTGATGTGTGGAGGTGGTTTCTGTAGGTCCGTGTTGAGACATGCTCATAAGGCAGGATGGGGTAGCCTGGGTGATGAGTTGGATCACAGAACTCCCCTTAGGGCTTCCAACTGATGTGCCAAGACTACTTCTGCCCCACTTTTCCTGCCGGCTTGGGACTCCAGCACCCTGTCTTGTTGAGCCAGACACACCCATCTTCTCCGACACAGATGCAGGGTCTGAACCACGTGCCCCAAAGCTGCAGACTTAACTGAAAAAAACTTAAGAAGTGTTCCTGTCTTTAACACTCAGACGCCCAACTCCCAATGGGTTCCAAACCATAAATAAATCCATTTTACCCTGTATAAAGCTTATACAGGGTAAACTCATAAATTGTTCTCCCTCTATAACACTGATAGAGAGATATGCACAGCTGTTTCCCCCGCCCCCAGGTATTAATACATACTCGGAAGTTAATTAATAAGTAAAAAGTGATTTTATTAAACACAGAAAGTAGGATTTAAGTGGTTCCAAGTAGTAACAGACAGAACAAAGTGAATTACTGAGCAAAATAAAATAAAACACACAAGTCTATGCCTAATACAGTAAGAAAACTGAATACAGATAAAACCTCACCCTCAGAGGTTTTCCAGTAAGCTTCCTTTTACAGACTAGTCTCTTTCTAGTCTGGGTCCAGCAATCACATCCCTTGTAGTTACTGTCCTTTGTTCCAGTTTCTTTCAGGTATCCTTGGAGGTGGAGAGGCTTGAGCCAGCTGAAGACCAAATGGAGGGGTCTCCTAGGGGTTTAAATAGACTTTCTTTTGTGGGTGGATACCCCTTCATCCCCCTGTGTAGAATTCCAGCTCCAAGATGGCGTTTTGGAGTCACATGGGGAAGTCACATGTCCAGGCATGACTCAGAACTTACAGGTAGCAGCCATGGTTCACATGCTACCTTGAATGTCCTCATCTAGACTTCTCATGTTGATTGGAGCCTTCCAAGATCCGTTGTCTGTTACGTGCTTTTTGATTGGGCAATTAACTTGCACAGTCCTTTCTCAAGAAGCTGACCAAATGCTTTACTAATGCTACTTAAAATCAAGCAAATACACGGCCAGTATTCATAACTTCGAATATAAAAATGATACATGCATACAAATTGGATGAATAGATTCAGTAGATTATAACCTTTACAGAGATATGTTACATGGCATATGTAGCATAAAACATATTCCAGTTATGTCATATATACATTCATAAGCATATTTCTGTAAAGCATTATGGGGTGCACCATCAACAGCCCTGTTGAGCTGTTGTACATGCAGTATCTGTTCTGTGGATATACAGATGACTTGAGACCACAGGGCTGCCAGTCCAGCATTGTTTGAGCTCTAAATTCACTTAGCAATTTTTTAAATAGAAAAAATAATATATAAATAATAGAGTGAGGAAGCTAATCTCTTTGTTCTTTTAGGAATTTATGAGCTAGGAACTTTTTGGCTTGAATATCTATGGAGACTGAGCTAAAGATGGGGAACATATGGGAAAGCCAGGAGGAAGCATACAACGTTAATTTTCAAACCTCACTTTTTGGTTGTTACACTAATTTAACGAAAGGACATTAAATGAGCCAAGGTTATTAAACCCTAAAGGTTACTGAGGTCTATTGGGGATCACATGCAAAATGTAATTAAACCAAGCTCAGCTATCTTAATTTGTAGTGGGAGATGCCTCCAATACAATGATTCTGTCCCTAGTTCAGAACCATCTTGAAAATAGGGTTGTTCATTTATTTATTGTTTTGAGAAATAACTTAAACATCCATTGTCAGTTCTAATACACCAGTAAATACCAAAACCATAAGGTCACAGTTCAAATCAACTCAGTGCCCAGGAAGACAGATGTATTATGCCATTATTAAAATTCCTGTCTGTTGAAGTTGTTTAGCTACCAGTGATACGAATCAGCAAACAGACATCTACTCTGAACTTTAAAGTACATGATAGCCTAAACGTCCAGAACTTTCCATGACTGATTTTGCCCTCCATTAATTGTTGTGTGGGTGGGGGCAGTTTTCTGAGGTGTAATTTCCACCAGGTATGAATTTGGGATTGTCTCCTAAGAGAAAATTCCATTTTTTTTACAATATCAAATATGCATATTTCTCTTCTTTTTTCTCAATCTTCACCCAAATTTGGATGAAGAACAATGATACCTCTAGTCTAATGTTTATTGCAGGCAGCAGAATTTTTAACTTTGCTCCACTTCAGCATTCTAACTCATCCAGAAAATGGCTTGCAGCAGGAATCAGTGGGTGAAATTCTGAAGCCTGTGTTATGCAGGAGCTCAGCCTAGATGATCATAATGGTCCCTTCTGGTCTCTAAAGCTATTAATCATCTTATGTGTGATATTCTAGGGTCCCAATTCTCCTCTCTCAGCCCAAGAGCAACTCACATTGAAGCCCTTAGGAGATTTCGATGCCAAAGGCAATAGATGCAACCACAGAAGAAAGTTGTGAGGGATAGGTTGACCAGAAGAGTTTATTCTAGTTAAAAATGACTTAATCAGGAGAGAATGAGGGTAGCTCACAAGGGCTGGACCTATGTCAGTTTCTGTCTTCATCCCAAAAACTTATTTTTTTTAAAAGTTAAAAAATGGCTATTTATTGTACAATTGTGCCTCTATCCTTTCTATTAAGTGAAGACTTTTAAATTTACTTTGCCTTCCTTACATTTGTGCTTTTCCATTCTCAGTTTCACTATCTGTTAATCCTTTTCTCTACCCTATATTGTTTACTGTCTTTATTAGACCATTTTCACTTCAATATCATTTCAGCACATGATTCTCCCCCAGAATCTGCTTCTCCATGCAGGCCCCTTCCCCAAAAAATCCACTCGCACACATACATGTAGGCTCCCACAGAGGACTTGCTGCACTGTCCCTTCCCTCCACTCTGCCCCAAAATGTATGTACACACACCCTCTTATTCCTGATATGTGCAGTCTCCCCTGCCCTACTCCGCACCCCAGGAGTATATGCAGCTCCTCTCCCCTAGTTTTCTCCTTCCCCTATTATTCCCTTACACAGAGGTTTCATTCTTTCCCCTCCACACCCCTCACTCTTGTACCTCCCCTTCTCCTCAGGCTCTCTCTCATCACTTTCTCCTCCTGTTCCCCTCCATAGACTCCCTCCTTCTTTTTTTATCCTCTCCTCAGACTCTGTCTCTGTCTCCATTTCCCTCTACCTAGAATCTATTCCTTACCCTCCCTTCCCCAGAGTCAGACTTGCACCCTCTTCCTCCTCCTTTGACTTCTTCTCTCTCCTCCCCTTCCCCTTAATCTCCTTGTGATTCCTACAGTTACATAGTTCTACATTTTATAGTGATGGAGCCCTGAAAAAATGATCTCAAGTTTGTCACTATACTGAGCATCATTGCCTGTTTGCAGTGCCCTGCCAAAGGCAGGGGCAGCCCAGCATGCAGCAAGTGCGGCAGAGACTCATTGCATAGGGATCCCTGTGGCTCACAGCACCTGATAATAATCCATGGACGGGTAGGGAGACACTTACAGTCCATCACCCCAACACCCAGTAGCAGCAATGCCCTCACCTGCAGCAGAGATAGCAAACTGCACTAGGGGCTTGCCTGGCTGCTTTACACCCCTCTTTACAACATGGGACAGTGGCAGCACCACCACAATGGCAGCACAGATGAGGCCTGGGATAGTTCTCTCCTGAAAGGCAGCAGGCCAGAACTATCATGACAGTTGGCCTGGGAGTTACAGGTGTTGCATTTCCAGGTAAGCTAAACAACCATCTGAACTTGAGCTCCCAGTGTGATGCTATGCTCCAAAGGGCTAATGCAATCCTTCTATATACAAGCAAGGGCATAACAAATAGGAGTAAGGAGGGTGCTTATGCCACTTGTGAGATCACTGCTGAAATACTGTGTCCAATCTTGGTGTTCACACTTCAGAAAGGATGTTGAAAAATTGGAGAGGATCATAAAATTGCTACATGCATGATTTGATGTCTGGACAATCTGATCAAAAGAAGTTTAATCTATTTATTTTTTACCAGAGATAATGTTAAGAGATGACTTCATCACAGTCTATGAGTACCTACACAAGGGGGAGTTCTGGGACAATAGAGGTTCTCTCTAATTTAGCATACAAAGGCATAACAAGATCCAGTGGCAGGAAGGTGATGCTAGACAAAGTCAAACTGGAAAAAAAGTGCAAGTTTTAGTGAAAGCTATTAACCATAGGAACAAGTTATCGAGAGGACATGCTGGATTCTCCATCACTTGAGATCTCTGAATCAAGATGGGATGTTTATCTAAAAGATGGACTCCAGTTCAGCCACGGGTTGTTGAGCTTAATGCAGAAATTACTGGGTGAAATTCCATGGCCTGTGTTATCTCTAGATGAAATTGTGTCAGTCAAGTCATCCCCACAGGGAACCCACTCAATGGAGTAGACAAGGTGCAGGGCCATGTACAGATGCTCCCCAACTTATGCAAGCGTTCTGTTCTGAAACACCTTGTGTAACTCAAATGTTGCATATGTCGGAAATGTATCTCGACCATTATGCAAAAAGCCCCCAAACAAACAGAAAAACACTCCTATTTCTAGCTTATGGAACTTCTTCCGTAATGCACATGGCCAATGCTGACCTGCAGGGAGGTGGGAATGGCTTCTGATTCAAGTATGGGGTTGCGGGAGGGGAGAAGAAGAGACATGGGGTAGAAGGGAGGGTAGGTCTGTTGGATGAGTTAGGAGGGCAAGGATGGGCCCTTAGGGCTGGCCAGTCAGAGATAGATGGGGGGGTGGACCCATGGGGTGAGTGGGAGATGGGTCCATATGGGAATGTTGGAGCTCTCCAACAGGGTGGTCAGTTTGGTTACTTGGCTCCGGACCATGAAGGCCCATTAGTGCTTGAATAGCAGCCAGTCAGGGGGTAGCTGGGGAAGCCTCCCAGTAGCGTGGCTCAGTGTGGGTCCAGGAGCTTGGTCCACAGCACCTGCTTCACTGCCAGCTGCACAGCTGAGTCACAGAGTCTCTGGAAGAGCTGCCATCCCTGCCCTCCACTCAGGGCACAGCCTGTGCCCAATGTGGTCAGTCTGGAAGTGCGAGCTCCTGGCTCTGGGAGCCTGCCTAGCTACAGGAGACAAGGACTGGCCTGGCTCTGAGGTGGCCCCAACCCAGCAATGCTCCCATCCCTTCCCAAGCCCCATCTTCTCTCCCAGGAGACCTTGTTCCCCTCCCCAAGCCCAGCTACCTCTCTGGACTGCAGGGGAGCAAATAGCTGGCAGGCTGATGCCACCCTGCTCAGTTCTAATCCCTGGCAGGGTGGAGACGCCCCATTGATCTGCTGGCCGCGTGGCTAGAGCGTAGGCAAAGCCTGCTACTGGGCTCAGGCGCTCTGTCCCCTGACCAGCAGGCAGGGTGCTTAGGGAGCTGTGTGTGCTGCATTTATTGAGAATACAGCAGTTAGCATATAGTTTTCAGTTACAAACACACACACACATACACACATAGACACACAGTCCTGCCAGTTGATGTTTATAGTTACTAGTCCAGAATCGGGATCAATCTAGTGGCCAGCCAGATTGGTCGCAGAGGGGAGCCAGGCTCTGTCAGTAGTGATCTGATGCTCCTGGAGTGTGGCAAGATGAACCCAAAGTCCCATGGCAAAGCACCCTGCTATTATAGTCTTTTTTTCTGTGTTGCAGTCTATGGATTTTGCTGTGTCAGTTTCTGATCTATTACTCCTTAACTGGTGGTATCTTTTGATGTAAACATTCTAAAACACCTCCGAGGGGGTCATCCTGTCCCGGATTTGATTTAATCAACTGTTGATTTAATCAGCCTTACCGCAGGGTCGTCAACCTGCCCTTCCTTCATTATGGATGCACGTTGATGGTGTCGTTAGGTCTCTCCACACTTTTTTCCTTGACCATTTGGCTATAACAATAGCCTTCACACCTTATCTTTTACTGATGCATACATTCCTCATTCACACAAACAGTCTTTTACAGAGACCTTCAAAGGTATGCAGCAGTTTTTATGCTGAGCAGGAAAAAGGCATTGTAAATTAAACCTTGCTAAGTTTCATAACCAAAACAATTCACACTGAGGCCCAGGACTTCAACATTCCTCTAATCTACTTAACATAGACACAATACAAAATCCTGTCTCTTACTAACTACACCTTAAAACAAAGAACTAAAAGGGCCTTATGTGTAATGCATGGGAAACAGAATATCTCCTAGCCCCAAAGGGTCATTTCTTTCTGCTATTCAAATGCGGTGGCTGGTAGAATAAAATCAAGACATACATTAGTACCTTTATTCTTATAGTACAGTTAGACAGTCCTGCTCCTACATGTGCCCAGGATGGTGATCGAGGTACAGCACTGACAGCCCTGGCAGAGACAAAGGGCGAGAGGAGCCGTGCAGTGCTGCCCTGCCCTGGAGCCAGCTCCCAGGCTGTATCAATGGGCGCATGAGCAATGACCCTTGTCATTTGAAAAACATTCATTATCGACCCAGATTTTTATTTCCAAAGTGCCAGAGCACAGCTCCATGCTCGATTTCAGGTGCTGGAGGGCTGCTCCGGGCCGCTCTGGCAGCACTACCTCTGGATCCCTAGTCCCCAGTGCTGCCCCTCTGCATGGATGAAGGGAGCCTATTGCAGGGCAGGAGGAAGAAGTACTATCATAGCTGTTCTCCCTCCATCCCCTGCAGGCTCTGCCAGCTGCTGCAATCCAGGAAACTTCTGGCACCAGCAAGAGCTAAGGTGGGAGGCATTAAGTGGGGAGGAGCAGCACCGTAGATGAGTCAAGATGGAGGTGGACACAGGACAGCAGCAAGGGAAAAGGTGGTCAGGGAGGGACCTGATCTGATTGTTGTGTCTCCCCTTCTATCCGCTCCATCCTTAGTAAAATCTGAATTAAAGACTGAAGTTAATGGGAGTTTTTTTTATCTTATGGGTGGAGAACTGAGTCCTTAAAGAGTGTCCTTTTCTCTCTTTGTAGTCTGATGTTAAAAGTGAATCTTATGGACCCATATATGAGATCAACATGGGGTTGAGCTATTTAAATGGGTAAGAAACTGGATCAAAATCTGAGGGCAAAGACAGGATTTATGAGAGGGACTCATTTTGGATGGAGGTGACATGAAGTGTCACAAGCATCAGTAGTAGGAATCATGTAGTTCCCTTTATCAGTGATCTGAAAGAGGGGAAGTGAAGTAAGGAGACAAAATTTGCACCTGATGCCAATCTGGTAAAAGGAGGAAGTGTCTGATAATCTGATTTACAACAGACACAAAATCTAGAATGGCTCAGAGAGAGACTAGTTCAACAACAGATCTGTGCCTTATGAAAGTCAGCCAAGAAATGTATTAATCAATGAGATGAGGGCGAAAATGGACATTTAGATTCTTAAAGTTAGTTCACTGGAAAAGATTCTGTACAGATATAGTGTAGAGTGAAATCTTTTTGCACAGCGCTTAAAATAGGTAAAGAATTCATACAATTCTAGGATGTATAAACAGAGTTACTAAAAACATATTATGGCAAATAATAATAGGTTAAATCCCAAAGTTCTTAATTCAGTTTTTATTTACTTCTTACTCAGGTGAAATTCTCATTGATATAAATGAGATTTTTTACCAAAAAAGGGTTTGACCTGATGATTACACTGTTGTAAAGGAATTAATGAGGCCTCATTTGGGACATTGTGCTCAATTCTGGTCATTTTATAATTTTTCCTGAGTATGAACTGACAAAGGAATTGGATTAATGATTATGATGCTCTAAGCGGAATGGTTCTGGTTGTTTTGTTATGAAAGGGATAGATTATTACAGGATTGGTGACTATATGGATATAGTGGTATGCAACCAAAATGATTCAGGAACAGTGGCAACTTAGCCAAACAGGAAGTTACAGAAGCAAGTCTTTGGGAAAGAAGTGGCTAAGAAGGTACTTTTGATGTACAGCATGCATTGTTTTGAAGAGCATAAACTGAAAAGTATCTATGCTGCAGGCAAGAGAAACTATTTTGGATTAGGTCACATATAAGAACCAGAAGGCACAAAGTCAAGTTCAGCAAAGTCAGGCTTTAGAATGTAAGAATGACCATACTGAGTTGGTCCAAAAGGTTCATCTAGCCTAGTATACTGTTTTCCAACTGTGGCCAATGCCAGGTGCTTCAGAAGGAATGAACAGAACAGGTAATCATCAAGTGATCCATCCCCTGTCGCCCATTCCCAACTTCTGGCAAACAGAGGCTAGGGACACTTCAAAGCATGGTTTTGCATCTCTTCTGATTGTGGCTAATAGCCATCCTCCATGAATTTATCTAGTTCTTTTTTGAACCCTGTTATAGTCTTGACCTTCACAACAACCTCTAGCAAAGAGTTCCACAGGTGGACTGTGCATGGTGTGAAAAAATACTTCCTTTTGTTTGTTTTAAACCTGCTGCCTATGAATTTCATTGGGTGATGCCTAGTTCTTGTGTTATGAGAAGGAGTAAATAACACTTCCTTATTTACTTTCTCCACACCAGTCATGATTTTATAGACCTCTATCATATCCCCCCTTAGTCGTTTCTTTCCCAAGGCGAAAAGTCTGTCTTATTAATCTCTCCTCATATGGAAGCTGTTCCATACCCCTAATCATTTTTGTTGCCCTTCTGTACCTTTTCCAATTCCAATACATCTTTTCTGAGATCGGACGAGCACATCTGCATGCAGTATTCAAAACATGGGCATACCATGGATTAATATAGAGGCAACGGAATTCTGGCAGAATTTCTCTACACAGAGGGCACTCAGTAATATAAAAGTGCCGCTCGTGACTCTATAGTTAAGTCTGAGTTTTGAATGTAAAATGGAGATTGAACTACTTTGTTACATACGAAGAATGCAGCACATCCTTCCCAAGATTACAGCATGAGTACGGAAAGAATTTCCAGTGAATTTACAAGTAAATCAGTAATGAGTTAAAATTAATTAAAAATGGGCCATTTAAGAAATTTAGCCCCACGTGTCAGACCATTATTTTGTCTTGAGTGATCTTAATAATAGAATAACGCAAATACGTCGTTTCCCATATGGTTAATACTAACTGACTTATGCACTGGCTACATCTGAAGAAATTATTTTTCAGATTAATGGTAAATTTTGCTCCTATGCTTCCTAAATGAAAGTTTCTTCTTCAGCAGAATCCAATGAATAATATTCTGCTGTAGAGAACTTCAGGAAAAATGACTGCCTTTCAAAATGACTGCAGGGAGGCTACAGGCTGCTCTTAGCAAAAAATGTTCTCTTTCAAAATGGTCACCAAATCTCATTGCTCTCATTTAGAGTGAAGCCAAGCTACCCTTAAGGAAGATAGTGGCACCTGACAGCATACTCCGGAAACCAATGTGTGCATATGTACGTGTGTGCAAGGGAATAAGAAGAAATAAGGGGAAAAACTGGTGTGCATGTGAGTGGCTAGGAATGTAAACATCACAAGCTGCGGGAAACTGGATAGTATCACGTCAGCTTTGCACTACCCCAAAGTGGGATAAAGCAACTGGAGTGTACTTCTGAATCTCACCCTAAAAGTAAAACTAAAAGATTTATGATTGATTCTACATATGATTAAATCATTAGAACTATCACATGGTAACATTCTATTTGGGTTCCTTATTTACTGTTCATGTATCATATTTTTTAAAAAAAGGAAATTCCTAGATAAAAAGGATGTTAAACAAGCGTTAATGTTCAAAGTGTATATCAGTAACCCGATGCAGGGATGTTGTAATTATCCAAAACCAAGCATTACAAACCCAGGAAATTCAAGAGTTAAAGTTAAACATAAAATAAAGCCAAACGTGAAGATATGGAAATACACATTAAAGGAACCCAACCAACTTTGACTCCACCCTGTAGTAACACAAATGACCAAAAAAATCTAATGTGTCTTTAAAAATCAATTTAATGTAACTGGGAGCACAACCATTTCTGTGCAGTAATCATAATGGTATAAGTATTGCATACTGTTACTACACAGTGGAGCTGATTCTCCAAAGTTTTAATAGTTATTTATGCTGAGATGCTTAGAATTCTTCTGTCATTTGTCACTTCTAGACTCAGTTGGTTCAGCCAGTCCAGAGACGTACAGTGGAAGTAGTTGCTATGCACAAAATATGAATTAATTTCCTGATCCCTGCCTTTTATTCCCAGGGTTGGTATGGATTAGGATGGAAGTTCAAGGTATACAGTGTTGGGGGACAATTGATTACAACTGAATATTTTAAACTAAACTATAACGCTCTTAAAAATTGAAATTACTGACAAGGCTTTTTAATGATTTACAAACATAATGCAGGACTTTGAATAAAAAGTTTCCTGAAAACCTATGTTTGGAGCAGAAAAAGAAATGTTGACATTGAAGGTAATGATTTTTTTCCATAACTTAATTAAAGGTTATGATGATACATATATTTATATGCTGAATTGTGGTATTAAAATATAAAGATGAGGAATTGCTGAATGGTAAAAATAAACTTTTTGTTAGTTTAGTTTAGTTTTGTTTGTTAGTTTAGTTTAGTTTTGTGAAGTTCTGCAACAGTGAATACAAACCATGAGTAAGCAACAAAGACTTCTAAATGCTGAAGGGAATTATATCCTCACTGGTGAAGGATGACTTGATGTTGTTTAGAGTGGAAAACTTGGAAAATCATTGCAAAAACAAGAAACTTGTGTATGCTTAATGTAAAGGAAGGTTGAATTAGAGGCAGCTGTAGATGGCATTTGAAATTTTTTTCAGTATTGCTGGGGAAAAAACCATAATTGTTATTACTAATGGAACTGAGGTTCTGGATAGAAGCCTTGGCCAATCTTCTGATATTACATACACAAAGGATTGCTCTGCATGAAATATTAAGTTTACAATGTGTGTTTAAACTAATTATTTTCACTGATTTACGTATGAATTATAAAAGCCCACTTTATTTGCAAATCTTATTTAAATAGGACTTAATCAAGATCTTAAAATGCTTGACATAAGATATGTAAATTATTACTATTTATTACTTGCATTGTGCTAGCAGTGTACAGAGACATAATAAGAGATAGTCCCTACCCTGGAGAGTTTACAGTCTAATCTGAAACAAGACTCAACAGATGAATGTAACAAAAAATGAGAAGGTTTAAGGGGAGTGAGAACAATAATAACAGTAATAAGAAACTGCATTTACATAGGGTAGCTATGTATACAGTTAGGTAGTTTAGAGTCAATTACTTTAAAAATAAGAACAACAAATACATTATAAGTCAAATATCAAAAGTCCCCACTGGACTCTCTATCTAGCAATTGGCCAATAGAAGTTGGTCTTGAGGAAGAATTTGAAGGAGGGCAGGACTGTGGCTTTAAATTATCAGATCTAGTGTTAATGTATGTTTGACATGGGCCCCAGACACAAAGTTTGCATCTGCATTCAAATTTCAAACATCCCAAAATACAGGGTGCAGGAGGGAACTCTGAGGGTTTAGATCTGGAGGTGTGGTTTATTATGAAGATAAGAAATTTGGATTTGGTTTGGGGTTTGGATTTTGAATAGCCTCATAGACTGGGGGTGTTTGGATCTTATTTTTAGGTTTGGGACCAGCTTCAATATAAATGTTTGTAAAACTAATATTGGGTTAGATTGTCCCTGTGTCCCAGCCCTTCTAACAGCACAAAAAAAATAGGCCAGAAAACAGCTTGATCTGGACAGCTGGTACAGAGCATGCGTAGCCAACATCTGAACCATGCCTCATCTGGCCTGGCGTAGGGGGTGTGTATGGGGCAATAGGGTGTGTAGCTAGAATGCACTGTTGTCAAGCAATCCCAGGATAGCATGCCCTCCCTTGGTATTGCCTGTTGGTGTATATTAGAGCAGCTCTGTGGCTAAGGCTGATGCAGATAGGCCCAGGAAATAAGGAACCATAATTGGCTCCATGACCAGCCTCACCCCTATCTCCTGTACAAAGCAGATCTTTGCGCAGAATTTAATCTGGGCCATTAAGAATAATTTAACAAACTTTGCTCACTGAATATCATATTCTGAGGGTCCATTTACTGGAGTAAATAGGAAATAATTTGGTTTAATTCACTGAACATACTCCAGCTGGACAGCAGTGCAATTGAGATCAAGTCTGGGTCTCAGTGAGTAAGCAATGATTTACAGTAAGGTACAAATCATATGTGACCAAAGACTGATTTTGCAACATTCATACCTCTGAGATAGCATGTACGCTGAGGAATTGCGCCACAGTACAGTTTACCACTAGTGTTTGCCTATATGCATCCTTCATTTTTCATGTAGTGATTTAACTGGGTCTGGCCAGGAAATGAATAATTGTCATGCTGTTGTTATGAATTTTGTTTTGTGTGAGCTTTGCATATTTTTCCTTTGTCTGGAATGTGCTGTTTCGAATGTGACAAAATAAGAGAATGGTTTTCATAGGAATTTGGATGCAGATTGGATCTTGCATTTTTTAAAACATGCATTCAAAATAATGCCACCCATGCAGCATGAATAAATTACCACTGTTACTTAAATCAGTGGCTATAATCACGAGTTTTTCGAAGCTACGTTCATCCAAAGTTCATCCAAAAGCTTGCCTAAACCTATACACTTTATGCTGTGGCCCAAATGCTCCTAAACTGTGGTACTGGCAAATTGTCTGAAGGGGCAAGTTACTGCAGCAAGGCCCCTATACAAAACATGAACCAATTATAGTGCAAACCTGGTTGTATGAACTCTGTTTAGCAGGAACTCCTGCTTAAATGACATTTATTTATGTATCCTCAGGTTGTACCATATCCCGGAATGAAAACATTGACTGCCTTTTCAGTGTAGCCACTATAACATGATCCATGTTCTCTGGAGCTGAATGGACTATTATTGATGAGACAAAAGGGAAACGGAGAAGGGAGGGAGATTGGATGGAAATATCTCAGACATATGGACAGAGCAGTCCACAGGGTTGTTCAAGAATCGATCTAAGTTATGCAACTAAAAGATCTATTCACTGCAGTGTCTTCACTGCGGTAAGTTGATGGCTGACGCTCTCCTGTCAACTTCGCCTGTGACTCTCGCCCTGGTGGAGCATAGGAGTCGATGAGAGAGCACTCGGTGATCGATTTTTCATTGTCTAGACTAGACATGATAAATTGACCCCCGCTGGACTGATTGCTGCCCATCGATCCAGCAGGTAATGTAGACAAGCCCTAAGTACCCTACTGCACTGACATAATAGCTCCACCTCCATAAGAGGTGTAGGGCTTATGTTGGTGTAGTTAGGGCAATACAGTGTCTGTGTAGACGTTACTTACTTTGGTTGTTGGCTGGCCTGTCAGTTTCACTGTGAAATTGATAAGAAGGCTGGACAGTTAGAGCCCACCTGCTCCCAGTTCCTCCCTTCCCACTCAGGGAGGTGAGAAGTGTGGTTGGCTGTCCCCCTGCTCCCAACTGGAGCCAAGAACCCCTGGGGGGGCGGCAACTGGGCTCCAGGAGGGGAGCTGCACAGAGCTGAGAGCCTTGGCTCTCAGCCCCCCCACATCACCCCTCATCGGTTGGTGGAAGTGCTTCTAGTGAGGACACACACCACTAACAGAAGAAGGGCAATGTGGAAATCAGTCACTACCGTAATTACTGTGGTGGCTGTAAGTCGACCTAACATACATCGACTTAGGGCTATAATGTAGACATGCCCTCAGTGCCTTTCAACTGGCTGCCCCTATCGTCTGTAACCCTGTTTATCGGAAGGTTTCTGATGCCCATGAGGCTTTTGGATAAATGGAGTATATATTGTATTTGAATGATGTTGCTCACTTTCTCTCCTTGTTTAACTTTTCCTAGCTATGAAAAACCCCTCCAACATATGTACAGTTTGTAGTAATTGGGAATTGAATAATTGCATTTAAAAAATGTTTCAGATGGCCTCTGTAAAAGCAACCAAGGATATTTTCTTTAGCTGCTCTATGTTCCAAACTATAGTCTTTCATCTGAGTTATGTGTATTGATTTTTTTGAGGCTATTTTGATCTTGTGTTCATTTTCTGTTGTCGGGTTTTTTTCTGCAAGCTTTCTCTGCCAAGCATGGTCAAATTTATTAGTTAAAAAAAGAGAAAGAAAATAAAAACAATAACAAAAAGAAAAGAAAACCATAAAAGCCACGAGACATAGCTAAAAATTCCACCTGGCATCAGTGTTGCATCACAGGGTGAATCACGATTCTGACCAGCAAAACATTACAGTTTTTTTCTTTCTTCTCTTGCTGGACTATCAAAAAACCTATCAATTATGTTTAAGCAATTCTAAAACCATAAGGCTGAACTAGGGACATAAATGTTATAGCGAATACTCCCCATGAATCTACTACGCAGAATTTACTATTCACTTAGGTAACAGAGCCTATGTGAAAATTCTCTGCTAAGAGTTTAAGTATTTTTAACCTGTAAAGTATTTTGTAAATATTCATTTATTAATCCTCATAATGCTCCAGAGAGGGAGGTAAACAAGTATTTTTATTATCTGTTATAGACTGAGAAACTGAGATGAAGAGGCTAAGTGACTTTCTTAAGGCCACAGAGGGGGTCAGTATCAGAGCTGGAATTGGCAGTCAAGAGTCTTTGTCATAGGTTGTAAAGGCCAGTGTCAGGCATTTGATCCTTGGCTGATTAAGAGCGATGAACATTAGATTGCAGTGAAAAGCCCATATTATTTATATCTTTTTTGAGAGTCAATGAGTATATGTTGTTGCTCTATATCAAATGCAGTGACACTAGAGCAAGATTCAGTAGAATTAAATTGAGAAGAATGCAGGGTATTTGTTACAGACATTAGCCTAGAGTTTCCTACAATGACATCTCTATATAAATGATAATTCAACAATTCTATGTTAGAATTATTTGCTGGTGACAAAATTTTCAGACTCAAAGGTATGGGGATAATTAGGCCTCTTGTTAATCATTCTGCAGTTTTTTTCCTCCTCAATAAAATGAGATTCACACAGATTAATTACTACCTGCTATAAATAAACTCTGAGAAAGGCAATCTGCATAGCAGAGGCAGAGGGTAACTGTCATTTAATATATCACAGCTTTCCACGCACCTGTTCTCTCAATGCTGTTACCATGGAAACCACACTTTATAAGAGAAGCTATGCATAATTAGCATGGATCGAGGTCTATATCAATCAGAATAATTCGGAAGAATACTAGGAGCCCAAAGGAGAAGGCAAAGCTACTTGTCTCAGTAGGAAGGTATCAGACCTCTGCTGTGTGGTAAATAGGGAGGCAGCTACTGTGGGAAATCAGATCAGCAGAATTAGGAATTCTGAGGTTACGGAATTATATAAAAAGCAATGTTACTTTCACCAAAGGAGAAAAACTTTGTCCCCTTGGTTTTCATTAAAACATTGTTTAAAAAGGAAGGGCACTAAAATGAACAAATACATAAAAATATACTAAGATATACTAGCATTAATGTCCAGACACAAACCCGGAAATTCCAGGAATTTCACAGATAAGGCTGTCAGTTCTGCAAGAATGGTGTGACACAGAAGCATGCTGGTAAACTAATAACTTTACTTCCTGGTCCCAGTCACCTGACCTTCAAAAGGGTTACAAAGATTTATAAGGCACAGTTTTCTGACCTTTGAATTATTATAGTCGCAATGCTTTGAACTATGGATGGAACAACAGCTTTAACTTCATTTTTTCTTGTTTTTGTCAGTTTGTGTCACAACTACAACTTTTAAGGGATTTAAGGGATCTTTAAAATGTCTTTAAAAATCAAAAGTAGTTTTAAAAAGAAGTGTTAGGTGTGTGTGTGAGAGAGAATGAATCTTCTGCTAATATTGTCTTGGCTCTGAATCTCTGTTGAACTTGATACAATTTTAATAAAATTGCTACAGTACTGAAGTTGCCTCACAGTCTTTGTGGTAGTACATGAGACAATATCTTTGAATTCTTAAGGGTTCCAATTTGCGTGCAAGTGTCAGTGCGTAGCATTATATATTTCTATACTAAATATAATAAGCACTAATGATAAGATCCATCAAAAGGAAAAAAATGAACAAAAGGAATTTCAGCTCTTATCTTTGTGGTGGTGTTTCTTGGCATTAGTGATAATAGGAAACAGTTTCAAATATAAAGACCAGTATGCTAGCAACAGCTATCCAACTAAAGAACCGTCACTTACATATAATATGCCTAGATGTAGTAGGTTGTATTGTCTTGACTCTTAAAGATATATATTGAAATTACATCAGACCTGAAAGATTTGTAGACCTCATACAATGGAACAGTTAAAGTCCTTTCATGAAACCAGAATGGTCTTTGATACTATATAATACAGAGTTCAAGAGTTCACTTTACATTACTATATAGATTGGACTCAGTGTGAAATGGAATGAAAGTCACAAATTGCTTCAATTTATTTCAGTGGACTTTCATTCCATGTATTATGAAGGTAAACTCCATTTATCTCAAATATTTTCTTTATCCGTAAGCAGATTCCACTGTGAAGTGCTGCACTACAAACTGGTTAGGTCTCCTCCTTTGCTCAATAAAACTATAGGAGGAGAAGAGAAGTTTGTTGACCAATATATGCGGAAAATATGTATTTCCTCAGCGTTAAGCACAAATATTATAGCATTTATGTAGCTTAGATTGCCCTATACCTTTAGTACAATCCTGTTCACTTGTGCTAAGTATCCCATAACACCTTGCATTAGCTGAAGTAAGCTTTGGCTTAAGTAGGTAGGAAACTGCCAGGTTCAGGACATATGAGTATTTTACCATAGCAACAGGTAGAGAGTTGCCTTCATGGCTTTGTATCTGGAATGTTAATACCCAAAACAAAAATAAGGAAAAGAACAGAACAACAAGTAAAGGAACTGGGACAAACTGATGGGTTGAATTTTAGTGACTTGTAAAGAAATGTGTAACTTGTAAAATTATCCTATAAATACTACCAGCTGAAATGTGTAACTTTGGGTTACTTTCTGCATAAGGTGAATGTTGCATGAGATCATTTCCTGGAGACTGGTATCGTGTAGAACCTTTGTCCTGTACTATATTATTATTGGCTCAGAACAATAAACCTGACCGATATTGGTTATTTGCTCCCTTGAGTATATCTAACAATGAACCAAAGTGTGGGCAAGCAATTAACTATACAATTTATCAACAAGTTGTTGCTATTTTTATCTCCACAAACCCAGGGACTGGAGATGGTGGGGCAAAAAGTTGACATTGTCAGCTTCCACCCATGGAGTGGAGGCCATGTCTTGTTTTTTAATGTGACTGTGGCAGATAAAGAGATGATGATGTTGGTTCCCCGTACGTCTATTGGAACTAGTATAGTCTCCAGCTTAGAACATGATTGTTAGAGGGTGAGATGAAGAGACCCTGTACATTATGCCTGATGCTTGTGGGGAAGGAGAGAGAGAATGCAGCATTGAAAAGGTGGGTTGAAGCTATAGTGAAACATTGTTTATAGGGCATTATTTGTGCCAGATCCTCACCCATGCCAGTTCTGCACCTGTTATAGGTGAATGGGACAGGGAATGGGACCCATAGGATATTAAAGCCTCTGAAGCCTCATGAGAACAGTTTATATGTCAGTATTGTTAATTATGTCACCGCTGATCATTTTAGCACTAATATCCAGGTGATATGCTTATCTCACAATCTTTAACTGCATGCAGGGCCATCCTTAGCCATAGGCAGAACAGGCAGCCGCCTAGGGCACCACTAGGTCTGGGGGCACCACTCTGCCAGGAGCCCGGACAGACGGGAAGCAGTGGAACATGTAAGAGCAGGGCTGCTGGGTCCTAGAGAGAGCAGAATGCTGCACAGTCTGAGGGAGGGGATTGGCTGCGGGGGTCTCTGGGAAAGGGTGGGGGAAGGAAATCACCTGTGAGTGTGACTCTCTCCCCCAGTGTGAGGTGAAGCAGGCTTGGCAGCTCTGGAACCAGTATCCTTTGTTGTCCCCCATAACATCTATTCTTCTCTCCCTCGCCCCACAGAGCACCCCCCTTTTTCTCCCTCCCCCCCATGGAGCACCCCTCTCTCCCCTCCCCCCATCAGGGCTGGGTTGGGTGAGTTGCTGCGGGGGAGAGGAGGCTGGCTGCCTGCTTGCTGAGGAATGACAGTGAAAGTAACTCACTTCCTCGCAGGCAGCCAGGATTGGAATGTCACACAGGGCTGGGCTGGGGATAGCCAGATAGCATGTGTGAAAAATCAGGACAGGGGATTGGGGTAGGGTGAGCAGATGTCCCACTTTTATTGGGACAGTCCCAATTTTTGGGTCTTTTTCTTATATAGGTGTAACCCTTTTGCCCCTCTGAGCTGGCAGCAACAAGGGCCGGGTTCAGTATCCAGGGGTTTCGTTTCAATAACACAATGCCAAACCAGCTCGAGCCCCCACCCAGTGACCTGGGAAAATCTTACACACACCCCTAGGTGCCTCAAAGAGGCAATGCTTCCCCTCTCGCAAGCACAGAGTCTCGGTGTAGTAGAAAAGGTTTAATTACATGAGATAAACAACAAGCACTAAATTGGGAAAACACCTCAACTAGAGTTCCTAGACCAAACCGTGAGCAAAGACCCACCCCAGGAAACTGGGCTGTGTCCTTTTCCCTGGGCTCTTGAGACCAGCAACCTCCAAATCACCCACAGTCCCAAAAGTCCCACAATTCAAAAGTCTCTGTCCTGGGTCAGTGCAGCTCCACAGTTCGAGAGTCTATCTGCAGAGGTCCCTCCCCCCAGCCTGGGTAGAAAGGGGCATCTTACGTGGTCTGGGGCCAACTGCCCTGCCTCTCCGTGGGTTCTGCTTCCGCCTTCTCCACGAACTGCTCCGCTCCACTCTGCTCCTCCAGCCGTCCTCATAAACTGCTGTCCCGTGAGCTGCTCCAGTTGTCCCTGCAAACTGCTTGGCTCCGCTCGCTCTGTGGGCCGCTCGACCCGTCCCACAGCTACTCTGCTCTGTCAGCCGCTCTGCTGCCACCAGCGGTCCCGTGATCGGCTCCAGCCGTCCCCACCACTGCTCCACTCCGCCAGCCACTCTGTTCCACAGCATATCTTCAGGCTCCCCCACTAGTTAGCACAGTACTCAGTGCTCTCAGCTCAGTAATTTCAGCTCTTTCGTGATTTCAATTCTTAGTGATCTCAGCTCATAGTAGGGAAGCCCCAGTGCTAGTGCACCATTAGCCCAAAGTGAGTTCAGCTCAGTAACCTGTATCTAGATTCTTAAGGGAATAAAAAACCAACTCTGACATTCCACAGTGGAGAGAGGAGGGGGTGGAACTGGTGCTTCTGGCTCCACAAGGAGACTGCACCACCAGGCACAGATACCTGTCCCCAGCCTCTCTCAATTCACTGGGTTTTGGAACCCATGTCCCTTGTCTAGCAAGTACCACCCGACTGAGGTTGAGTCATTTCTGTCACAAAGCAGTCCCAGTGCTCGGCAGCCTGGGATGGGGTAGGTGTGCCTCTGCAAATACACTCTCTGAAATTCTTTCCACCAGATGTCAAGGTAGACATCTGTCTACCATATGTTGCCATATGCAAAATTGATGATGGACATTGTACAGTTTATTCATACCAGCAAACTTGTTGACATATATCCTAATGTGTACATTGCCGCTTGTATTCTACTGACAATTCCTGCATCAGGAGAACAGAGTTTCTCAAAATTAAAGCTCATTAAAAACTATCTCCGCTCTATAAGGAGTCAGGAACACTTGACTGGTCTTGCTGTTCCTGCAGTCAAACAAGACATCACTTTGTCTTTGTCATATGATGACATTATTACTGATTTTGCAGCCAAAAAAGCCAGAAAGATTGCTTTTAATTAAAAACTAATTCTTGTTTCAATACCTCTTCATAGAAATTTTCAATAAAATGTTGACAGATTAAAAAAATTATATTATTTGCATCATTCTGTCAAATCAGAATTTTTTCTATAGTGCTATCTCTTTAGTGCTAGTCCATCAGCATTACAGTGGCTTCACTACGTTAAACTGGTTTTAATAACATGCATGTGGCAAGTTTTCCAGTAGTGTAAGCTTATGTTTGTGTTGCTAAGAGCAAGAGGGGCACAGGGGCACCAGTTTAACAATCCTGCCTAGGGCACTGGAAATCCTAAGGATGGCCCTGACTGCATCTCATAACTTCCCGATGCCAAAAGCGCTGATTGTCCCCTAAGCAGCTACTAACATCCCCAGTTTCTCCTCTGATAACTTTTGTATCTGAACCCTTTGTGGAAGACTCAGGCAGCAAAGGTAAAGCGTATTCCTCTTAGTCTTTCACACAACTCACACTCTTCTTTTCCTTCTCCTTTTTCACCACCTCTTCCCTTGGTGTATCCTGGGAATTGTAGTTTCTGGCCCAGAGGCTACAGGATCCACTGAGGAACAAACTTGCAGACACAAACTGTGATAGCTGTCTGTCCAACCTAGATACAATATCTACACTACAGATATGTGTTTTTGGTACAGCAATACATAGGTGCTGGAACTAGGAGTGCTGGGGGTTCTGCTGCACCCCCCGGCTTGACGTGGTTTATATCATACACAGAGTTTACATTTGGTTCAATGGCTCTCAGCATCCCCACACATTGTTCATCACCTTTGCAACAACATGTGCCATTTGAGTACTTCAGCCCACTTCAGTCACCCTAAATAACTTTTCAGACTGAATCACATATAGATCTGATAGTAATGATCTATCCTATGTGCCTACACAAATTCACTTAACGAAAATAATACTCCTTCTGGTCAAAAAAAATACTTGATCTTGTAAAATATCCTTTTTAAATCTATAGATCTTAATAACAAACAAACCCTCAACACCAAACCCCCAAAACAAAGAACCCTACTAAATTATTAATATGTTTAAAAGAACAACTTTGCCCCAAAGTTAGGAATTTGTTTAGTATGATTCAGCCAGTTTCATAAACCTCTTATAATTGGAATTAATCCTGATTTACACTTGTGTAACTGAGAGGAGAATTGGGCCCCTTGACTCTAGCTTTGCAAAACAATTTGCAGTTGTAGTGATATAATAAATGAAAGAGAACACTTCGGTAAGAAAAGTCTAAAATGTATGAGAATATAAATTTGGAAGGGAATGTCTCTACTGCATTAAGGTTGAAGCAGGATGTGTAGCTGATCAGTTAGAAGCTCTTTCTAATCTAGACCAAATTATTCTGTGATCCAGTAAAGTAGCAAGCTAGATCTTCTTTGTATGTCTGTTTTTATTTTTTCTAGCATTCATTTTTGGATGAAAATAGCTATATATTTTGTCCTCTCTATCAAAACCAAGAGTGAAATTATGTATAAAGTTGCCTTGACACATAACACCATTTGTGCAAGTACCAAGCACATATTGGAAGGAAGTGTCCGAGACCAATGCAGGTTCGAGTAAGTTTTTGATTGAGAGAGGAAAATTAAAATGAAAACAGATTGTAATTCAAAACCAAGTGGTTGTTTATTAATGGGGAATGAGTTGCAACTTGGGCTGTGGAGGAGCACTTTTACCAACCAACAATACTATCAGAACAAGAATATACACACAACTTAAAACAGTCTATTTACATCCAACAACAAGAAACCAAGCAGTCACTTGGTTACTAAAATCACTGCTTACTAAAATCCAGGACAGATACACAAAACTAAGTAAACTGTGCGCACATTAACTGAATATTGTAAAATACAACAATTAACCACAATAGCAATCAATACAACAATTCAACTCTCATATACTATATACACAGCTTGATATCATGTAAGGGAGAGGGAAAAAGGGAAGAAATTAAATAAACAGAGTATTTACAGCACACTTCAGGTGCAGCTGACCAGCAGTACATACACCAAGGGCATGACGAATTGGGGAGAAAATAATCCAAAAAAGAAAGCGAATCGACATGACCCGAGCCGGCTAAATCTGGAGGAGACCTTGGCTGAAAGGGTGATCAGGCCTTTCAGCTAACCCGCAGATACTCCTGCAGATTTTGGTGCGAGACTTAATTTTGTTTGAAGACTCTTATTCGTGTCAGAGTCTGACTGGTCTCTAGCTCTTTCACCAACCAGATTCTGAGCTGGTGCCCTCTACGTCAATGGGAGCTGCACCCGGCACACTACTTTTGCACACAGCCCTATGCTTTTGCACACATCACCAACTTGACCTTTTGACCGACAGAAGGTTCGAGAACAGGCATACTGGTATTTTTGCACACGGCACTAGTCTGACCCTTAGTTGACCAGGGAAAAAGAGCGGGAATAGGCTCACGGCACTATAATGTTGCATACCGCACTACGGTGTTGCACATGGTACCAATGTGACCTTTTGACCGACAACTGGCCAAACAGACACCATGTTTAAGCACAGGCTTTAGGGCTGCGACAGGAAGATGATAAATAGGAAGTTCTGATGGTACGGAGCCATGAACAATGTAGAGGGAACTAAGTTTATTTTAAGAAATTGTTTTTAAGGTTTGCTAAAGGTGCTGGGTTGACAGGACTGGAAATGGATGTCCTGCATTTGTCAACAGAAAAAATACAGTCTGGGCACATCTGTCACACTACTCCACCAATGTGCTTCAACACTGACATGGAGGGACCACCACTCAGGATGAAAGAATAGTGCATTCTCTCTCTCTCTCAAGTCTTGGCCTCTGAACTGAGTCTGCCTAATGTGGTAAGGACACTTGTATACTAAGAACTGGATTGAGACCACTAGCTCATTTCATGCAGGTTACCTCAAAAAATCTTTCAAACGATGACAATCTTTTATGACAACAATGGCCACATTTGAACCCATGAACTCAAGATGAGAGCCTCTGTATCTTATTACCAATCCCTCAGTGCCAGCCAGTGTGTTTGCAATAAAAATTTAATCATAGTCTCTGCCTAAATTTAATATGTCTTCCTGAGGAATGAAAGGAACACACAAAAGTCCTTCCACTCTGACCTTACAGTTATTGCAGCAGACCTGTATGAAGATGATAAATCCTCTCCCTTCTTAATTTAGGAAATTAGGTACCAAATGTTCCACAATATCTCTTCTACTTCGGAAAGCAGCAACAGCTGAGTGGGTATCATCAGTTGTTCCATATAATGTTTTGGTGGAGCTTTCCACTCCCACTTGAGATGGAATGTTCGGGGTAGAGGCAATGACTGTTTTATTAACAATAGTGGCTGCAGCAGGCAGGCAGAGTTATAGGAACTAGATCTTTATTGACTATGCAGAGGCCAGCATTATATCCTGATAGGCCTGTGTTTGTCTCATAGCAGACTGGCCTCAGAGCCTCATGTGCCCCACTAAACTGGATCCCTCTTGAAGCCTAAGCCTTTTTCTTCAATTCCACTCATCATAATACCAACACCACCTCTTGTGACTACATGTGCCATTCTTATGCACAACCGCTGTCATATCGTCTCTCTGTTTTATTTTCATTTTTTTCCTCTTTCCTATCCTCTTCTGACTGCTCTTAATTCCTTCGTGCCCACGGCTGGGAAATGATGGACTTAAATATGAAGAAAAATGGGGAAGTCACATGCATAACTGTAAATTACATAATACCTTTTACAGATTGTCTGGGTATAAATATTGTCCCTGATTCACCATCACCCTTACGTCAATATTATGCTAGTGTGACTGCATTGATTTAAATATAAAACTAGTGCAACAGAATGATGACTCATAAGCCATGATTTATATATTTCCCTATCTATCCCACACGTGGCTATGGAAGCCAACCCCCTAAATCTGAGTTCCATATTTCAAAGGAGATGGAAGAGAATGTGAGCTCACTTGCACAGCCTCCTTAAATCCCATCTTGTCATTTGCAGTGGGGGCACATAAATTTCTCTGCCCCTAAGAGAAATGTGATGTATCATCATCTTGCTTCATTAACAAAAATCTTGACTGATAACTAGAACTAGAAGAAAAAAAGCCATAATAATTATCATTCTAGAATAACTCAGCATTTTATCCCCCGGCCTTTTATCCTTAGGGAGTCATAGAGTTTTTAAGATGTGGGGGCTGTTTGACTTCCTTAATGAAAACTTCTACCACCAACGTAGGCACATACAGCTCTTCGCTTTTATTGCTAATGCAATGGATTTGTGGTGATTCCCTGTTACAGGTCCCATGGAAGTTATTTACAACTGCAGCAGAGGGATCAAAACAACACTGTGAAAACTAGCCTCCATTGACACTGTCAGGTTTCCAGTTCTGAAAGAAAAATGTTGTTTCTAGCCCACAGCAACCTGTGTGCCGTGCATTTTGATTCAGATTTTTATTACACAGTCAGAAGCACAGGAGTCATGGCTTGTAAAGGGGCTTAGATCAATACCTGAAAGTGATGAAGTCATGTCAGCAACAGGGTCAGCAGGCAACACATGTGGTACTTGCCCCTTGGCATCAATCTCCAGGGAGGAGAAGGAAGTGCCTTTCTAAAGAGCCTCAGACTGTACATGCACTTAATTAGAGCTTTAACTAAGGCCTACAATTAGTTAAAATAATGGAGTGTTTCTGGAAGAGTTGGTGACTAATTCCATCTTGTTCTCATTGTAGGTATCCAGCCGGTTGTTGCTATTCATTATTTGTATTGTGGCAGCACCCAGAGTCCCCAGCCCCTTCTGATTATGCACTGTTTAGAACAAAGACGTGACCTGTCCTATAGAGCATAAAAAAATCTAAGTATTTTCCTTCCTTGATCTCTTGATCTTTGTGCAGCAACCTGGGACACTGCCACTGCTGCTGCAGCAGTTTGAACTTTTTTTGTGTGTGATGAACTATAATTTAGGAGTAAATTTTACAGCTCATGAGAATGAGACACTAACCCTTCTGGCAAGGGCAGAACACAGCATTGGCAGGCAATGGCCAGGGTTCCCTACTTAGCTCTGCTCCTGTGCTTTCAGCCTCACCTGGGATATCCCTTGCTCTATCTGGTTTACTCTGTCATTATCAGAGACATCCAGCCTAATCAGCAACAGGACCCAGTAATCTTCTGCCAGCTCCCACTGATCTGCCATATTAATCTTCAGAAGGTTTTCTCAGGCTTACCCTGCACACTGTGCCATTGATGTGGCATTGCAAAATTGGCTCAGCTGTGAAAGGGCCTCATCAAAGTTTCAGGACTGATTCAATTCTAGGTTCAGAGAGTTGAACTTTAACCAAACCATGCTTACCATGAAGCATCACCTCTTGATCTATGTCTTTTTATAATGAAATATGCCAGAACGGCAGCTAGTTCTACAGTTTTCCTGCGGCAGAATCCAGCAAGATGTCTGTAAGCAATTTCTGCATTATAGTCCCTATTTATATCTGCAATTAAAGAAACAAATATCATGGTTATCCTTCTAATTTCATAATTACCTCTTTGAAATAATAACCACATTCCAGATGTTTTCTAAAATAAAACAGCCAGGGAAATTAATTTCAATTAGAAGGGGAAAAAATACAAACTGAAGTGGAGTTGAAAAAAGATACCTGACATACTTTTCTTGGAGCGTACTTCATTTAGATAATTAAATCTCGGCAATGTGAATGAACCATTGGCTGTGATGCCCTTTAAAGAATGACATTCAAAATACATTAATCTGCTGAATTCTGAGGCTTCCCAACAGGTTAAAACACATCTGGAGGCAAAAAGCCTGTAAATTCTTAATAAGAATGGCTAGTTTTTTGGTAAGTAGTACAGATGCTTTAGGCTTTCTGGCTGAGATGAAATAATAGTGTCAGGAAACCTGAGTGTACACATGTAAATTCATATAAAGCAATTACAAATTTATTGTGTGTGTATGTGTGTGTGTCTTGGCTTTCAGAAGAAACATGAGTCTATACACTCAAAGGATGGTGGAGAGTCTACCAAGAACCACAATTACGTTTTAATGATTCATTGCAGACATTTCTCCTTTTGTTTTGTATCCCCCTCAATCACTCTGCCTACTCTCTTTGCATTGTCTTGTGAACACCATTTATGCTCTTTTCTTCTTAATGCTTGACAAGGTAGCAAGGGGACACCATTTGCAGTGAGATATGTGGAAGGGAGCTTGTAGAGACCTTCCAGATCTGGCAGCCTTCAGGAGAAAGTTATGCTCATTAAAGCTGCAAGTCTAAAACCGAACTGCACACTAACTCCTCTCTCATTCTTTAGTTCAAGGCCACCCCAAAGAGCCTGAAGCAGAGCTCACAAGAATGTACAACAAGTCATGAAAACAAATTCTAGAGGTCTCAACTTTTCTTATGAATATTTAAAAATACATTTGTTGACACTAGGTGCGTTAGGAGTTGTCATTACTGAAGTGTGACTCTCAAGAGGTTTGGCGTTTTGGTTCAGAAAAGCACCCAAAAGCTTGGATCTTAGACTTCATGTGAAACTCTTAAAACTGGGCTAGGAATTTCATATGAGCAAGCTGGTAATGCTACACCAACAAAATTTCTTGTGGCACTGATGTACTGTACTCTGGGTCCTGATTGGAATCAGGAAGTACAGACAGAGAATGGCCAAAATTAAACATAAATGTGATTCTCTGGTATGTCCTCTCCTGTGAGCTGAGTCTACTCCTGTGGCCTCAGTTCGAGGGTAAACCACTAATGTTTTGTGCTGGTATAAACGTTTGTGTAACGTCTAGACCAGCATTTACAATTGTGTTAGTTACCATGAGTAAATTGGCAATCCATTAACTCAAATTTAAACAGGACCATAGACTTAAGTCTAAACAAATCCTGTGTGTAAACTCATTAAGGGGCATGAGTGAGAAACAGAATTCAAAATGGTCAGTAAAAATACTGTAGGCCTGGAGGGGGAAATGTTTCAAATGGGGTGTGGTTTGACACACTGATGGGGTAGATACTGAATATAGATATATGAAATCCTTCACATCATGATGTAGAGAGACTTTCCTTGCAGAGAAAGCATTCATAATTATCTCAGTAAGGTATACATTCATTTGCCTTAGATATATTTTTCATAATTGCTCTTCCTTTTTTTGCTAATAAGCAAAGCTACTTGTATTTAAAGACTTGCTCCCTCCTAGCCTGCCTTTTTCTTCCTCTTTGATCCTGCAGTGAAATCATAGTGCTGTGTTATTTGTGATATTACAATCATTTCCATGGCAACAGACTGATGTCCAAAACACAGGACCATGACTTCAGTGTGGGATTAAGTAGGAGGATATAAAGTCCTTATTAAAACATATACTTTGTCAATAAGAGTAAAGGGAACTCATAAAAAAATCCATTAATTTTATTATTCATTCTCCTTTCCAAGTTAGCACTAGTGCAAATGGAAGTACCCCCTTTAAAGGATCATTTGGTTTCTGTTTGTTGGTTTTGATCGTTCAGATTTTGGTTTTGATGGCTTTGGGGACATATGAACTAAAAGGCAATACAGCAATGATTTATTCATGAATTTGTTTAATGGCCTGATTGTGCAGCTTTGTCTTCTGTTGAGTTGTACTTACTCACACAAGTAGTCCTGTTAAGGTCAATGAGACTGCTTGTAAAAGAACTATTCAATGGGTGAAATTCACACTGGCACAAAAGGGTCACACAAAGACCGTACCCCACTTACGTACTCAAAATATGTGGGACTTAAGTGGTGCATAAATCTTGCGCAGAGTCTCTGCACAGGGGTGCATTTTATGCTCCGTGAGTCAGGATTGCACAGTTGGGCACTGTAATGTGGTGCTGCTCTTGGGCATGAGTGCATATTCCAATGCCCTCTTCCAAGGCGTAGTTCCTCAAGGCTGAAAGGTGACTGCAGGCTGAAAGCAGCACCTGCTATAAACCGAAGCAGTATCACTCAGTACAGAGAGACTCAGGATCAGGGAAGGGGAGGGCTCTCTCTGCACTGGTCCGGTGGAAGGCCTAAGAGGGAGACACTTGCAGGAGTAATGGTTGGCTGGGAGGACATCTGAGTTAGGGCCGGTTGTGAAGCTCTGAAAGAAAAGCTGCAAGGACAGTGGAGCTCTGGAAGAAGAACTAGACAAGTCCATAAGGGGGCACTGAGACTGCTTTCAGTTCCTTTGTTTTGAATCTTTGTTTTTAAGTTAATATGGGAAAGCTCTGATCAAGAAACCGAAGCTGTTCTGTTGGGAGTACAATTTCACCTACCTGCCCTCGCTGGTGCATCTGCTCCAAATGTGTATTTGTTATGGGGGCTGATGAGATGTAAGGGAGCAAGAAGGAGAGATGGACATTTGGACAGAGTGGAGACTGTGCAGGCCTCTCAAAGATTTATTGCAATGATAACAATAATGGCCAACGTGAAAACAACATAAGCAACAGGCTTTCTGGGCAGATGGCTCCCAATTCTGTTACAACATGGAGCCATGTTCCTGGAGATCAAGACTGTCACAGATGTGTCCAAGGGGTGGGAGTCCTAAGGTTTCTTTTGATCCCAGGTCTCCTGCACGGCAGAGAATGACACAAGGCCTTTCTGTTATGGTCCCCTCCCTCGTTTTAAAATGCTATCTTTGTTGTGTGCTAGCTTGAAGGATACTTTTTATGTTGAAGGTGCAATTCTGAATCTCTAAGCTCCAATCAAAAGGAAACAAGTCACTTCAGTAAGGGCCTAAAAGCTAGTCTGGAGAATGATTGTGATCATGGCAGCTCTATGAAAAGTCCCCCATTCTCGCACAATAGGCTGGTTGTCCTCTGACTTATGCCAATGCAAAACAGGAGTAACCCCATTAAGATCAATGAAATTACACGAGTGTAATGCTGGTCTAAATAAGAGGGAAAATCAGGCCCGCATTTCAGTGGGTAAAGACAGCAAGAAGGCATCAGGATCTCATCTCCCATCGATGCATGCAGTGATTTATGCATAGAACTCCTCATTAGCATCACTGGGGGAACAGATATTTACATTATTAAACAGGGCTTTTTCTCTGATGCCTGAAGTCAGTGAGCATAGGGCATATTACTAAGCCTGTGGTGAAGGAGATTTAGGAGAAGAAATAGCAAAAAAGGAAGAGGAGAGATTGTTTTTAATCTCAAACCGAGTAACTAGAGGAATTCTTTCAGATTTTTTTTTGAAGCCAAGAATTGTTTGACAAGCAACCGTTGTTTAACAGTTTTGAAGCAGTGGTGCAATCTCATTATTAAAACTGGTGTGTGTATGTGTGAGACTACACGAATCCTAGTGCTATAATGGGGTGGAGGGCACACACATAAAGGACAGTAAAAAGTTGAGGGTGTGGAAAATGAGCACCCTTCATTGCTCCCTAGTGGTTGTTCCAAATCCGAAGGGGCCCTAGATTACAATCCAACTTTCAACATTATAGCATTGGAAACACTGCCATGGATCATGCTATTTCTTCAAGTTAGTTTTTCTCTCTTTCCCTTTTAATGGAATGAGGGAAGATTAATTTCTGATCTGGTTACTTGGCCCCTTCCTTCAAATATATCTAAGGTGAAATTATGTCTTCAAACACCAGCGTTTTGCTTTTTCCACTAAAACGCTATCACGGGATGAAATGGAACAGCCTCTCAATATAACCCAAAGCCAGGAATCACAGCAAACTGGTAAGAGTTAATCTTTATTAGGTGGATGCCTATAGGCCCAGCACAGACTCTATAGTCCCTCTATATTCTCATGCTTACCATTTCCTTTATTGATTTGCCTGTCTAAATGAGTACTTCTAAGCTCAGTGGGAGTTTTCCAATTAGATAAAAGGCAATTCATGTCACCCTGCTGCCGCACTAACAGCCATAACCAAGAGAGCACATTGAGGACTTCTCAGCAGAACAACCTAGTTTAATCAAGGCGACCCCCTTCAGAGCTACCTCATCTGCAGGACATTTCTTTTAATATGCAATGCTTTCTTTATTAGAAGTTTAGAATAATGGGCTGCAGCTAACCTAACAGCTGTGGATGAGTTTTATAGGCCAACTATATGGTTAGTGGAGAAGATGCATGAGCTTTCCTTCCATAGGCTGTTTTTGGAAAGTGCTGCTTCTCAAATGAGAGAGTGGGTGTTATGCACACGGCTCAGTGCACTACTCCAATCAAAGCTGCCAGAGGCATGACCCTTTTTCAAACTAGAACAAAATGTCTCAGAAGAATGTGGCTATTGCTAAAGGAATGTTGCTGCCACTGTGAAATCTGTCCCTTTGAATCTGACAACCTGCTAATGTACAGAATCCAAAGAAAGTTGTGCTCTGAGTACTGTATCTTCTGGTGAAATATAGATTCTGAGTTTTGGTGTGGAAAATGTGTCCTCTCAGATGTTCAGAACTCTTTGAACACCCCAATGGGAAAGAATGTGTATGTGGCAGAGAACTTCTGGACAGGGATGGGTAAACTACAAAAGAGGTGGGGATTGGGTTCCATTCAATTAAGCATGGAACAATTCTGCTACTTATCCCAATCTAAATAATTTCCCCTGCTACATGCTTCTTTCAACTTCTTCTGTCAAGTGGTCTGCCTTCTCAACTGATCTGCCAAGAGCCACTCCTGGCACTTGGTGACTCACCTTTTGGTCTCACAAGATCCCTGCACTTAGTGGCCCTGGCTTTAACCCCACAACTGGTTCTGAGAACTCTCCCATTTGTTGTTCTAGTCACCTAATCTAGACTCCTGGCAACATGTGGCTCTTCCTTCCTATGAACACGTGGACAGGTGCTAGACTTCGTGCAGCCTCCATTCCCAGTAGGGTCCCAGCATTCCTCCTGTCACACATATCTAAAAGTTTCTTGGTGTTGCTCTATCCAAACAGACTCCAGCAGAACCTCTCTCATTTTAGGCCACACTGTGGTATTAACCACTGTCTGGGGTAGAGGAGAGTGTGAAGTCAATCCCTCCACAGTAGTCTTGGGTGTATAGGACAGCACAGTCTGAACCATCCTTTGTCGATGGGAAGCAGGCTGCACCATTCTAATGTGCTAGGAGGAGGATTAGCTATGGATCTGCCTCATCGCAGTCCCCTTTGGGAACATTGAGGGAGAAGTTCTCAGGCTTCTCTGAGCACAGGAATTGTAATTGTTTTAGGCTTTAGTGCAAGTTGTGCCAGTGGGGATTATAGGGATCTGTGAACAATTTTAAAAAACTGATAGCAGGAAGCCAGGCAGGAGGAGAGATGGGGAAAGTTAGAAGCAGAAACTCTCCAGCGAAGCAGAAAGATACAGAACAGTTTTAGGTGTGTAGTAGTATGCCTTTTAATTGTTTGTGAGTTCTCTGATGGCACTCATTGTGTGCAAGGCCTTCAGACCAAAAGCTGTAGGGGGTTCTCTGCTCGCATATATTGATGAACAAGGAAGAAGGGCCACAGGATGGCTGCTTCATGTGCATAAGCTATTTATCCAGAACTCCAGATGGACATGAGCTCCAGAGGGGAAGGAATTCTCTGCTCCATTTATTGGTAAAAGGGGAAATATAACTATGGAGAGAGTTTTATTTGCACAAGCTTTCTACTCAGAAATCCTCCAGTGCCAATTTGGGAGTCACCATAACTAGACACAAACTCAGAATTGGTTGGGTAGAGGAACTGAACTAAGAAAGGGAGAAAAGTGCTTATCCTGTGGATTGGAACCTGTTGCGGGATCTTATATACCATTGGTTCCCTATCTACAGTGGATTCTACACTGTTGCAGAGGACTGTGCATTGGGAGATGTCACAGAAGTGACTTCTAGATGGGGTGCAGCAGTGAGAGGAACTTTTACTGAAGTGGTAGCAGAGGACACTTTCCCCTGCTATACTTTGAGGAGAATAATACTATGACAGCTACAGTACAACCACACACTCAATATTTATTAGACAAAAAACCGCAGACAGTTAATGAAGTACATCTCATTCATTTCTTTTCAATAACAATATCAAGCAATTTGCAGTTTGACACTGTCAGGTCCAATTTTTACAAAATTAAAGTAGTGTAATCCTAATAAAATAATAATAATTAATAGTAATTCCATTGGAAGCTATCTTTTAAAACAAATAAACATTCCTCTGCAACATTTGCAACCCAAGTATTGTGGCGTTCGGTTAGAGCATGAGATGCAGAAAGTGAAACTGACTGATCTATTTTCATTGTTCAAATTGAGAGAAGTGTAAAAAGTAAACATCGTGACTAGTAAAGAGTAATGGAGAGGCTGAAAATTATTTAATTATAATAATCTAAAATGTTGTTACTAACAAAGGTGAGGAAATCTGTTTGAAACTATGATTTAGTAACTTTTTAATAGATATTTTACACAATTACTTAATGACTGTTTATTAACTTTAAAGTTCTTTTAACCTTGTTTCACATCACCTAAGGGACTTAATCCTGCCCAGGATTATGCAGTCATGTAATGGGCACTGCATTCATGAGGCAAGGCAAATAGAACTAAGGTTGCATTGGCACCTTACCTCTGACTATCCTAACTCGTGTGGGTTTAAATCCTACACATAAAAGTCCTAGCACTTTTTTTAGTTTGTTTTTAAAATTTTGCATTGAACACACAAACATTAATAGCTCACTCAGTGCTGCAATGTAGTGATTGCTGTTACTATAGTGTCTAATTTCTTGTGTACAGACTAGCTTTGTTTTATCTAGTTCTCTGCATGTTTAATAGCCTAATATTTTGCTGTATGACTTGAAAAAAACCTTTCTAGCTGTATGGGTAGTTAAGCTCTGGAAAAGGCTTCCAAGGAAGGTTATGGAATCCCCGTCACTGAAGGTTTTTAAGAACTGAAACACTTGTCAGGCATGGTCTAGGTTTACTTGGTCCTGCCTCAGTGCAGGCCCCTTCCTGCCCTACATTTCTATGCTTTTATAAAGAGCAGGTGTTCAGAACCTTGTAGCAATAAAAGACGAGCCAGGTTATCTTTTGATCAAGAAATTTACTCTAGTGTTTGGAAGGAGTGAGGTGGAAGATAAATGGAGATCAGCATTCAATTAGAAGTTTTTTGGATACTATTGTAGATTATAAAAAATGTAGGCTTTGAATACAGATGTGTACATGGTACTGGTCAGGGAAATATTAGATCACGTGGCATTTCTGATCAATTGTGTAAAGTTCTGAAAGCCTTCCTTTGTTGGAAGATAGGGATGATGGGTTTTATTTCTGATAGCCTCAGGGAGTTTTATGGGAAGGTAATATTGAAGATATATTTCATGAGCACAGACCATGATTTTGGGACACTTCAGGTTAACATGAGGATAGGCACTGTGTTAGAATCTAGATAGCTAGAACAACCTCATCGTAGTGCCTAATTCTGCCTTTGTTCAAGTTAACTGCAAGATTACCATTAACAGAATCAGATACATAGATTCTAGATTTTGCTCTGTGCTTCTGAAACATGGGGGAAAGAGCACAGGCAGCTTCTTCAGACTTATAAGTATCTGGATAACAATCTCATCCTCTATAGATTGGGCACAGGGGAAGACATGTAACACATATTGACCAGTGAGTCACATGCTCTAGCTGAAAGTGTGTGCTTCTCCACTTCATAACAGTCCCAAACTGCATCTGTCTGCAAAACTCTTAGTGCTTACCCAGCAGAACACTTTCTGCTGGCAGGAGTCCTAGAGCACAGGATGCATTTGCTGGCATCCCAGATCCCTTTAGCAGCACTGACTGGAGCAAGATTTGGCCCACAGAATTTAGTGATGGAAAGGACCTATTAGGTAATCTAGTCCATCTGCTTGGCTAGTTCATGATTGTTTCCAACAGTGTATTTTCTAGTGTTTCATCTAGTTTAATTGAGTCAAGTGACAGAGCTTCCACTGCTTGCCTTGGGGAACATCTTTCAAAATCTAATAGACTTCTCTGTTAGGAGACATTTTCTGATATGCTGCCTAGATTTTCACTTGTTTAACTATGATTGGTAATTGTATAATGGCAATGGTAATTATCATTGCTGTCTTCATTAGCAAAATACTGTAGCCAATTCGGAATTTAGCTGGCATTTTAAATCTCTCACTGGTGGTGGAAAATAGAGCCGGTCAAAACTCAGAATACTCATTCCATGGGAAATTCCAAGATTTTGAAAAATGTTTTTCTGGTATAAATAATTTTTTAAAAATAAAATATAAAATGAAATATAAAATATGCAAATAAAATACGGAAATCAAAAGTTTCATTTTGAATAAAAACATTTAAAACAAAATGTTTCAATTTTTCAAAATGAAACTTTTGAATTCAGTATTTGATTTGCATATTTTAAAATTTCATTTTATATATTTTTTAAATGATTAAAAAAACTGCTCAGATTAGTATTTAGTGAAACATCTGTTTTCTTCTTCAAATTGTCTTCTGGTTGATGTTGTTATGACACTTTGAATCAAATGGCTGCAGGATGTTCTGTGGAATCAGTATTTTCTGGTGGAAAACTGTTCCTTCTTGAAAATTTTTGACCCTGCCAGGTGCTAGAGCCAAAGTTGCTCTAGCAAGGTGACAAATAACTGCATGTTGGTTTTACTATTGGTGTTGGAATTCCTTCTTATTGCTGACGATACATTGATATGTCATCTGTCCACTGCATGCTTATGAGCCATAGTCGGGTGGATTTATTTCTGAGTATAAGGCATATTCTGAGGCAGGATGAATTTTAGATACTATTACTTTCATTAGAAATGCAGCACGTATAGGTTTGCAAGTGTTAATCTTGATAGAGCGCAGTCATTATTTCAGCTTCAGTGCATTTTAATCATGCTTCTTTTGTCAAATATAGAAACAATTCCAATTTTTGACCAAGGTCTCTGTTTCTTTCTGCACACACACATATATATCAGGAACATAACAGAACAAAAGTCCTATGGCAATTGATATGCTTTAGCCAAACAAGTTATGGGTCTCCATATAGGAGTAACTGGGTGAAATTTAACCACCCGTGATGTTCAGACAAGATGATATAATGGTCCCTTTGGACCTTAAATTCTATGAATCAATGCTAGTAGCCAGAGACAGAACATTTAAAATGTGTGGCTATTTTTTTAAGCATAACTAACTGCCTGATATTCCAGGATACATTTGATACTCAAGTCCACAACAGTATTTAAGTGAAGAAGGACATCTAGTAACAGGAAGGGAAATTAAACAGTGGCTCTTCTTCTCCCAGCCCTATAGCTAGGAGGATTTGCAATTCATAGCCAAACCATAATACTGGGCAATTTCAAATGCAAAAAAGATGAGTACCAGCATGCTCTGCTGAACTGGGGGCTCAGAGATAGGAATTCCTGAGTTCTTATCCTGACTCCATGACTGGTGCGTTGTTTAGTCTGGGACAATTCATACAGCTTCTCTATCGGCTTTTCCCATCTGTAAAATGAGGACAATAATATTTCTGACTAATGCAGTCTGAGGATTAAAATTCAAAGCACTATATAAGTGTGAAGTGTTATTTTTCCAGCTTGAGAATAAATACAGAACAGTCTTCTCTTCTCAGTATATTTTTCTGGAAGTCTTTCCCCCTTTAGAATGTGTATATTAGATTGCCTGTGTTTTTTATACTTTGGTAAAATGAAATAGCAGTAGACACAATAGTGCAGTTCCAATGGAGAACTGAAGCTCACTATTAACTGAACTCTTCTTCAGTAATAATCACAAAATGACTGCTCTCCAATTTCTTGGTGCTGCAGGACCACAGAAGTGGTAATATTGACCATTCCCTCCCATTCTGAACTTTCACTTAGGGTATGTCTACACTGCAATTAAAAGCCCATGCCTGGCCCATGCCAGCTGACTCGGGCTAAGGGGCTGTTTAACAGCAGTGTAGATGTTCAGGCTTGTGCTGGCACCTGGGCTCTAGGACCCTACGAGATGGAAGGGACCCAGAGCCCAAAGGTCTACAGCGCAATTAAACAGCCCCTCAGCCTGAGCCCTGCAATCCCAAATCAGTTTTCATATTACAATGTAGACATATCCTTAGAGACATTGAACGTGCCTGTGGCATGCCCCTGGTGTGAAATTCCTTTTACATACTTATACAGAACCAGAGGGTGCCTCTATCAAGCTGTGGCTCAAAGGGAAATCTTTGAGGGAGCCAGTAGGAAAGAGAGAGGGGATGACAATAACTGTGAGGATATAAAGGGAAGGAGAAGAGCTTCATGGACTGATTTTGTAACTCAGCCAAAGCTTTTCTTGCCTGGGAAAGACTCAAGACAGGTCTACACCGCAGTTTAAGGTCTGACTGTAGCGTGGGTGTGTATACCTATGCTAGTTTTAGTCCAGCTAGAATGGACAACAGTAGTCATGAAGACGTGGCATAATGGGCTTCAGCACAGGCTAGCCTCAAGTCCCCACTGGAGTTGTACTGTCAGCACAAAAGAAGCAGAAGACACCACTAGCTCAGATATGGTGCACACTGGGGTACAATTTGGGATAGCTCAGACTCTCTTTCACCCAGATCATTAGTTGTTAGAGAGGCAGAATTCAGCCCCCCTTCCCTGAGAGCTCCAGCCATTTTTACTATCTGGCCACTACTGAACCCCCCACTTCGGGTTTATCATTTTATAGGAGCCCTTTCCCAGCATGCTTCCTTGGCAGCTGGCCCTTTAAAAATGAGATCATTTTGACCGGGGTGGTTGCAAGCTTGGAGACCTTTCCATGGGGCCAATAGGTATTTCAGCAGCTTTTCAGATATATTGTCCTACATTCTTTCTCAGGAGGTGGCCCATCTTCACAGAACTGATGAGGAATAGGAGGAGGGCTGGGCTGAGTTGAGGAGAACAGAAAATGGCAAGTGTGGCTAAAAATAGAACAACAACAACAACAAAAAAGATACAACTGTAACAATTTTTGGGAATTTACTTTTTCCCTGCTAGATACAGAGAATCTTATTTCCAATAAGCAGTCAAGTACATCTTAAAGGGTTTTATTTGTATTTGGGAAGCTTCTTTTGTTTATCATCACTTCTACTTGATTCTATAAGTGGTTTGTCTTAAAGAGCTGCTGTCTGCTGACATGCTAGCCTTTAATAACATTCTTTATACAAACTATGCTCTATATGTGCCACACTCATTTCCATATGTCTTTTCCTTCATTAGGACATACTAAAAATGGAATCACCACCTGAAGTCACTATGACATTTTCTGTGACATAATTTCCACAGTTATATGTTACTGAGGACCGAGGCATCCACCCTGATTTACACCATTGACATCAGAGGGGATGCATGAGACAGAAGTCCAAATACAATAACTGATCCTTTAATTCCCAGGAGAAAGAACAGGAGTGGATGAGTATTTTAAGGAAGAAAGGACCTGATTCTCATCCCACTTATCCTGATATAAATAAATAGGCTTTCTACTAAGACAATCGAATTACACAACTATAAATGAAATCAGAATCAGATACAAAAATCTGTTTTCTTAGAAATATCCTCTAGTGAAGGGAAAAAAGGGAGAGAAATATAGCAGATATCTGGAGTAATCTGAAGTATTTCCTAGCTCTGTAACTAACATAGATGGTCATTGTCTAACAATTGGATGGCTTTGTGACTGGTTGGCCTGGGATGCCATCACACAGTAGAGATGGCATCACCTATAGCACTCTAGGTTATCCAATTATTTTAATGTTTCCCTTCAGATTGGAATGTAAACATTTCACATGAATAGCTAACAATATGACATCGCAATTCCCTCAATAGAGTTTGAAATAAAGTTTTAATACCTTAATAAGAAACAGAAATTGTTTGTTTGTTAGTACAAAAGACTTTGTGACTATTGACTTATGTACACCGAATGAAAAAGAATAAGCAGTGGTTATATAATATATTCTTTGGAGGATTATTCCATGTAGATGACATTTATGATTTCCTCATAAAGCTATCTTTGAATCATCAGCAGTTGATTTGCAGAAATTTCCACATACACCATTGCTATTAGTCCAGAAGCTATTCTGTGTTTTTCTTTGTGTTTGGCTTCCTTTGGAACTTCACATTTTAAAAAAGAAATCTTATTTTCTAAAACTTTCAAAGGGAACAATCAAACAAAATAATAAGTTCCAGTCACGAACCCACCATTTCTGTCTTGGCAGAGTTTTGTACAGGACTATTCTTCCCATATATTCTAGAATCTAGAACGAAACATGTTTGAACATATTAATAAAGAGAACAATTTTAACTGGGGACAAAATTCTTCTTTCAGACAACTCCATAACAGTCCTGTGGATGCTGGGAGAACAAAATACTGAGACAGAGCAACAGTAGTTTAGAACAGCTGAGGAAATGGCCTATTGCAATTAAGGAATTAAGATTTGCTATGTAGAACTGAGAAACAGCTAGTATAATGACACCAACCTAAATCAGAAGATAATAATGAATTACAGTGCTCTGAAGAAGTGAAGTGCCATGTATGTCTAAAGTATTTTCATCATCTCATTTATACTCGAATAACAGAATAGGTTTTGCTTTGAGTGAAACTTAAAAACAAAAAGTTTGCTTCTCCTGTAAACACATACACAATTTTCCTGATATGTTCTATTTGACTATGGAGTTAGAGAAGGAAAAAAATGATTTAATAAAATCTGACTTCCAGTACTGGTACAAAAGCTCCAGTGTTTTACCTTGAGAAGTTTTGGATTGCCGTGGATATAATTAACTACAATTTTTGAAGTTTGCTAGTGCCCCAGGAACAAAGAGAAGCAGCAGCAGTAGCTACACCTATTTTGTCAGAGGAGGAAGATACTAAAAGTCTTGTTTTCCTGAATTCTGTTATGCATGATGAGAAATCTTATGGGATAATGTTATTTTCAGGATTCCTTTTTTCTCTTTATTTTAATGCAGTAGGATATTATTTGGCTTTGATCTGTTTGATTTCTGTGAGAGGTGGAATCTCTGGTGGACATTGTGAAGAAGAAAGAGTCATTACTTGAACATTGATCTGTCCACTAATGTTGCACTTCTCAACTGACATAAGCACAGTTGTAATTTTGACCATCTCTCAGAGATCCACATTTGCAATGAACCCAGCACATCAAAATTTGTCAGGCTTCTGCTCTAGACTGTTCCCAGGAAGAGACTTTTAGTGCTGCTACAGACCTTGATAAGATTCCACTGGGCACAGCTCTGATGGGTTTTTATTTTTCCTTGAAGCCATCTCTGTGCTTTTAGCCCATCTTCTCCCCAACTAGTGTGGTGGCTGGTGTCTTTAGCAGTGTAGTCTCTTTGACACAAGAGGAGTATCTTCCACATTCTTACTATAACAAATCTGTGACTTTTCCTGTATAGTCATTATGCTTATCCACTATTCTACTCACATGCAGCCAGGGCCGGTGCAAGGATATTTTGCGTCCTAGGCGAAACTTCCATCTTGCTCCCCCCCCCAAAATCACATACATTATACACAATACACGGTCATGAAATTGTGCCCCAGACCTTTTTTTTTTATCTGCCATGAGGCTGCATCAACTGTAAACGAAAAAAAAATGAAATTTTATTCCTATCAGTCCTTTTTCTTGTTCACTATTAAAAGTAAAGGATAGAGAATGCATGTCACTTACTATAATTAACTATTTGAATTTCATCAACTGTTTGACGCAAATATTGATTAAGAGATCAAGATGACTTTCCCTTAAAATTAAGCAATGTTGATTGTAATCAGAAATACACCTTTTTTAGTCACGTATACGTCCTTCCTTCATATCAAAATCTGACTGGGAGTGCTGTGGAACCCATTCTGCCTAACTAGCTATGCACCTCCAAATGATTAAAAACATCAAATGGTACAAACTCAATTTGAATGAAAAATTCCATTTTCTAACTAAATAGGTCACACACACTCAAATGGTTGCCAAGTGCTCTCTGTGGTGGTATGTTCATCTGCTCTAAATGCCTACTAACTGCCCTGTGAAAATAATCTTTGACTTTGATCCAATGAAAGCAGGATGGAAAAGCTCCCCCCCAAGAAGACCTAAGACATGATGGCTGGATGACATAAACAGACACCTGTCCCTCACAGGCACTACCTCATAACATGCCAATTGTGCTCAGGACAGAACATCATAGAGGAATACTAGTGGAGTCCCTCAAGGATTGGTTTTGGGACCGATCTTATTTAACCTTTTTATTACCTACCTTGGCACAAAGAGCGGGAATGTGCTAATAAAGTTTGCGGATGACACGAAGTTGCAGGGTATTGCTAACACGGAGAAGGACAGGGATACTATTCAGGAAGATCTGGACCACCTTGTGAACTGGAGTAAGAGTAATAGGATGAAATACAATAGTGAAAAGTGCAAGGTCATGCACTTAGGGATTAATAATAAGAATTTTAGATATACGTTGGGGACGCATCAGTTGGAAGCGACGGAGGAGGAGAAGGACCTTGGGGTATTGGTCGATAGCAGGATGACTATGAGCTGCCAATGTGATATGGCTGTTAAAAAAGCAAATGCGATTTTAGGATGCATTAGGCGAGGTATTTCCAGCAAGGATAAGGAGGTGTTAGTACCGTTATATAAGGCGCTGGTGAGACCCCATCTGGAATATTGTGTGCAGTTCTGGTGTCCCATGTTCAAGAAGGATGAATTCAAACTGGAACAGGTCCAGAGACGGGCTACTAGGATGATCCGAGGAATGGAAAACCTGCCTTATGAAAGGAGACTCAAAGAGCTTGGCTTGTTTAGCCTGGCCAAAAGAAGGCTGCGGGGGGATATGCTTGCTCTATATAAATATATCAGGGGGGTTAACGTTAGGGAGGGAGAGGAATTATTTAAGTTTAGTACTAATGTAGGCACGAGGACGAATGGGTACAAACTGGATATTAGGAAGTTTAGACTTGAAATTAGACGAAGGTTTCTAACCATTAGGGGAGTGAAGTTTTGGAACAGCCTTTCGAGGGAAGTAGTGGGGGCAAAAGACTTATCTGGCTTCAAGACTAAACTTGATAAGTATATGGAGGGGATGTTATGATGGGATAGTTTAATTTGGGCAATTGATCTTAGATTATCACCAGATAAGTCTGCTCAGTGGTTTGCGGGGAGATGTTGGATGGGATGGGATGGGAACTGAGTTACTGCAGAGAATTCCTTCTTGGGTGCTGGGCGGGTGAGTCTTGCCCACATGCTCAGGGTTTAGCTGATCGCCATATTTGGGGTCGGGAAGGAATTTTCCTCCAGGGCGGATTGGCAGGGGCCCTGGAGGTTTTTCGCCTTCCTCTGCAGCGTGGGGCATGGGTCGCTTGCTGGTGGATTCTCTGCAGTTTGAGGTCTTCAAACCAGTTTTGAGGATTTCAATAATTCAGTCCTGGGTTAGAGGTTGTTATAAAAGTGGATGGTAGGGTTCTGTGGTCTGCCTTGTGCAGGAGGTCAGACTAGATGATCATATTGGTCCCTTCTGACCTATGAGTCTATGAGTCTATGAGTCTCTACACTGGCCAAGCAACAGCACGACAACTAACCTAACCAGTCCATCCAACTTTTTTGACTGCTTCTTGGGCACTGGTGAGGGGTAATGGTGCCAGACTGAGCCCGGTGATGGGTGCAGTACAAGTCCACAAACTGAGGCAAGGTGCTGGGCCTAGAGTCCTGCTGAGACTGCTGTCCTGCACCAAGTGGAGCACAGCCTCCATGAGGAGAGAACTCAAACAAATATCATGCTCCTTCTGCATGATTCCCCCAAGCACTTCTTCAGGCAGCTGCTATGGGGGTCACTCACTGGCTTAGGCCTGCCTGTTGCAGGCAAAACACAGCAGCAGGGCTTAAAACTCAGACAGGGCTGCCCAGAGGATTCAGGGGGCCTTGGGCAAAGCAAAATTGGGGGGCCCCTTCCATAAAACATTTGCAATACTATACTAACATGTATTAGGAAATGTAAAAAATAACTAGTGAAATACATTCAAAAATTAACTTGTAATAATTTGAAAATACACTAAATACATTATTTAAAAACATTAAAAGCTGTAATGGTATGTATACATTTGCAATTACATAATGGGCAGATGATGGGTGATTGTGATGGTTGGTACCAATGGGCTGTCGCTGCCTGGGAGTGGTGCTGTTGTTGCCCAGGGCTGGGTGAGGAGCTGGGCTCTGGGTTCAGGGGTGCCCAGCTCACAGGGCTGGGCTCAGGGATGTGGGGAGATGGGGTCAGGGTGGTGTCCAGCTCAGAGGGGCTGGGCTCAGAGCTGGGGGTCAGGGCTGTGGGGGGGTGGGGTCAGGTGGGTGCCTGGGGGAACTGGGGCAGCTCAGCTCTGCAGGCTGCTGTTCTCTCCAGCCACCCACACACAAGGGGAGCAGGAGCAGGGACCAGCCAAGGACCAAGGGGGTAGGAGCACAGGTGCCTGAGGCTGAGCTGTGGGAAAGCACTTGCTTACCTTGCCCAGCACATGAGCATCAGGGTCTTCTTTCTCCTCCACTCCACCAGACCACCGCTGAGGCTCTTTTCTTCTCCTGCCCCTCGCTGGGGCTGATGTGGAGGCTGAGTCAGGGGGCAGCCCCAGCTTTCCTCCAGAAGCCCTTGTGTCACGCCATCGCAGGGCTCCTACCATGTGCACTAAACAGAGCTGCGCAGCTTTGCCCGATCGCCCCCCCCCCGAGAAAAATTGCATAGGCTGGAGCCCCTGCTCTGGGAGGGAGAGGGATTCTGATTTCTGAGCCTCTGCTAGCAGCCCAGGGATTCCCCTGGGCAGTCGCAGCGGGACTCCCTGGGCTGCCAGCTGCCACGGTGGCACCCTGACCAGGGGGACCCCCTGGACTGCCGGCTGCCGCGGCGGTGCCCTGACTCATGGGGCCCCTGGCCTGCCAGCTGCCGTGGCGATGCGTGCTGACCCAGGGTCAGTGCTCCTCCGCGGCAGCTGGCATCCCGGGGTTTCCCTGGGCCAGGGGATCCCCTGGGCTGCCGGTTGCTGCGGCGGCGCTCTGACTCAGGAGACCCCCTGGGCTACCCACGGGGCCCCTGGCCTGCCGGCTGCCGCGGTGGTGCGTGCTGACCCAGGGTCAGTGTGCCTCCGCGGCAGCCGGAAGCCTGGGGTTTCCCTGGGCCAGGGGATCCCCTGGGCTGCCGGCTGCCACGGTGGTGCTCTGACTTGGGGGACCCCCTGGGCTGCTGGCTGCCGCGACGGCGCCCTGACCCAGGGGCCCCTGGCCTGCCGGCTGCCGCGGCGGTGCGTGCTGACCCAGGGTCAGTGCGCCTCCACAGCAGCCGGCAGCCAGGGGATCCCTGGGCTGCGGGCTGCCGCAGCGGCACCCTGACCCGGGGGACACCCTGGGCTACTGGCTGCCGCGGCGGCGCACTGACCCGGGGGACACCCTGGGCTGCCGGCTGCCACCAGCAGCTCAGACTTCCTCTCTGTCCAAGCAGCAGCAGCCGGTCAACCATTTAAAAAAAAAATTGGGGGCGCTTTTTGGCACCCCCAAATCTCGGCACCCTAGCAACCGCCTAGTTCACCTAAATGGTTGCACTGGCCCTGCATGCAGCATGTGGGATAGAACCCAAGATGATCATCTCCTAAAATTCAGGCCTTATGCTAAAGGAAAATCCTCCTTTATTTGTTCTTGTTGTTATGTGTAGTAGTAGGGCTTTTATCTTCTGAGAGTCATCTCTAATATATTATGTCATGTTATGATATGACAGATCTACCAACCTTTTCCACCGTGCTTCTCTTCTTTTGCATCCTACAGTGCATTCCAATTTCATATTCAATTACTTTGACCCTCGTCCCTTCTTAGGTGAGTATGCCATTGATGCTTATGCACTTTATTATTTTTTTCCCCAAGCAGCCACCATCTGCACACAGTTCAGATTCAATTAAACTAAAGCAAACCTTCCTGCTTTGTATATTTTCTTCTTGCAGTTCTTTGTCCTTCCTAGTGGGACTATTCTGAATAATCATTCTGACATTCTTGCTATTTATTTTAAGTTATTAATAGACCAATGACCAATAGTGAATGGCACTTTTTAAATAATAGAGCCATTATCTTTGATAATATTGTATGCTGGCTGACTTTCTTCAATTAATAATTCTTTTTATTTAATAATTTCCTAATTAACATCAATTTTTTTTGACATTTGCTGCTTTTGGGAAGCTTACATTATTTAAGTGCATTGTGCACATGTTTCAACTACTGGAAACTAATAAACAGAAATAGCACACAGCGTTGCAAACGAACACAGCTTCTCAAAAGACTGCCCTTTAATACAAAATGCTGCTATTCTGGTCTCTTAAGCCTAAGAATGGCGAGTAATTTTGGGAAAGATCAATGAAATAACCTTACATATTCCATAGGCCACTTCATATTCCATAGGTGATGTCAGTGAGACATGTGCCTTGTAGTGTGACATGGTCTTTGATCCTGGAAAGAGTCTCTCTAGGAAACTGTGGAAACTGATCCTGGTGAGGCTTTCTCTAGGTGCATGGATTTGTTGTGGGCCTGGAGCCCTTTTTGTCAAGCTATTAGAAATCCCTTTGAAGTCAGACTCTGGGCACTGATGGAGACAGGAGTGGGATAGATTCTCTGTCCTTGTTCTAGCCCTTTTGCACCACATGAGCAATGGAGTTTGAATCTGTCCACAGCTGCCCAGTAGAGAATTTCTGTGGTGGCGGTGACATTCATATGATACAAAGCCAGGAAAGCCAACTCCTATGTCAACTCCCCCTCCTACCCCAATTTGAACCCTGGCATAGAGTGTATATCGGGGGCTATGGCTGAGGAGGAAATATAAGGGTGAGAAGGAGTGTGATAGTGCACCACAAATTCTTAGCTATCATATGGTCCCTTAGGCATATAGCCAGCTGTTGTAAGTTAAATCAGCCCATAGGCTATGTTAACTTAGTAGGGGCAGCTGGAGCTTGAAAATCAGTTAGCTGTAACCGTCTCCCTGAGAATCCTCCTCCTCTCACATGAAGGCAGACAACTAAAAAGTAACAAATTTTATCAGTGCTTATATAAAAATGCTAGAAGTCTAAATACTAAGATGGGTGAACTTGAGTGACTGGTATCAAATGAGGATATTAATATACTAGGCATCCTAGAAACTTGGTGGGATGATGACAATCAATGGAACATGATAATACTAGGGTACAAAATAAATAGGAATGACAGAGTAGATTGTGCTGGTGGGGGAGTGACACTGTATGTAAAAGGAAGCCTAGAGTCAAATATAGTAAAAATCTTAAATGAAACAAACAGTACCATAGAATTTCTATGGATAGAATTTCCATGCTTAAGTAATAAGAGTATAGCAGTAGTAATATACTACCAACTACGTCACTAAGATGGTGATTGTGACTGTGAAATGCTCAGCGTGATTAGAGAGGCTATAAAAATAGAAAACTCAATAATAATGGGGGATTTCAACTATCCCCATATTGACTAGGTACATGTCACCTCAGGAAGGATGCAGAGATAACGTTTCTAGACACCATTAATGACCACTTCTTGGAGCAGCGAGTCCTGGAACCCACAAGAGGAGTTGCAATTCTTGATTTAGCCCGAAGTGGTGTACAGGATCTGGTCCAAGAGGTGAATATAGCTGAACTGCTGGGTACGGTGACCATAATATCAATTAAATTTAACATCCGGAGGGAGAGGGAATACCAAAGAAGCCTGGCAGGGTAGCATTTAACTTCAGAAGGGGGAACTGCACAAAAATGAGGATGCCAGTTAAAAGGAACAGTCACAAAAGTGAAAAAGTTTCCATGCAGCTTGCAGGCATTTAAACACACCATAATAGAGGCTCAAATTAAAAGTATACTGCAAATTAAAAAAATAGTCAGAAGACCAAAAAATGCCACCATGGCTAAACAACAGTGTAAAAGAGGTGATTAGAAGCAAAAAGGCATCCTTTAAAAATTGGAAGTCAAATCTTCCTGAAGAAAATAGAAAGGAGCATAAACTCTGTCAAGTCAAGTGTAAGTGGATAGTTAGATGGACAAAACAGAATTTGAAAAGCAACAAGCAAAAGACTAAAAAATTATCAGCAATTTTTTAAAAGTACATCAGAAGCAGGAAGCTTGTAAAACAATCAGAGGATGATTGAGGGGCTAAAGGATCATTCAAGGAAGACAAGGCCATTGCAGAGAAGATAAATACATTCTTTGCATCATTCTTACTTGAGACCATTGCTCCTTGTTCTGTCATCTGCCACCACTGAGAACAGCAGAGCTCCATCTTCTCTGGAATCCCCCTTCAAGGAGTTGAAGGCTGCTATCAAATCCCCCCTCACTCTTCTCTTTTGCAGACTAAATAAGTCCAGTTTCTTCAGCCTCTCTCCGTAAGTCATGTGCCCCAGCCCCTTAATAATTATTGTTGCCCTCCACTGGACTGTCTCCAATTTGTCCGCATCCTTTCTGTAGTGGGGAGCCCAAAACTGGATGCAATACTCCAGATGTGGCCTCACTAGAGCCAATTAGAGGGGAATAATCACTTCCCTCAATCTCCTGGCAATACTCCTACTAATGCAGCCAACATGCCTTTAGCCTTCTTGGCAACAAGGGCACACTGTTGACTCATATCTAGCTTCTTGTCCACTATATTCCCTAGGTCCTTTTCTGCAGAACTGCCGCTTAGCCAGTTGGTCCCCAGCCTGTAGCAGTGCATGGGATTCTTCTGTCCTAAGTGCAGGACTCTGCACTTGTCCTTGTTGAAGTGCAAAGGATTTCTTTTGGCCAATCCTCCAATTTGTCTAGGTCACTTTGGACCCTATCCTTACCCTCCAGCATATCTACCTCACGCCAGCTTAGTGTCATCCATGAACTTGCTGAGGGTGCAATCCATCCCATCACCGAGATCATTAATGAAGATGTCAAACAAAACTGGCCCCAGGACTGACCCCTGGGACTCTCATAGACTCATAGACTCATAGACTCTAGGACTGGAAGGAACCTCGAGAGGTCATCGAGTCCAGTCCCCTGCCCTCATGGCAGGACCAAATACTGTCTAGACCATCCCTAATAGATATTTATCTAATCTACTCTTAAATATCTCCAGAGATGGAGACTCCACAACTTCCCTAGGCAATCTATTCCAGTGTTTAACTACCCTGACAGTTAGGAACTTTTTCCTAATGTCCAACCTAAATCTCCCTTGCTGCAGTTTAAGCCCATTGCTTCTTGTTCTATCATTGGAGGCTAAGGTGAACAAGTTTTCTCCGTCCTCCTGATGACACCCTTTTAGATACCTGAAAACTGCTATCATGTCCCCTCTCAGTCTTCTCTTTTCCAAACTAACAAACCCAATTCCTTCAGCCTTCCTTCATAGGTCGTGTTCTCAAGACCTTTAATCATTCTTGTTGCTCTTCTCTGGACCCTTTCCAATTTTTCCACATCTTTCTTGAAATGCAGTGCCCAGAACTGGACACAATACTCCAGTTGAGGCCTAACCAGTGCAGAGTAAAGCGGAAGAATGACTTCTCATGTCTTGTTTACAACACACTTGTTAATGCATCCCAGAATCACATTTGCTTATTTTGCAACAGTATCACACTGTTGACTCATATTAAGCTTGTGGTCTACTATGACCCCTAGATCTCTTTCTGCCATACTCCTTCCTAGACAGTCTCTTCCCATTCTGTATGTGTGAAACTGATTGTTCCTTCCTAAGTGGAGCACTTTGCATTTATCTTTATCTCTCCACTTGATACTGGCTGCCAGCTAGACATCGAGCCATTGATCACTACCTGTTGAGCCTGACAATCTAGCCAGCTTTCTATCCACCTTATAGTCCATTCATGCAGCCCATAATTCTTTAACTCACCAGCAACAATACTGTGGGAGACCGTATCAAAAGCTTTGCTAAAATCAAGATATATCACATCCACTGCTTTCCCCAACTCATTATAGAAGGCAATCAGGTTGGTCAGGCATGACTTTCCTTTGGTGAATCCATGCTGACTGTTCCTGATCACCTTCCTCTCTTCCAAGTGCTTCAAAATGGATTCCTTGAGGACCTGCTCCATGATTTTTCCAGGGACTGAGGTGAGGCTGACCCAGTCTGTAGTTCCCCAGATTCTCCTTCTTCCCTATTTTAAAGATGGGCACAATATTTGCCTTTTTACAATCATCTGGGACCTCCCCCAATCACCATGAGTTTTCAAAGATAATGGCCAATGGCTCTGCAATCACATCAGCCAACTCCCTCAGTACTCTTGGATGCATTAGATCCAGGCCCATGGACTTGTGCATATCCAACTTTTCTAAATGGTCCTTAACCTGTTCTTTCACCACTGAGGGCTGCTCACTTCCTCTCCATACTGTGCTGCCCAGTGTAGCAGTCTGAGAACTGACTTTGTCTGTGAAGACCGAGGCAAAAAAAGCATTGAGTACTTCAGCTTTTTATATCAGTCACTAGGTTGCCTCCCCTATTCAGTAAGGGTCCCACACTTTCCCTGACCTTCTTCTTGTTGCTAACATACCTGTATAAACCCTTCTTGTTACCCTCCACACCCCTTGATAGCTGCAAGGTCCATTAATAGCTATTAGCCAAGATGGTCAGCAACGCAACCCCATGCTCTGGGTGTTCTTAAACTTCTGTCCTCCAGATGCTGGGACTGGATGACAGGGGATGGATCACTTGATCAGTGTCTTGTTCTGTTCTTTCTGTCTGAAGCAGCTGGCATTGGCCACTGTCAGAAGACAGGATACTGGGCTAGATGAGCCATTGGTCTGACCCAGCATGGTTGTTCTTATGTTCTCTCCTGTGCCAAGTGGATCTTGGTGCAGGACAGAATATGGCCCTATATTTTAGGAGCAAATGAAGACCAAGATTAGCTTTGGCCCAACATCCTTAATAGGGATGTTTTCTTATCTGATGTGGCTGCTGCTAATGTTGCCTAAAGCAGACAGAAAAACACAGCTGATCATGCTGGAAATAGGAAATACTTATTGACCTGAAAGGCAGAAAAAGAAGAGGAAGGGGTTAGTGCTGTTATCCAGGCTCAGCTGTCTTATGTCTTGCATGAGGTTGTGACCAGGAACCCCACCCTCTTCTAAGACTCAAAATTCTAAGACTCAGAACTAAGCTTGGTGATTAGAGAGTCGAGATTACCACATAGCATAGGTCTTCAGCCTTTTACAGTTTGGTTTGTGGATGTTTAAAAATTAATAAGGGCAACTTAAGAGACTCCAACTCAAACTAAAATCCCAGTAGATTCCTGTTTTGTGGCTAGAATGGGGATATTCAATTTATTTGGGTAAATAGGGGACTTTTCAATGCAAATGATGCATGGGTGGAGGTCACAAGCCAATTTAAAATGAGGTTGATCTGTAATACTCTCCTCAGAATGACAGTTCAAAAGTTCACAAACCAGGAAGCATTTCACAGCATTACATAATGAATAAAAAAAATTAACACACTTTTCCTCATTTTAATTGGCATTTCTGAGTCTCCAGCTGGTGAGGCCCAACTTGCTTAAGAAAAAAGGTGATATAACTTGTGACATAACATGAGAGACTGCAAGGAAGTGTTCATCTAGATTTACTATAGTAGTAGTTTGACACTTGGATTTAAATATTACGCATTTCCCTTCCATGCTAGTACTGATAACAGATTTAAGGTGCCTGTATCCATCTATAGCATTTATACCCGAGCGGATATATCTTAGATCATACCATAGATCCCTAGATAGACTCTAAATAAAGAATGGGTCTGGGAAATTATGGCTGATAATGGCTAGTATATTAACCAAAGTAGTGCTGTGTGGATGCACATAGTTTGCTGTGTGAATCAGAGACATTACCACCAACACATTAGGGTTGTTTTGGATAATAGAAATGGTGGCAGCTGATCAAGGAGAGCTGCTGCTTCCACCCAATCTGACGCTCATGGTGTTGTAGGGTTTAAACTTCTGAGGTTCAAAAATCCAGGACATCTGGGATGATCCTGAGCACATAGAACTGGACAGATGGGAGTGTGTACTGAGCACCTTTACAGATTTCCCAAGACAGCTACCTAAAAAAATGGATGATCCTGGGAAAACCTTGAGAGGTGATGTCACAGGGTTTGCTGCTCACTACCGGGGTGATTCCTTGTGTCTCATCTCGGGATTAGCTCTCAACCAGCCTGACGACCCCTCCAGTTGCTTGCCCTGTGATCACTCTCTGGACTCAATTGTTCCTTTTTTGTGGCTCATGGTGTTCCTTCATGGCTTGGCCCTCCAGCTAAGTCACTATAATTTTATTCTTTCAAGATATCAAAGTCTCACTGGACTAGCTGATGAGGTTTTGTTCTAAGCAGTCCTCTAATTCAAGCCTATGCCACTTCCCTGTGGCTGCTTGTGGAACCTGGGCCCACCCTCTACTGTGGGTTCCAGCCCAGGAACCATACAATCATCAGTCAAGGTCTGTACCATCCCTAAACCCTGCCAGCTTTCCCATGGGCTGCTTCCTATTCTACTTCAATCAGGCTTCTCTCTCACCTCTGTGCAAACCCTTCCTTCAGGGATTGGATCCTGGGCTCAAATTTCTCTCTGGGTTTCCACCTTTCCCTCTCTAAGACCAAAGAGTGACTGCAGGCATTCACACTGGAGCCCATTCTTCTCTAATTTCTTGGATTTATATAAGCACCGCCTGCTCCTACCCAGTTGGGCTCCACCCGCAATCACTGTTTGCCTATGAAGCCTAATTCTCCTTCAGGTGTGGCCTACCAGGTTACTCAACCCTCTCTGAGCCTCGTTCACTCTTTTCCGGCTAGTGGGGGTTGCACAGCCCATCACAGGTGAAAACCCTAGCATGCTGGATCTCACATGATTGTGGTGATTTCATTGCGGTACTATTATATATCTCCTTCCCCACTTTCCATTTCTGTTCATTCGGGGCCTATCCTAACTCCCAGTGAAGTCAATGAGTCTTTCCATTTACTTCAGTGGCATTGGGTCAGGCCTTTGAACAGGAACTTCTATATCTGAAATGTCCAGACAGAAGTCACCCCTCTGCAACCCTAGGTACTAGGGATACAATTGCAGTGATATATCAGTGCTAACAAGTGGTGTAATTTGCCTCTGTGCAAAGCATCAGCACCAATCTTCTAGAAAAACTTATGTTCCACTTCATCTCTAATTTGAAGGCTTACGTGGAACTTAAGTGTTGTGTAGGCCTTTGGGATGGATTTCATTCATGATGTACCAGTACTGTCCTCTTCTTCCCTCTTTCCATTCCTTGTAATATAAATGTATTTTCTGAAACTATTCTTAAGCCTTGATCCTGATGCTACTGAAGTCAAATGAAACACTTCCTCATAAATGATATTTTCAGGGATGCATAACTTGACTTGTTGCCTTGTGTATTTTTACCCCAAATCCTTTCCCCCCATAGACTATTAATGCTGACTTCCAGTAAAATCACCTATGTAAGTAAATTCTGGGGAAAACTTTCTGATCATACCATTAAATATACACAGAATCTTAGTACAATAAAAACAAATACCTGGTCTCTGGGGGAAAAAACGCATTGGAAAGAGACGAGTATTATAAAACAATACATGAGCATAGCCATCACGGCACACAATTCTTTAATCACAAGAAGTGTCAACCCTCATTACCACAGGGCTTAAAGGAAAATCTCTCAAAGTTTTAAGAGTATGTGTGAAAAATACCAAAACCAAATTCATGTGGTTGCAAGCGTATGCCAACAGATGTAAGTCTGCAACTGCTCGATGCAAATACACTCTTCAGGAGAGAAAGGCCAATAGCGCTGGCATGTTTTCAAGAAACAGCTTCAGAGAAAAAAATAAAATGTGCACCTGGGCGCGCGCGCGCACACACACAGGATTTTAATATAACACTATGCTGAATAAACAAAAGAAACATATTTTAATTAGCCTCACACTGAGCCGAGCAGTGTTCCTGCTGTGAAAAGGTGGATACAAGAGGACTTTTGCAAATGAAGAAAAAAGGAAAGTTGGACACGTTCAGGCCAGATTGAAAATTTCTTACCCATCTCAATGAGAAAAACACAAAGATAGTTTAAGTGAATTAGATCTTTGGAGCCAAATCCTGCTAACCTTCCTGTGTGAGAAGTTCCACCAAAATCAAAGGAATTATATATATAAAATCTCTCTCTCTTTCTCTCTCCATATACACAATGTGATATATATATATTTAGAGTAACAATTATGAATAGAAAGCTAATAGGTTCAGGTTTTTAAAATGCTACTTTACATTTGCTGCACTTAAATCTAAAGCTAGGAAATGTATTTGACTTCATGAGCAAACTTTAGTCTTCCTGATGAGTACATGCAAGAAGGGCAGGAAACAAAAGAATGAGAACTACCAGGGTGATGCTTAATTGTACTAAATCTACACATTAATTCACACGCCGGTGGCGTGCTGCAGCATTCAGATGAAATAAACCATGCAGAAGACAAGGCAAATATTGGATTGTGTCTTTTTGTTTTTAATAAATGCATATTAAGTGTTGTTTTACAGTTGCTTAATACCATGGATTGGATTTCACTAGAATGTCTCCTGATTCGCCTCAATATGAGACAGAGGAGAAGCAGGCTCACATCCTGGTTTTATTTCATGTTAATAAATTATTCACTATTGTTAAAGATGAATGGGCAGGCTTCAGTAAAACTTAGGAAAAGTAATATGAGCTGCTAATTTCAAGATGGTTAATGGTTGAAAATGAAGAAGTGCTATCCCTTTAGATTTGGCAAAGTCAAGCAGCTGTAGCCTTTGTCCATAATCTTTGGTGGCTATAATCTTTTATCATGGGAATGTTTCTCAGGGATTCTCTTTGGCTTCAGTTAATTCAGTTAATAAAGCCAAATATCTCTGTGGTTTTCCCAGCTGCAGAGTATGTGGAAGGTCAGAGATATTTTTTCCTATTCAGGTGCCAGTTTGCTTTGTGGTATCAGGCCATGACACATTGTACAGCAGGGAGCAGCAGAGCTGATGAAGGGAAGAGAGCTCAAGCAAATGTGCTTACCTACCTTCCACACATTCATCACTCCTTCTCTTTGGTCCTAGCTGAGGCTGGTGACATGTGAAAGTGGGTTTTCAAACATGATACTGACTCAGTGCCATTTTACAGCAGCAGGTAAGATCCCACTCTAGGCTTTTGATGCTGCATCCTTTGCACATCCCAAACTCTAATGGAAGTCAATGGAGCTTTAAGGTACTACATCTAACTCAAAACCAAGTAGACACTTGCACTTAGGAGTCTTTATCATTTTCTGTGTCTTTGTTCCTTGCTGTGGCTATATATATTCTGCGGGAATTGCTCCAGCTCTGCAGTGTTTTTCCATCAGTCAAGATGCAATAGCTCAGACTCTTTCTAAACACCAATGTTCTTTTAACTAAAACATGTGCCTGTACTGGTGTTATTTTCCTTCTTGATTATCTTATTTTTTTAATTAAACCCCATAATATTATGGATTCAGAAACGCAGAAGGGGATGTTTGGCTCATTTGCCAAGAAGGGCAGCTGGGGTTCCTGGCATCTGCTCATTCCTGATTCCTGATTATTCTGACACTGCATTGGCCTTGGCTGTTAAGAATCCCTGTCTACCTCTTGCTCCAAGCTTTGGTAAGCCTGAATTCTAGAACAGCTGGATCCTTTTTGAAAAGCAAAATCTAGGAGTCTCTTGGGTCCTAGATTCAGCAACTTCTTCCTTGTGGCCTTTCATGTCTGAGTGTGGCAGACAGTATTGGACTTTATAGTTCTTTCTTTCCAGTCATGTTTGACAAAGTTAGGAAAAATCTCCTGCTAGGTCTTCAGCGCAGCAATTTGCTTCTGGTGTCTGGCTGGAGACTTCGCTAAGGTTTTGTAATTCAGGGATATGCTTTTTGTGAACTGGGTTATGGATTTAGGTGTCAAATTTTCTTTCAGTCAGAATCACAGTGGGAAAAGATTGCTTTACAAGAGAAAAAAAATGAATATAACAAGGTAGGTGGGGGCCAACCATTAATGCCAGTGTAGCCAAATTCTGTCTGTATGCAGGTTCAGGTTTCCACTGAAATCAGAGTGAGCTCTACATGTGTAGAATTTGTTCCACAATAACATCCACCTTGTGCTTGTATTAGGATAACAACAACAATCTGAGTTCCAAACTAAAAATGTAACATAGTGATCTAGGTTTTAAGCTTTCCTGAAGGAATGGGATGTGTGCATCTCCTGGATACATTACAGATGGATAAGAGCTTCTAGACTATCATCCAAGTCCATTTCCCTGCCATTGCAGGACTGTTCTCTACAATATAGTTTCTAGTGCATTGCCCAGTTAGTTTTATATGCCCCCACTAATGAGGTTTCCATCACTTCCCTTGGGAAACTATTCCACAGCATAATACATCTGATCAGAGTAAATATTTCTGGTTATTCAGCTTACATTTTCCCTTTCTAATAGCCTTGGTGTAGCTGAACTGGTGCCAGCCCATAAGCATAAAAAGGTCAAGCTGGGCTTTGCGCCATTTCAGCTAATGGGGAATTACCAGGGGACCACACCTGCAAAATCAATTGATTTTTAGCTAGTGAATGGTGCACAGTCATTTTGAAAATCAGGTCCACCAGGTGAAATTCCCCTCACTGCTCAAATGGGGCAAACTACTGAGGGCACTTAAGAGGTCAGCACTGATTTCTGACCACTGATTGCTAACCTGGGCTATTCCCAAGTGTACAAAAGGTTTTAATTCTATCCCATTCCTCCCAGTTACACCCTTTGGGCTGCTCTAAATAATTCTTCGCTATCTTTGCCGTTAAGCCCCTTTGAACATTTGCAGACTATTATGTCTCCCTTTCGTCATTGCTTAGTCAACCTATACACATTTAGCTCTTGTAATCTTTCCTCATAACTTAGTCCCTCTAGCACCCTGCTCTTCTTTGAACTCTATCCGGTTGGTTGACGTGAAAGCAAATGTAGTAACGTAATGCCCAGGACTGAAAGCCCAGCACATACAGTCACACTGGAGCCACAGAGAATAGGACTTGTACCTCCCTGATTTCAAAGCCAAAGCTGTAATATCAAATGACAAGTTTATAATTTTTCACTGCAATGGCTCAGTTTTTTAGAGTTTGCAACTACTTGTTAAAGTCAATATTGACTGTACCTACAGAATGACAGGAAGCCATTCAAAAGCAGGCCGAATGGCTAGAGATATATTACTAACTAGAAGTAGCAATGACGTTTCTCCTCTTTAATACAGAGTCAAGTAAAGCTTTGATGTGCATGTAGTCTTCAGAGATGTTTGCAGAATTTTAAGCCCTCTTTTAGCTGACATTGCCCTGATGCCCCAGCTCTGACTTAATAAGACAAATTCCACTGTTGGAGCCATGTTGGTCCCAGGATATTAGAGAAACAAGATGGGGGAGGTAATATATTTTACTATACCAACTTCTGTTGGAAGAAGAGCTCTGTATATCTCTACAGCTTGTCTCTTTCACCAGCAGAAGCTGGTGCAATAAAAGATATTATGTCACCCACCCTGCCTGTTTAATGAGGTAAATGATAGAGGATAGAACTTTGACAGTGAGTGCAGAGGACAAAACAAAACAAACCTGTTTAAAAATACTCTGCTACTTTCCTTTACTGAAGGCTTCCTTGGGAGTTCATTGGAAATAGTTGTATCCATCTGCTGCAATTGGAGATTCATGCTGCAGTTTAGCTTTCCAGCCAGGAACACTCAGTGACCCAACAGTAAAACATATTACAGTAATTCATTTATCGCATCACATGCTTAGAAGTATGTGAAGTGTGATAAGACTAATGATAAGGAGAAACAGAGATTGATGGATCCCGTAGATAGGGGTGGAGGTATTAACTGCCAGAAACTATACTTTGTTTTGGCCACTGGTGGGCAGGTTTGCCTTTTGTCATTAATAACTAACTGGTGAACATTTTGGACCAAATTCTACTCTGATTATGTGGGTGTTAATCTGAACAAATGCCACCAAAGTCAATAGAGAGGCTATGAATTCACATCAGTATAACTAAGAGCAGATTCTGTCCCTTTGTCTGCACAAGCTTTTTCCTCAGCACTAATGTTATCCCCTAATTTCCTCTTTATGTACTTTCTTGCTCATATTGACATATTTATTAGTCTCTTTTGACTGTATGAAACTGCTTAATGTAACATCTCTTTAACGTATCAAGTAGCATGGCAGTGTGTTGCCGAGCCCCATTAATGTCCTAAGTCTCCATTCTTTTAGGGTGAAATTCACATGCCAGGGGCTGCCTAGGCCTGCATTGGCCTTGACAGAGGGGAGGGAGGTAATGGAGCAGCCATGCAATTGAGTCTGTATGATGCCACTCAGTGAGGCTGTGTGCCAGCACCAAACAGGCCAATGCAGAGGTCAAGGACAATAAGGCAGGACAGGGACAAGCTGGAAGAGGAGAAACTGGATCCGTACTTATGTGAACCCAGTGCCCTAAGCCCCATGTATGAAGATTGTGGCAGGGCTGGCAGGTCCATTGCAGCCTTGCAATTGCCCTGTGGGACAAAGGAGTGATTCCATGGTTGCAGCTGAGTTCCCTACAAAATGTCTGAATCCTTTCATGTGTGTATGATTCATCTCTAAAGCGTAGTATCCCTGTGGAGTTTTAATGCTTGTTTATATCACTGACAGCTACATAAGAAAGAGATTATTAATGAAGTTATAGTCATTTTGCAAAACTGCTATGATTTGATGACTTAGAGAAACACCAAGCTTTAGAGTAATGAAAAAATGAACTGTGCATTTGGATTTGGTTCTGGACTCTTTAAATCTATCATGACTGAGACAGACCCAAGACAGCTTTGAGATATAACATACCATCTTCACTCAGATATGCATAAAAAACATGTCAGTGTGCTCCCAATAGAAATAAGTTTCTATTTTTTCTAGTAAATGTTTATCTGTGTCTTTCTGTTTTGAACATATTGGTGTAACTATGTGGATAACTGAAACATATGATTTTCTAACCTTTTCATGCTGAGAACCACAATTAAAAGTAATTTATTTTATCTCTAAGGTAAAACACGCCTTTTTAAAAGTATTATACACACTAGCACCCAGGGGACACTGTTATGTCACATAGAGATGGTTTTCTTGTTTCACTCTTGAGGTTCTCCATCTGCCTATGTTAAAGCAATTGTCTCTGAGAAATGAATGAAGCTATTCCCTGACAAAGAGGCAGTGTAAGAGGAAGAAAAACACAATGTAACAAGAGGTAAAAAAAATTATATAAATATGATCATTTGTAAGAGAGAAACACTAAACCTGCATCAATCAAAAGGCATTTGTGCAAATTGCTCCATCAACATAAACAGCGTAGACTGCTGTGATAAATAGAGACATTTAAGACTGAGATGTTTTATATACAACTCTGATGCTAATTGTAGATCAAAAAGATTCTGTTGGTAAATGCAACTTGCATTGCATTTTTGCTTTTAAACTAAAGATACAAATACAAAGCTGCTATACCTCTGTAATGGCTTTGAGTGGTCATCCTTGGAGGGAGGCCACCCTCTCTTGCTACACCACTTAGCAAGCTATCACTAATCAATTGGCATGGGATTAGCAAGGTATACTAGTAGTCTGTGGTCTAGGGCCCTGGCCCTTTGGGGTGGGGTCTGATAATCAGCAGTCTGTCACTTCAGCTCCCTTGCTTGGGCAGAGGCAACCACCGTCAGGCTCTAGCCCTCTGGGTGAGGCAGAGCAGTTAGCAGTCTTTAGCCCAGCCTTCTTAGCTGAGGCAGACAGCAAACAAACACAGGCCTTCCTGCCTTGGGTGGGTAGGCTGCTCCCCAGGGATGGGGTTGGCGACCAGGGGTAGGGAGGCCCAGTCCCACCCTACTCCACTGGATCCTAGCCCAGGGTCCTAGCAGTGGTCCCTGCCACTGGGTCAGCAGGGATCCCACTGCAATATGCTGACTCAACTCCTGGCACCAAACTGGACTAATGTCTGGTTTCCCTGTGCTCCTTCCTACCCCAGTCTGTTCGTAGGGATCCGTCATTCATGGGTCCTCCATCTTCTTGGGGTATTCGGTGGATGGCAGTCCCAGCAGCTCCTCTGGGTATTTGGCAATGGCAGCAAGGCAGGGACGTCTGCCTCCTTCACTGGCTCCAGCCCAACTAAGCTGAAGGCCCAGCCTCTTATACTTCCTGGCTCCTCCTGCTTCCAGTGCAGAGGGTGGGCCCGGCCTGGCTCAACCCACCACAGGGCATTGAGTGGTTCCTCCCGGTCAGCCTCGGAGGTAGGCCACTCTGCCTCACTACAACCCCTATCTTATTATGACTAAAAGGGGCTCAAATCAGGACCCCAGATCTGAATTTAGGGGAATGTGGTGGAACATTGGTGCCAAAGAAGGGCTGAATTTTGCCCTGCAGCTGTAGCTGGAGGAACCAACCCCCCTCCTCTGAACAACTCAGACTTTGAAATCTCTGTGTCTGAATAATGTGGTTTGAGTCTGTTGGGATGAAGGCCACAAACACACAACAAACCCACGCTCAGGTACCACAGGAACAAACTATTGAAGTTAAGAGGCGGAGAGATTCCTTGCCTAACTCATGGCTACCCAGAACAAACTGTTGTACTACCACAGTCAGAGCCAGAGGGAAGCATACAGAAAGGGCATGGAGGGATCTGCCCCTAAAAAGGACAGACAAGCACAAACAATGCATACAGAGGCTTTAACTACAGATACTGGGGCAGATTCTTGTGGTGTCTGGCTTGTGCTGGGCACAGTGGAGTGAAGTGGGGAGGCAGCCTGTTGGAACCAGTTATAGCTCCCTGATTCGCTGACCCAGCTGCAGTGCAGGTTAGAGAAGTTTGGGAGCTGCTTTAAATGATACCAACTGGTGTAAGGCCCCAAGGGTGCTTCCCTGCTGACAACATGCCTTGTACTTGGCCCTAAGGCCCATGCCAAGAGTTTCCCAGGTGACATGTGGCAGCTTTGTGCTGCCTGAAGGACAGGAGGGGAGCAGTTTGGGACAGATAATCTGCCCTGCCCTCTCCCATTCTAATAGTGCTGTTTTGAACTTGGAATTTCTGAAATATATTTTGAATAAACTTTTTTCAATTAAATACTGCATTATGTCGCTTCAACCAGATCTCTTTTAGTTTTGCTAGTTGCATTTATATTTACATTTCATGCAGTGTAGGTACAGTGCATACATTCAAATACTTCCGAAATATGGAAGTATAGAACTGGATACTTTTAAAGGTATCCAAAAGCTTTGCAAACTCTCTGTTGTACAGAATAGCATCCTAGCTTTTGGTATACCTAAGGGCCAAATTCAGTTCTCATTTACACTGAGGCATCACCACTATAACCCTGACCCACAGATAAAACTGAAAAAGGTACTCAGGTCAATACATGACATTATGGACCAGATTCTTAAAAGAGATCAGGGCTAGATTTACAGGCTCTCATCATTCACAACTGAGTTCAGATTTTCTAAAGTGCTCAGCATCCCATATGCTATAAAATCTAGCTATATATTGGGAAAAAATTATAGGTAAATACTTCATAGAGAGCAAGAATGATCCTGTGCCAGCCTAGGATTTGTGAGACCTGGATTCAGTTCCCTGCCCTGTCACAAATTTCTTATGTGACCTTGGGCAGGTCACTTAGTCTTGCTGTGCCTCAGTTCCCCATCTGTAAAATGGGAACAATGTCACTCCCCTACCTCACAGGCGTGTTCTGGGGACAAATAAGCTAAAGACTGTGAAGGGCTCAGATACTATGGTGATGGGAGTCAAGCTAGATGAATATAATATATATGTTCCCTGGACATACAATATGTATAATATATTCATATACAGTTTGACATCACATTGGGCCTGATTCTGAACTCATTGGTAAATCCACTGATTTCAGTAGGAGCAGGACTGAGCCCACAAAGATTACCATATTCACAACTCGTTAATTATAATTATATTTGAAGTACTATAAAATTGGGTCAGTAAGGTAACTCTTTAATATTTTGCTTTATTGTTTAAAAAAGTACGCCAGGTCAAAAAGATGTGCAGGATTTTAACCCCTTTTCTGCATCTGTTGTCAAACCCCAAAGCTGTGGGGCAACTGGAACAAGCTGCAGCAGCATATAGGGCCATTAACAAAGCCTTGGAGCTACCCAGAGAGAATTTCCCAAGTGCAGTCATGTAAGAGCTCCTGTCTCCTGCAAGCCCTGTTGTATGGAGTGTGCTGTGGGTGGGACAGAGGGCAGGAGGATGTGGGCTTGGAATGTATGGGACTGTGGCCCTTTACAGAGATGCCAGTACTTATTAGACATTCTGGGGAGGCTGCTGTTATTTAGGAAAGACCACGAATGCCTAAGATACAATTGGGGCTGATTTGGCCTCCAAAGTAGCTTGGAATCAGGAGGGGGGAAATGTGGCATGAAGCCACATTTGCCTTCTCTCCCCCAGGACTATGAGATCTGTGTTGTGTGAGGCACAGCAAAGAATCTCACCTGATCTTTCTAAAGTAAACAAGAAATGAAATATAGCAAGTATTTTTGTTTGCAGAATATATTTTTCTCCACACGGATAGACAAAGAAACGCCAATTAGATTCTGCTCATGTGCAAAGGTAAATGACAAAAATATGTAGGTCTCTCACCTAGGAGACAATGCTAGGCTTAGGAAGCATGTTTTCCTTGGTAGTGGGCAAAATCATTGTTATTAACGTGATAAAACTTTGAAACCATTTAAATGTGAGAGTTAAAATACAATTGTGCTGTTGGCCCTTTTTTTCTGAGTGCGTACCTGAAAATAAATGCCTAGAAAAAATGGTTTGAAAAGAGTGCAGGATGAGGTTCAGGCTGAAGCAAAGGAAAGTGAATAAGGAAGAGAAACACTTTCAGCATGGCAATTGTAATAGCTGGGATCTACTCTCTTAAGGATCTAGAACAACTGGGCTCAACGTGAAGGTGCTTTTTTTTTTTTGGTATGTGTGTGTGTGTAATGACATACAAGTCACAGCATAATTACTTCATCTAAGCCTGTGATCTTGAGAGAAATCCCAGAATACTCTGTCATGCTCACAGATGGCGTGACTTGGCATCTGTCTGAACTGCTTGGCATATCTTAAATATCTTTTCCCCTTGCCTACTCTCCACATGTCTGCTTTTCAAGACTGAAGAATTATTATAGTATGTCCAGGGGCTAGACGGATTCACCAATCTACTTTTCACAACGCAAGAGTATGGGGGTCCTTAGGAAGAATTTTTTAGGGTCTAATGAATCTTCTTTGATCATTTTCTGTATAAACTCCCTCCCTCTTCCTCTATTTGTGTCTCTTTGCTATTCCATCATCCAATTTTTAACCAGTTGTTTTTGCCCACTGTTCTGTTCGTTTTTTCAACTGCCTTGAAGCTCTGATGTCTGACAGTAAATGCCAAAGTAATTTAGTAGCTGATAAAACAATGGAGTAGCCAAGTGATGTAGATTTGCTAAATGATTGTGTGTGATTTTTGCTGGGCACCCAGCTACCCAAATATAAATGCTGGTTAAAAACTGATCACAAGAAAAACAATTAGATTATTCCTTACTGGCTGTATGTTGTCAGGACTTTCTTTACATAGGTCTAAAAACAAACCAAACTGAAAACCTCACGCAACAGGTAAAATTTTCCTCTGAGATCCACACGATGGAGCTCAACTGATTTCCTTTGCTCTCAGTGTTATCAAAACTCCTATTGATACCAATGGGAGTTCTGTATATACAAAGCGAGCACAATATCAGTCTAAAACTGCTCAGTGGATCTGAGCTAATTTTGCTGGTAATTAGTTTTCCTACCACTCTTCAAAAAAAAAATCTTTGAGTCTAAACAGCAGCACAAACAGGCTTCTCTCCATCTGAAGATTCCCACAAACATTATTTACTGGCAGGAAGGGTCAATCCTGAGCAGTTTCCAACAGGGTGAGATGAGGCTTCCAAGATTACACTGGAAGGAAGGAAAGTATCAGAGGGTAGCCGTGTTAGTCTGGATCTGTAAAAGCAGCAAAGAATCCTGTGGCACCTTATAGACTAACAGACGTTTTGGAGCATGAGCTTTCGTGGGTGAATACCCACTTCCGCATGCATCTGAGGAAGTGGGTATTCACCCACGAAAGCTCATGCTCCAAAACGTCTGTTAGTCTATAAGGTGCCACAGGATTCTTTGCTGCTTTTGGAAGGAAGGAAAGGTGTTAGTCACTATGAAAATCTAAAAGGAAGTTTAATTTTTGTTATTCTTGTCTCTGGAAGTGATCAAGTCAAGGGGCAAATTCTAATCTATGCACCCCTGAGAGATCCCACTTGCAGTTTTTCTTTTTCATGCCTAAAGTCAAAGACAAGGTGATACAGCAATAGACCATATAGTGTGCCACCAATGAAAAACTGGTTTATAGGTGGAGGAATAAGGTTTTTTTTTAATGGAATCTTTTGCTAGATAAAACACATCAAACATTGTAATCTACTGGCAGGATTCTCTGGTTGGTCATGGCTTCTTGCACCATACTGGTGGTCCAAAGGAATCGTACTCTGTTTAACGGGCTAGTGGACTGTAGCACACAGTTGTTGGCATAGGGAGCATGACCATGGCAAAAAGGGAATGACTTGAGGTATCCCTGTGCCCCTATGTTAGAATAATTCTGGTGAGTGGTTGGTAGCTGGAGTAAAATAGAATAGTCTTCAGACTGCACTATTATGTTCTGGGGACTGATCTGGCATCCAGTGGTCCCAGGATCAAATGTGGCATAATCCACATGCCACATGACTTAAAATGTGGCATGATCCACATTTGCATTGAGCACAATTCAGCTGGTCTGGAAGAACTGGGCTCCTATGTTTGTAAAATCAAAGCCCTGCTGATACTCTTTGTATATTAATTTCAATGAAGGACTCCTTTTTTAAAGTGATCATTCTAAAAATAATGCAGCTGGCAGCTCCTACTCTACTGAACAGCAGTGTCCTCTGCACCACCAACTGTAGCAGCAGCACCTCTTCATTCAATCTCACTGCAGAGACATTTGTTATGATGTTTAACCTCAGTAAAAGAAACAATGGGCCCAATTCTTTTCTTACTTAGATTGGCTTTACACCTAGGACCAGCACTAGGCATAAGCAGACTGAGCAATTGCTTAGAGCTCTGAGCAGTTCAAGGGGGGCTCCCAATTCACTTTTTATTAGGTGTTGTGTGTGTGTGGGGCCCAAAATATACCTGTGTAGGGCCCCCCACAGGCTGGCACTGCATCTGTTTACATCAGTTGACTGCTCCAATGTAGTTCTGATTCTCACCAGAATGGTGCTCATGGGGGTCAAATCTGTAAATCTGAAGTCTCTCCACTGACTTAAATGGAGATAATATAGGTATAACTGAGACTGGAATTTGGCCCACTGAACCCAATTGAAGTCAACGGGAGTTGCAGCTTATGTCCTTTATCTGAGGACTGATTTGGCCCATTACTGCAGTTGTAACAGACCGTAATTCCATAACATCACTGGCACATATAAGAAATTTCATTATCATTTTAAAGAACTATCTATTCTTGCTTTATAACTCAGCTCTTCCTAATTATTACTCATGGCTCTGTGTTAAGTCTTGTTCTCCCATATTCTGATTCAAAAACAAAATAGCCAGGGAAGACTTAGTAATTTTTTACAGCAGCTTCAGAATAGCCACTACTGCCCTTTCAATGGCATCACAAAAAAAGGAAAAAAGAAAAGAAAAAAGAAAAAAAAAGTGGGGGAGTGAATTCCAAAGTGATGATATGACAAAATTATAAACACTTGACAAACCTCATTCTTCCCTGAAGAAAAGTTAAATCATTGGCACCACCTAAGGTTAGCAGATGTTCAGGGCCATATATCCAGCAGATACCATTGTGCAGGAGATAATTAAAAAAGAAAAAGATTTTGACACCTCAGTCTTTGCAGAGTGCTGCTTTTAGTACTGTGTTCTAAAACCTGAATGTCTGCAGAAGACTCTCTGCTGCTAAGTTTTCAACAACTGCTGAGCTTTCCCTAATGGAGGAATTTATGCCAATGGCTTTTGCACTGGGCAGGGATATATCAACCTGACAAAGATCTATATCTAAGGATACCTGATAGAGACATCCCATCTGCTTTCCTCAAGAATTAAGATTATCCTCAACTTGGAAACTGTTTACATAGTCCAAGGATGAAGTTAGTAGATAGGTTTAAGGTGAAATTAGCTCTGAGTGCTTAGCATGTTCTCAGTACAGACAGCTGATGAAATATAAAATAAATAAATTATTTATCCTGAAAAAAATATCTGTAACCTTCTTGGTCATACAGATATGACTGCAGATAATAAACTGCAGAAAATGTTTGATTTAAATTAAAATTTCAACTCATTTGCTATATGGTTTTATTGAATACTGAAGATAGTGCTTCTGCTGCTGCTTTTGCATCTGCTTGTAGTCTTTTAGTGAATATTTCTTTGTTTAAGGAAGCAAACTAGATGTAAATGACATTATAATTTCTCTAACATTTAAACTGAGATTTCATCAGCTGTCTGTACTGAGAGAAAGAACATTCTCTGTGCCAGTAAAATTAGCCAATAATCCCATTATTAGAACAGGGGAAAAAAGTGAGACTTTTTGTCCTTAAAATGTTCCTAAGAAAAGTTCAAAGATGTGATGTTGTTTAGAGATCGATGAAAACTAGATGGAATTTAAATATTAAGAGGCAAGAATTTGCCTTCAGGTAAAAGATGATATTTGCATAATACCAAGAATGACTCCTATGTTAGGAGGTGAATGTTTGACTAGAATCTAAAATTCAGGCGCTTGAATGATCTTTTACCTTAGATGGCAATAGGAAATATGCTAATCTGGGGAAGTTAGTTATCCATCACATTCAGCATTTTCCATAGGAACGAAATGGAATGAATTCACACACAGGGTATAATGTAACAAGACACTGACCCAAATTTTCCTCACAATTACACAGGTGCAATTCTCACTGTTTTTAATAAAGTCAATGGATTTTACACCACCTGGCCAGATATGCAGTTAGCAAACAAGTGGAGTCCATAAGTTATTTCTGAAGTGCTTACTTAGTCAAAATTCCCACTGAGAGTTTAGACTGAGTAAGAACTCCAAGATCCATTATGAAAATTCTGCAGTTTTCCCTATTTGGTAATAAATGCAAACCTAATAACTTTCATTGATGCTTTTGCTTCATCTTTCTCTCTTGCTGCATTTCCTCTCACTCTTTATTACTCATTCCTCATTTTTCTTTTCTTCGACTCTTTACTACACATCTCTCTTCCTCTGTCCAGTTTATTCCTCACCCTTCGGTCTCCCCATCAAACATGGCTGTAATTTCCTTTCTGTGTTTTGGATTACAGGAACATATGCAGTGATCTATCTGCCTAACCATGTCTCTCATCTGCATGGGAGATCCAGTTTTCAAAATTGGGTACTTAAATCTATATTTAGGCACCTAATTACTTGTGTTAAGCATCTAAGTACTGATCTGTGGTGCCTAAATTTAGTTACCCAGCTCAACCATAATGTACATTTTGAACACCTTTAAAAACAATTTTTCCCCAGAGCAGCTGGGTTCAAATACAATTTCCTCATTTTTCAGTACATTGTGTAGTTGCGCTGACCTCTTGAGGCACCTGGATATCAATTTACACTGCCAAAACCTCTCATTGGGTCAGTAATTCAACCACAATGTGAACGGGAACCCTTCTGGCCTGCCATTTGCCTGTTATCATCAAGTCATACTGCCTCCTCATCTGACACCTCTACCTAGCCAAGCAATCTTCAGTTTTGTCCCCTGTGAGGTAGTTTCAAGTCTTAGTTTGGTGTTTTTAATAATAGTTTCATTTCCACTTATTTTTCTCTTTGACATTTTCAGTTGTGTGTCTATAAATTACCTGGTTATTGGACCTTGGAACTTTTGCAATACAATTGCCAGATATAACCTAAGTATATATATATTTCTCTCTTAGAGGATATAGGTGAAATATATCACAGCTTCTACTTTTAGTTCCTTTTTTTTCCCCTTGGACAAGCTTCTGAGTAAACGTAGTGCTCCAAAATGCAGGAAACTTGCTGTATAACATTGACTTGAGCCAGGCAGAATGAAAGTTGTGACATGAAATCTTCCCTGGCACAACTCTGCCAATGCCCCTTGTTGCTGACTTGCAGCATCCCCTGGTTTTCCAGTCATGGGTTCTTTTTGAGAAAAGCTTGGCTGTTTTGTGATGTGCTCAAATAGATATTAACTTAAGACTTTGCTTGTCATCTAAATATAAAGACAGATCGCCAGCTGTTGTAAATCAGTTGACTTCAGCTGAGGAATCAGGTCCAGGTAAACAACCGTAACAAATATTTCATGGATTCCCTGGCACGGTACTACACAGGTAATTGAAATTCTACTATGGCATCAAGACCCTGATTTTGCTCTGATTTCTATCAGTGTAAATCAGGAACAACTTGATTCTTTACTGAAGTTAATGGAGTTTCGGCAGTGCAAAAGGAAATTAGAATCAGGCTCCATATGAGAGTCTTTAACAGCATGTTTATGTGTGGCTCTGATTTTCTCAGCACTATGTGACAGATGCAGCAGTAATCTTGTGCATTCATTTCCGAGCCTGAGTGCAACATTATTTTTCAGAATGACTGAGATCTTCGGCAATATAAATGAGATACTGTGTGTCCTAACAGTGTATCTGTCTACTCCCCAAAATTATTTTGGCCCACAGATTTAATATTCTGTTGGCAACATACTGAAGGAATATTTCAATATATTTTTGCAAGATTTGCTTTTAACACATAAAGCTATAAGAGCTGTGCAAGTTATATCCTTTAGTTCAGCGGTTCTCAAACTGTGGGTTCGGAGGGACCCCAGAGTCTGAAGCCAAAGTCTGAGTCTCACTGCCTAGGACTGAAGCCGAAGTCCAAGGGCTTCAGCCTCAGGCAGCAGGGCTCAGGTTACAGTCTCCTGCCCAGGGTTTAAGCCCTGGAGCTTCAGCTTCGCCTGCCCCACCCTTCAAGGTGGCAGGGCTTGGGATTGGGCTTTGGCCCTTCTGATGGTGTGGCAAGGCTCAAGCTTTGGTCCCCCTAGCTGGGGACATGTACTAATTTTTGTTGTCAGAAAGCAGGGGCATGGTGCAAAGAAGTTTGAGAAATGCTGCTTTAGGTAGTACTCTTTACAAAGATGATAGCAAAAATGTTTTCTCTCTTTGTCACATAATGAACTGTTACAGTGTCTGTGGATGTTTTGATTCACATTTTGGAACACTCTAGCACAAAATGAGCTCCTCCAGCTGACTGTTCAGTTCAACATTATTTTAGTGACTTCTTATTGGTATGCAAGGAAGCTTTTTGCCTACCATATTTTAGTCAGATTCGGTATGATCTTTACTCAGTGTTGTTAATTGGTTCTGACTATGCCTTTGTCTCATTTTTTCCTACCCTCTTTGAGCTGCCATCAGCCTTCACTTCATTTTTGGGCATAGTTTAACTTCTAATCATTCTCATTTAATTTTATTTTAATCTGTTTTTTGTTGCCAGCTCTGCCATTGGGTCACGACAAGCCACGTAACCATGCTGTGCCTCAGTTCATCCATCTTAAAAAAGGAGATATAAATACTTGGACTGATTACTGTTTGTAAAGCACTTCGAAATATAAACTACTATATAAATCTGATGTATTATCTTTATTAACGCCTCAGAACTGAGATGGCTAAAGTATTCTTTAACAAAACCTAGTGGGTACTTAAACAATTCAAACAGGCATACTTATTATTTGGATGAGTATGAGAAAATATAGCGTATGAATATTTTCAAGAATAGAAAAGACATGAGTTTGATTTTATTTCATAGCATGAATTGAGGGAAAAGTCTATTGATGTCAGTGAGGTACACTAATGTAACATTGGCAAAAGTGAGGCCAGACCTGCGTCCAAGGTCTATACATAATGTTAAAGTTTATTCTTGCCTTCAGGTCTGTTAGTAATCTTTTCCTGTGACCTTTCAGAGTTTTTTTTCCTTGATCTTCTATCCGCTGCATATTTGATGGCATAGAAGACTGAGCAGGAAGTAAAATTTGTTTCTCAGTATTAATTGCTTGAAAATGTGTTGCTTTTTTATGTCAATTGTCTTCAAAGTTCATTCCTGTTCAAAGTGCGGGCTTTCTGTTACATTGTGTTAAAGGGCTCTTAGCAGGGGAATGATATTGTTTGTGATGAGGAGGACGTTGGGCTTTGATCAGCAGCTTTTGTGCTTGTTGAACATCCTTGTTCTGTTCTGTATGCTGTGTATGCGCCTGTGGGTTCTTGATCTATGTGCAGTGAAATTTGTTCACTGTAGTTCTTGTCACTGTATTGTGCAAAGCTTGTTAAAATGCAGAAACTTTTTTCCCTCTGATTGTTTCTCCTATGTTATTCTAGTGAGCTCTGGCTGAGGTATAGACTGTATATCCCTTATATACTAATGAGCTTTTGTTTATGCCAGAAATTTTGGTTTGTCCTAACCTGTACTATAAATCTATGCAGGTTGCTGCAATATATATTCAGCATTGCAAACTCTCTGTTTCTTTCTTCTCTGCTTTCCATTATATACACGAATAAATAGATATTGAACTGACAGAAAACTAATAATAGCTGCTCTCCCCTGACAAATTTCAAAGTTGTCAGGACAAGGGACTGACATTCTCATATAGTGGCAGCTATCCCTGCTGAGTCACATAGGTTTCTCTATACTAGCTTTTTGATGCCAATTAAGTCAAGATAGTTAATATATTTATAAAAGCTTGGGTGGACATTTCCCAAAGGTTTTGTGTCAATATGTAAGCTGAGGCATTGTCTTCCCTGCTAAACAAAGGTATGTTTTTTATCTTTGGGTAACTAATGCTCATGAGCTATCCAAAGATAAAAATTAGAGCTAGTGAAGAATTTTTTGACAAAATGTTTTTTGTCGGAAAATGGCAATTTGTTGAAACTGAACCTTTTTGTGGAAATGTATCGACTTTGATAAAACTTTCATTGGGAACGTTTCTCGGGTCCAGGATGGAATTTCTGGTCAAAACCAGAGAAAGAGAGAAACTGTGTGTGAGAGCCCAGAATAACCAACAGTGGTGAGGTGCAAGTCCGTGCTCTGTAACCTGTGTCCCCCATATCCCAGGTGAATACCCTAACCACTGGTCTATTGACTATTCTGCAATCTGTTTTTCTCTCTCATTTTTCATGAAAAAATTTGGGAGGTCTCGCTGTGTGTGGGGAACAAAACCAAATGCTAAAATCTTGAAATTTTTCACGGAATGAAACTGTTGTTTTCTGGTTAGCCCTAGTAAAACATGGCAAAAACAAGGCACTTTAATTTTAACTTGAGGGTAAACTAGGGAAGATCAACCTCAGGCAGCGGCAGAGTGCCGACCTTGCCTAGTTTACTTCATAATAAAATTCAAATGTTTCTCTTCACTGTTTTTTTTTTTAAACCTTGGGATAGCTCAAGTGTTTTAGTTACCCAAAGGTAAAAGATGCCTCTCTTTTTTAAACAGTGAAGATAAGATCTGGAACAAGCATAAATGTTTGCATTTTGGAACAAATGCTTAGTGAGTTCCATGTTAGCCTTTACAAATGTGTTAAGTATTTCATGTTAATCAGCAACTACTGTAGTTAAAAAAGCCTAGTGTAGATACCCTTACTGTCTACCAGCCTCACTTCATGGCTGCACTGAAGCTGATATTTGCAGCAAAGGATGCATTTGCATGTAAAGCGTACTGTTGAAGATGTTAGTGTCAAACACAGTATCATTACTACTGCTGTCTCAGTATTTTCTCAACAGTACAGCATTGCTTGTCAATCAAAATTAAATTGCTACTGTATTTCTGTACAAACTCATTCACAACCAAGCAATCTGAGAAAGAGACAAGCACTAAGAATGTTCCAGAATGAAAGCCAACTCCGTTACAATATCAACAAAAACACAGTCAGCATAGTGTGCTGAATGTTTTCCAGTTAAATATGGAAGAAGAGGAATTTCTAACGTGCTAGGCACCTCAGTTCAAGAACTTTGTTCACTTGAGCAGAACTTTTATCTCTCAGTATATGAACTATGCATCGTGTTTTGTTTTCAGTTATTCTAGCTGAGACAGCATCAGTTTAAAACAATAGTTGCTCTGGATTCACACTAGTGCAACTGAGAGCAGTATCTGGCTCTGTTTATGTAAAATGCTAGGAGATTCTGAGGGTTCTTCTCTCCTTTGAAAATCATGAGGAGATAAAATGGGAGGAAAACATGATTTTTTTCTGCATGAGATGGCTGAATTATGAAAATCCTACATTATACCTTTCAGAAATAGTGGGCCTGATTCTGATTTCACTTACATTGGTTTTATATTGGTGAAAATGTATTGACTTCAGTAGAGATAATCCTGATTTACAATTGCATAACTGAGATCAGAATCAGGGGCATTAACTCTTGTATTTAGTGTCACATATTGATTGATAGAATATAAATCTCATGTTATGGTTTTTAAAGATCTAGCATTACACAAGCACAAATAATTAATAATACAAGATATTCTACCTTAATATAAAAATATCACTCTTCAATTGTAGTTTTAATTACCCATAGAGAACGCAGTACAAATAGCATGGACTAAAGAATTCCAGCAAACAGAGGTCTACGCCTGACAAGGCAAGGTATTTAAAAATGGTCCATCTAATCAATCCATCCTTGCACATAATAATAGCATTTATATAGCACTTCATGGGCCAAATCCTCAGCTGGTGTAAATCAAGATAGCACAGTGACTTCACTGGAGCTATTTTGATTTCCACTAGCTGGGGGTCCATCTATTCATGTTCAAAGTGCTGTACATACAGTACATACAAACAGCCCAGCTCTGTGTTGAAATACAATCTATTTTTGAAGTTTTCCAGACAGTATTTGAAGAAGTAAATTTAAAATTAAAGCTCATGTACATAGGTGAATTCTTCTGGAGTAATAGGGGAGAGAGAGATCAGATTTGGTCTTGAATGTGGCTAGTCCTTTCCTAACCAACTGCCTCTATTATTGCAGTAGGATCATTGAGCTCTCTCTGCAATGCCACGTGAGCATCTTCTCCCTTGCAGCATGCCCCACTCCTCAGGGTTGGTACAGCTCCCAAGAACAGACTGCTTTCGTTAGGGGAAAGTCCCAATCCCCCTAGCTCAAGAGCAAGGATCCAGGCAGATTCTTTAAAAATAAAAACAGATCACCAAGGCAGGTAAGTATCTCCTTGATTTAGTCTTGCCATGTCTCCCTGGTGCTACATGAGCTTCCCAATACCGCTCACACAGCTGGTAACCAACAGGTGTGGTGAGATTGTGACGCTACATGGTCTGAAATCTATGAGGCAAAATTCCACCAGCATTCATTCTTGTGACTTCAGTGGAGCTACTTCTAATTTTCCCTGGTGTGACTCAGGACAGGATCTAGCCCTTTCCTTTTGACTTTCTTCAGTTATATTTTTAAGGTTGATTGTTTCTTCTGTCTTACTGTTTGTGTACATGTTGCTTGGAACTGACCTCACACAACTATGTACCATAAGCCATAGTTAGTACTCTGTAGCTATATAGAGGTGTAGACCAGTGGGGTGTAATATTCTCATTAGTTCAGGCTAACTAATAATAAGTAGTTCTATCCTAGTTGCCAGTTTTTTGATTTGTGAGTTGAGACAGTTTGAACAAAATGTTACTGAGAACACTTCTGCAGTGTCTTGCTGACTGCATACAAGGTGCTGCCGAGTTTGCCATCTGCCTGCATGCTCACAGTGGTAATTATATCAGAGTGTCACAAGTGCTGGAACAAGAGGGATGTCAAATGCACTTTCCTTCCTTTTTAAGGTAATTTTCATTTTCTCAGCTCATTTGGAACTGCATATGATTATCAGCTGCAGGTGTGAGAGCAGCACAGAAAAAGAGATGAACAGAGAGAGAGAGAGAGAAGGAGAAAGAGAGAGAGAGAGGTCTTTACTCCTAGAGTGCCCAGAGTAGAGTGCATATGCTAATCTTGGCAATTTTAAATTAAGTGCCAGCCTGCAAAAATTCCTTCATTATCACTGCACATATTTTTGACTGCTATCTTAAAGTCTTTTTTATTAGTCAAATAGCCCAAAAAGCATGTCTCTTTGTTTGAGTGGCATTTATAATTTAAAAAAAAATGTGGAAAGCTATTGAAAGTGAAGCTGTACTCAGTTTGCTGCAGATGCAAGGGATTCTTTGTATTGTTTTGATTGCTGCTGCTGTTTGGGTTGTAGTTTCAAAAGATTATGGGGTTAAGAAGGTTGGTGGGTAGCAGGGGAGGTGATTTAGTCAGCAAGAGACTGACTTAAAATATAGACTACAGGGCTCTAGACAAGCAAGGTCTAGTACAAGGAGGACTGATAATTGTCATTTCTCTCACTGGGGGAAGGGGAGATGTCAACATCTGTTTACATCAGCACCCTCTGCTGGCTGATCTGGAAGAACAGGGAGGTTAATATGGACAACTATGATGCCTCTTGACGTGACCAAGAGATTTGTCAGGTGGCCTACAGAAGAACAGGCAGGTAGGAATTGACCTTCATTTTAGGAAGTATTTGAAGAACTCTCTGGATTGGAACACTCCCAGACTTTGGGGAAGTTTGGATCTGGCTCTGCAACAGATCCTTATTGCTACAGTGGGCCTATCCAACCCTCAAACTCTGGGAATGATTAGGGTAAGATCGAAATGTTGTGGCTTTAATCCATCTCATGGAACTTGTGGGAAGGGAGCCATGTGGGAGGAAATCTTCATTAGGGTCCTCTTCCATAGGTTCTTCCTGATTGTTCTGTCAGGGGAGGAAGAGATTTGCTCCTCAGGAGGTGAGCTGTGGAAGCGGCCAACAAACTGCAAAGATCCTGGGGGAATCCACTGGGGAACTGGACCATTCATAGCCACTTTGGGCTCACAGCAATCTCTGTCCTGCTCTGTGGCAACAGGGCTGTAAGGAAGTTTTGTATCAGAGACTTCTCTTGATTATTGCCCTTTGAATCGCCCTTAGAGGAAATCTTCACTGTCCAAACTCAGCATCTCCTCCAACACAAGCACAGCCCACAGCACACTGCAGCCTGTCTGGTCCTGCCTCCTTATATCCCAACCCCAGGGAAGACCTACCTCTGGGTCTTGGGAAGAAGTTGATACTGTGGAGAAGTGGCTGTGAGATTATGTAGTGGGGGAGATTCTCACACAGAGGATCCTTTCCATGCACGAATTTTGAGGGGCACAGGATCTGGGACCCTCCCCACCCCTGGGGCTCAGTCTCCAGCCTGAGTCCAAACATCTACTCTGCTATTTTATAGCCTAGCAGCCCAAGCTCCACAAGCCCAAGTCAGCGGCCCGGGGACAGCCAAGAGCATTTTATTGCAGTGCAGACATACCCTCTGTGCCTACATGTTTGCAGGTTCAGGGCCCAAGTGACTTGCCCAAGTTTACTCAACAAGTCTGTGATAGAGGCAGGAAGAGAAGCTGGCTTTCCTATCTCCTGATTCCATGTCATGACTCAAGTATTACCCTTAAAATTTCTTTTAAGAGCTCCAAATAGTTCTGAGGCACTCAAAATCCCTTGTTCTTTCAAGAAATAAAACTATGTTAATTCTGAACATCTTTCACCATTCAATATTATTTGAATCACATTTTATTTTCTTTCCAAAGCGAGACTTCTGCAGCTCTTTATTAATATTTGTGATAGATTTTACAGACAAGATTGCCAACCAACAAATGGAAAGTGGACCATGTATTTACTACACTGTCTCCATTCCCCCCAGCAGATTTAGTGCCCCACCGCATAATTTAAAAACTTCAAGAAGAAACAAAGAGTTGAACATGTAATCTCATAAACCTGAGTGTTATAGCCACAGAAACATACAGTGCTATATACGGAGAGTCCATTGAGCCTGAGGAAAATAAGGTTTAGGTCTTGGGACTGGATAATTTTTATCTCATTTAAAATTTTTTTAGGGTAGTGGCTTTTTTGGTGACAACACCATATATTATTAGCGAGTTATAATAGCAAAGCAAAAATTGTCACTCATCCTCCGTGATTAAGATGGAGACATACAATTGAGGATGATTCTGTTCCCACTTCCAGTGAACATCCCTTTCTATAAATTAAAGGGTAGGACTATTGGATAATATGTCTTTAGAAAAACAAATCACTCTAGACAAGTGGCTAGCTAATATTTTCCTATATTGCCAAACTCAGACCCCTCCTAATTGTGTCTTTAGGACTCTTTTGGTTCAAGCCTGCACAGAATTCTAGTTTCGATTTTCAGGAACTTATTCTCTTTCCAGGGCACTTTTTGGATTTCTCTCAGCACAGTAAAGGTCCTTTCCATCCTCCCACAGTTAATCACCACCAAGTCTCCACATCAGAGGCACTAACAAGCTTCTTTCTGATCAGAGGAATGGGCACAATTCCATTTAGAATCTAAATGGTTCAAGCTTTAAGCGACATAAAGCCCTCCTTTTCTCCAGGGGGATAAAGGCGCTGGACCTGATTCATCATTGCTCTCCACTTGTGTACTCATTTAGGTCAGTGTAATGTGTGTGTGAAATGCAGCCATTTGGATCTGGTGGCATTTTACACCCACTTTGTAGTCATACAAATACAGGGTGATGATGAACTGGGCCCTCTGTCACCATGGAATTACTGGTACCTAGGACAAGAGACCAAGACAAAGACTGAACCTGTATCTCCTGTATGGTAATTGTCACGGACCCATGGGCTGTATGCCACTCCTCAGCTTTTAAATGGTTCCTTGGAGTCCCTTCAGTGTGACAGACCCCCAAAGAGTTGCACTATTCTTTAAGCATTGGCCACAGTGGCTCAGAGACTGAGCCTCTAGACCAGGGATCGGCAGCCTTTCAGAAGTGGTGTGCGAACCTTCATTTATTCACTCTAATTTAAGGTTTTGCATGCCAGTAATAAATTTAAAAATGTTTTTAGAAGGCCTTTTTCTATAAGTCTATACTATATAACTGAATTATTGTTGTATATAAAGTAAGCAAGGTTTTAAAAATGTTTAAGAAGCTTCATTTAAAATTAAATTAAAATGCAGAGCCCCCCAGACCAGTAGCCAGGCCCAGGGCAGTGAGAGTGCCACTGAAAATCAGCTTGTGTGCCATAAGAACATAAGAATGGCCGTACCAGGTCAGACCAAAGGTCCATCTAGCCCAGTATCTGTCTACCGACAATGGCCAATGCCAGGTGCCACAGAGGAAGTGAACCTAACCGATAATGATCAAGTGATCTCTGTCCTGCCATCCATCTCCATCCTCTGACAAACAGAGGCTAGGGACACCATTCTTTACCCATCCTGGCTAATAGCCATTTATGGACTTCACCACCATGAATTTTTCCAGTTCTCTTTTAAACACTGTTATAGTCCTAGCCTTCACAGGCTCTTCAGATAAGGAGTTCCATAAGTTGACTGTGCGCTGCGTGAAGAAGAACTTCCTTTTATTTGTTTTAAACAACGCGTGCCATAGGTTGCCTACCCCTGCTCTAGACTCCAGCACTCCTGTTTCACACTGTGAGCTCTGCCCAGTAAGTCCAACTGAGATACTCTTCTTCATAGAATGTTTGTCCTCTTCAGGAATCAATGCATCTCTGCCAGTATGTGCAGTGACTCCAGACAGCTTTTTCAAAGCAGATTTATTAGCCAACTGGAACACAGCATCAGGAAGTCGTTAGGTTAAAACAGAAAAGCAAATGTGAAGACATAGTCCATACTGGCCAAGTCAGGGCTTCCCTGAGCCATGCTGCTGTGAAACCATCTTGGCTTTCTCTCTCTGTCTCTGTCTCCCAGTCCCAGCTGAATTTCTTTGTCTCTCCAGAGACCCACTCTTACCCTAGCTGCCTGTCACTTCTCTGTCCCTCGTTCTCCTCCTGCAGACCCCTGCTGAGTTCACATATTCATATACTGGAGTTTCCCATTGTTAGGTGTCAGTTGTTTGGTCGTTGGGGTTCCCATCAATATGGGTGGGTTTCAGCCAGGTCTTTAATGACTCATTCATACCACCACAGACAGTTACATGACACAGTTACCTCATGTTTCCAGTTCTACCCCCAAAGAGATTTTGAATCCTTTTACACTTGCTGGGTAGCAATTCCTAGTCAAGTCCGTCACTGCCATGCATAGCGTTTATAACATTACAGAAAATTCTCACTTCATCACAGTCATGATGAGCTATGCTTCTAGGCCATCGAGCTGGCCACAGTTTTACCTGCTTTAGAAATAACTTTTATACTGAGACAAGTGTTTTATGCTAGAACTAGACCAGTTTTTTCATATTGTGGGCCACATGTTAAAGAGATTGTCTGCAGGACTAAAAAGATTGTACTGTGGACCACCTACCTCTCTTTGTGATTGTGCAGCCCGCACACTCTCCCATTCCTGGTCACACAAGATCCCTTTTGCAACTGCAGTGATTACACAGGAGAGTATTTAATGCCTTTTTAGTTGATTTTAATGTGATAAGTGTGTTGTGCTTTTGGAAAAAAATTAGGCGCGCTGTGTCTGCTTTTCGCTTTTCATTTAATCTCTCCCTCCCATCTCTTCTATGTCTCTTTGATGCAAAAAGGAAATGTGACAGCACCAAAGCCCACTGAAGTCTATGAAAATGCTTGCACTGACTCCAATCGGCATTGGATCAAGTCCTATGTGACTAAGCAACTCTCTGTAGACTATCAGTGATCCATGGACAAGAGTTTGGGAACCTCTGTTGCATTCATGATATTAGTTATTATGTAATGCTGTCATTACTTACTAGATATTGTCACCCCCTGTGCTGAGTAGTAGATGCCTGGGGCTTTGCATATTTGCCCCCCGCTGGAGGAGAAATCAGTGACACAGAGTCTGGGTATATGCCTAGTGTGACTTTGTTTTATTTACACATATGCACCACTTCTAGAACAGAAGTCATCACAAAAAATGCACAAGAAATATCTTCTTTCAGGAACTTAACTGAAACCCCAATGCTTGGATCTTATGGAACAACTCCTTTGCAAGATTTGACTTTAGTTAGAGAGATTAGGGCAGAGAGAAAACTCCTTTGCTGCTTGCCACAGCTCCCTCCAAAGAACCTTCATCAGAAAAACAACATAAGAAAAACAAAAATAACACAGCATTTTCTTGAAGACTAAAAATTTGCTCAGATGCTTAAAAAACCCCAAACTTTTAAGACTGTTTAACACCACCACCTGGTGATATCGTGTATAACGGAATAGACAACTCTGATGGAGGTCTAACTGACATATTCAGGTAGGCAATGAAGGGGGTTGGATCAACAATGGTGTGATTTTAACTAGACCTGAGCAAATAGTAGAGGAAAAATTATTTTATAAATATTTGAAAGCAAATTTAGATTCAGCTGTTTGCTGCATTTTTATGTTCATTTTCCCTGAACATTTTGGTTTAGCAGAGCAAATACTTGCAAAAAGTGAATTTTAGCTAATATTCACCACAAGAAAATATCAAATTACATATTCAATTGTAAACCTCCCCCCCCCAAATTGCAATCAGTGCATCATTGGCTAATCATCCAAAGAGGGAAACAGAAGTAATTCTCAGCAGCTTATGAACCACACCAGCAGCCAGCATGAATTTTGAATTGTGAGTATTTGCAATTTGCAGTTTTTGCTTGATCTGCAGACCAAGAATTAATCACTGAAGAAATTTTGTATTATGAACAAATTCAAGAATTCCACAGTCCGTGGACAGCTATTAATAGGGGGAAAAAGGTGAAATTAATCAAATAAATTATTCATGATGAATTATTCACCCAACTCTAATTATAACAGGGTAGGTAGAAAAGTAATTAGGTTCTGAAAAGTGGTGGGATGATCCCTCTGACAGCTAGCATCTCACACACAGACATGCGCACACAACTACATGGAAATGCATCACAAGCACACTTCTTAGGAAATACTGCCTATTTTAATTATAGCCTCACATAAGACTGATGGGTTTGAATCTGCTACGTAGAAAACTCTTAATTGCATTTTAGTTCAGGCCACTAGGTAAACGTGAGTGGTAGCAAATGGTTGGTTATACTGGCTTTTTTCCCCTCATTTAGTTTAATAGCTTTAAAATGTTTTCTTTCTGCATTAGAGAGAGCACTAAACTGCTGTGTACCTCAGGAGAGGAGTGCTAAAAAAACAACGCAAACCTTTAGTGCAAACCAAAAATACATACTAAATTAAGAAGGCTTTCTGACCTGCAAAAGACCTACCATTTCACCGACTGTAAAATCAGAGTTTTGTAATCTCTCTCTCTCTCTCTCTCTCTCCTCTCTCTCTCCTCTCTCTCTCTCTCTCTCTCTCTCTCTCTCTCTCAAAACCAGTTAGTTGTTTAAAAATAGTAGCCTCTTTCTTCTCCAGCTGTCAAGGCCTCTGTTTCCTACCTCAGAAGCCAGCATTTACTGGTGTTCTTTGAATGACACCCTCCTCAGTTCTAAGATGGAGCAGAGAGTGAAAGAATGTAGCATTTCACTGATGGATGCTGAGACCTTATCAAGAATGTTGCTTAGCAACCTCCCTGGTGCTGCATTTTGGAAGGGCGGGGGAGAAAGCAGCATAACGTACAAATTAAGGACAATGTATGAACATGTTTTTTTAAAAGGTAGCCAGAATGAAGAACCACTGAGCAGTTTATCTCCAAGTTCCTTAACTATTTGGTAGGACTGGATCTGGCAAACCTTACCAGACCCACAAGAGCAGCTGAAGTGGGACTGCTCACTCCAGCAAGGAGTGCACAAGTGAGTAAACAAGATCTAGACCTTTAGCTGTCACTTTTATTCCCCCTTATCTAAAAAGGTGAATTCTTTCCTATGTGTTCCCTATAGCTACAAAGCAGGTCAGAACTATATGATTCTTACTTATTACTATATTTAATTTGTATCTGACCCTGTAGATAATGTTTGGCAATATAGGCCAGAACCCTCTTCTCGTTGCTGAGGGTCCTTGTGCAGCAAAGGCTAGCAATACTTGTGGTGCAGGGATTGTGACAAGCTGTAGGTATTAACAGTGAAAGGTCATAAGCTGTGCTTTTTAGGCAACTTCTGGAGTTTTTGTTCATTGACTTTTTACTATATTAACCACTTGAGGGCAGTGTGTGGACTGACTGTCAGGTAGAAGTCATTGGTGGAGCAAAAACAGAACTTGCGTTTGTGTGTATGATTGCAAGAGAGGGATCTTCAATGCTCTTGTTAATATCCTACAGATAAGTGAGGACTCTATATTAAAGTGCACCTGCATTAGTGAGATTCATGTAATCTGCACATGGGAACTTTGGTGGACAGCAAAGAAGTAAAGTGTCCTAAACAAAATGAGCAAAGAAATTCTTCACCAGCTCTAATTTTTATCTTTGGATAGCTCATGAGCATTAGTTACCCAAAGATAAAAAACATACCTTTGTTTAGCAGGAAGACAATGCCTCAGCTTACATATTGACACAAAGCCTTTGGGAAATGTCCACCCAAGCTTTTACAAATATATTAACTATCTTGAGTTAATTGGCATCAAAATGTCTAGTATAGAGAAATCTATGTGACTCAGCAGGGATAGCTGCCACGATATGAGAATGTCAGTTCCTTGTCCTGACAACTTTGAAATTTGTCAGGGGAGAGCAGCTATTAGTTTTCTGTCAGTTCAATATCTATTTATTCGTGTATATAATGGAAAGCAGAGAAGAAAGAAACAGAGAGTTTGCAATGCTGAATATATATATATATTGCAGCAATCTACATAGATTTATAGTACAGGTTAGAACAAACCAAAATTTCTGGCATAAACAAAAGCTCATTAGTATATAAGGGATATACAGTCTATACCTCTGCCAGAGCTCACTAGAATAACATAGGAGAAACAATCAGAGGGAAAAAAGTTTCTGCATTTTAACAAGCTTTGCACAATACTGTGACAAGTACTACAGTGAACAAATTTCACTGCACATAGATCAAGAACCCACAGGCCCATACACAGCATACAGAACAGAACAAGGATGTTCAACAAGCACAAAAGTTGCTGATCAAAGCCCAACGTCCTCCTCATCACAAACAATATCATTCCCCTGCTAAGAGCCCTTTAACACAATGTAACAGAAAGCCCACACTTTGAACAGGAATGAACTTTGAAGACAATTGACATAAAAAAGCAACACATTTTCAAGTAATTAATACTGAGAAACAAATTCTACTTCCTGGTCACCAATGCATTGTAGTTTCCTCAGGAAATCAGTGATATCACAGAGATAGCTGGGAGTGCTGGTGGCGTAGGGTCTGAGTAGAGAGTCCACATATCCAGACAGTCCTTCAGTGAGAGTGCCAATGCCTGAGATGATGGGACGTCCAGGATTTCCTGGTTTGTGGATCTTGGGTAGTAGATAGAATAACCCTGGTTGGGGCTCTAAGGGTATGTTGATTTGTTCCGGTGTTAGTGTAGGGAGTGTCCTGAGTAGATGTTGCAGTTTCTTAGTGCATTCCTCAGTGGGATCTGAGGGAAGTGGCCTGTAGAATTTGGTGTTGGAGAGTTGTCTGGCAGCCTCCTTTTGGTAGTCAGACCTGTTCATGATGACAACAGCACCTCCTTTATCAGCCTCTTTGATGATAATGTCTGGGTGGTTTCTGAGGCTGTGGATGGCATTGCGTTCTGCACGACTTAGGTTATGAGGCAAGCGATGTTGTTTTTCCACAATTTCCGCCTGTGCACGTCGGCGGAAGCATTCAATGTAGAGGTCCAGACTGTCATTTTGACCCTCAGGAGGAGTCCATGTGGAGTTCTTCTTCTTGTGCTGTTGGTGGGAGAGTACCTGTGTATCAGTACGCTGTTCAGTGTTGTCCTGAAAATGAAAGTAGGCTTCCAGATCGCTGCAGAACTGTATCATGTTGGTGGGGGTGGCAGGGGAGAAAGAGAGTCCCCGAGATAGGACAGACTTTTCTTCTGGGCTGCGTGTGTAGTTGGATAGATTGATGATATTGCTGGGTGGGTTGGGGGTACCACGGTTGTGGCCCCATGAGGCAGGTAGGAGTTTAGACAGCTTACAGTCCTTTTTCCTTTGTAGAGAGGTGAAGTGAGTAAAGTAGATCTCCTGTCTTATTTTAGTGAAGTCTGTTTGTATGGAAGTTTGGTTATTAATGAAAGTCTCCAGGTTGGAGAGCTCTTTTTTGATGTTTTCCTGTTTGCTGTATAGGATGCTGATCAGGTGGTTCCTCAGTTTCTTTGACAGAGTATGGCATAATCTCTCACTGTGGTCTATGTAGTATGTAGATAGCAGTGGATTTTTTACCTTTAGTCCATTTGGTATGATGTCCATCCGTTTGCATTTGGAAAGGAAGATGATATCTGTCTGTGTTTGTGCAAGTTTCTTCATGAGGTTGATGGATTTCCACTCCATACGGCTAAATGCAGTGCCTTGCATGGTGTCAAGTACTAGAGGGGTAGCTGTGTTACTCTGGATCTGTAAAAGCAGCAAAGAATCCTGTGGCACCTTATAGACTAACAGACGTTTTGGAGCATGAGCTTTCGTGGGTGAATACCCACTTCATCAGATGCATGTATTAGAAATTTCCAGGGGCAGGTATATATATCTGCAGGCAAGCTAGAGATCATGAGGTAGTTCAGTCAGGGAGGATGAGGCCCTGTTCTAGCAGTTGAGGTGTGAAAACCAAGGGAGGAGAAACTGGTTTTGTAATTGGCAAGCCATTCACAGTCTTTGTTTAATCCTGAGCTGATGGTGTCAAATTTGCAGATGAACTGAAGCTCAGCAGTTTCTCTTTGAAGTCTGGTCCTGAAGTTTTTTTGCTGCAGGATGGCCACCTTAAGGTCTGCTATAGTGTGGCCAGGGAGGTTGAAGTGTTCTCCTACAGGTTATTGTATATTGCCATTCCTAACATCTGATTTGTGTCTGTTTATACTTTTCCATAGTGACTGTCCAGTTTGGCCGATGTACATAGCAGAGGGGCATTGCTGGCATATGATGGCGTATATTACATTGGTGGACGTGCAGGTGAATGAACTGGTGATGGTGTGGCTGATCTGGTTAGGTCCTGTGATGGTGTCGCTGGTGTAGATATGTGGGCAGAGTTGGCATCAAGGTTTGTTGCATGGATTGGTTCCTGAGCTAGAGTTACTGTGGTGTGGTGTGCACTTACTGGTGAGAATATGTTTCAGGTTGGCAAGCTGCCTGTGGGCAAGGACTGGCCTGCCACCCAAGGCCTGTGAAAGTGTGGGATCATTGTCCAGGATGGGTTGTAGATCCCTGATGATGCATTGGAGAGGTTTTAGCTGGGGACTGTATGTGATGGCCAGTGGAGTCCTGTTGGTTTCTTTCTTGGGTTTGTCTTGCAGTTGGAGGCTTCTGGGTAAATGTCTGGCTCTGTTGATCTGTTTCCTTATTTCCTCATGCAGGTATTGTAGTTTTGAGAATGCTTGGTGGAGATTTTGTAGGTGTTGGTCTCTGTCTGAAGGGTTAGAGCAGATGCGGTTGTATATCTCAGTGCTTGGCTGTAGACAATGGATCGTGTGATGTGCCCGGGATGGAAGCTAGAGGCATGAAGATAGGCATAGAGGTCGGTAGGTTTTCGGTATAGGGTGGTGGTAATGTGACCATCACTTATTTGCACCGTGGTGTCTAGGAAGTGGACTTCCCGTGTAGCTGGTCCAGGCTGAGGTTGATGGTGGGGTGGAAGCTGTTGAAATCGTGGTGGAATTTTTCCAGAGACTCCTTCCCATGGGTCCAGATGATGAAGATGTCATCAATGTAGCGTAGGTAGAGAAGGGGCGTGAGTGGACGAGAGCTGAGGAAGCGTTGTTCCAGGTCGGCCATAAAAATATTGGCATATTGTGGGGCCATGTGGGTGCCCATAGCGGTGCCACTGATTTGGAGATATATATTGTCATCAAATTTGAAATAGTTGTGTGTGAGGATAAAGGCACAGAGCTCAGCAGCCAGTTGTGCTGTAGCATCATCAGGGATACTGTTCCTGACAGCTTGTATTCCATCTGTGTGTGGGATGTTCATGTAGAGAGCCTCTACATCCATGGTGGCTAGGATGGTGTTTTCTGGAAGGTCACCAATGCATTGTAGTTTCCTCAGGAAATCAGTGGTGTCACGGAGATAGTTGGGAGTGCTGGTGGCATAGGGTCTGAGTAGAGAGTCCACATATCCAGACAGTCCTTCAGTGAGAGTGCCAATGCCTGAGATGATGGGGCATCCAGGATTTCCGGGTTTGTGGATCATGGGTAGTAGATAGAATAACCCTGGTTGGGGCTCTAAGGGTATGTTGATTTGTTCTGGTGTTAGTGTAAAAATTCCACCACAATATTCTAAACTCAATTTACTGCAAAAATGCCCATCATTCAAATACAAATATCCCAAGCTGCTAGCTTTCTCTGCAGTCAAGTTTTAAAGCAGAGTCTGACCTATATACAGTAAGTACAGAGGGACTAAAAAGCGAGGAGGAAGAACAGGAAGAATGATGGGGAAAGAGGAGGATTATATGTATTTGTTACCTTTGCCTTTGTGTCATCCAAGAATCCCAACCCTTGGGTTAAGGTGAAACCATGACATATTAATAAAATTCTCACAAATAACACATTCTTACAAATATATTTACATTAGATTTTTTTTGTCCACCCTCCTAGCAAAATTCACATTAGAGAGAAATTGCTAGTCATTAATATACAATAAGGCTTCCATTTCTTCCTCTTGAATATCAGGTCCCTGTAGTGAGGGGGCCCCACTCCCCCGCGCTCCTGAGGAGAACAGGCCAGAAAGGGCACGGCCGTGGGCGAAGCCCCCGCCGCCTGTCCCCGCCCCCCGGAAGTCAAGGGGCGGGACAGGAAGTCCAAGGCCGCTGCTGCCTGTCCCCGCCCCCGGAAGTCAAGGGGCGGGACAGGAAGTTCAAAAGCCTGGCCCCAGGGCTCCGTTAGAGAGAGGCGGCCAGAGAGAGCAGACGCTAGGGCCCGAGCTCCCGCTGGGCCCGGCCTACCCCATGCCCGGTACCCGGAGGGGTACTGGCCTGACCTCCCCTGGGGCCAGCACTCAGAGGAGCCGACTGAGCGGTCCGACGCTTGGCCTGTGGAGGAGCTGCTTGGACCTCCCGACGCCCAGTACCCCGAGGAGTGGACTAGACCTCCCGACGGTGGACCTCCTGAGGAACCCATGATCTGGGACGCCCTGGATGACGCTGGCAGAGGGCAGGTACCCAGTGAGGGGAAGGTTGGAAGTGGCCTGGGGGCAGCCGAGCCCAGTCAGTCTGCAGGCTCGCCTAGGCCAATGGCAGTGTGTTTCGGTCAGGATTGCCCACTGACCGTCATGCTAGGCCCCGGGCTGGAACGCAGTGGAGTGGGAGGGCCTGTGTTCCCCCTGCCACCCCTCCAAGGGTGGCAGACTCCCCCTCCCCTGACCTGAGGAGGCCGTCTCCACGTTCTTGTTGCTCAGCCCCTGCTGAAAGGCCTGAGCATAGACTGTGTGTTGCCTCGCCCTGCCCAAGGGCCGGGGCGTACTTATATACTGTTCTCTCGTGCTCAACCCCGCAGCAAGGGACGGGCCCAAGGCAGAAGGAGTGAGGTGAGCCGGTGTGGCTCCCCTTCCCCCTCAAGGAGGGTCGAGCCCCGGCATCGCTATACTACAGTCCCCAAATACCACATAATAGTCCACAGTATGCCAGTGACTCTGGAATTTTATAACACTAGCAATTTGGAATGTATTCTCAGTGTTTTTGCCCGAGTGATATGAAATCAATCAGCACTGCAGAAAAGGAAAAGAAACCAACATCATGTATTAGTCAACTTCAAAGCATTACAAAACTGGGATTTCCACATGCTGAATACAAATGTGGCTAGACGTGTTCAGATATTGCAATCAGATAGCTTTGAATGTCAAATGAAATTACTTTGGGAATCTGCTAAGCCCTCTTCTTAAAGCACATTGGTACATAAATCCCCTTCTTTCACTTGATTAGTCCAAAAGGCTATAAGATATATTATTACATAACAGAAAACATGACCAAAGTATTAGTCATTAGCTTCACAAATTCCCCAAGGTCCTAATTTATTCTAGTTCCATATCTTCTGAATGGAAAGCAGTCAGTGAACTTAATAAATAAAAATATACTTTTAGACTCATTCACACTTGTTTATAAATACATTTTTTTCCAAGAAAATCCCTGGAGACTTTCGCATCATCCCTATCTTGCTCAAACTGAATGTGATCGCAAAATAAAAATATAGTTATTACATGCATATTAAATAACCATTATGGACAAAACTGTTTTTGTTCCCCGTTAGCTGATAAAATCATTCTTGCTGACACAAACTCAGATAATAATAATGATCAACTCTAAGAGTAGATTTCTTTCTCAACTTAATTAAATCACAAAGATACATACTCAGTCTAACTTTGACAAGCTGCTGCAGCAGCAGAGCCAGGTAACCAAATGTCGCTATAACCTGAGAAAATGGTCATGAAAAGTGGAGGCTTCGTAGTGCAGAGACATTGACATGAACACTGGAAGAAATACAGGCTCCAATTCAGGAAACCACCCTATTCAAGCAAGCACTTCAGCATGTGCCTAAGTTCCAATGAGACTTAAATATGATCTCCAGTTTAAGTGTTTCTTTGAAGTGCTTTTCTGAATTGGATCCTAATGTGTTGCCACAGGGTTGTGTGGAACTCCTAAGTCTCATGCATGTGCTCTTATTGGAAAGGTTGCTGCCACCATACCAAACCAGGAAAATAGTAATGCAGAACCTTTCATTGTAAATCATTATTTGACAGCTTATTAACTAGTCAGTACATACATCAGGCCAAGTACTGGCATAAAAGTGGCATAGCTTCATTGACCTTAGTGGATCTACACCAGGTTATACCACCAGCTGAGGGACCTGCTCAATGGAATCTAGAGGAGAACAGATTGGACTCCTTTGAATTTAGTTGTTTAACTTAACCATGGCAATTGTTCTTTATGATGTACAAAAAACTGTGATAAATAAAAAACAGAGACATAACTCCCCTGTTTTCTGTATGATAGTGGTGAAGGGAATATAGTTTTACTTACCTCAACTTCCTCTACAATTTAAGCCTTGTAGTATAGCTGGATGCTATTAAGCAGTTATTGCAATCAACCCTGGAGATGGTTACATGTGAATGTTTGGTGAAAAAGTGTCGCTTGTATGTAGTTTAATGATATAATTCTATAACCTGAACTTGGGTGAGGGTGCATGGAAAAATGTTCCTGAACAAATCTGGGGTGAGGCCCTACATTTCTCGACATTTAAGTCTCTCCTGAAGACCAATTTCTATCATGATGCCTACAAGAAAATTGACAGTGTCACACTTGAAGGAACAATCTAGGTATAATTTACATCATTTTTATACATTTATTTACTCCTCCCACCTGCTTTGTTTGCTTATATATCAGTCTTTAGACTGTCAAATCTTCGGGGGTGGGATAATGGGTTCTGGATGGAAAACACACTTTGGATTCTACTAGATAGAAATAAAAAACAACAATAACCATCCTTACATGAGAATTATTGGCAAATGCTGGGCCTACATTTGTAAAATATTCTGGGTATACTTGGGTATAAGAGGCATTATATATTGTCAATGAAAGCTACTATTACCATTAAATATAGTACGCATACAATCAAAATACAATATACTCTTCCAGTTTGCAAATAACAGTAACAGGAGAGAAGGGAAAACAATAGAATTCAAAGATGAGGCTGGAAAACTGGGTCGGTTTTTGGATCTGTCTAAAGATGTGATTGATTCTCTATTCTACTTCAGTTTATTTGTGCTCAGAAGTCAGCTTCTGTGTGAGAGAAAAATAGAAAGACTAAATCAGCACTTTTTCCTCCACCCAAGATTTGTGTATATGTTGCAATTAGGGTAACAGATTATACCTCCAATTTTAGAAAATTTTCTGTTTAAATTTGCAAGTACATATACGCCTCTACAATATCTGACATCTGCTCATGGATGCAAATAATTGTTTTGACACTGACAGTTGCAAGAATGTTTTTTAATTTTTGATACATGTCGGACTGATAATTAGAGTTTAATTCCTATTTGTCAGTGACATAGATTTTTGAGTCAAGGGTTTTCTGACTTTTGCAATCCATTTTTCCTAGTCCACACTGGACACTTCAAAACACTCAAGGTGTTTTTGTGAGACTCAAGCTTTTTCTTATTCAATAGCCTGCTTTCTGTTTTCCTTACTTCTATGAATCAAGCTATTTCTGCTTGTTTATGGATATTTTAATTGTTTTGAGCCTTTTTTTTAATAAAAAAAGGAAGGATGGTCTTATGCTTCATGCATTGGCCCAGATTTGAGGAGATTTAGATTCATTTCCTGTCTCTGCCACAGACTTTGTGTATTTATCATTTGTATTGCCATAGTCTCATCAGACCAACCAACTCAGAGCCCCATTGGGTATACACACATAGTAAGAAACATATCCTGCCCCAAAAAGCTTACAAACCAATAGATGAGAAAGACAAAGGCGGGGGGGGGGAAATTGTTTATCTTCATTTTATAGATGGTATGGAGAGATTAAGTGACTTACCAAAGATCATCTTTTCTTTTAGTTATACTCTTTTGGGCAAGGACTGTCATTAATGATCTGGAGGATGGTGTGGACTGCACTCTCAACAAATTTGCAAATGATACTAAACTGGGAGGAGTGGTAGATATGCTGGAGGGTAGGGATAGGATTCAGAGGGACCTAGACAAATTAGAGGATTGGGCCAAAAGTAACCTGATGAGGTTCAGTAAGGACAAGTGCAGAGTCCTGCACTTAGGATGGAAGAATCCAATTCACTGTTACAGACTAGGGACCGAATGGCTAGGAAGCAGTTCTGCAGAAAAGGACCTAGGAGTTATAGTAGACGAGAAGCTGGATATGAGTCAACAGTGTGCCCTTATTGTCAAGAAGGCTAACGGCATTTTGGGCTGCTGTCATAAACAGATGGTTAAGGGTTAATGCCTCTTATCTGTAAAGGGTTAAAAAGTTCACCTAGCCTACCTAACACCTGACCAGAGGAACCAATGGGGGAACGAGATGTTTCAAAAGGAAGGGGGGAAGTTTTTCCTTTGTTGAGAGTTTCAGTTTCAGCCGGAGTGAAAAAGATCAAGGAACCAGCCTCTTATCAGAGTAGTAAGTTTTAGAAAGGGATAAATAGGTTTATGTTTATTTTCTTTGTAACTTGTCTTGGTATCATTAAGGGAATTATCAAAAATTGGGTATTTGGGTGTTTTTTTTGTGTAACTAAATTTGTGCCCAGGGAACATCCTCTGTGTTTTGAATCTGTTGTCTGTGAGAGTAGCTGGTATGCTAATCTCTCCCAGAGGGTTTTCTTTTACCTTTCTTTTCTTTGATTAAAAGCCTTTTTCTTAATACCTGATTGATTTTTTTCCTTGTTTTTAGATCCAAGGGGGTGGATCTGGATCCATCAGGCGTTGGTGGGAGAAAGGAGGGGGGATGGTTAAATTATCCTTGTTTTAAGATCCAAGGGGTTTGGATCTGTGTTCACCAGGAAATTGGTGAAGTCCCTCAAGACTATTCAGGGAAAAAGGGGGTACTTGGGGGTGGTGGCAGCGATACCAGATCTAAGCTAGTAATTAAGCAAGGAACCTTGACATGGTGAGCAGTGGTGAGGGATTTTTTAGGAACCAAAAGCCAGATTTTTTTTTCCTACTTTGAGATGCTGGGGAAGCAGTAAAGGAGAGATACCCTGAAGGCAAACAGATAAAGGTTTTTCTAACAAGGCTTTGTTAGAAAGGATTCCAGCTGGGCTTAGCTGGAGGGCAATTAACAATTTGCAAAAGACAAGTTACAAACCAGTTTTTCTGGTTTCCTCTCATTCTGAGAAGTCCAGTTAAAAGCTGTGGGTTTTCTTTTCTTTTTTTTTTTTTGCCTCACAAATCAAGATAGCTCAGACAGAACAGGGAAAAATGTCAGGCAAAGAGAAAAAAAACATACAACAACAACTAGAATTAGCCAAACTCCAGGCTGAGGAGAGCCAAAAGGAACATGACAGACAGATGGCCAGAGAAGAGGCTGCCCACAAAAGAGCTATGGAGGAGAGAAAAAGAGATGGAGATCCAGAGGGAGGCCCACAAGCATGCCCTGGAATTAGCAAGGGCTAAGCAGGAGTTACCAGCCAACCCTAACAACCCTTCTCCAGGTACTGTTTCCCATCCCAGAAAATTCCCAACCTACAAGGCAGGTGATGATATTGAGGCCTTCTTAGAAAATTTTGAAAGGGCCTGCCATGGGTACAGCATCCCTACAGACCAGTACATGATAGAGCTGAGGCCACAGCTCAGTGGACCCTTAGCAGAGGTGGCGGCTGAAATGCCTAAGGAACACATGAACGATTATAACTTTTTCAAACCAAGGCCAGAATCAGAATGGGGCTAACACCTGAGCATGCGCATTGGCAGTTCAGAGCCCTAAGGTGGAAACCAGATGTGTCATTTACCCAATACGCCTACCACATTGGAAAGAATTGGGATGCCTGGATATCAGGAGCAAGTGCTAAATCTCTGGAAGAGCTGTCCTTCCTAATGCAAATGGAACAGTTCTTGGAGGGTGTTCCTGAGGAAATAGAAAGGTACATCCTAGATGGGAAGCCCAAAACTGTAACCGAGGCAGGGGAGATTGGAGCCAAATGGGTGGAAGTGGCAGAAAAGAAAAAAACTACTAGTAGTTGGAGCGAATATCAGAGGGGGCAAACCGAAACTAAACCCTATCACCGGGGCCAACCCAAGACCCCACCTACAACCCGAGGAAAGCCCCAGACACCTTATTGTCACACCTCACCAGTCTCCAGCAACCCACCTTGTCCCAGTGACCAGTCAACTGGGTGATGTTTTAAATGTAATGAACTGGGACACATAAAGGCCCACTGCCCCAAGAAACCCAACCGATTACAGTTCATTACACCACAATCACACCAAAGATCCCCAGGCACAGATGCCTCTCAAATACCCTCGGAGCAAAGGGAAACCTTGAGAGTGGGTGGAAAGAAGGTTATTGCGTGGAGAGACACTGGGGCACAAGTGTCAGCTAGCCACCAATCCTTAGTGGACCCCAAATTCATCCACCCAGAGGCCCAAGTGACAATTCACCCATTCATGTCAAAATCTTTAAACTTGCCTGCAGCTGAGTTGCCTGTCCAGTACAAGGGCTGGTCAGGAATGTGGACTTTTGCAGTCTATGACAATTATCCCATCCTCATGCTACTGGAGGAAGACTTGGTCAACCATGTGAAGCTAGCCAAGAGGGTGGGAATGGTCACACGCAGCCAGGCCAAGCAAGCTTCCACACCCATCCCTGTTCCTGAGCCTTCCACCAGGGCCCTGTCTGTGTTATCAGAGACCCAAACAGAAGTGGTGGAACTGGATCCCCTGCCAACAACTGCAACAGCCATAGTGAATCCAGTCCCAGAACCTGAACTGGCAAAGCAACCAGCACCAGAACTGTTGCCAGCACTGACTCCAGCACTTGCAAACCTATCTACAACTCTAGTACTGGAGGGCACCAGCGGGCCTGAACTGGCAGAAGCAGCAGACAACCCTACCTTAGAGGCCCAGCCAGAGCCTGAAATATCACATAGTGCATGTACCTATTGGGTGTCTGGGAAGTGGGTGGGCAAAGCCCGCCCACTGCTAAAGGATCCTCCCCCAGCCTAAGGGGAGGAACCACAGGGCCACAGAACCAACTGAGTGTGGGGGACAACTAATAAAAGAACAGGGACAGGAGTGAGGTCAAAGGGTCAGAAGGAGGGAACCTAACGGGGACACCGAGCAGAGAACCCCGGACAGCGCCCACTGCTCCTCGAAGGCGTCAAGGGAGCCAGTGGACGCCGCCCAGAGGAACTCCGCCCGGATGCGTGATCGGACCATGGAGCGGAAGCAAGCCCCACAGTCACCGGAGTCTCCATCGGCCAACCTCCCCTCCCTGGTCGCGTGGATGGCCTTTTTCGCCAGGGCGAGGAGGAGGTTGACCAGGAGGTCCCGGCACTTCGTGGGGCCACGGATAGGGAGTGCATACAAAAGGAGGTGAGGGGAAAAGTGTAACCAGAAATGTAAGAGGATGTCTGTGAGGAGCCGGTGTAGGGGCTGCAACCTGGCGCACTCTAAGTAAATATGCGCCAGGGTCTCCCTCACGCCGCAGAAGGGGCAGGTGTCCGGGACAGGGGTAAACCACGCCAAGTACACGCCCGTGCTCACGGCCCCATGGAGGAGCCGCCAACTGATATCCCCAGTGGGCCTTGGGACCAGGGTGGAGTAGAGGCTGGCCCACCGGGGCTCCTCACCCTCTAGAGGTGGCAGGAGGTCCCGCCACTTCGTATCAGGGCGGGACACGAGGGTGAGGAAGTGAAGGGTGTGGAGCACGAGCGTGTAGAGCTGTTTCCTCGGTGCGGTTTGGAAACGGACCGGCTGCAGGTCGTGCAGCCGGCTTGTGGAGAAGGGACGGGGGGGCCGGTCGGGCCTACGGGGCAGAGGCCCGATGAAAAGGTCCGGAGGGCTTGGGGTGGGGGGTGGGCGGGGCATGCCCTCCCGCAGGACCCGGTCGAGATAGGCCCGAGCAGCGGGCGGCAAAGCGGCCTCCACCTCCTGGAGTACGCGCCGGGGAGTGCAAGGTCTGGAGAGCCCCATGCGGTGAGCAAGCATCAGGGGATCCAGCCAGCCTCCCCGGTCGTAGTCCAGGAGGTCTCCGACCCTGGTGGCTCCCGCCAGGACCAGCCTCTGGCGCACCGCGGGGGACTCCGCCACCTACACACGAAGCTGGGGATTGTGTAGCAGGGGCTCCGCGAGGAGGTCGGCCCCCTCGGTGGCCGCCACGGACCTGGTCGCAGAGAACAGCTTCCAGGTCCGGAGGAGGTCCTGGTAGAAGACCGGCAGCCCAGAGAGGTCTCACGGAAGACCCCTCGGTTTGAGATAAAGGAGCTGCCGGTCGTATCGGAGCCCTCGGAAGCGGCGCAGGAAGGCGTGCGCCAGGGCTCTCCACGCTGGACTACCCGCACCATAAAGGAGCCTCTGCAGTGCCTGGAGGCGGAAGACGTGGACCTGAGCGCGCAGGCACTTCAGGCCCTGCCCTCCCTCCTCCAGGGGCAGGTGGAGTACCCCTGCAGGGACCCAGTGCAGTCCTGGCCAAAAGAACTCCAGAACCACCTTCCGGAGGTCGGCCAGGAGACCCGGGGCTGGGACCAGGGTGTTGGGCCGGTACCAGAGCATGGACAGGACCAGTTGGTTGAGCACCAGTGCCCTCCCTCGAAGGGAAAGGCACCGGAGGAGTCCTGTCCATTTCCGGAGCCGCTCCGTCACCCTGACCTGCAAACTGTGCCAGTTCTCCGGCAGAGACGGATGCGTGGCGGAAAGATAAATGCTGAGATAGAGCAGCGGACCCGCGCTCCACCCGCGCTCCACCTGCCTGCCACCCGTCCCCGACCACCAGGCCAGAGCTCTTGACCCAGTTGACCCGGGCAGAGGAGGCCGCTGAGTACACCGCCTGGCAGGCCTCCACCCGCGCCAAGTCGCCCGGGTCCTGGACCACGAGGAGCACATCGTCGGCGTACGCCGACAGGACCAGCCGCAGCTCCGGCTCCCGAAGCACCAACCCCGTCAACCTCCTGCGGAGGAGACAGAGGAAGGGCTCGATGGCCAGAGCGTACAGCTGGCCCGAGAGGGGGCACCCCTGCCGCACTCCCCGCCCGAAGCTGACCGGTTCGGTCAGGGTCCAGTTGAGCCTGACCAGACACTCTGCAGAAGCGTACAGCACCTGGAGAAAACCCACAAACTGGGACCCGAAGCCCAACGCTCACAGAGTGCCCGGGACGTACCCGTGGTCCACCCTGTCGAACGCCTTCTCCTGATCCAGGGACAGGAGGGCGAACGACAGACCATCCCTGCACCCAAGCTCTAAGAGATCCTGGACCAGATAGAGGTTATCGAAGATGCTACGGCCCGGGACGGTGTAGGTCTGGTCTGGGTGGATCACGTCCTCCAGCACGGACCCCAGCCGCAGCGAGATGGCCTTGGTGATGATTTTGTAGTCCATGCTGAGGAGCGAGACGGGACGCCAATTCCGTAAATCGCGGAGGTCCCCCTTCTTCGGCAATAAAGCGAGCACAGCTCGCCTGCACGAGAGAGGGAGGACCCCGCCCTGCAAGGACTCGGCCCAGACGCTGGCCAGGTCTGGGCCGAGGACGTCCCAGAACACACGGTAGAACTCCATGGTCAGCCCGTCCATGCCCGGAGACTTGTTGGTGGGCATGCGACGGAAGGCGTCCGAGAACTTGGCCAGAGAGAGAGGCAGCTCTAGCCGGTCCCGGGCGCCCGCGCTGAGCGTTGGGAGCTCGTCCCAAAGCACTCTGCGAGCGGCAGGATCGGTTGGATCCGGGGAGAAAAGGCGCACGTAGAAGGTCCGGGCCCTCTCGCACAGCTCCGCCGGATCCGTGAGGGGGGTGCCGTCCTCCGCCAGAAGGCAGGTGACGTGCTTCTGGGCCCCCCTCCGTTTCTCCAGGGCGTAGAAGAAGCGGGAGCCGCGATCCATCTCCCGAAGGAGGCGGATGCGGGAGCGAACAAAGGCGCCCCGAGCCCGATGGTCCTCGAGGACCCGGAGCTCCTCCCGCTTCTCCTGGCACGCTCCGCACAGGGATGGATCCTCGGGGCTGGCGGCCAGACGCCTCTCCAGCTCTAAGACCTCCCGTTCCAACTGCCCTATCGCCGCATCCCTCCGTCGGCTGACGCCCCGGGTGTAGTCGCGGCAGAAGAGCCGGGCTCGCACCTTCCCCACATCCCACCAGCACCGTGCCGAGGGAAAGGCACGCCGCTGCCCTCGCCAGGCCAGCCAGAACTCCCAGAAGGACGCCACGAAGCCCGGATCCTCCAGCAAGCTGTTGTTGAAGTGCCAGTAGGCCGGCCCCGGCCTCTCCGCACTGAGAGAGTCCGTCATGGTGACGAGGTGGTGGTCGGAAAAAGGGGCCGGCCGGACGCTGGAGGACTGGGCCCGTGAAAGGTGGAATTGCGACATGTAGATGCAGTCCAACCGGGAGTGGCACGACCGATGGGCTCCCACCCGGACATAGGTGAACGTGGAGACATCGTCCGGGTGGTGGTCGTGCCAGACGTCCACCAGGGAGTGATGGCTGACGATCTCCCGGAGGACGTCCATGGCGGCCTGGCTCTGCTCGGTCCCCGAGCGGTCCCGCTCCTCCAGGATGATGTTGAAGTCCCCGCCCAGGACCAGGCATTCACGAGGATCTAGGGAGCCGAGGAAGGTGGACGCCTGCTGATAGAACGGCAACCGCTCCGGGGCGGATGTCGGGGCATAGACATTCACGAGGTTCACCACGAGCCCCTCCAAGCGGACCCGGAGGTGCAGCAGGCGGCCCGGCACAGCCTCGGCAACCCCCAGCACCTCCGGCCGTAGGTCGGGGGAGAACAGGGTAGCCACTCCAGCACTGCGGGTGGTAAGGTGGCTGAAGTAGACCCCGTCCCCCCACTCCAGCCGCCAGCTGGCTTCGGCGGCCGGATCCGTGTGGGTCTCCTGCAGGAAAATCACAGAGTACCCCCTCTCCCGAAGGAAGGAGAGCACCTGGCTCCTGTGGAAACCCACCCTACAGCTCCGGGTGTTCAATGTGGCAAAGATGATGGGCACCATGAGGAGGGCTGGGCGGGGATCCTCTCCAGCAGGGATGCCCACGGCCCCCAGTGGGCCGCGCAGCAAACCGTGACCCACCCCGAAGGTGAGCAAGGAGTCACGGAAGCCGCGGACCCGCTGGTAAGTCGCGGCACCCTGCTTCCCGGTCCTCTTGCCCTCCCCCATGAGGGCCCTCGCGGCTCGGAGGATCTGATGGAAATCCCCCCAGCACTGGAGAGCAAGCGCCACCTTGTTGCGGGAGCACCTGACGTCTTCCAGGAACTCCCGCAGCTCCTCTCGCAGCGTGTGGGGGGGTGAGGCCCCTGGCCCCTGGTGACCCACCAGTGGGGCCTCTGGGACAACCCCGTGGCCCACGGGGACGGGAAGGCAAGGGGCGGACCCCCGACGTGGCGCCCGATGGGCCGGCGCCACACGGTCCGCCACAGAGCCCGGCTCGACGGGGGGCGGCGGAGGGAAGAGTGCAGCCCCTAGGGGGTCGGGACAGTGAAATGTAAAGGCCGCCCTCTGGGGGTCACCCTCCGGGAAAGGGAATGGGACAGCCCCAGGGGCGGCAATAACAGCAGGGGCAGTGGAGGGGACAGGGACGGGGTCAAGGGCAAGGGCGGGGCCGAGGTCAGGGATAGGGACAGAGATGGGATCCGGGACCGCAGGAGCTGAACCGTCAGGAGTGTGCTCCTCACGGCCAGGCGCGGAGGTCAGAGGGGCAGGGAGGGGGTCCCCAGCGATGCCGGGCTCAGGCTCGGTGGTAGGCGCGCTAGCCACGGAATCGGGAGATGTAACACCGTCGGTGGGGCCCCCGCCCGGGAAGGAATTCGGGTGCCCCGCACCACCGAGGGATACCCCTGTGAGCCCGTCTCCCGGCCGTGGGGCACCGGCCGTCACCTCAACGGGCTCGGTGGCCGTCAGCGGGGCGCCAACCACGGCCAGGCAGGGCAGGGAGTCCAGGGGACCCCCGGAGGCGGGAGCGGATGCAGCGGCTAGGAGGAGGGAACACGGGGAGAAGGGAGCTGGGGTGAGGACGGCTAGGTCGAGGCCCGCTGACGGAGGGTCATCCTCCCCCTGGGTAACCGGGGTCAGACCCAGGGCCTCGATATCCTCAAATATGGAAGGGTGCTCACCTCCCACCACCCCGGGGTCCTCCCCGCTGGAGCCGGAGGCAATAAGCGCCCCGACTGTTGCAGGGGGCGCAGGCGGCAATGGAGCAGGGAGAACCAAATCCGAGGCCGCCACAGAGGGGGGTTGCAGAGGAGGGACGGTGGAACCCTCTGGTGCCGCCACGGCTTCTCTGGCTGGAACTGGCAGACGGGCCGACCCCAAGGGCACGGCGAAAGGCTCGGCATCCGTGGCCCCCTTTCTTGTCTTACAGGGGGCTCCCGCATCAGGTGGTAAGAGCAGAGCTCGAGCCTTCCGCTTGCCCCGCCTACCCTGGACCTGGGTCCAGCCCTCCATGGCGTCGCTCACGGGCTGGGTGTCAGGGGTCGGGTCAGAGGGCAGGGTTGGTTGGTCGTGGACCTGGAGGGGCACTGGTGGGACAGCGGGAGGAAGGGAAGATACCCCTTGGGGAGGGCCCTCTCCCACGCCCGGCAATACCCCTGACACACCCTCCTCCACAGGCCCCGCCAGAGTGCAGGCAGCGGAGGCAGGGCCCACCCGCTCGTCTGGGCATGCCGAGGGAGGTACCCCTGCAGCCCGAGCGGGAACAGTGATGGATGGAGGAGGAGGAGGGGCGGCCCTGGGCACCGGGCTGTCAGGGGTGCCGGCGATGACGGGGCCGGCACCCTGCCGGGGCTCGGGGGTCCCGGGCGCTCCTCCGAGCCGAGCCAAGGGGCAGTCCCTCCGGACGTGCCCCGTCGCCCGGCAGAGGTAGCACCGGGCCTCCCCCGTGGAATAGTGCACCCGGTAATGGGCCCCCTGATAGGGGACCAGGAAGGACCCCTCGAGCGCCTCTCCGCCACGTGCCGCCGGCGGCAGTTGAAGCTGCACCTGCCGGCGGAACGAGAGGACGTGACGGAGGGCGGGATCCTTGCAGCCCAAGGGGAGAGGGCTCACCACTGAAATGGGCTTCCCCAGGGTAGAGAGGACAGGCAATAGGGCGGCATTGGGGAGGAAGGGGGGGACAGAGGTCAGGGTGATACGGACCCCCAGGTCCTCCAGCGGCTCCAGGGGGACGAACAAACCCCCCACCGCCAGGCCCTTCTCCACCGCCTCCTGGGCGGCGGCCTCCGAGGCAAGGAAGAAGACGACCTTGCCATACATTTGGAGGCCACCACGATGGCCGTGGGCCCCACCACCCTCGCCAACGCCCGCACGTAGGTCTCCACGTGGGGCGAGGCGGGCACCAGGAGGCAACGGACGCCGTGCTTCCTGGTCAAGGTGGGGAAGGGGCCCCGGCCGCTATAGATGGTAGCGGAGGCGGCGGCCTGGGGAGATGACGAAGCGGCAGGCGGGGGGGCCGCCGCCACCTGAGCGTATGCCCTGGGGGCCGGGGGAGGGGCACCCGCAGAGCTGGTGGAGGGAACAGCGGGGAGGGGCGCCGCGGCCGGTGGTGGGGCCGCGGCAGAGGTGACAGGCTCCGCCATGGAGGGCTTAGGTTTCCTAGCGGGGCCATTTCCCTTCTTCTTGCCCTGGCCCTTCCCGCCAGCCGGAGGGGGTCCCCCAGAAGCAGAGGGGGCGAGGGACGTGGCGGCAGCAGAGGACACCCCTGCACCCGCCGCTGCCGGCGCCGCAGCGAGAGTGGTTGCAGGCGGTCCGGCAGCAGCGGCAGCGGTGGAGACTAGGGGGGTCATTGAGGGAGCAGGGTGGGCGGGGGGGACAGGGGTCATCCCAGGGGTCCCATCCGCTGCGTCCCCCGGCATGACGAGTAGGGAGGGAGGGGAAACACCGGAGAAAGGGAGGGGAGGGGAAGTAGGGCAACCACTCCTCCCCGCTAGGCTGCAGGCAGGGGAGGAGGGTGCCAAAATGGGGGGGGGCAGATAAGGGGCCAAGCAAGGACTCGGGGGCGGGGATCAGTCACTGGACAGGGGAGGGAAAACCGGCTCCTCTAGCCGCACTAGGGGAGGGAAGGGATACAAAAGCAATTGGGGGGTGCAGTGCCAGAGGGGAAAACTCAAATGGGGGGGCACAAGCGCACGAGAAGGGTACAGGCGCATGAGGGGGGGCCGAACAGGGCGAAGGGGCAGTAGGGAAGGGGTTCAACAAGGCTGGGAGTGGGGCAGAGGGACCAAGGGGCCGGTTGCGGGGCTGAGGCAGGACAAACAAGGCTACAAAGGGGGACGGGCGGGGCAGGCAAACAAACTGAAGCTGGGAGTGGATGGGCAAAAGGCTACAGGGGGTAATGGGGCAGGCAACAAGGGGAAAGGCTGGGGGGCCTGACACAGAGGGGAAGGGGTCAGGTTGGGGAGGGGGGGTGGGGGGGTGCATGCACCCACGAGCACTTGTGCAGGGGCTAAAGGTGTGGCTGGCTGCTGCTGGAGGCCCAAACGGTGGAAAAAGGGCGTGGCTGGCCAGGCAAGCAGCTGAGTCCCAGAGGTGGGGACTGAGGCAGATGGTAAGCAGTCCGTGGGGGTGGTGGAGGGCACAACAGTGGTGGTGGGGGTTGGGGGGGCACAGACGGACCAGGAGGCAGGCTCCACGCCACACCCCCTGTGCCCCCACAAACACAGTCTACACCCCCACCACTAGAGCACAGTCAAAGAGTTACTCAGTTTCTGAGGGCCCCCTCCACAGTGGTCTTCAGGGTCTTCCTGTGCGCTCCCCCAGCAGCCGGTGGTCCTCTCAGGCCTCATGCGCCTCCAGGCTCCAGCAGCTCCCCAGGCAAACACAGCTCCAGCAGCAGCGGCTCCTCCTCCAACAACCCAGGTGGCCAGGCAGGAAGGACCCCACGCAGGTGGTAGCAGCGGTGGTGGTGGCGGTGGTGGGGTCCTGGCTTCTCCCTCCGGAGGTGGAGGAGTGGGGGCTGGCCCACAGGGCCCCCCCACCCCTCGCTCAGCAGCAGTCCAGGAGGGGAGCACTCCAGCCAACAGCAACAGCAGCAGCAGCCCAGGAAGGGAGAAGGAGCTCCAGCCAGCCAGGCTGCCAGAGAGGGGGGGGCGGGGGAACGCTCCAGCCATCTATTGGGTGTCTGGGAAGTGGGCAGGCAAAGCCCGCCCACTGCTAAAGGATCCTCCCCCAGCCTAAGGGGAGGAACCACAGGGCCACAGAACCCACGGAGTGCGGGGGACAACTAATAAAAGAACAGGGACAGGAGTGAGGTCAAAGGGTCAGAAGGAGGGAACCTAACGGGGACACCGAGCAGAGAACCCCGGACAGCGCCCACTGCTCCTCGAAGGCGTCAAGGGAGCCAGTGGACGCCGCCCAGAGGAACTCCGCCCGGATGCGTGATCGGACCATGGAGCGGAAGCAAGCCCCACAGTCACCGGAGTCTCCGTCGGCCAACCTCCCCTCCCTGGTCGCGTGGATGGCCTTTTTCGCCAGGGCGAGGAGGAGGTTGACCAGGAGGTCCCGGGACTTCGTGGGGCCACGGATAGGGAGTGCATACAGAAGGAGGTGAGGGGAAAAGTGTAACCAAAAACGCAAGAGGATGGCTGTGAGGAGCCGGTGTAGGGGCTGCAACCTGGCGCACTCTAAGTACACGTGCGCCAGGGTCTCCCTCACGCCGCAGAAGAGGCAGGTGTCCGGGACAGGGGTAAACCGCGCCAAGTACACGCCCGTGCTCACGGCCCCATGGAGGAGCCGCCAACTGATATCCCCAGTGGGCCGTGGGAACGCTCCAGCCATCTATTGGGTATCTGGGAAGTGGGCAGGCAAAGCCCGCCCACTGCTAAAGGATCCTCCCCCAGCCTAAGGGGAGGAACCACAGGGCCACAGAACCCACTGAGTGCGGGGGACAACTAATAAAAGAACAGGGACAGGAGTGAGGTCAAAGGGTCAGAAGGAGGGATCCTAACGGGGACACCGAGCAGAGAACCCTGGACAGCGCCCACTGCTCCTCGAAGGCGTCAAGGGAGCCAGTGGACGCCGCCCAGAGGAACTCCGCCCGGATGCGTGATCGGACCGTGGAGCGGAAGCAAGCCCCACAGTCACCGGAGTCTCCGTCGGCCAACCTCCCCTCCCTGGTCGCGTGGATGGCCTTTTTCGCCAGGGCGAGGAGGAGGTTGACCAGGAGGTCCCGGGACTTCGTGGGGCCACGGATAGGGAGTGCATACAGAAGGAGGTGAGGGGAAAAGTGTAACCAAAAACGCAAGAGGATGGCTGTGAGGAGCCGGTGTAGGGGCTGCAACCTGGCGCACTCTAAGTACACGTGCGCCAGGGTCTCCCTCACGCCGCAGAAGAGGCAGGTGTCCGGGACAGGGGTAAACCGCGCCAAGTACACGCCCGTGCTCACGGCCCCATGGAGGAGCCGCCAACTGATATCCCCAGTGGGCCGTGGGAACGCTCCAGCCATCTATTGGGTATCTGGGAAGTGGGCAGGCAAAGCCCGCCCACTGCTAAAGGATCCTCCCCCAGCCTAAGGGGAGGAACCACAGGGCCACAGAACCCACTGAGTGCGGGGGACAACTAATAAAAGAACAGGGACAGGAGTGAGGTCAAAGGGTCAGAAGGAGGGATCCTAACGGGGACACCGAGCAGAGAACCCTGGACAGCGCCCACTGCTCCTCGAAGGCGTCAAGGGAGCCAGTGGACGCCGCCCAGAGGAACTCCGCCCGGATGCGTGATCGGACCGTGGAGCGGAAGCAAGCCCCACAGTCACCGGAGTCTCCGTCGGCCAACCTCCCCTCCCTGGTCGCGTGGATGGCCTTTTTCGCCAGGGCGAGGAGGAGGTTGACCAGGAGGTCCCGGGACTTCGTGGGGCCACGGATAGGGAGTGCATACAGAAGGAGGTGAGGGGAAAAGTGTAACCAAAAACGCAAGAGGATGGCTGTGAGGAGCCGGTGTAGGGGCTGCAACCTGGCGCACTCTAAGTACACGTGCGCCAGGGTCTCCCTCACGCCGCAGAAGGGGCAGGTGTCCGGGACAGGGGTAAACCGCGCCAAGTACACGCCCGTGCTCACGGCCCCATGGAGGAGCCGCCAACTGATATCCCCAGTGGGCCGTGGGAACGCTCCAGCCATCTATTGGGTGTCTGGGAAGTGGGCAGGCAAAGCCCGCCCACTGCTAAAGGATCCTCCCCCAGCCTAAGGGGAGGAACCACAGGGCCACAGAACCCACTGAGTGCGGGGGACAACCAATAAAAGAACAGGGACAGGAGTGAGGTCAAAGGGTCAGAAGGAGGGAACCTAACGGGGACACCGAGCAGAGAACCCCGGACAGCGCCCACTGCTCCTCGAAGGCGTCAAGGGAGCCAGTGGACGCCGCCCAGAGGAACTCCGCCCGGATGCGTGATCGGACCATGGAGCGGAAGCAAGCCCCACAGTCACCGGAGTCTCCGTCGGCCAACCTCCCCTCCCTGGTCGCGTGGATGGCCTTTTTCGCCAGGGCGAGGAGGAGGTTGACCAGGAGGTCCCGGGACTTCGTGGGGCCACGGATAGGGAGTGCATACAGAAGGAGGTGAGGGGAAAAGTGTAACCAAAAACGCAAGAGGATGGCTGTGAGGAGCCGGTGTAGGGGCTGCAACCTGGCGCACTCTAAGTACACGTGCGCCAGGGTCTCCCTCACGCCGCAGAAGGGGCAGGTGTCCGGGACAGGGGTAAACCGCGCCAAGTACACGCCCGTGCTCACGGCCCCATGGAGGAGCCGCCAACTGATATCCCCAGTGGGCCGTGGGAACGCTCCAGCCATCTATTGGGTATCTGGGAAGTGGGCAGGCAAAGCCCGCCCACTGCTAAAGGATCCTCCCCCAGCCTAAGGGGAGGAACCACAGGGCCACAGAACCCACTGAGTGCGGGGGACAACTAATAAAAGAACAGGGACAGGAGTGAGGTCAAAGGGTCAGAAGGAGGGATCCTAACGGGGACACCGAGCAGAGAACCCCGGACAGCGCCCACTGCTCCTCGAAGGCGTCAAGGGAGCCAGTGGACGCCGCCCAGAGGAACTCCGCCCGGATGCGTGATCGGACCATGGAGCGGAAGCAAGCCCCACAGTCACCGGAGTCTCCGTCGGCCAACCTCCCCTCCCTGGTCGCGTGGATGGCCTTTTTCGCCAGGGCGAGGAGGAGGTTGACCAGGAGGTCCCGGGACTTCGTGGGGCCACGGATAGGGAGTGCATACAGAAGGAGGTGAGGGGAAAAGTGTAACCAAAAACGCAAGAGGATGGCTGTGAGGAGCCGGTGTAGGGGCTGCAACCTGGCGCACTCTATGTACACGTGCGCCAGGGTCTCCCTCACGCCGCAGAAGGGGCAGGTGTCCGGGACAGGGGTAAACCGCGCCAAGTACACGCCCGTGCTCACGGCCCCATGGAGGAGCCGCCAACTGATATCCCCAGTGGGCCGTGGGAACGCTCCAGCCATCTATTGGGTGTCTGGGAAGTGGGCAGGCAAGGCCCGCCCACTGCTAAAGGATCCTCCCCCAGCCTAAGGGGAGGAACCACAGGGCCACAGAACCCACTGAGTGCGGGGGACAACTAATAAAAGAACAGGGACAGGAGTGAGGTCAAAGGGTCAGAAGGAGGGATCCTAACGGGGACACCGAGCAGAGAACCCCGGACAGCGCCCACTGCTCCTCGAAGGCGTCAAGGGAGCCAGTGGACGCCGCCCAGAGGAACTCCGCCCGGATGCGTGATCGGACCATGGAGCGGAAGCAAGCCCCACAGTCACCGGAGTCTCCGTCGGCCAACCTCCCCTCCCTGGTCGCGTGGATGGCCTTTTTCGCCAGGGCGAGGAGGAGGTTGACCAGGAGGTCCCGGGACTTCGTGGGGCCACGGATAGGGAGTGCATACAGAAGGAGGTGAGGGGAAAAGTGTAACCAAAAACGCAAGAGGATGGCTGTGAGGAGCCGGTGTAGGGGCTGCAACCTGGCGCACTCTAAGTACACGTGCGCCAGGGTCTCCCTCACGCCGCAGAAGGGGCAGGTGTCCGGGACAGGGGTAAACCGCGCCAAGTACACGCCCGTGCTCACGGCCCCATGGAGGAGCCGCCAACTGATATCCCCAGTGGGCCGTGGGAACGCTCCAGCCATCTATTGGGTGTCTGGGAAGTGGGCAGGCAAGGCCCCCCCACTGCTAAAGGATCCTCCTTCAGCCTAAGGGGAGGAACCACAGGGCCACAGAACCCACTGAGTGCGGGGGACAACTAATAAAAGAACAGGGACAGGAGTGAGGTCAAAGGGTCAGAAGGAGGGATCCTAACGGGGACACCGAGCAGAGAACCCCGGACAGCGCCCACTGCTCCTCGAAGGCGTCAAGGGAGCCAGTGGACGCCGCCCAGAGGAACTCCGCCCGGATGCGTGATCGGACCATGGAGCGGAAGCAATCCCCACAGTCACCGGAGTCTCCGTCGGCCAACCTCCCCTCCCTGGTCGCGTGGATGGCCTTTTTCGCCAGGGCGAGGAGGAGGTTGACCAGGAGGTCCCGGGACTTCGTGGGGCCACGGATAGGGAGTGCATACAGAAGGAGGTGAGGGGAAAAGTGTAACCAAAAACGCAAGAGGATGGCCGTGAGGAGCCGGTGTAGGGGCTGCAACCTGGCGCACTCTAAGTACACGTGCGCCAGGGTCTCCCTCACGCCGCAGAAGGGGCAGGTGTCCGGGACAGGGGTAAACCGCGCCAAGTACACGCCCGTGCTCACGGCCCCATGGAGGAGCCGCCAACTGATATCCCCAGTGGGCCGTGGGAACGCTCCAGCCAGCAGGGCAGCCCAAGCAGACACAGAGCGCTCCCGGTAGTACGGGTGCTTATGCTTATTCTTATTCTTATTCTGCTTCTGCTTCTGCTCCTGCTCCTGCTCCTGCTCCTGCTCCTGCTCCTGCCCTGAAGGGATGAAAACAGCCCTGGGAAGGGGCTGTGGTTGGAGAAAGCAGCCTTTAGGCTGGGCTGATTGGGGAAGTGGCTGCAGCTGGGGCCACACCCCAAACTGAGCAAAGGGTCCTCATAAGAAGGCCAGAGGAGCTAGAAGCAGTCAGTCTCTCTCTAGCTGTAGAGGGAGATGGGCCTGGCTGCCGGGAGCTGGAGACAAAGTACCTGAGGAGAGCAGGGCTGAGGAGAGGCTCAGGAGCGGGGGCGCTCTAGCCTAGAAAGCCCCAGGCTGAGGCCCAGCATTAGGCTAAAAGGTACTGGGGGTTGCAGAGGGCAGCCCAGGGGTAGGCTAGGGCAGCAGGTCCAAACCCTGTTGCCTATGATGAGTGGCTGATAGTGCAGTCTTCCCCAGTGAACGGGGCTAGATGGAGACTGGGCAGTAGCCGTATAGTGAGGCAAAGTGGGGATAGAGGGTGGGGGTCCCCTGGGAAGGGGAAGTCCTCAGAGAAAGGGGTGACTGCTTGGGGGCAGCACTCCACATAAAAGGGCACCAGGTCCAGGGAGGGACACAGGGCCAGAGGACAGGTGGATCATTGGCCTGCAGAGGGTGCTCCGGAGCTGGAACTGAGCTAATTCCCAGAAGTAACCAGCAGGAGTTGCCACAGGGGTGAGTCCGCACGTCTACAGTGCACCAGTGGAGAGAGGTTCACAATCAACAGAAACAACCCCATCACCTACATTACTTTCAGAGGGACCAAGCCCAAGTCCACAGTCTAAGGAAGAACTGGTGTCTCCAGCATCAAAGGAACAGTTCCAGGCTGAGCAGGAAGCAGATGACAGCCTTCAGAAAGCTTGGGTGGTGGCACAGAGCACCCTACCGCCTCTCAGCTCTTCTAACCGATCCTGGTTTGTTGTAGAACAAGGACTTTTATACAAGGAGACTCTTTCTGGTGGACACCAGGAAGACTGGTGTCCTCAAAGAGAGTTGGTAGTTCTGACTAAGTACTGGATAAAGCTCTTTCTTGAGCTTATACCATGATCATCCCAGTGGTCATTCTGAGGTGAACAGAACCAAGGACCGGTTGGGGAAGTCTTTCCACTGGGAGGGAATGGGCAAAGACATTGCTAATTATGTCTGGTCTTGTGAGGCTGGGCCAAAGAGTGGGAAAGCCCCAAGACCAGGTCAAAGCCCCTCTCCAGCCACTCCCCATAACTGAGGTCCCATTTCAGCGAGTAGCTGTGGATATTCTGGGTCCTTTCCCAAAAAAGACTCCCAGAGGAAAGCAGTACATACTGACTTTCATGGATTTTGCTACCCGATGGCCGGAAGCAGTAGCTCTAAGCAACACCAGAGTTAAAACTGTGTGCCAGGCCTTAGCAGACATTTTTGCCAGGGTAGGTTGACCCTCCGACATCTTTACAGATTCGGGAACTAATTTCCTGGCAGGGACCATGAAAAACCTGTGGGAAACTCATGGGGTGAATCACTTGGTTGCCACCTCTTACCACCATCAAACCAATGGCCTGGTGGAGAGGTTTAATGGAACTTTGGGGGCCATGATATGTAAATTCGTAAATGAACACTCCAATGATTGGGACCTAGTGTTGCAGCAGTTGCTTTTTGCCTACAGGGCTGTACCACATCCCAGTTTAGGGTTTTCACCATTCAAACTTGTGTATGGCCACGAAGTTAAGGGGCCATTACAGTTGGTGAAGCAGCAATGTAAGCAACCTACAAAGCATCCTCCGACACTCTTTAGCCCTTGCTAAAGAAAACCTAAAGGATGCTCAGGGAGAGCAAAAGGCCTGGTATGATAGACATACTAGAGAGTGTTCCTTCAAAGTAGGGGACCAGGTTATGGTCTTAAAGGCGCTACAGTCCCATAAGATGGAAGCATCATGGGAAGGGCCATTCACAGTCCAAGAGTGCCTGGGAGCTGTTAACTATCTCATAGCATTCCCCACCTCAACCCTAAAGCCTAAAGTGTACCATGTTAATTCTGTAAAGCCCTTTTATTCCAAAGACTTAAAGGTTTGTCAGTTTACAGCCCAGGGAGGAGATGACGCTGAGTGGCCTGAAGGTGTCTACTATGAAGGAAAAAGTGACGGTGGCGTGGAAGAGGTGAACCTCTGCGACTCTTGGACGTCTGCAGCGACAGCAGATCAAGGAGCTGTGCACTAACTTTGTACCAATGTTCTCAGCCACCCCAGGACGGACCGAATGGGCATACCGCTCCATTGACACAGGTAATGCTCACCCAATTAGAACCCCACCCTACTGGGTGTCTCCTCATGCCCAAGCTGCTATAGAACAGGAGATCCAAAGCATGCTACAGATGGGTATAATCCGCCCCTCTAACAGTGCATGGGCATCTCCAGTGGTTCTAGTTCGCAAACCAGATGGGGAAATACGCTTTTGCATGGACTACCGTAAGCTAAATGCTGTATCTCGTAATGACAACTATCCAATGCCATGCACCGATGAGTTATTGGAGAAATTGGGATGTGCCCAGTTCATCTCTACATTAGACTTAACCAAGGGGTACTGGCAAGTACCGCTAGATGAACCCACCAAGGAAAGATCAGCCTTCATCACCCATGCAGGGGTGTATGAATTTAATGTGCTTCCCTTCGGGCTGCGAAATTTAATGTGCTTCCCTTCGGGCTTCCCTTCGGGCTGCGAAATGCACCCACCACCTTCCAAAGACTTGTAGATGGTCTCCTAGCAGGATTGGGAGAATCTGCAGTTGCCTCGATGATGTGGCCATTTGTTTTGATTCATGGGCAGAACACCTGGAGCACCTGGAAAAAGTCTTCAAGAGCATCAGGCAGGCAGGACTAACTGTTAAAGCTAAAAAGTGTCAAATAGGCCAAAACAGAGTGACTTACCTTGGACACCAGGTGGGTCAAGGAACGATAAATCCCCTACAGGCCAAAAGTGGCCTGTCCCAAAGTCAAAGAAACAGGTCTAATCCTTCTTAGGCTTGGCTGGATATTACAGGCGATTTGTACCACACTACATCCAACTCGCTGCCCTACTAACAGACCTGACCAGAAAGACACAGCCAAATGCAGTTAAGTGGACTGATGAGTGTCAGAAGGCCTTTAACCAGCTTAAGGCAACACTCATGTCTGACCCTGTGCTAAGGGCCCCAGACTTTGACAAACCATTCCTAGTAACCACAGAAGCATCTGAGCATGGTGTAGAAGCAGTTTTAATGCAGGAAGGACCGGATCAAGAATTTCATCCTGTCGTGTTTCTCAGCAAGAAACTGTCTGAGAGGGGAAGCCACTGGTCAGTCATTGAAAAAGAATGCTACGCCATTGTGTATGCCTTGGAAAAGCTACGCCCATACGTTTGGGGACGGCGTTTCCAGCTACAAACCTACCATGCTGCGCTAAAGTGGCTTCATACTGCCAAGGGAAACAACAGAAAACTTCTTCGATGGAGTTTAGCTCTCCAAGATTTTGATTTTGAAATTCAACACATTTCAGGAGCTTCTAACAAAGTAGCTGATGCACTCTCCAGTGAAAGTTTCCCAGAGTTAACTGGTTAAATTGTCCTTGGAATGTGAAAAATATTGTACTTCTACATAATTAGTAGTATATGTAAAGGTGCATGTGTTTTATTAATCTGTTTATTCTAAAGTTCTAGGAAGAAATCACCGCCAGTGTGGTTCCACACTGTCTGAGACTCGGGGGTGGGGAGGGGGGGTCGTGTCATAAACCGGTGGTTAAGGGTTAATGCCTCTTTTACCTGTAAAGAGTTAAAAAGTTCACCTAGCCTACCTAACACCTGACCAGAGGAACCAATGGGGGAACGAGATGTTTCAAAAGGAAGGAGGGAACTTTTTCCTTTGTTGAGAGTTTCAGTTTCAGCCGGAGTGAAAAAGATCAAGGAACCAGCCTCTTATCAGAGTAGTAAGTTTTAGAAAGGGATAAATAGGTTTATGTTTATTTTCTTTGTAACTTGTCTTGGTACCATTAAGGGAATTATCAAAAATTGGGTATTTGTTTAATTAAATTTGTGTCCAGGGGAACATCCTCTGTTTTGAATCTGTCTGTGAGAGTTGCTGGTATGCTAATCTCTCTCAGAGGGTTTTCTTTTACCTTTCTTTTCTTTGATTAAAAGCCTTTTTCTTAATACCTGATTGATTTTTTTTCCTTGTTTTTAGAGGTGGGTGGATCTGGATCCATCAGGCGTTGGTGGGAGAAAGGAGGGGGGATGGTTAAATTCTCCTTGTTTTAAGATCCAAGGGGTTTGAAGTCCCTCAAGACTATTCAGGGAAAAAGGAGGTACTTGGGGGTGGTGGCAGCGATACCAGATCTAAACTATTAATTAAGCTTAGAAGTGTCCATGCAGGTCCCCACATCTGAACCCTAAAGTTCAGAGTGGGGAAGGAACCTTGACAGCTGCATAAGTAGGGGCATTGCCAGCAGATTGTGGGACGTGACCATTCCCCTCTATTTGACATTGGTGAGATCTCATCTAAAGTACTATGTCCAGTTTTGGGCCCCACACTACAAGAAGGATGTGGAAAATTGGAAAGAGTCCAGCGGAGGGCAACAAAAATGATGAGGGGGCTGAAACACATGACTTATGAGGAGAGGCTGAGGGAACTGGGATTGTTTAGTCTGTGGAAGAGAAGAGTGGGGGTGAGAGGTTTGATAGCTGCTTTCAACTACCTGAAAGGGGGTTCCAAAGAGGATGGATCTAGACTGTTTTCAGTGGTACCAGATGACGGAACAAGGAGTAATGGTCTCAAGTTGCAGTAGGGGAGGTTTAGGTTGGATATTGGAAAAACCTATTTCACTAGGAGGGTGGTGAAGCACTGGAATGGGTTACCTAGTGAGGTGATGGAAGCTCTTTCTTTAGAGGTTTTTAAGGTCAAGCTTGACAAAGGCCTGGCTGGTATGATTTAGTTGGGAATTGGTTCTCCTTTGAGTAGGGGGTTGGACTAGGTGACCTCCTGAGGTCCCTTACAACCTTGATATTCTGATTTACTATATGTTTTGTCATAAACAGATAGTTAAGGGTTAATGTCTCTTTCACCTGTTAAGGGTTAACAAACAGTGAACCTGGAATACCTGACCAGAGGACCAATCAGGAGACAAGATACTTTCAAATCTCGGTGGAGGGAAGTCTTTGTTTGTGTGTTCCTTCTTTGTCCGTGTTCTTTCTGGGGTCTGAGAGGGACCAGATGTGTAAGCAGATTCCTCCAATCTTTCTGAAAAAATCTATTCTGTTCTAATTTTAGTAAGTTCCAGGAAAAAGGCGAGTTTAGTCTTTTGATTGTTTTCTGTATTTGCAAATGTGTATTTTGCTGGAAGTATTTTAAATTGTATTTTGCTGGGGGAAGGCTTCTCTCTAGTGTCTATAAGCTGAAAGACCCTGTAATATACCATCTTGAATTTACAGAGATGATCTTTACTCTTTCTTTTATTAAAAGTTTTCTTTTTAAAAGACCTGATTGATTTTCCCCTTGTTAAGGCTCAAAGGAAATTGAGTCGGTACTCACCAGGGAATTGGTGGGAGAGAGGAGGGGTGGAGGTGGAATTCCTCTGTTTTAAAATTCAAGGACTTTGAATCACAGTCATCTTCCAGGGTAACCCAGGGAGGGGAAGCCTGGGAGAGGCAACAGTGGGGGAAAGGGTTTACTTTCCTTGTGTCAAGATCCAGGGGATCTGGGTCTTGGGGTCTCCAGGGAAGGTTTTGGGGGGACTAGAGTGTACCAGGTACTGTAAGTCCTGGTTGCTGGCAACCTATTAAATCTAAGCTGGTAATTAAGCTTAGAGGAGTTCATGCTGGTACCCTATCTTTTGGACTCTAAGATTCAGATTGGGGATTTACACCATGACATGTTTGCATAATCCCTAGTGCAATAAGGGGGGCAGTCTCAGTTGGGGCCTCTAAGCTTTTCTGTAACACATTGTTAGTAATATGTTTCAGTATTTTTTCTGTTTGAAGCTGATAAATATACAGCACTGCCTCGAATATATTAAATAAGAGTTCTTCAAAGGGGGAGGCTGATCTCCTTATTGATCTCTTCCAGGTGTCCTAAGTGAGTGTGGTAATCATCTTGATGCAGAAAAAGCCCCTTCTCTAGAAGTGCCTTCCTCTGTGACTAAGTCTCTACAGTCTTTCCCCAGTCCTGGGGACTGGCTCTTATGGGAACTATTTCACAGAGGCTTTTCTGGGGTCTGGTCCTCTAACTGTGGCAGAGACAAGCTGCTGCAGCCATTAAGTGGCCATTTTGCAAGAGAATGCTGCTGTTTGCATCTCCCTGCCATCCAGCTGGTAAGTGTTCTTAGCTCCTGCTGGCTTTTTGCTTTCTTATTTTGGCAGAGATGCCACACCCCGACAGGCTCTGTCTTCACAAATATTAATGCACCTACGTAACTTATCTCATGTGTGCAGTCTCAATAACTCTATACAAGAAAGCCAAAGGTAACTGGAAAAATATTTAACTCTCCTTTCTTATTGTTTTCATTAAGGACTTAGTAAATGTAGGCTCATTATTTGTGCTGAGAATGTTCTCTGGATGGCCTTTACATGGTTCTTAAATGGAAATGGGATAGTGTGAAAGGAAAACAGAAAGGTTGTCCCTGTCCATGTGTTTAAAAGATGCTGCTAAAAAGGCCCTGTGTTCCCTGAGGGTATGTGGGGTGTACTCATCCACATCCCATGTTCTTCTGGAGAGACTTTCACTATTTCTTTTTCAGTGTTTCCCATCAGAAGCCAAACCATTCCTGTACTTCAAAGCAAAGAACCTTAGGACCAAGGTTTCATAAAACTTCATAAGAAACAGAGAGCCAATACACCACTCTTGGTACTACTTGTAAAAATAAAACTAAAATAGTACCATTGAGCACCCCTTACAATGTAACCCACTGATGAATGTATGTTCCCCTCTGTGCCTGATCCCCAGGAGATGTGAGGCTGTTCACAGACTCATAGGTGGAGCTTTGGATCAAGTTGTAGCAGCCCAGGATTTGGATCTGGCAGTCCCTTGTTCAATCCTGTGTGTGTTGGTCCAAATGTCTGCTATCACAATAGCGCCTGCATCCAAGGATTTTAAAGTGCTTCAGGTGTATTCGTTGATTAAGCCTCACAACATCCCGGGTATGCTAGGAAGTAGTATTTAGTAATAATTGCTAGGGAGATTAATAAGTGAGGCATGGAGAGAGTCTATTAAAACTGTGATCCCTTGACTTCCAATCCTATGCTATAACAATTAGATAATGTTGCTTTTGCAGTGAAAAATCCTGTACTGAAGGGCTCATTTTAGCAGGCATCTTGTTTCTCTCTCCTCTCCCAGGAAAGCTCTGTCTGAGGGCTTTCAGAATCACTACCTATAAAAACATACCGATTTCACTCAAAAATGTCTCCTTTGACTGACAAGTTTGAGGCTGCATCAATAAAATCAAATGATCTGGATGAATTTGTGACTAAGTTGGGGCAATAGCTGGATGAAGTGACAGTGTCCACAGTACTAGAGGTCTCTTTGGAAAATTTATGTCTATATTACCAATGAAATAAGAAGGTGGCCTGAAATTTTGGTAATAGGAAAAATATAGCTCTCCCAAGAAAGACCTGTTCATTGCACATCTTCAGCAGTAGCCATTGTAATCACCTTGTAAGGGTGTCTTCTTGACAAGTTAACCTGGATCCAGGATTTTCTTGGGAACCTGAAGGGGGTTTAATGTGCAGGGATTATTTTTAAAGAAAAGGAAACTGACAGGCCCCGGACTTGAGAGGCATATGGCTAGCTTTATGCCACCTTTACATCCTGCTGATTGTTGAGCAGGACAGGGGTTGGGTCAGCCTTTGGCACAATTTAAAGCTATCTCGCGCTTGCTGTGAGCTGTGCCTGTGGCTCAAAGAGGCTGTGCCACCAGCTAGAGATTACTGTGATGCTCAGTTTTCCACTTTTCCTGCCACACACTCTCCACAGCTCCTGTGCTGACAGGTGGGGTGATCTAAGGCTGGTGTTGTCTTCTTTGCCAAGTGAGGGAATCTTTAACTTGCAGTCAAGGTGGCTTTATGGTCCCTTTGTGACGAGGGCTAGGAGACACTCTGGCAATAGAAATAAGGTTGTGGTCAAGAATATGGCCCACAATCTGAATTGAAACTATATCCACTTTCAGCTGTAATATTTACAGAGGCACCAACAAATTCATTCTGTTCTTTTCCAGTCTTGCCTGCATTCAGTAGACAGTTACTCCTGCATTAAGTTTGCATCTTGTACCACTGTAACAGGAAAAGATGAGAGCAGGATACAGAGGAAACTTCTGCCAATTTCCCCTTTAAGAGAGTTGCTTATGCTGTACTAAAGAGTTTGGGGCAGTTATGATTTGATATCTGAGCTCTCTGTAAAAACCAATGGTCAGACCTAGGCCCAGGAGGATGCTGGGATACGTGATTTCCATGATATCTGGATCCAAGCCTTTTAGGTTTTCCTCTTAACACAAAAGAGGATTACAGAGATTACAGATCCAGACTAACACGGCTACCCCTCTGATACTTAATGCAAAATGTTAGAGATGCTAAACTGAAAATTGACTACTCCCCATATGCAGTCATTCCCCCCCATAACACAGGTGAATTTATAGTACTTAATGTACAGTGCTTGTCCATGTTAATGTCAAAACCACTCTTATGATACAAACGGTCACTATATGCTACCCTGTGATATTTCTCAAGAAATCTGTTTCACAATAAAGGGCTAGACTTTGCTCTCAGCGACACCCATATAAACCTGGAGTAACTCTTCGTACAGTTGACATTAATAGTATGTGACTATACACTTATTCCAAGGCTCTGAGACATAATTTATGGATGTCATCTCTGTCCAAAAGTTCATACAAAACTCAAAGGCCTAGGAAGCGGTTCTAATTTCTTATTCTGTATATTTCTTGTCTTTGCACCATTCACTCATTCCTTTCCACTGGGTGAATACACTCATTTTATAGAGTCATTCTTACTCTTTCTCAATGACTATTTTAAGTGTTTCTTACAAACTCAAACAGCTTATACAGGAGAGATTCCCACCTCAGAATGCCTCTCCTGTTGCTCAGTGGAGAGGGTGCTCACCCACAATGTGTTCTGTGTTCAAATACCTGCTCTGAATTAGGTAGAGGAGGATCTTGGAGCTGGATCTCCCACATTCCCAGGATCTGCTCCAGCCCCGGGGTTATTGGGTGTGAGGGTCAGAACCACCACCACTGTGTTTTGTGCACAGCTACACTGGTAGTTATGTTCTTAGATGACCTCAGAGCATGTTGACTGGATCTCACTGTGGATGCTCAAGTCCCCCATGTGAATCTAGCCCCAAAGAAGAAGAAGCTTCATGAGGAAAACACCTGCAGCAGGTCTTCAGCTACCATTCCACTGCACTTTTTTTCCTCTTGCATCACAGCTTTAACCCACTGCCCCAGCACACCACAGAGCTGGAAGTATTAGTTCCTTGAATAAGCCATTGAACACCATGAATGTTCCCACTGTATCACAATTACAGAAATACAGGCACTAAGTGAGTTTATGCTGATCCACTGGGAACATTTTTAGAAAGTGTAATAGCCCTGAAAATTTCTCATTTCTAACCTGTCATGGGGTTGCCTAGAGGCTGCTCATTTTGCTGCACTATAAAGCATGTAGGGAATCAGTAATCTGGTTCAAGACATCATTAAAATCTTCTTTTTAGGCAGTAATAGTCACATGCCATATAGGTCACTGGGTCCATTTCCTGCTGCACTTACAGTGAGAACACAGCAATGTATTCCAGGCCTTGAAATCCTTCTGATCTAATTAGAAGGGCTTACAAAAACTCATGTAGAGATTGTGAAATGTTCAATGGAAGGAATAAAGAAAACACAAATCTAATGTTTAAATCTGGGCATATTGCATATGCAAAAGAGTCATAAAATATGGATTTTGTTAATAACATTAGATATATCATTGGTGATTATACAGGCTTGATCCCCTGATACACAAATAGAGGCAGTTCCTATGCTTCATAGGGTATGTCTACACTTACGGCAGCATGTAGAGCACATACACTGCATGCTCTCCTCCCTAGCACAGGTATAAATAGCTCTGTAGACAGTGAGGCACTACCTATGTGTATTAAGACACCCACCTGAGCCTTAGGGAATGTCCCCTACATGCCCAAGAAGTGTCTCTTATGTCTACATTGCTGATTTTAGCAGTGTAGTGTCTTCCTATTGCCAGGACCGGCGCTAGGGGTTTTAGCGCCCTAGGCGCACTGCAATTTTGCCTCCCCGCACGCTGGTCTCACGGCTCTGGTGGAGCTGCCGCAGTCGTGCCTGCGGGAGGTCCACTGGCGCCGCGAGAGCAGCCGACCGTCCGCAGGCACCACTGCGGCAGCTCCACCAGAGCCGCGGACCCTCCGCAGGCACCATTGCGGTAGGTCCACCGGAGCCGCCTGCCGCCCCCTCCGGCAAAATGCCTCCCACCAATAATCCTGGCGCCCTAGGCAATTGCCTAGGCTGCCTAAATGCAAGTGCTGGCCCTGCCTATTGCCCCACTGTTGGAGGGAAAGACTCCAGCAGTGAGGAAGGGCTCTGGCAGGGAGGAGGCAGCACAGAAAGGCTCTGCTGCCTCCCCACTGCCTCCTCCCTGCATCACTGCTGCATGGAGCTACACACCAGAGTTTGAATGAGGTATGCTTTTCCCTGTGGCATGTAGCTACACGTACCCTTTATGCTGCCAGAAGTGTAGACAAGGCCACAGAAGAAGAGTTTTCAAACAGTCTGAACTAATTCTAGTTTAATAGCCCTAGGGTGACCAGAGGGCAAGTAAGAAAAATGAGGGTGGGGGGTAATAGGATCCCATATTAAAAAAAAGCCCCAAATATCAGGACTGTCCCTATAAAATCGGGACATCTGGTCACCCTAACTAGCCCCAACCTCTTGGAGCTTTATCCTGCGAAGTGTTGAGCCCTGTGGACTGGATCCAGCAAAGTACATAAAACATGCTTACCATGACGCATTTGAGAAGTCCCATTCACTTCAGTGGCATTACTCACGTGTGTAAAGTTAAGATCATTCTTAAGAGCATTGCTGGGTGAGGCCTAAAGTGTTCATCACCTTGAGGATCTAGCCCAGGGGTCGGCAACCTTTCAGAAGCGGTGTGCCGAGTCTTCATTTATTCACTCTAATTTAAAGTTTCACGTGCTAGTCATTTTAACATTTTTAGAAGGTCTCTTTCTAAAAGTCTATAATACATAACTAAACTATTATTGTACATAAAGTAAATAAGGTTTTTAAAATGTTTAAGAAGCTTCATTTAAAATTAAATTAAAATGCAGAGCCCCCAGGACCTGGGCAGTGTGAGTGCCACTGAAAATGAGCTTGCGTTCCGCCTTTGGCACGCGTGCCATAAGTTGCCTACCCCTGATCTAGCCCTTGGTGCATTTGTGGAGGAAAGTAATTTTACAGTATGGTTTAAATAGATTGAAAATGTTAATGCTCTAAAAATAGACTCCTGTATTATATGATACAGTGTTCAGTGGTGGAAGAACAGAAAGATGGGTCCCTTCCCTCAAATTCTGATGAGTGTAACACTTATTTGTACACCTCAAGTGTGCCAATTCAACTGTTCAATACTTCAGAACATTTAATTCTGCTCCATTCCCTTCCCTCTGCACCCTGCATCCAGCCCTGTTCCCCTCTCCCTCTTTTCCCCTCAGCCAGTCCTGGTCCTCTTCCTTGTCCTGTGTTCCCCACATACAGGATTGCTGCCCACCTTCCCCATTCCACATCCAATCTTACTTCCACCAGCAGTCCAGCCCTGCTCCCCCTCCTGTACCTGGGGTCTCTGGGCGGGAGTTGCCATCGCATCCTGCAGTGGGCAGGAGCACACACACCAGGTGACCCTGTTCCAGTGATGGTGGGGCACACACTCCCCCTCTTCCTATCGCTCCCTTGTGGCTGCAGTTCCCTGCTAGGCCAGAAAAGGTGAACAGCCTGGCCTGCTCCTCATGGCCTAAATAAGTCCTTGCCCCTCCCTGCTGGCTCAAGGCTTCCTGTCAGTCACTGGTGCTGAGAGAAGCTGTCGCAGGTTCTGGTACGAGGGCCCGGATGGCAGAGTGGGACTGAGGTGCACATCTGGGCCTCATTTCTGTGGATGCAGTTGTACCACTGAACTCTGCCTAGAGCCACCAGTACTCCTGGGCTCCTCTGAGTTAGATGGGCCCCTGTGTACCTGCAGCGGCAGCGGACAGATTAGAGAACTAGCCTAAACAACCACTCTTGATGGGAAATCCAACTGATATTAAGAAAGGAGTTGATTAGCGGTTTCAGTATAACTGTACAGAAAGGTAGTCAAACACCCCCTCTGTGAGCTGACAACTTAAGAGAAAGTTCTGTTGCTAGGGAGACTGCAACCACAAAGTATCCTGCTAATTCATGTTTTTATTTTAAACAAGAAATGTTGATTAATGAATAGATTTAATAGATTCTTTTCATTCTCTGGTCCTGTATCAATGATAGATCAAATCCTGGGAGCTACTCTAATTTGTGCTGGAGCACCAGTTGGACATAAAGCTGCCCCAGGATTGCAGAGTGACTACAAAGATAATGTAAAGATGTGCTGGGCACTCCTCAGCTGGAACCATGGATCAGGGCCAGAAGCTTGAACTGAGGGGGTTTTAAGAGGAAGAATTTATCTTTTGTTTTTTCCTTCTGGTACGGTAACATAAAGACTTAAATTAAACGTAATGCCCCCAAACAATCTCCTTCACTCACACAAGAGTCCCACAATAGATGCTATTAGCCTTCAGCATACAGAAACTATTCTAGTATGTTTGTACTGTCAATATGAATTGCATCTTGCCAGTTCATGTGCCATTCTTCGTGGAGTAGATGATTCACTCTTTGATGTATAGAGACAGATGACTCTTCCGTATCCTGCCCCTCACAGATGCATGATCTGTACTTTGTCGGTCAAATTTGAAAAAATAGGCAATGAGGCTCAGCTCCTGCAATGTGGACACCTGTCAGACCCACATTGAGCCCCATAGACTTCAATGGAACACTGGGGGATGGGGGGCACAGGTGTCTGCCCCAGTGCATCTCATTGTAGGGTTTGGGGCCTTAATTTGCAAAATATGAGAGTGGTGGTTTGTCGATAACTATACATGCCAAATATGCTGTTGCAACCATGCAATGGATGGTTGCATGAAGAACAATGTGCTTTGCATGCACAAAACCAGCTCCTGAAGTACTTACTCTGTGAAAAACCCATGGACCTCAATACGAATCTTGTTTAGTTAAGAAGAAGTAAGAGCTATGCCATTTGTAACGCACTGTCCCAATTATGCTGCTACATATGTGTATAAATTAGCAACCTAGTTTTGGCCTTAAGGGTTTGATCCTCCACCTACAGAAGCCAGTGACAAAAATCCTATTGACTTCAGTGGTGCAGGATCAGGCCCTAAATAAAAAACTCTGGAAGTTATGAGTGGGATTCATAAGGCGGATTTAGGCACCTAACTACCATGCTAGGTGCCCGAGTCCAACATTTAGTGCCATTGGCATTCACAAATCCACTGTTCAGTGGCCACGTAACCCTGCATTTGCCAAAATCTCTAAGCTCCTTGGTTTTTGCTGTTGAAATTCCTAACTTGCCTGCATTTCTGTGGCTGGACATGTGCACAGCCAAATCCTGACACTGATCAGTGGCTCGATACCTAACTCACACCTAAGCCCTTGCAAGATTCACAGACTAGGTGTTCCCCCATCTATCTTTCCTTTGCGGCCTATCTGGTAGACATGCTCAGAGCACACACTTCAGAGCATGGCTACACTTGCAGATGTAGAGCGCTTTGAGTTAAACCCGCCTTCACAGAGCACAGTAGGGAAAGCATTGCAATCTGTTCACATTGATAGCTTCAAGCGCACTGGCGTGGCCACATTTGGCGTCCCCAGCAACATTGGGAGTGGTGCATTATGGGCAGCTATCCCAGCATACAAGTGGCTGCAATGTGCTTTTAAAATGGGAGAGGTGGAGTGGAGTGTGACAGGAAGTGTGTTGTGTATATGTGAGAGGAGAGAGAGTGGGTTTTGGGGTGGCTGAGAGCATGTCAGCATGGTGTCTTGTAAGTTCAGACAGAAACAGACCTCCCCCTCCTCCCCACCTCTCTCTCTCACACACAGCATTCCACAGCAATGGCTTGCATGCTGGCTGTCAGAAACAGAGCTCTGAAAGGGCATTTCTGCATTCCTACAGCAGTTCAAAATAATGACAAGAGTGGCCACTTTACTTGAGGGGATTATGGGACATTTCTGGAGGCCGATCAGAGCACAGTAATGCAACACCTCATTCACACTGATGCCCGGGCGTTGGAGCCAAGGTGCAGCAAACGTTATTCCTCTCATTGAGGTGGAGTACCAGCAGCGCTGTAGCTGTGGAGTCAGAGCGCTCTATGTGCCTTGCCAGTGTGGACGGGGAGTGACCTAGGGCACCCAGGGCTCCTTTATTGTGCTGTAACTCACAAGTGTAGCCAAGCCCTTAGTCTCTCCTGTTGAAGCTGGTCCACATTGTAGAAGTAATTGAATAGTCATTGGGCTGGAAAGAGTGACTCAGAATGATTCCAAACCCCAGTGGTTAGGGTGCTCATCCGGCAGGTTGGAGAGCCAGGTTCTGGTCCCCCTGCTTCAATGAATGTTTAATTATTTAGACATAGTAGAATGGCTTCAAAAGGAGAGCTTGAGAGATCACGGCCCAGTGGTTAAGGCCCTCCCCTGAAAGGGGGGAAGTCCTAAGTTCAAGTCTTTGCTCCATGACAAGCAGAAGAGAGACTTGAACTGGGGTCTCTAATCACAGGGGTAATGGTTGGGAGAGAGTGGGAGGGCTCGTCTACCTTAGTTTTTCTTGACAAAGGATTAACCTGGCTGATTTAGGCACCTAACTCCAGGACAGAGCTCATAGCTGTGAATCCCAAATGGAGATGGGCATTTAACTCCCACTGAGAAGTGGAGCTTAGGTCACACTCCTCTCCTGAGCATTTCCTATTGGCTAGTTAGGCGTCTCCCTGCTCTGTGCCAGCTTCAGTGAATCCCATTCTTAGGCACCTCATTCTCTCATGCATTGGATAGGGAGTCTGGGCACCTAACTCAGGGCTGTGAATTCTACCTGGCACCAGGCAGTGCAGTGCTCAGCAGGACAACACTCAAGTTCCCCTTGTGAATCGCACCCTACAGTCTTTATTCTTCCCATGTAACATTCATGAAAACGCAATAAACTGATTTAAAATTGATAAGAGGGGAAACAAAAGAGGCCATGACGTGACACAACAATGTTGAAGAAGTACACTCCGCATGCGTGAAAGTGATGAAAACTATTTAAGATATGAATCAATGGACTGGGAGCTTTGTGAGAAGGCTTAAATAACTCTCTCATTAAATACAGCAAAATTAGTATAAAAGCAACTATAGCAGGCTGCAAAACTGTTGTGTCATATAATAAAATAAATAATAATAATAATAAAATGGATGCAGTACAATGTTAAACCAACTGCATGTAGATAGCAGAAGGGTTGCAATGCATAATAAAAAGTTTAAGGCAAAACAGAATGACCACAGCATCAGAATAGACAGAATATATGGTGACATTTTGTACCAAACCGAATATAGCCCAGGGAATCAGATGAAGAAATTTGGAGTGAAAGTGATGAAGGATCAGGTATGCTTCAGAATTGTCCACATTCTTTTGTCTTTCCTCAGCTGTCAGCAATAATCTGGGGGAAAAAATTCTGCTCGTGATATCATTTTCAAACCAATTATTGTACATCTGGTAATGTCACTACTTAAAGCCTAGCTACTGAACCCTTAGAATATTTCTGTGTCACTGCAAGCCTCATTTCTTCAGGAGGGTTTTGAGAATTCGGATCACACTTGCTTTGGTGATAGGTGTGTGCAATTTATTGCACGCAGGTAGAATTCTAAGTTCTGGGCTGGATTCTATTTTCAAGCTAGTATAACCCCATTGGCTTTAGTGAAGTTTCCGTTGTTTTTCAATGATGTCAGTGAGAGGGGGACCAGGCCCTCTCTCCCCCCTGTTCCCACAATTCTGCACCACTGGAATCTTTCACGCTGTGTGTAAGTAAATCCTAGCGTGTTGCATGCTGCTAATCTGAATATTTTTCCTACATGAGGAAGTGGAAATTAGTAATCAGGCTGATTTGGACACCTTCCTACTCCTTTTAGTCATTACGTCTGAAACATTACCACTAAGTGCAAATATAAGTTTCATCTGTATACAGCTCACCACATACAGATCTGAGAAACTGTGAGCTTAACCACAAAAGCAAGTTTTTGGTTTGAGAAAGAAAGAGTGCGTTCTGTTAAGCATTTATGCTAACAGAGGCCAATCGAGTTATAATTGGCTCTGATTGGCACCCCCACAAGTAATAATGTTCTTGAAGACACTCACAAAGGTGTGAAATTCTTTCCTGCCTTTGAAACATCAAAGAAAATTAAAGCAATTACTTCCAATCTGATTCATAATCTCAAATGCCTTTCTGGCCATAAGTGAGGGCAAAAAAACCTCCAAACACCCAGTACCACTGGGGACAGAAAGTAAATCGAGTAGCAGAATGATCGCTATAAGCAATGGTAAGTATAAAACTGAATTCCACTCAATTTAATTATTTTTAAATAAAACTATTCCCACCATAGCACTCAAATCATCCATATTTTAAATCTAAATGCACTTTTCCTCACCCATTACCCACATAGGTTAATGTTAGCACACGTGACCTTCAGAACTATGGAGTCATGTAGAAGAATACATGGGATATGCCACTGCAGTATTGCTATAAGTAGTTGTTACATTATTCCTGTGTGCATGTGTTAACATAGCCAGGGGTGATCTTTGTACATCCTCACACTGCTCAGATCTTTGATATCCTTCATTCCTTCTCTGCTGCTGAAGTATATTTTTAGCTGGGCTGAAGAAACCCAGCCTCCCATTTTTGTGAATTTCCACCTGTTGTTTTTTCCCTCTTCAAAATGAATTGCAGGTCCAAGTTTTCACCTCCCCCCTCTTTGATTTATACCAGCAATTAACCACAGGTACTCTGATTTGTGCTGACAATTCCACTGCAGGTACAAAAATAAAAAAGTCCCTATATGAAAGAGAGGCTGCCACCCTTCTGAAAATGTGCCTCTGTATATTCAAAAATACCACAAAAACAAAAAAGACCAAATGCTACTAGTTGCTTTGGGAATGCAAGACAGGAAGGCAATAGGAGAGAGGAAAACTGGTTTTAAAAGGAAAGAAAAATTCTAAACAAAAAGTTGTAACAATTAGCAGAGGAGCTCTTCAAAAAGGTTTTAAAAGCTGTTAAAAATATCAGCATGATTTAAAACCTTTTGAAGAACCTTCAGTCCATTCTTATCTTATCTTGCTACTACCTTTTCTTGTTCATTGTATGTTGCAGCCCAAACAATGCCCTGGGGTGCTAACACATGCTTGGTTTGTATCTTCTCTCAATTGGATGCTGCTGCTGACATCAGATACAGATCTGAACGTTTCCTGGAAAGAGATTCCAGTCCTTCATTTCAAAGATCCATCACTAAGTCGTGAAGCACTAGTAATGGTTTTTCTTTCTTCTAAAAATCCCATTTACTTTCTGTTTCTTATAGTTTGACAAAGATTTAGCAGCAAGCTGGTGAATCCATGTAGCCCATTTAACAAATGCAGGCTTGGTGAAAACTCAAGGTCATGACTGTTCTGAACAAAAATAGTGGCATAGGAGATAAGAGCTCACTTCTTCTATTTCTAGACGTTTAAGCGCTGCTTAGGTCACAAGATGAAGTGAGTTTGGTGGTTTTATCCTAGTACTACATGGATATTTGTCTATATCAAAGTACCACCAGATAACTTGGAGGCCATTACTGGCAGTGTCTGGGTAGCGGAGACCAGTGGTGAATGAGCAGCAGGTTACTTTAAAGCAGTGAACTGTGGAGCTAAAAGGGCAGTGTCACCCCATGCTATGCCTGGCTTTGTCTAGTGCTCTAAGCACCATATTTCATGAGTCCTAAATTTATTCTTTATTGCAAAAGAATAAATGTTAACATTACCTTTAGATTTAGTCGTGCCATTTCTACAAATTCACCTCTCTGAATCACTGCCTAAACTCAACGAAAGGTTTTTATTTGCTGATAACTTTTCGTTTGAGAGATTTAAAGTGCCAGATAACATTAGCTCTAGTTCAATGAAATCATTACATTTTCAACTTAAATCTCACACACAGGAAGCTCTCATCAGGGTCACATGAACAAGCTGATTGTTTTAGTCATGCTACAAGAGGGATATACTCATTCCAGTAAATTCATATATTCATGCTGAAGTATGATATATGATTGGATACTTCACATTTAACATGATATGGTTTCTTTACTTCAGTGTTTTTACCAGTTATATTCTTGTCACCATAACTGATATCACTTTTGCTCTGCTGCATGCATTCTGTACTCTATTTTCATTTTCCTTGTGTGAGACAGCATGGCCAGAGGGCAGCAGGAGAGGGTTAGAAGGGAGCCTTATTCCCTGTAAGGGGAAGAAAGTTTGCTATAGATTAATTAGAGCACCTGAAGCCAATTAGAGCACCTGAAGCCAGTCACATGGTAAAAACCCCTGCTTCAATCAGACAGTTTGAAGGAGTTGGAGCAGAGAACAGTTTGGAGAAGTGCTGCGGTGAGCTAAGAAGTCCAGGACCCTAGGTAAAGGGGCACCTGGCTTATACGGAGGGAGGGCAGGAAGCCCCCCACAAACTGAAGGGCAGGAGAGGGAAGTAGCCCAGGGGAAGGAAGTGTAAGTTCAAGTGGTTTACCACTATCCTCAGGGCCCCTGGGCTGGAACCTGGAGTAGAGGGCGGGCCCAGGTCCCTCCCTCTCCACTCCCCTCCTCTAGGACACTAGTGGGGCAGTTTACATTCCACTGCAGGGGCAAGAAATGGTGCCCTGAACCCTCCCCAAAGAAGAGAAAATGCGAGACCCATCAAAATAGTGCCGGAAATTTGCCACAAGTGGTGTCGGGTGGGTTTTGCACTCTGGGGACTTAAACCAGGATTAGACAAAACCCTCCCATCCTTAAGATGGACGACATAGTCAAGGCCCTAATACAAGCCACCGCGGTCCAGCAGGAGGCTACCCGGGTCCAAGCAACTGCCCAACAGGAGGCAACTCGGATGTAGTAGGAAACTAATCATTTGTTGATGAGTCAGGCTGCCCAGGACTGAGCCCTGCTGAAAGACCTGGTGAACCAGATGAAGGCCCTTATGGAACTGAACCAAAGCTGTGAAGGGACCTGGACCATACGGGCCAGCCCATTGCCTACAGAAAATGACGCGGGAGGATGATGTGGAAGCATACCTCCTGGCTTTTGAAAGAGCAGCCCTGCAGGAGGCCTGGCTCCGAGATCAGTGGTCTAGTATCCTCACCCCATTCCTGTGTGGGGAGGCCCAGAAGGTCTACTATGATATGGCCGCAGAGACCACAGCAGATTACCCCTAGCTGAAGGCAGAGATCCTGGCCAGATCTGGAGTAATGACAGCATTGTGAGCCCAGAGGGTCCATGAGTGGCAGTATATGGAGGACAAGACACTCCGATCACAATTGTTTGACCTGATTCACCTGACCCAGAAATGGCTGTGCCCTGAGGCCCTCAGCTCTGAGAAGATGATGGAGCTCCTGGTACTGGACCGGTATGTGAAGGGGCTACCACCAGGCCTCTGGGCTTGGGTTGGCCAGAATGACCCCTCCACCTATGATGAGTTGGTCTCCCTTGTGGAAAGATGGCTGGCAGCCCGTGAACTGTTTCAGACCCCAGGCGGGGAGATACAGCAAACCAGGAAGCCAACCCCAAATCCACGGCCCCTGACTGTTGAGAAATACAGGAGACCTATAACAGAGAGGAAAGACACTGAGGAATGGCCCGAGGCCAAGAAGGGACCTGGAGGTTTGGGAAGAGGGGTGGGGGGCCGGCCAAAGAGCCTCAGACAACTGGAATAAGGGGGCGGTGTTATGAGTGTGGGGAATTGGGGCATATAGCAGCCCAATACCCCAACAGGGAAGAGCCTATGCAGTGTAATCTGGGGGATTACGGGGAGCAATGTGGCCTAATCGGCCTGGTAGGGGTCACAATGACCTCACATGGGTATACAAGATCAGTAAAAATGAATGGTATTAAGACCACGGCATTAATAGATTCTGGGAGTGCTGTCACGCTGGTCTCGGGGAAGTTGATGTGGGGAGACCAACTCACCTGGGCCAAAAACACAGGGGTAACGTGTGTTCATGGCACCGTGAATTTCTACCCCACAATACTGGTATGGATTGAGATCCAGGGGAGTATTGGGTATAACCTGATGGCCTGTTTCAATACACTGTCCTCCCTTTCGGACTCCATGGGGCCCCTGCAACATTCCAATGACTTATGGATAAGTTACTGCAACCCCATGCCAAATATACTGCTGCCTATCTGGACGACATAGTCATCCACAGTCCTGACTGGGAAAAGTAGAAGCAGTGCTTGATGCCCTGCGGAAGGCTGGCCTCACTGCTAACCCTCACAAGTGCCTAATAGGACTAGCTGAGGTACCTCGAGTATGTAGTAGGGAGAGATTTGGTGAAACCCCAATGGAACAAAGGGGAGGCAATATAAGGTTGGCCTCGACCAGTCCGCAAATAGAAGTATCCTCTGAGTGTATGTAATATAGAAGGATAATAATCTGTCCACAATTAAGCTTGAAACTAACTTTGCCCAATCACCCTCCTTTTTAAAAATATCTCCTGTAATTTACCAAAACGAAACCAATCTCATTGAAATTTTACATGTAGAATTTTTCTGGAAAATCTAAAGCAAAAAAAACAAGGCGAGTTATTGAAATTAAGCGTTTGAATGCTTTTAGAAGTCTCCCACCTTCTGCCTTGTCATAAGCCAAAAATGTCCAGATGACTTGAGATAGATACATCTCTGGATTTTACACTCTTCTGGTCTAAAATTTTAATTGGTACCTGTTAAGGCTGATTCCCCACTCTGGCACTTTGCACCTTCGGGGGCCGCAAGGAGTCTAAAAATTTAATACTGGCCACTCCAGACTGGTATTAAACTCCCAAGGTTACAGCTTCTCTCTGACCTTGGATGAGTAGATGCTGCCACCACCCTAGTGCAAAAAATCCCTTTGGACCCAGGAAGGCCCACTTGGGAATTCCTCCCTGTGGGGTACCCTCAAGCCCTTTCACCCCCCCCTCCGGGGAAGAGCTGAGAAAGAAAAACAAAGGAAATCAACTGTTGTCACCAGCTAATTAAACAACATGCACAAACCTCTTGGGACAGGAAAAATCCTGTTCTTAAAAAAGGTAAATTTTATTAAAAACAAAAAGAAAGAAAATACATCTGGAACTTAGGTTATTGCTAGATTTAAAAAGAGCAAATATAATAATTAAGCATCAGTAATGGTTTTCTTGAGGTCCAGTTTAATGGTTACAAGGAAAACAAAAGCATTTGGGAGTTAGCACAGAGAAGTCCACAAGCCAATAAGAAAAAAAACAACAAAAAAGAGATAAAACTAATCACGTCTTCCTAGACATTCCCTGATCTACTTTCATATCTGGGGATTTCAGATAAGTAGTCTCTAGGTATGATCTGATGTTTTTTTCTACCTGGCTTAAAGCTTCCTATAGCATAGTTCAGTCCTGTTCCTGCTCTGCATCTCCTCTCTTTGGAGAACAACAACAGACAAAGGGAAAGGTTTTTTTTGTTTTTTTTTTCTCCCAATTTTAAAAAGTTCTAGCTCTCCCATTGGCTCTCTTGGTCAGGTGCCCACTCCCTTCCTTTTACCTATGGGCTTTTTTAACCCTTTACAGGTAAAGCAAGTAGAGAACAGCTACTAACAGGGATTTTATAGCTAACTGGCTGGCTGGGTGGCCATAAAAGGGAGCTACTCTGCCCCTTCATTTGTCACAATACCATTGGCTAGCTTTTTGGGATTAGAAGAGTTTACCCATGGATTAGGAATTCTATATGCCAGTTTTAACGGGCCCTAGGAAATTGGCATCACTAGATGCAGCATTTGTGATACCTCTATGTGCTTTTATGGACCTTATCATCCTAGTATCTGTGCACTTCAGCAATATGAATACTTTTACCCCCACAACTCCCTTGTGAGTTAGAGAAATACTATATCCCTGTTTTACCAATAGTGAATTGAGGCTCAGAAAGATTAAATGACTTGGTCAGGGTCTCACAAGAAATCAGTGGTAGAGGCAGGTATAGAGCGTAGGCCTTTTGAATCCCAGTAGAGTCTTAACCATAAGACAAGTCCTTGCTCCAGACTTGTATCAGAGCCATTGTGAAACCAGAAGTCTTTCTTTCAAAGCATACTTTACAGAGGCTGAGCAGTCTAGTGGATTGAGCAGATATGGGAGCCAGACACCTCTCGGTTCTCTTTTCAGATCTGCCATGCTCTCTATTTATATAACACCTTTTGTTCAAGGATCGCTAAATGCTCTGCGAACCTGAATTACGTCTCATGATTCTCTTTTTAGTTACAGTAAGTATAATTATTCACATATTATAAATGGAAAAACTGAAGCCAGAAAGGTTAAATGGCTTAATGCATATGTCCATGGCTGTACAATGAATCCAAGCAAGAGTCAGGAACGGAACTTACATCTCTGTTACTGCATCCTATGCCGAATCTGCTAGACCAAACTGTCTTATGCAAGTCACTTAACCTTTCTAGGCTTCTTTCTTTCCTACCCCAAAACATAATTAGCTTAGAGTTGATATTTTTAATATTTAGCAATAACTTAAGGGGAAAACCACAATAAATATAGTTAACCCCAATGCCTTTAATCATCATCATTATTTGGATTCTGGTAGAGCCTAAAGGCCCCAACCAACTTTGGGAGTACATTGTGCTAAGCACTGTGTACACACATGGTAAGGGATGGCACCTTTGGTTCACACAACACACAGCGAGCCTGTGGAACTCATTGCCATGAGATGTTGTGAAGGCCAAAAATTGACTGGATTTAAAAAAGAATGAAATAAGTTCATGGAGGATCTGTCCATCAATAGCTATTAGCCAATATAGTCAGGGACACACCTATGCTCCAGGTGTCCCTAAACCTCCAACTGCCAGAAGCGAGGACTGGATGAAGGGGATGGACCACTTGAAATTTTCCTGTTCTGTTCATTCCCTCTGAGACATCTGGCACTGGCCATTGTCAGAAACAGGATACTGGGCTAGATGGACCACTGGTCTGACCCAGCATGGCCATTCTTATGAAATTTAAATAGAAAAGACTGACAAAGGAAGTATTATTATCTGCACAGATGGGAAACCTGAGGCACACGGAGTGACTTGTCCAAAGTTAAACAGAGAATCTCCTGATTCCCCATCCAGTGTCTTAATACAAGACCATCCTTTGTCAAAATCAACCATTTCTGAATTTTCTGATTTTCAAGTTAAGGTTACACTTAGCCCCCCACTGTTGCCTGGTTTCAGCTCCAACTGGAGTATTTTCTGCAGTTTCCCCAAACCTATCGTGCCCTATTTCCACTGTCAAGTGGCATCTCCTCCTGTTCCCTTTTCTTGGGTACCAATCAGAGATGGCATGGGGAAAGGCCAGCTCTTAGAGCACGCTATGTGTGATGGTTTTTTTTTTTTTTTTTTTTTACCACTAGTGCTGCAGGATGAATGACACAATGGTAACATGAAACTGGAGCTGCCTTCTGTGACATACCAGGGTGCTAACCAGACCAGTGAGGGGCTGTGTCACCCCTGCCCTGTAACCTTGAGTGCCTTACTATACCTTGCTGGTAGTAGCTCCCACCTGGGCTGCTCACGAACAGCCTTCCAGCACGCAAGCCACCCCCTGAGTGTCTGTGTGTAACTGCAGCCTGCCAGCCACACTTGGTTACATCTGGCTCTCACCAGCTTTCATTATACCCTTTCTTGTCAAAGAATGGCCACTTGATAGGTGATGGACCATCAGCTTTGTTGACACATGGCTGGGGCATCAGCTTTCCCTTTGTCTTTGGGAAACTGCTTTAGTCCCTCCCCAGACTTACCTGGGAAACACACTTCAGGCATGATTTCAGCTTATGCTCGTACCTTAACACACCATGTTGCTACTTGCATTTTACCATGATATTACAGCTCAGCAAGTTGAGTTTTCAAATGATACCTCACCTCACCAGGCATGCATGCCTCAGACAAAGAATATTACGATAGCAGGTAGGGTGTGAATATAAGTGTGTGTTCCATCACACTCATCCCTGCAGAATCTCTCACCCCTGCATAGAGTCCTGCTCCACAGGCTGAGAACCAGCACTAGTTGCCTTTGCAGTTAGGCTATGGATGCTGTGCTGTAAATCGGTTGTGGTCTGAATTGCAAAGCTATCTAGGGGTTAACCTGCCAGCTTGCTGTGCTACACATCATAGAAACATAGCAACAGTACAACATGGGTGTACAAATTGATGGGGACATGAGCACAGAGTTAAGGCTGTTTGCGGTACCTTAATTCAGCATTACCATATTTTCCAGTGCTCGAATTTTTGTCTTTTTAATGTGTTACCCTAACTTTAAATTCCCGGGCTTTTGGGCCTTTCAGCATTTCCACTGTTGCATTCTATTAAGGCTTTTTCAACTTAACTTACTGATATATGTTTACAATTCCAGCTTCAGCAAGGGTTTTTAAATTGTTTTTGCTGGTACAGCTGTATAAAATGTATTGCTCAGGAAAGTGAGTGGCTCATAACAAACTAGAGCCAAGCTAAGAACGAGCAGGTGTTGTACAAGTTGCCCTCAGATAGTCGTGCTAATGCATCTTTAGTCCAGAATTAGAGTTCCCCTGCCATGTAGAATTCCCCTGCAACAGCACAGTGTACCCTGGCGTGTCTTAGCCCATAAATGTAACTCAGAAATATGGGAAACAATGTTCCGAATCTGATGGCCTTTTTAGTCACAATTACAGAGACAGCATGAGTTTGAAAACATCTACACAAGGACATATACAATAATCAGACAGTTAGATGTTTACACTATTAATCCAAATGTGGATGAGCTTTTGGCTAGCAGTTTTTTTTCCCCCTAATATAATGCTAGTGTTGTAACAATATTTCTGGTCCGACATAATGGATGGCAGTGCACATATGTATTGTCACTTTTAATGATCGAAATATCTCACCGTTTTGTATGGGCCCCTACGGACCTAGAGAATATGAATGATGGAAATGTTTTTATTTGGCTGCAGATTAAAACACTTTAGTCTGGAAAAGTAGTGTGCTCTAGTGCTTTGAAAATGAAAGAGGGGATGATGAAAGAAGACTAATCCCACCCAAGAGAGAGATAGAGAAGACATTCTGCCTCCCTCTCCCACATTTCTCTCTTATTTAATTTATTTTTTCAGGCTCAAACCCTGCAAAGTGCTGAGCGATTCCTCTGGCATGCTGAGTGTCCCTCAACTCCCACTGACGTGAAAGGGTGTTGAAGGCCTTCGGCACCTTGCAGGAGATGCTCAGCACTTTGTAGGATTGGGCCTATCATCAGAAAAATGTCTCCCATTGCGAGGGATAGGTGCCTCGGCAGAAAACATTCAACCACATACTTTAGAACAAACTAGATAGACAGATAGTCAGTTAGTCAGAACGCCCAAGACTGCAAGAAAGCCTCCCACAGCTCCTCAAACTACCCTTCTGAGAAAAGCCTGAGTAAATATGCAGCATTCAGCGTGCTCTGAAGGTCAACAATCTCTGGCTTTCTGGATGGAGCCACTCACATACTGTCAAGGCTGAATCCCCACTCTGTCACTTCAAGTGCAGAAGGATTCTAAAAATTAATATTTGCCACTTCAGGCTTGTATTAAACTCCCAAGGTTACAGCTTTTCTCTGACCTTGGCTTGGTAAACGCTGCCACCACCCAAATACAAAAAAAAACCCCCTTGGACCCAGGAAGGAGCACTTGGGAATTCCCCCCTCTGGAGTACCCTCAAGCCCTTTCACACTCCGCCCTCCCGCCCGGGATGAGCTGAAAACAAAGGAAATTAGCTGTGGCTACCAGCTAATCAAACAACATGCACATATCTTTTAGGACACCAAAAATCCAATCCTGTTCTTAAAAAAGGTAAATTTTATTAAAAACCAAAAGGAAAAATATACACCTGTAACTTAGGCTTTTTGCTAGATCTTAAAATAAACAATTACAAAAATTAAGCACCCAAAATGGCTTTCTTGGGGGGTTCAGCTTAAAGGTTACAATCAAACAAAAGCATCAGGGGTTAGCACAGAGGAGATCCACAAGCCAAAATAAGAAATTAACCTGATAGCATCTAACTAAACATTCCCTATCCAAATTATTTCTTCTAGCTATGGAAGATACTTTTTTCATACCTCATTCAAACTTTCACAGCATTTCTGCTTATAGCATTGCTGCTCCATGTCCCTGCAGCCCAGAGAACAACAGACAAAGGGAAAGTTTCTTTTCCAATTTTAAAATAGTTTTACCTTCTCATTTCAGAGTAGTAGCCGTGTTAGTCTGTATCTGCAAAAGGAACAGGAGTATTTGTGGCACCTTAGAGACTAACAAATTTATTTGAGCATAAGCTTTCGTGGGCTACAGCCCACTTCATCGGATGCATAGCCTGGAACATACAGAAAGAAGATATTTATACATACAGAGAACATGAAAAGGTGGAAGTAGTCATACTAACTGTAAGAGGCCAATCAATTGAGATGAGCTGTCATCAGCCAGAGAAAAATACTTTTGAAGTGATGATCGAGATGACCCATAGAAGGTATGAGGATACTTAACATGGGGAAATAGATTCAATTAGTGTAATGGCCCAATCATTCCCAGTCTCTGTTCAAACCTAAGTTAATTCTATCTAATTTGCATATTAATTCAAGTTCAGCAGTCTCTCTTTGGAGTCTGTTTTTGAAGTTTTTTGGTTGCCACCGTCAAGTCTGTCACTGAGTGGTTAGAGAGGTTGAAGTGTTCTCTCACTGTTTTTTGAATGTTATGATTCCTGATGTCAGATTTGTGTCCATTTATTCTTTTGCATAGAGACTGTCCGGTTTGGCCAATGTACCTGGCAGAGGGGCATTGCTGGCACATGATGGCATATATCACGTCGGTAGATGTGCAGGTGAACGAGCCCCTGATGGCGTGGCTGATGTGATTAGGTCCTATGATGGTGTCACTTGAATCGATATGTGGACAGAGCTGGCATCGGGCTTTGTTGCAAGGATAGGTTCCTGGGTTAGTGTTTATGTTGTATGGTGTGCGGTTGCTGGTCAGTATTTGCTTCAGGTTGTGGGGTTGTCTGTAAGTGAGGACTGGTCTGTCTCCCAAGATCTGTGAGAGTGAGGGATCATCTTTCAGGATAAGTTGTAGATCTTTGATGATGCGCTGGAGAGGTTTTAGTTGGGGGCTGAAGGTGATGGCTAGTGGCGTTCTGCTATTTTCTTTGTTGGGCCTGTCCTGTAGTAGGTGACTTCTGGGTACTCTTCTGGCTCTGTCAATCTGTTTTTTCACTTCAGCAGGTGAATATTGTAGTTTTAAGAATGCTTAATAGAGATCTTGTAGGTGTTTGTCTCTGTCTGAGGGATTGGAGCAAATGCAATTGTATCTTGGAGCTTGGCTGTAGACAATGGATCGTATGGTGTATCCTGGATGGAAGCTGGAGGCATGTAGGTAGTTAAGTGTAGCGGTCAGTAGATTTCCAATACAGGGTTTCCTTCTCATTGGCTCTTTTGGTCAGGTGTCCACTCCTTTTCTTTTATCTGTGGGCTTGTTAACCCTTTACAGGTAAAGCAAGCTGAGAACAGACCAAGAGGGATTTTACAGCTAACTGGCTGGCTGAGTGTCCATCAAAGGGAGCTACTCCCCCTCCCCCTCTTCATGTATCACACATACCATGGTAAATGGGCCTGGTTAAGAAACAAGTTAGACAGACTGGTGGTGAAAACAAATAGAATCAAGAGCCATTCCTTGAGTGTTCTGTCCCTAGGCCCTTTATGCACAAAGCTAGAGGAAACTTTCTTCTTCATGTGAACTTCAGTGTTGGGGCACAAGGAATTCTGGTCCCCAAGATATATTTGGGTTGCTGTTTTCCTAGGTATTGAAGTGGTTTGGGTGAATGGTATACTGACAAATGCTGACTATCAGAACCTACTCCATCTTGATCGTGCCCATGAGAAGCAAAGTTGTGTTTCTGACAACGCAATAATTTTCCAGGAAGTAAATTATGGTACCTTCTCTAGAGAAGGTTTTGGTTTAGGCAGACATTTACCAGCAAGAGACCTGGATGTGTGTGTAAATGGTGTTCCTACTACCGAAAGGCAGCTGATTGAAACAGTACCAGCAGAGAAATGCATCTTGCGCTTTTATTACATATTCATGAGATGCAGTTTATTAGTCGTTGTATTTAGTGTTGATGGAGTGAGAATGTCATCCTCTCTCTCAAAGTTTTTATTTATTTATTTATTTATTTCATTTTGCAAATAATGTGAGAGAGAAAACTGCTTTTTTCCCAACCAGTTTAGTAATGGTGAAAAATCACTTCCAGGAGTGGCTTAACTTTAAACGTTTTTAATAGTAGCATATACTGACACTTACATCTATGGAGACAACCCTGTATTCTTTAGTCTCCAGGAGTGTGGCTGTGATACAAATGAAAAAACAAGAGATTTACTCACCTGTAAATCTTTATCTCTAAAGATATTATTTGCATAAGATCCATGCTTGCCCACTCATCTATATTGCATGGGTAAATTTCTACCTTTTGCTTGAAAAAATAACTGAACTTTGGGAGTTTCCAGCTTCTCTTGTTTTAGAACTCTCATAGCACTAAGTGTTTTGGCCCTTCTAAGGCACTGGTAGTTAAACATGAGTTTCCCTTCCTCTCATGTACTTTCTCTCGTGTGCTTTAGCCCTGCCGCACCTTCCAGTCAGTCCTTGATTTGCACAGGTAGTGAGCTCTCCGTTGCATAAGCAAGTATAAAGGGGCAGGGGACTGGACTTGATGGCCTCTCGAGGTCCCTTCCAGTCCTAGAGCTTATGAATCTGTGAATCTCTCAGAGCAAACAAAAGCCTAGACAACTTAAAAACCACTGAAATCAGCGAGGCTGTGCGAGCATATAATTTGGCCTGAATTTGGATCACATTTTAAAATGACTTATCACTGAGTGAAAATCAGGTGCCATTTGATTAAAAATCACAAGAGTTAGCTGGCAATCTATTCCATGTGGCCTTTTGTATTGAGATTTTCAAAGGCACACTTGGGAGTTGGAGCCCACATGAAACTGGACCCCGGCTACCAGAAGCTCCTTTGCAAATTCCAACCTCAAGTAATTTTGCAGACTTGCTTTTGCAAATGTTTTCCTTCTCTTGCTGCACTGGCAGGGGCAGCTCTATGTATTTTGCTGCCCCAAGCGCGGCAGGCAGGTGGTTTTCAGCGGCATGCCTGCGGGAGGTCCACTGGTAACGCAGATTTGTTGGTATGCCTGCGGGAGTTTTGCCGGTCCTGCACCTTCGGCATACTCGCTGCTGAATTGCTGCCAAAGCTGCGGGACGGGCGGACCTCCTGCAGGCATGTCGCCGAAGGCAGCCTGACTGCCGCCCTCGCAGGGACTGGCAGGCCGCTCCCCGCAGCTTGCAGCCCCAGGGACACGCTTGGTGCGCTGGTGCCTGGAGCCACCCCTGTGCACTGGGCAATCCTAGTGTTGAGATACTATGATGACTGCTACTGTATAAATGACAATAGATGGATCTTGCTGTTCCTAATTAATATTTTTTAATCTGTCAGTAATTAATTTTAAAGTCAGGAAGTAGAATCCGAGACTCTACTCTGAGATCCACTTTCTAGCCAGCAATGAATGTACGTATTCATTATATCAGGAAATTAGAAACTGGAGCAAGAGCCAATCTATTTGACATTTTGTAAGATGATATAAATTGTCCTACTCAATAAACACTAGATTTATGTCAGGATATGAATGATGTCTGTCTGGGACAAAAGTATAATCTCTCTCATGAGTTAGTTAATGCCAGACATCAATTAAATATAGTTCATTAAAGCCGCTGGGTAACCTTATTTTTTTTTTTTGTCTGGATTTGAGGAGCTATCATCAAAGGACTGACAGAAGGGTCATCTCAGTAATAATCTCCACTTTTACTCCTTTCATATGCTGGGCTAAGTGAAGTAGTGTATTGTCTGTAAATAAACTAACCTTTTCAGTGAGAGTATATGTGGAAAGAAAAATAATAGGAAGTGATTACATTTGTGGTAGCTGCAAGAGGTGTGCCCTCAGATGTGTCAGCCATGGTATTAGTGCTGACATGATAATGGTTGATTTATGCACCAACTCCCCCTTCCCAGGCATGTACCATTGCTAGTGCTAGATTTTATAGAGTGTTGCCCTTTCATGCTCGATTTCCAGGGGTAAACTTACAAATTGGAACCAGCAAAGTTTGTAGCAGTATTAAAGACAAGGAGGTGGGGAAAAAAAATCCCCAAACCTCTGCTTTGGCCAAAATATTGTTTGAAATGTTTTAGGGGGTTCCTTACTTTATTTTAGCTAGCTTCAGTTTTAATTCTTTTCCTGGATTTGATTAATTGTCTCCTGCTCACACCCTTTTGAACCCAAAGAGTAAGGAACCTACTATTACTAGCTAAGGAAGTTCTCCTTTAGCTTAAGTGCAAGAGGCCATATCTTTGCAACTGAAGGACCATATTTAATTAGCAATAAATGATGTGTTGGTCAGGCAGCATTGTAAGAAAGATACCTTTTACTGAGCATGCATAGAGTAGAGTGTAACAACCTGAGAGGCCTGTGTTTCTCTGGTAGCAATCCAGCCACCAGATTGCATTCTTGTCCCATCAGACTATGTCCCTCCTGAAACCTGACCCTCTTTCTCCATTCCCTCTCATCCTGTTAAAGACCAGGTTTCTACCATGGCATCTTAGGTATGTTTAATTATTGTAGTAGTTGTGTCTGTTTTTTTTGCAGCATCTGGAGTCATTACAGCACCAGGTTGGGAGGACAGGAGAGGATCATCATTGGATGATGTTATGTTCATGACATACAAAGAGGAAGTTAGATAAAAAACATAAATACTCTTGCTGGAAGGTTGCAATGTAGCACTACTTTAATTCTTAGAGTTCAGAGTGATAATGCACAAGAACCCAAAGCCAGAAAGAGAGAAAACAGGCTGCTCCCTCTGGCAGAGGGGCACAATTCATTCCACCTTGCTTTATGTTGGCTCTTTTCCTCTGATTCAGATTGCACACTTTGCTACAGAGCCCTCTTGCCTGCAAGCAGGACAAGGAAAACTCCCCCACCCTTAAAGTGATAGCTTGCAATTCCAACATAGTTCTCAATACACCATAGGGCCAAAGGTGGGTACACTAAAAGTGGCAGAGAGAACATCACCAATGATGGAGAGTACACTTATAAAGTTTGCGGATGATACCAAGCTGGGAGGGGTTGCAAGTGCTTTGCATCTGGACAAACTGGAGAAATGGTCTGAAGTAAATAGGATGAAATTCAATAAAGACAAATGCAAAGTACTCCACTTAGGAAGGAACAATCAGTTGCACACATGCAAAATGGGAAATGACTGTCTGGGCAGGAGTACTGCGGAAAAGGATCTGGAGTTCATAGTGGACCACAAGTTAAATATGAGTCAACAGTGTAATGCTGTTGCAAAAAGAGCAAACATAATTCTGGGATGTATTAGCAGGAGTGTAACCAAGACATGAGAAGTAATTCTTCTGCTCTACTTCGCACTGATTAGGCCTCAACTGGAGTATTGTGTACAGTTCTGGGTGCCACATTTCAGGAAAGATGTGGACAAATTGGAGAAAGTCCAGAGATGAGCAACAAAAATGATTAAAGGTCTAGAAAACATGAGGGAAGATTGAAAAAACTGGGTATGTTTAGTCTAGAGAAAAGAAGACTGAGAAGAGACATTATAACAGTTTTCAAGTTCATACAAGGTTGTTACAAGGAGGAGGGAGAAAAAATTGTTCTTAACCTCTAAAGATAGGACAAGAAGCAATGGGCTTAAATTGCAGCAAGGACGGTTTAGGTTGGACATTAGGAAAAATTTCCTAACTGTCAAGTGGTTAAACACTGGAATAAAATTGCCTAGGGAGGTTGTGGAATCTCCATCATTGGGGATTTTTAAGAGCAGGTTGGACAAATACCTGTCAGGGATGGTCTAGGGAATACATAGTCCTGCCATGAGTGCAGGGGACTGGACTAGATGACCTCTTGAGGTCCCTTCCAGTTTTATGATTCTATGTAATGAGGGGTGTGATTGAGAGGACTGCAAGGGAAAATATCAGAACAGAGATGGGCAAAGAAGACTAGTTCCTGGTTTATTACCTGGATGAGTATTGGGTTTCTCACTTTCCTTCTCTGACAAAGGAGATGGCAATAAGGAGGAGACAGTCAAGCCCTGTCTAGGAGGAGGATGGCAGCCACCACAGTCTTGGATAAGTGAGTGTAAATAGGGCTGAATTTGACCCCAAATCTGGATGTAATTGTATCTCCTGCAGATAAGTGTATACTTCTTTTAAAATCCCTTCTTATTTTCAAATTAAGCTAGTAGGTTTATTAGCATTTAGGGAAAATAACTTTAAATCACAGATCTAGATTTACTAGATCCTATATATAATATAATATGGCAGAATTCTGACTTCCCCTGCACAAGTTCCCTAGAGGGAATAGAGCCCTGGGAACCTTTTCTCCTGCAGTATGCTCACAAAGAGGTGGTTACCATACAGATTTAGTGATCCTTTCAGCACTAGTATGGGGATTCAGCTTGCACCATGAGTCTCTAAGGCCACAGGAGGGTATGGCCAGACTGGTAGGAGTGTAGCCAGGACCCCTTTTCTGTTCACCTGCAGGCATCATGTAACAGGAGCAATTACAAGCCCAGGCTGTATCTTTCCAAAGTAGCAGTAAGGCACATTAATGAGAGCATTCTCACAGTGCCATCCTGAGGTATTCTGCCCTGTGGAGGTAGAATGCTTCAAGCCACCTCTGCTCATCTGCCAGAGCTCTACCCAGCCACCCATTGCGAAGCCAGAATCTTGCCCATAGGGTGTATATAATACCAGCCACGGCTTGACGTACAGCCTAATGTATGTCAAATCTCCAGCAGCATATGTCAGCTAATCCTTGCATATATTGGAGGTTCCTGTTTCAGTAGCATTCAGAGTAGAAATTCATGTCAGATACTGTATAATGAGAGAATTGGCAGTGTTGATTTACTGAAGGGATTATTTCCCATGGGCAACTCATATCATCACACAGAGCGTTCGGTGTTTGGGTTTCTGTTTCTTACCATGCTTCCCAAAGTCTTGCAGAATCCTTATACATTTTTTTTCTTGTAGCTATTCTGCTTTGCATGTGTTTTTTTTAAATTAGTGTTAATTGGACAGACAATAACACTTCACATCCAAAGGCAAGAAATCATCTGTTGAAGTCTTGGGGCAGGAGGCAAACCCTGGGAATGGCATAAAAGCAAATCTTGTGGCTAGACCCTCAGCCAGAGCAAAGGTGTTTCTGAAAAATAATTCTAAACAGGCCTATTAGTGACCCTCTTGAGCTGTACTTGAAGTGCTGGCACTAATCTATCCAGCTTCAGAAGTATAAAGTTTTATTGTGTTACCTGCCTTGTCACACCGTAATTAGCATGCTTTCTTGTCAGGCCATGCAGCGCCTTAGTTCACAGCAGCTGTCAGCTCCTATGGCAGAGCATATGAGAGGAACGTACTTGATGGTGCCAGCTTCTGGAAAATACCCAGCTTGCCTTTTTTTGCAGGGGTTGCTTTGATTCAAATTTCTCCTGCAGGGCTTTGGTGTAACAAGATCGAAGAAGCAAATTGTCGTCGGGATGGTGTAACCCCTTCAGAACAGATGGAAACTAGCAGCTTATTGATGTTGGATTTCACGTTTGCCTTTCCCTCATTTCTGGCAGCTTTTGTGCTGGATTTATCTGATGATGATTTTCTGCTTTGCTGGCTGCTGCCTCCATGGGTGAGACACGTGTCCACCATGCCAATGTAATGTCCCTTGTGATAGAGCAGAGAGACCTTGGTTGTAATTAACAAATAGAGGATTCTTTGTGACCAATCGATACAGACAGACTCTGTAATTCTCCCTGGCTCTAGCTTCCAGAATAACACAAACCTGTGCTGCCTAGTGTCACCAGCCACGGTCTCTCTAAGACCTGATTGATTAGTGCAGGTCCACTGTATATACAGTACAGTTTAATCATCGAAGAGAATATGCCAACCACTAAGGTGCAAATGGGATGGGAAAAGAATGGGATGGAGGACCCGTTGCCCCTCCCCTTATCTTTTTCTGGATGAATTAAAAAAGGGACGTGTAACAGGAGACCTCCCTACAGTAAAAGCAGCAAAGAGTCCTGTGGCGCCTTATAGACTAACAGAAGTTTTGGAGCATGAGCTTTCGTGGGTGAATACCCACTTCTTCGGATGCATGTAGTGGAAATTTCCATGGGCAAGTATATATATGCAAGCAAGAAGCAGGCTGGAGATATATATACCTGCCCCTGGAAATTTCCACTACATGCATCCGATGAAGTGGGTATTCACCCACGAAAGCTCATGCTGCAAAACTTCTGTTAGTCTATAAGGTGCCACAGGACTCTTAATCTGGATATGTAAAAGCAGCAAACATGGCTACCCCTCTGATACTATACTCCCTAGAGTAGCTGCTATCACATCTTTGCTGTGAGGTTGGGAAAAATTGCTGATATTTTATGCAGATTACACAGTGTGTTGTTCAATGAACTGCAGATTAGTGAATCTCTACTGTATTATTGCTGCTACAGTAGCTGAAATCATAAATCCCAGGACTACAGGAAATGTGACCACATCTCAGAATCTATTCTTTCAAATGTCTATTTTTAAATGGCCTTCTCCAGATTAGCTAAATGTGCTATCTCAAGGTTTGATCCTATCACTCTTCTGTACCCTTAACTAACACTGAATGCAGCTTGTGGTTCTCATTCGCTGCTGATTAACTGGTCCATTACCAATTTTGTAAAATCTGGCCTTTTTTTACCCTGGTAATAACATACCCTTGTGCATTTTATCTAAATAATCTAAATATTCTCCAAATTGGTTTTCAATTTTTATTTTTGAAATTATATTAAACTCTCCCCCCCCTCCCCAGTTACATAATTCATTTAAGGATATCACAGACATAAAATAATGAAAAGACACAGTTACAATATCTACTTGAGACAAGACTTGCTGGCCATTAATAGGGCCCCAAGCTCTCTATTTATATATCTCCCACAACACTCAATGCTTTCACTCGTGCTGAGCTTGTCACCCCAATTGTGCTCCTTCACAGTTCCTCAGCTTGTTAATTCATTCACCAATTTGGTCTTAAGAAGGAACATGGCTCCTTCTTTGGTATCTTGAAAAGTGCTAATTGAAAACACCTGTATTTGCAACTGCTGAATCTGTGCATTTGGATAAGTACAATATGGCCATAGTTTGTCATCAGTCTCTGGTGATCATATGTTGTTGTTTTCACCAGCTCATGTGATTATACTCCTGTACTGTTATGGCTCTTGGCAATGCCTCAGAATGCTGATTAGTAGACTACTAGGTTGGGAGGTCCTAGAATTCTCACTTACTGGTTTAGGCATGAACCCTGCAAAGAGAGCTGTGTAAACAAACCCATGGACACCAAAGCTAACGAGGCTGTTTGGGGGCAGAGAGGAACTCTTGCATAGTTCTCTTTACAAAATCAGAGCCTTATGTCACCCCTTGTGGTAATGAACAAAGATAAACCAATTGTTCTTTTCTTTAAAATGTGGGGAACATATGGTGGGTGCAAGAACAAAGGGATATTCTAGGTAAACAAAAAACCATGCATAGAAAACCACCCTAGTATGGACACCTGTACTGCACAGGTCTGGGTACTAGGATACCATTCCATGGTGTTAGATTTGAGAATACAAAATTCTTGTACTAAATATGCCTGTGCTGATTTTATGTGAAAATGTGCAGTGTTAAATCAGCCTCACCATGTCTTATTTCTTACCCATGCTGGAGCCAGATTTGAGGGTGCAAACTGGGTTGTCAAAAATTACATGCAGGATTTTACAAATGTTAAAATAGGCTAAGGGTATCTGAGCATTCTACAGTAATTGTCTACAGCATTCTAGCCTGCAATAGCAACCCTGCAATGTTAAGCTCTGTTATTGCAGAATACTCCAGCATTTTTGTGTTAGGGAAGTAGTAGGTGATGCTCTCAGTGAGAAGCAGGCAGTTTCTTTTGATATCTTAGTGGGCAGAATCAAGCAGCAGGTTCTTCACTAGTATCACTACCCACATAGCTCTCATGCTTTTCAGTGTCATTTTGTTCTCAAAAGGAAACAGAATGATTGAAGAGAATGACACAGTCGTGATACAGAGCTCTCAACATTATTTTTTTTAAAAGCCCCACCATGTATTAATATTTAAATTGAAATGAAAGACCAAATCTACAGTCAAGAGCTTGTCTGAGTTCTCCTTTCTCCTGTATAATATATTAGGTTTGATACTAAAGAGAGGTCACATTCATTCTGCAGTGTTGAGGCTGTGCTGAGCTCCAGATTATCACCAGCATTTTTTCTCTGAAAGCTTTGTACCTTGAACATGAATAATATTAGGACACATAGGCTATATTCTGCTTTCTATTACATGCAATCAGCTTGATTCACTTAAATAAGGTTGAAGATGAAGTTGAGGGCAGATTGGGGCTATTAACTTTTAAAAGAAGATAAATTGGATAGGATGGGGACTGACAATGAGATTTTTACCTCTAGGCCATTGGTTAGAATCTTGCCTAGGCTGGTAGCGATAGCTATTTGGTGGGTTCTAGCTGGTGCTCTCAACCCCCTTCCAAGTGGACAGGCCCAAACTCAGCCATCTTGGTAGTGCTAGTGAAGAGGCCAAGGACTTAATGGGCATAGCGAGTGTTCCTTCCAGGACAAGACTGAGGCAGAATGGAGTGGCTTGTGCTGCTCCTCTCTGTGCCATCCCTATGATGTGGCTGAGTGGAAGACTTCAACCTTTAGTGCTGTTGAACTAGTACCATCCACACTTTTTTTTTTTTTTTGCAACCCCTTGAAAAATTAGTTACATTTTCTAGGCTTCTTCCTGTGGGTGGCACGTGAACTGCTGGCTAGGGAAGGCTATCCCCCACCCCTGTCCCTTCCACCCGAGGCCCCACCCCTTCCACCCCCCGCTAGAGCTCAGAGTCCCCCCCACCGTGGCCGCCAGCCCCTGCCCAGGCTACCCCCTCCTGCTCCCAGCCCTGGAATGCTGGGAGGGCAGGCTGCATGGTCCCAGCCTCCCCAGCGCTGGGAGGGTGGGTTGCAGCCCAAACTGGGGCCACCGCACAGGAGGAGCTGCAGAGATGGGTCTGGGGGTGGAGGATGAGCGGGGGCATGCCAGGCTGTTTGGGGAAGGCACAGCCTCCTGCAGCTTATGATACCCGCCGCCAGTTCTTCCTTATTGTAAGCCAGCCACAGTGTAAATCTTCGCATGGAATACAGGACAACACAAAATTACAACTTGTGCTGCTATTTCGATGCACTGCTTCTGTAGCTGAAGTAGATGGAAATTTATGACTCTTTTCTTTTACTACTCTTCTGACTTAATACCTTCTTAGTCTTTGACCTAGTTTAAACCGGTCTTTTTGTTGAATATAGCAGAGAATCCATGTCTGTGCTACTTCTAGTGGTTCCGTTTGGGTATAGATGCTGAGATCTAATTTTCTTATTGTTTCATATTCTTAAGAAGGCCTGTGTATAAATTCAATGCAGGAGCATTTCATTGTGTTTCTGAAGTGTGTGTAGGCCAAAACGTAGCAGGAGCCGGCTCTAAAAAACATATTTGGAACTCTAGTGGCAAGCACTTTCCTCCTACGCTGGAAAACTGTGAAAAGCTGTTGAGATGGAGGCATGCATAATAACGCTTCTGAGGACTGGAGTTGTTTTATTTTTTAACCCAAACTTCATTTTGGCATTTAAACTAAATACAACAAAACCCCTCTGACAAAACAGACTATGAAAATGCAGACTAAGCACTTCACACTACTTAAAAGTTGCAGCATTTCAAAATATTCACTTAAGAGCTGCCATGCTTCAGACAAGTATATGTGGCTCCAGATGGGGCTTGATTCTCCTCACACACAGCCTGTACCCCAATGTAACAACACTGACTTCAATGGCATTGAAGGCTGAGAAGTATGACAGGCCCTAAAGGTTGTTTTCACACCATCTCACTATGGGCCAGATTCTAATATTCTTAGTTACTCACACAGAAGACAACGTTACTGTGGGCCTGATCCAAAGCCAGTTTAAGTCAATGGAAAGATCACCAGTGATTTCAATAGGCTTTAGATCAGACCCTAAATGAATAATCCCATTTATGTCAATAAGACTTCTTATGAGGTAAAGTATCACAAAGAGTATTGGAATCTGGCTCTTTGTAATATGTGTGTGGAGGGTAAGATTAGTTTAAATCCAAGCCTTGAATTAAACACAGTGGTTGCTTCTTTTAAAAAGAGAGAATCGGAACATTTACTACAGTGTTTGAATTTATTGTGGTGTTTTCTATACTTAGGTTAAGAAAAATTGTTCCTACAAAGAAAATGCCAAGGTGCAGTTTGTGTCTGTGTCTGTGTGTTGTAGCAATCAATGTATCAAGCAAAAAGATAAAAAAAACCCACAACAAAATACCAAATGGAAATTTAAAAACTCTGAAAAAGTGAAAATAAACTTAAAACTGCTGGCTACGGTTCTGCTTCTCCATCTCATGCCTGCATGTTTGGCCCCTCTAGTCTCTTCTTCTTCCTAACTGACTCCACCTGAAGTTTAAATCAACAATGGTATCTAGGGTGAATTCTTTAAAATCATAGGCCCTTAGCTGGTCGTAGACATAGCAAAAATAACATGTAGTAGGGGTATATTGCACCTAATAGTAAGCAACTCTCCTCTCGTGTTTGTTGGGAGCTCTGGGCTCCTGGTCTGATGCCTGGTTGTCTCCTGCAGAATTTCAAAGCTAGTTATTTCCCCTGTCACTGGCTTTCTCCTAGCTGCTCCAGGGATAGCTGCCTCCACCATGGTTTTTGGCTTCTTTGGTGTCATTGCTAAACTCTGCTCTGCTTTTTTCCTAAAGTGTCGCTTTCAAAAGAAAGTTTCTAGCTGTTACCATTTTAGACGGAGTTTTCAAAATGCAACCTGACTGATAGGGTTGAAAGGAGACCTACCTGACCTCCAGTTTTTAGCTGAAATATCAAGCTTTTTGCTCCCTTTTCTCTAGCTTCTGAATCTGGCTTCCTGGTTAGGGTGTGTGTATGTGTGTGTGGGGGTGTGTGTAAAAGAAAAAAACCTTCAACACTTGCCTACCACTGAGGGCTGCTTGCCCAGCTGCTGTAGGGCACGTGGGAGGCAGATCAGTAGCTCAAACATTTTCTCCATAACCACTCAGAGTGTCTTCTGTCTCTAAGCTCTTTCTCATCCTCCTGGCTGTGCTGTCTTTCATTGCAGAGCTGTGTTGACGGCGGCGGAGCTGGGGAGCTGAAAGAATGCTGCAAGCAGCTGAGAGACAGCAACCCAGCACCCAGAGGTGATGGCAGCCACATTCTTCCTTTGTCTAGTGATCTTGGGAAGAAGAGCAAGAGGGGTCAGGACTTTTGGGGAGGTGGAAAATAATGGCAGAGAGTAAAAGACTGGAGGGTGGTGGGGTTTGGGTACAAAACAAAGAGCCCTCAATGGCAGATAGAAGGCACATGGGGGAACGAGGGAGGGAGTGAGAAAGATGGGGAAGGAAAATGAAAGAGAATCAGAATAGAGATGCCACTTGCCTGACACAAGGTAGGGGATAGGGAACTGGCCCCTGAAATTGCTTATGAGGAGTGTGAGGAGAATGTGTGTTCTGGCTGCTCCTGTAGATGTGGAAAGTAAAATATTTTGTTTTTCTATGGGCAGAGGATGTACTTCTTATACAGATATGTTATCAGGTTTCTTGATAGTCTAGTGTAGGTAAGTGTAGTTGAAAGCTTGTTTTGAGACTATTCCCTGGACACAATAATTTTGCTTCACCCCTTGTTTTTCTGTGCTCTTCAGGGGTTTCACCCATTGCACAAACATCTCAGCTCTTCAAGACTTTCACTTCAAAATTCTAGAGACATTCTGAATCTGATTAACCTCTGCAAACAAATGCAGCATGAGCTAGGCATTTTCCTAAACCTGGCACCATAGTGTAAATGCTTTTATCTGCTCTGCCATAGGAACTGACAGCTGCTGTGAAATAAGGCTCAGATGTCAGAAAGAATGCAGGACACAGACTATTCTACAGTGACCCATGTGCTTGTCAGGTCAATAAGAAACCACATGAAAGTGCTTTTCATATAATCAAGGAAAGGTCTAGTTGAGTCACTTGGCATACAGAAGATAAAGACTCTTAGGAACATAAGAACTGCTATACTGGATCAGACCAGTGGTATCTGATGGTGAACAAAACCTGATTCTTCCATGGAAAGTGCAAGAGATGCTATAGTGGGCAAGTTAAAGAATAACCTGCGCATAGGTTAAATTCTTCCTGACCCCCATCAGTTAGTGATTGTCCTATGCCCTGGAGCATGAAGATTTACATTTCTTATAAACATTGCTTATTCTGTCTTCTGTAACAGTAGATGTTTTCACTCTCTATATAAATATTGAATCCTTTCTTTTTCCAGCAACAGGTATAGGTCATCCCTCAAGACTGAGAAAGCAATAATTTTGCTCTTATTATTAGTAGATGTAAGTCCCTTTGTACAGGAATGCACCAGCTCCTCCATTCTCCTCCTGCTGTGATTGTGTTGGTTGTACCAACAGTCCATGTAAACAGTACACTTCCGAATGTAAAATTCTTGCATGACTGACATTCCTCTCCCACTGATTCTTTTGAGCATTGCTTTTTAACATCCAGTAGAAGTTAATTGGGAAATGAACAACGTAAGACAGCTTTAGGAGACCTGTCTTCTCAGGCCCTAATTTTACAGATATTGTTATACCATTCCCCTCTTCAGTTCATGTGCAATTGCCATATTTCCATCCAACTTGAAATAATGATGTTTCAGTGCAGAAACTGCTGATTTAGTGGGCCTGAAATAACATTTCCTGAAACACATTCCAAAGGCATGGATATCACATCAACTCATTTCAGTCACTGGTCTTATACAATGTCTGTGTTAGGGGATATAGTGGACAATATGACCTGCAATATGCTGGTGACATACAGGTTTCTCTTTCTCTCTTTTTTAAAATTTTTTTATTTTTCCCCCCAGCCTGCTCTGACAGTGTTGCTTCTCAGCTATCTCAGTGCAAAGAGGAAATTGGAGCCTAAATGAAGAACACTGATTCTCTAGTAGATAAACAATGTAGCCTTGATCATGCTGGGCTCATTGCTAACTCTGAGTATGCAAGCAGCAACAGCCATCAAAGCTTGATACCGCCCATCTTTAGCTAGCAAGCAGAATCTGTCCATTCCTCTTGGACAAAGACCAGGTCACTGCAGTTTGTAACTTTTTGCCCCCCCACCCCTCAAATTCACTCTCTCTGGCTCCTAATGAGAAGCTGAAAAAGAAGCTACAGCTTGTGCATAACACTAGCATTCATCTCTTTCTCTGTTCATTACTAGATCCACTTCAGTGTCCTGGTGCCAATCTACAAAGCCTTTAATAAAGCAAGCCCATGTTATTTCAGGGACCCTCTCTCTCCTTCTGGAACCCACCAATAAAAGTACGATCATCTGGGACAGTCTGAATAACAGATATGTATTTGAAGGAACCAGAGGAAGAATCTTTCCAACTGTAGTTCTAAGGCTTTGAAATGCTCACCCAATGGACATCAGGAAGAGTTATGCCCTTTGCATCTCTGGATCAGATTGCAAGACTGTCCTATTCAATAAAACTTCCCCCAAAGTACCAGAATAGAAGAAAATGTGGCAGCGTGCATAAAATTAGAACCCAGGGTTAAAGCAGAGCTGGGCAGAGAACTGGCTGTCCCTTAAAAAATATATATATATATATATATATATATATATATATAATTGGAAATATACCAATATCCTAGAACTGGGAGGGACCTTGAGGTCATTGAATCCAGCCCCCTGCCTTCACTAGCAGGACCAATATTTTTTTGCCCCAGATCCCTAAGTGGCCCCCTCAAGGGCTGGGCTCACAACCCTGGGTTTAGCAGGCCAATACTCAAACCACTGAGCTATCCCTCCCTTCTCCACAGTCCCTCCCTTCTGATCACATTCCATTGTTTTGTGTAACCCCTGGGAAATTCCTACACACTATGGTAATAAACATTTTAGAATTTGGTTTCAAAGGGCCGAGGAATGCAAGTGGGAAGTTGGTCAGCACTGACACAGAGTCGTGATGAAAGGAGTGTGTGCTCCACCTAAAATAAATACATTTAACGAGTACTGAAGGGGTGTGTACTTCTTGGGACCCATAGAGACACTATGTCTGTTCCTGCCTTCTGCAAGCATAGTGTCACCAGGAACCCATGCAAACTATGCTCCACCTCCCTCTTTCCCTCGCAGCTCAAGCTTGTGGATCCCATAGCATGTAAAGGGCTTTGGTCTCTCTATGTAAGTCCTTGGCGTTCAGCATACTTGCTGTGGAGGAATATCATTTTCTAATGTAATCCGGTCACCTCTAGCCAGCCTGTTCCCAACAGATCGCGAGCAGTCAACTTTGCCTATGGGAGGTCACACCATCCTCACAGTCACAACCACTTTGGGGTAATACTCTTTAATAAACTTCATAACAGGTGTCCACAGGCACGGTCGCAAATTGGATTCCACAGCTGAGATAAGAAAAATCTATCTCTGCTTCAGATATCTTTGTTATATCTTGGAAAGGAGAGAGCCAACCTTTTCCTCCTGAATGCTTTATACTCACTTGGTGTTGCTCTGGATCCTCATCTCTCATTGTGTTGAAGTGAACAATTCAGTTCTGGCAGTGAAATCACATTTACAAGGTTTCACAAAAGAAAACATTTGTCCTTATCTGGTTCCTGAAGAAACCAGCTGCCCGGGCATGTGTCATTTACCGCTGAAGCTTTTTTCACTTGCCCTTTCTTGTTCAGTAAAGGGATTTTTTTGCCCCTCTTTTCCTCTAGTGTCTCTCCTTGGCACTGCACAGACAGAAAGTGTTCAGAGAGATGCAGTAGTTTGCACTGTTTTTTTGCGTAGCACAGAAGAAAACAAAGGGAGAATTAAGCAGATTTCATGTCACATACAAAAGAGAATTTGTGGAAATCTCAAACAAAAGCTGTAAAGCAGCCAGCATGCTCAAATCTAGAAAACAAGAATTTTACTTAAGAAATGGAATCAGCTTATGAAATGAAAATATTCTGTAGCTGGAACTTACCTGAAGAGCCTCAGAAACAAGCAAAATTAGTATAGAAAAGATTAACTAAAATAGCCAGTGTGATCTGTGCCCACACAGACTGCAAGCCCTAGCAACTAGGGCACTTTGAGCATGAAAGAGCATTTCATGCTGGGAGCTGTAGTTCTGTGGACTGCACCGCCATGTCTGAGAGTGGGCCTGATTCTGCTCTCACACTCGTAAAATAGCAGTAACTGTACTAAAGTCAATGGAGTTGCACTGGAGTGAAAAACAGCATGAGAGGGGATTCTGGCTTAGATATGGGCCCAAGATGCAAAGCTCAGATCCATATCCAAATTCTCTAGTGTGCAGTGGGGTCAAAACTGGGATTTGGGCTTGGCCCATTTTAGAGATGGGCTGTCTGCAAAGTTTAGATCCAGAGGCAAATCTGGATGCAAACTCCTGCAAATGTAAGGGATGTGTGGATTCAGAATTTTTGTTACAGGCCTAACTCTAGTTAAAGATCAGGGCAAATTGGTGTGTCTTGCTGGCTCCTTATGAAGTTGCCAATATGGTCATAAAATGAGAAAGTTTGGGATGCACTTGGGTTAAAATTGCATGAGCAAACCAGCAAATCTACATCTCTCAGTATAACCTAGATCTACCAGGATTATTTGCAGTCTGTTTGCCACAGTCTGACAGTGTATGATGATACAATTATGCTATTGTAGGGCTTTTGTAGGCCGTCTAAACTTAGTACATGTCTCAGAGCAGCTGGTCCCTGTGGATAGACTAAGCCCAGTGTCCCTGTATTGGAGCAAGTGAGCCCAATCCAGCTAATTAAAAAGGCTGGGCTACACCTGGGCCTATAAAGGCCTGCTAGTAGGCAGCTAGGAAGGAAGGACTGAAAGGAGGGAAAGCTACAGCGGAGTGGAGCAGAGCTAGCTACTGTGATGGGTCCCTGGAGCAAGGGAAGGGTGCCGAGCTGATTTGAGCTTGGGAAGCTGCCAGGAGGAGACCCTTGGGAAGGGTAGCCCTGAAGCTTAGGGCTAAGAATGGAGCTGAGACTATTTTCCATTTGTTTGTTAACCTCTGTAAGAAAATAAACCTCCTTGACTGAGACTGGGTGTGGCAGTGCATTCTTTGTAGCTGGGGAGAAGCAGGGCCCAGTGACAGCACATCACTGAATTAAAGTTATCCTACTACTGTCTTCTCAGTACGGAAATCTGAAAGATCACATGGCAATAGTAGGGTTGGGCAAACTCATTTTGCCTAATTTCAGACTCACTCAAATAATGTTAGGCAAATGTGGTAAGAGGTGCCTAGGGTGAATGGAAGGAAGAGCATAGTGAAGGTGACAAATGAAAAGGAATAGAGAGTGGAAAGAGTAAAAACTCCTGAAAAAGGAGTTGAGATGCATGAACTAATGAAAGATATAAACAGTATTGTAAATTTGTGGTGTTCCTGTCCTTCTTCTAACACAGCATATTGACTGGGGGTGTTGGCTAAACTCACCCTGCCCTCCCACCTTTTCCTGGGGATTTACTTTTATTTGTGATGTAAATAACAAAGCTTTAAGCGAGCAGGACTGTAGTGTACTTTAAAACATAAGCCTTAATTCCAAAGATCCCTTCTGACTTGGGATATTTAGTATTTCTACCTGTAGGACCTCTAGCCTTTTCCTCTAGGTCTCTCTTGCCTGAGGGAGACTTCCTTTTCACATCTAAGTGGAGCTAATGAGATCTATGTGGTCTAGCTACCAGGGTGAGTCAGCAAAATAGCTCTGCAACCCCTCTCCTCTCACTACAACAGGGGTCGGCAACCTCTGGCTTGCCAGGGTAAGCACCCTGGCAGGCTGGACAGTTTGTTTACCTGCTGTATCGGCAGGTTCAGCTGATCGCAGCTCCCACTGGCCATGGTTTGCTGTCCCAGGCCAACGGGGGTGGTGGGAAGCCACGGTTAGCACATCCCTCGCCCATGCCGCTTCCCACTGCCCCCATTGGCCTGGAGCGGCGAACCGCAGCCAGTGGGAGCCGTGATTGGCCGTACCTGCCGATGCGGCAGGTAAACAAACTGGCCCGCCCGCTAGCGTGCTTACCCTGGCGAGCTGCGTGCCAGAGGTTGCCGACCTCTGCCCCACAAGATCTTGTGTCCTGACAGTCAGTTACAAGTATATAAACCGCTTGTGCCAGCCTGGCTTTTGAAGATGAGAAGATTCTATCTATAAAGCATGACACTTAGCTGGAATTTTTATTTAAATTAAACCTTTTTTTGGGGGGGGGGATGGTTTTGTATTACAAGAAGTAAAAGGTTCACCATCTAGGTTTGCACACTGCAAGCCCAAAACATATTTCAGATAACTTGTCAGTCTTCAAAATCCATGAAGTTTGCCCAACCCTCCTGATAAGCATTTCTTTCTGCAAAATGTGAAATGTATTTGAAAATAGACTTTTAAAAAGAAAAACAGCATTCATAAACTTATTGCTGGGGATGACCATATTAATTAATGTAGCATTTAACATCTCCAGAGCTCTTGATCTTCTGTAAGATAGGTAAGTAAATATAATTGCCATTTTACAGAACCTCAAGTGAAGCAAAGTAGTTGTGACTTTCCCAAGATGAGAGAAGGCATTTAAGTCAGAGATACAGACATTGGAGTTTCTGGCTCCCAATCCTGTGCTCAGACCACTACACAATTGCTCTGTTTTATTCTTGCTGAAGAGTAGATTGTTAGTGATATAAACTGTGTGGGAGTTCAGAGTAAAGAATTGTACAGCAGTTTTCTTTGCTTTCGTGTTGATTTAAGAATCAGACAAAGGATTTTATTGATTGAACATGAACCATTTTGTTTAAATATTAAGCTGTAACATCTGTCTTCTGATTGTTGAACCATTAGTACAGAGGATGGAAATTTATTTAGAGTTTCTCTTTCATTAAGTTCCCACATTGCCTGAGTCACAAATTATGTCACTTTTCAGCAAGATCACAATCTCTAGCACTGTAAGCCATGGGGAATATTACATACAGTTAAAATCTTTACAGTTAAATGCAAGTAGGTAGATGGGAAGCAGCATCTCCCCATGGTTAGCACACCGGATTGAGTGTTAAGAGATCTATGTTCTAGTCCTGCCTCTGTCCCAGACCTGCTGGGTGATCTTGGGCAAGTCACTTCTGTCTGTGCTTCAATTTCATGATCCTTACAGTGGGCATAATAATATGTACCTACCTTTGTAGACCCTGCATCCTACAAACATTATGAATGGCATGCAAAGAATGGGACAGCTCACTTCTGCAGAAGTGTTTGACAAACTGGGGCCTTTCAAAACTAAATATTTATATTAAATTTCTTGTAGCCACTTTTGTAGGGATTGCTACAGTGAGTCTTGCTTTAGCTTTTAGCAGTGTTGTAAATTCCCATGACTTTGCTGTTATCTCCCTTCTGCAAGGCCTCCAGACAGTCACTGAGGCTCTTCGTTCTTAATAGCCGCTCTGACAATGTTAGGTTTCAACCAAGATTCTTGTTAGAATGGAGTAGAGAGATGTCCTCACTGGTGATCACATATCCCTAATGTGCAGAATCCCCCATGTGGTGGTTGGTCTCAGAATGCATGTGCATCCTGCACATTATTGCAACTGAGATTTGAACCATTGTCCCAAGGCAGAAATTCTACCATGTGAACCAAAAGGAGCCTATGTCCGGTGTATTCAGCTGGGGCTGTTCTGAGCTTTCCTCAACTGGAACTTTCTTGCTCTGTATCTCACAGAAGAGAGAAATATGACAACCGGTTATGGACAAGCCATCCAGTGGCAAATTTTCAGTCCTGGCCTTTGATTTTGTATGTGTGCAACTAACAGAGTCCTCAAAAATGGGATTTAGTCTTCTTAGGCAAAATCTGCTTTTGTATGCTATCCACTAGGATGCACAAATGCCCAACGTATTGGCTAAAAATGGGGGAACTCTCACACAAATGGTTGTGCATATGAAAGTAGGTGTGCAAAATCAGAGGCTGGGGAATAAAAATTTGAGTTAAGAGTTTTGCTTGCATTTAACACAAAAATATCATTGTAGGCAAAAACATATTTAATGTATGGATATATGTGCATTATATGCTGGTGCTACACATAATGTGTGTGGGTGTGTGTATGGATGAGAAGGATATTTCACTGAATCTGGAATAATATCTTGAGTGCTGAGAGAGAATGAATCAATTCTTTTGTTGAATATACAGTAGCAGCAAATCAATGTGACAGTTGTGTTTTTTTTTTAAAGTAAAATGTGTAGCACATTAGCAAAGCATTACATACCTCATTATGGACAGACTATAGGAATACAATAGTGAAAGGATGGCTAATTACCGATGTTCAGACACAGCACTTGCTACAGATTGGATGGAATAGTGAAATTAGTCAAGCCTACATGTCGAATCAGCCCTCAAAGGTCAAGGAAAAATAAGCAGGACATGTGTGAAACTCTGATCTTCTCAGAAAAGCACACCATGCAAATTAATGTCTGCAACTTGGCACTTTGTCAGCAGTTGACAGGCCTTTAACAACTGTGTGCATGTGTCTGTATAGGTGTGTTAAACTTCCCCATCTGTAAGTAATTGATGGTGGGAGTGGGGAGAGATGGTGATGGAGGCACCTAAACTTTTAAGAGGTTGCAAGGAAAACCTAACCAAAGGGACAATGGCCTGTGTCACCAACTTTTCTGACAAAATGTATAGCCTTTTTCCCCCCTTCTTTCTCAGAACTGTGCAGAAAGGGGCAGCATGAAAGAGTGAGGTTGTCAAGAGTGTGTGTGTGTGTGTGTGTGAGAGAGAGAGAGAAAATGTAATCTCCCAAGAGCTAAACTGCTTTATTTATTTATTTATTTTATTTTTTGTGTGCTGAAGGCAAAAATCCGCTCCTTTCAAACCTATGTTCAGATGAAAAGAGTTTTTAGGCTAATATGCTTTGGTACTTTGTCACTGTGACTCAAGAACTGGCTGCTGGTTTGAGTAGAAAGAAAACACTGTGAATTTTTGTAAGTTTTAAAATTATATATCTGGTACATATAATTTTGCATCTTTTCTCAGTAGGATATCTGCTAATGCAGAGGACTTCTATTTTGTCACAAAGACAGCTTTACAAAAGTCAAGTTACCATAACAACCAAATGCAGCTTTTAAATCCAGAAACTATGCTCTTCTGATAGACTATTTTTTTCATTTTTTTGTTTTTACTCACTCACACACACAAAAAAGACAGATAATATAGATGGATGCATAGACAGATACACGCAGCAGGGATGGCCAGACCTCAGAAGATTCACAGTTTGTATACATTTTGGAGAAATATCCAAAACTTCGCATACATATATTTGTCCAAACACCTTTGTAGTGGGGCAGATGAGATTAAGGGCAGTTGAGGGAGGCTGGTGAGGTCGTTGGCCCCAGCTGGCTGGCTTAATCAGTCCACAGCTGGTCTGGATGAAAGGGCTGTGGGGCCAGGAGACAGGGGAGTTTCACTCTAGCCCTGGAGTGGGAAGGGCTAGCTGCCTGAGAGTAAGGTACCTGAAATAGAGCACTGTTGGGGAAGAGCAAGAGGAGTTGGGGAGCTCCAGCCTGGTAAACTCCCAGGCTGTAGGTCTTGGTGAAGGCCCACAAAGGTACTGGGGCTACAGAGGTGCAGCCTGGGAATAGGCAGAGGCAGCTGGTCATAACCCCTTGTCAATGATGAGTGGCCATTACAGACTGCAGTCTGCCCCAGTGAGCGGGGTTAGATGATGACTGGCAACAGGCCCTGAGGCAAGGGAGGTTTAGAGGGTTGGGGTTCCCCTGGGAGAAGAAATCCAGAATAAGGGGGTACTGCTGGGGCAGAACCTTGAGGAAAGAGGCACTGCGGTCTGGGCTTAAAACAGGCAAGATACCAGCCAGAAGGAGGTGCTGTGGAGCTGGCATTGATCTAATTCCTAAGATGACCAGCATGAGGTGCCATGTGGGAGAGTCTTTGTTTTGCTACACCCTTGCATCTGCAAAGCTGGGTTGGAAATGTTACAAGAAGAGAGGAAAAATGTTTTCTTCATCTGTTTGTGTATCAAATGATCTCTTTTTCTTCACATTCCTTCTGGGAAGGCTTTTAACAATGCTAATTATTACCTTTACCAGGGGTATTGTTTATCTTTTGGCTTGGGAATCCTAATTTTCTTGGTCTTTGTGTGTTACAATCTCAAGGTCTGACTGTCTACTGCCTTGCTGCTTGTGTGATCATTTATACCAGTGCAAAGTAAGAGTAAAATGCTATCAAATTGGAAAGGCAGTTCTTTATACCTACTTTACATAAAGGTAAATGATCACCTAAGGAGCAAGGCAGTGGAGAAACAAGCTCTCAAATGTAATGTTGTGTATGTGATATAACAAGCCTGTCCAACTTTAAGTGTGCTGGCTGTATCTGTGTTTATTATTCTGATTGTTTTCTCTGATCCATTGTCACCCATGAATTATGCTTATATAAAAGTCATGTATGGTTGGTTGGCTTTTTCAAATTCAAACTTTAGAAACTTGAAGACATCATAAGCCACAAAAGGACATGGAATATAAATTTTATATACTAGGATGCCTGGTGGCTGAGCAGAGGAAACCCATAAAGTTTGGAACTTTTCTATAATCTACAGAAGAGCAGGTGTGAGAGCTGTGAGGTAGACGTAAAGCTGTGCAAATTCTAGGCTGGACTCTATGTGCTGTACAGCTGCTTTACGCTCTATTGTTGGTAGAATTTGACTATGGAGCAAGTATAACTGGCTAAAGGAGCACTTAAGTATAGGGGGAAATGCTTTAGTAGCACAGAGCCAGTGTATCAGCTTCCGCAGTACCCTTACTTTTTTGCTGATGTGGCCCTGTACCCTCTAATCTCTGATTGTGCTTTCAGCTCCTTAGAGCTGTTGGTAGCCAGTGTGATGAAGAACAGACTTAAGGGTGCTATATCATATCTGAGGGGACTGGCTAGGATACTCAGAAGGCCCAGAATCAGGGAAATTGTATATGAAAAGTTTTCCCCCTGGCTTTCCTACAACTTTTGCTCTAAGCTCGTTGGCTATAACTAAGAATCTGGTCCTATGACTCAAATAAGATAACGCCGTATGGAATGACTTCTCAGCTTACTCCTAATGTGTTTACTAAGCAATATGTTAGCTTTAGCTTCAGATCCATTTTGTCTTGAAGAAATACTGCTAGCTGTATTGATAAATAGTCAAATGAAATAACATAAAGGAAAAAAAGTCAAACAAATCACACATAAAGCTCCCCCCTCAACCCCATCTGTTCTCCTCAAGGAAATTATTACAGTGTGGGCTCAACTCAATGTGCTGCTAGAAAAAGAAAACAAGCTGGTACAAGCTATTAAGAAAATAACCCTATTTTGTTTTTGAGCCAAAAGGAAATAAAATAAAAAAAACCCAACACCCCCCCTCCAACCTCTGTTTAGGGCATTCACAAATTTTAGAACCAGAGTTGGTTTCCTTGTGGGTTTTTTTTTTTTAAACCTCTCTAAGGAAATCTGTCAGAACTTTGGATGAAAAGCTTTCTGGTGTGTGCCATAATGATTAGTTTGGAAGAAGCTGAAGGCAGCAGGAGTGAAAATTCTGGAGAAAATTCTGTCCTGAGGGCTGGAGTGTGCTGGGGTCAATACACTGCAGACAAGTGAGAGTAGCTATTTCCCCTCTGAAATTCCATACTGTCTGTGCAAGTTTAGAAAGTGAAAGGACATCATAAGTATCAGAATAAGGCCCTGATCCTATAAACTGATCTGTCACATGGACAGGGCCGACTCTACAGTTTTCGCCGCCCCAAGCAGCATGCCGTGGGGGGCGGGGGCAGTCCATGCGCAGCAGGCACGTTTCTGCAGCAGCGGCAATTAGGGGGCAGCTTCTATGTTTAGCTGAAGCCGCCACAGACAGCTAAACATAGAAGCTGCCGCCAAATTGCCACCACCGCGGAAACGTGCCTGCCGCCCTAAGGGCACATGGACTGCCCTGGCTGCAATTCGGTGCACTGCTTGGGGGCAAAACAACAGGGACTGCCGCCCCTTGCAGAATGCTGCCCCAAGCACCAGCTTGGAACGCTGGTGTCTGGAGCCAGCTCTGCACATGGACCACTTCCCCTTTGCAGCGCCCTGTTGTAGTCAATGGCTGAGGTCTGCCCATACAGATTAGTTTGTAGGATTAGAGCTTTAAGATCCCGGTCCTGCAAAGTGTTGTGCACCCTTCGATCGCATTGAAGTAATGGAATTGAGGGTAATCAGCACCTTACAGGATTAGGCCTTTGATTTTGATTCCAGAGTGAGGGTGACTATAGTAACCATGTTAATTCTAAGGCCTAGTCTCCAAGCCAAACACCTGTGCTTTTATGTAGCTGTTGCTAGCATGGTTAGGCATATTCACACAGCAGTGCTATATCTGCCATGATCATGTTTTGGCTGTGTGTTGTTCACACCTACTGACCTTCCCTAATTTGAACCTGTCCCTCTAGTGAGCACACTTAAAAATTCATTCTGGTGTTACAGCGACTGCTGGTTCTCCGAGTTATTTCCTTTGCTTAAAATAGGGAACATTGCTAGAACTGGTAATATCTCTAGCTCCAGAACGCGTTTAAGTGCATCTCCTATACCCATGCATGACAGGAAGTGATTTGGATAAAATAAAAACAGATTAAAACTTAAACAAATGAAGCATTTTGGGGAGTGTGAAAGAATACAGTTAATTTCTTTCCTCGCTATTTTGCATTTTCACACACCTCATGCTTCTTGGATCTCAGTGGGAACAGAACCAGAAATCCTGAATATCATGAGGAAAGTGGTTCTCGCAGTATTTCCAGCTTAACCAGAAGCTGGATGTATCAGAAATCTTTTGAGAGCCTATGCCTGGGAGAGGTTTTTTTTTTGAACTCCATTTTGCAGATTGTGAGATGAAGTTAGGTAGCTCAGGTAAAAGTTGGATAACTATTCCACTCCAAATGGAATCTTTTTATTGTTCCACTTGCAGTTACTGTATCTCTAGTGCATGTGGAGGCCAGATTTTCAAGAGAACTCTGCTCCTATTTAGGCACCTAAATGAAGAAGCCAGATTTTTCAAAACTGCTCAGCATGCAAGATGGTGACTCTTCTGAAAATCTGGCTACTTATTTGGTGTATAAATGGGAGCTGAGCTCTTATGAAAATCTGGCCTTTAATGTATTGAAAATACAGAGGGAATCCTACTCAGTTTTTGCTCAGTCCTTACTCCTCAGCCAAAACTTTAGGTGAGGCCGGCTCGTCTACACTTAAAATGCTGCAGCGGCACAGTTGCACTGCTATGTTCACAGGAGTGATTCTCCCATTGGTGTAATTAAGCCACCTCCTCAGAGGCAGCAGCTGGGTCGACGGGAGAATTATCCTGTCAACCTAGCACTGTCTACACCAAGGCTTTAGTCCGTTTAACTGCATTGCTCAGCAGTGTGGATTTTTCACATCCTTGAACAACATAGTTATACCAACCAAATTTTCTAGTGTGGACTGGGCCTGAGCGTAAGGACTAAGCCAAAGCTTGATAAGAACTTCAGAATTTGGGTCCAGTGTCCTCTTTTGGGAGGAAAATAAGAACACAATACTTTAATAAATGTGTTAGAGAGAGAGGTTCCATTTAGAGCTTAGTTGATAAAGAAAACAAACACTCAAACTGACTACTTTTTTTTCCCTATTACAAGGCACTTTGGAATACTTTTAGTAGGCAGGTGCAATGGTATATTAAGGCAAATTGTAATTCTATGTGTCAATTTGGCTTTGTTAGAACAATACAATTTGTTTTTATTGTAGCCGTGGAGAGGGAGACGTCTTGCTATTAATTTACTTGCATTATCCTCTGTTTAATGAATATGAGTCTCCCTTCCAAACATCCTTCTTTTTTTTCTTTTCTTTTTGAAAAACTCTTATTTACTTCTTCGACTTGGATCAGATAGAAAGAAAAAAACATTGTTAGTTGCTCTTCAAAGGACAATACAGCCTAGACAGTTCATGAACCAGGAACTGGCATGGGAGCAGAAGTTTAATATCCTTCCATTCTTTTAATTCTGTGCATTATTAGAACAATGGCTAAACACTCTAATGCTTTAAGATCTGACCTTTCCTCCTGGCCAGACAGCTAAAACGCTCATGAAGGCCTTCATCATCTCCCATTTTGATTAATATAGCATTCTCTTCATTTGATTCCCTAGTACCCATGCCACCAACCTCCAGTCCATACAAAATAGCTGTTGTCTTGATCTGTCCATCTGACCAAGTCAGCGCCCTCTTTGAATCCTTATACTGTCTCTGTCTTCTCCACTTCATCCAGCTCAAATTTTCTGTGATCACCTGTGTGGCCCTATATAATGGTATCCTTCCCTGCTTATCCATAACTGTATCTAATCCCATTACCACTCTGTCCCTTCTGTTCTGCCATTGATAGCAGCTCCATTATCCCAGCTGCACCTATCTTCTCTGCTTTCTCCCATGCAGGTTGCTATGCTGGGAACACTTTGTTTTGCTGTAAGTTACATTAAAGGCTGATTTGGCCCCAAACTCATCCAGAATTAGGGGAGCAGAACAGTGTCTCAGATCTAAAGCTGGATTTTCTGTTATGTAGGAAATGCCTGAATTTGGATTTTTTTTTCATTCTGAAATGGAACAAAAATGAACATTTTTTGAAATGTCCCATGAAATGTTCAGAAAAAAAATCCTGGTCAATCTCAATATTGCTTTGATAAAATCATAACATTTTGTTCTAATTTTGACCTTTTAAACTTGACAGCTTTACAAAACGTTATTTTAAATTTTTGGTGTGTGTGTGTGTGTGTGTGTGTGTGTGTGTGTGTGTATATATACACACACACACATATATAATTTTGGTATATTTCATTTCCAAATGTTTAGAACAACAACAATAAAAATTTAAATATTCTGTTCTGAAACAGGATTTTATCAAAACACTTTGTTTGGATTTTTTAAATTAAACTTCATCTATCTATCTGTTTTCAGAAATATTTTTAATTTTGACAAAAATAGCATTTTTGAAAAAAACATACCCCAAGAAAACCTGTTTTGCCAAAAAGTTTCTGACCAGCTATACTTGGAGCCACCTCTCCACACTCTCTTCCTTTCAGCATGACGGGGCCACAAATGGTTCAGTAGAATTAGAGGTATTTAAAGAGAGAAAATACCTGTCTGTATATCCAGGTTTTTATATTGGTGCCAATCATTGTAGTCTCAGAACACATCTGAGAATCTGTGGATCTATCAGACTAGAATATTTCTTAAAGCATCTGCTGTTTATTGTTTCCCCACCAGTTAAAAAAAATAAGGCAATTCCTCCCTTGTGTCCCCCAAAAAGAAAGAAATCAAACTGCTCTTTCTGTTGTACTGGAATAGTTAGTTCCATTTTTTAGCTATAGTCAGTCATTAAAAAAGTGTTATCAAGCTAATTAAAAAGCCTAGCAAAAGAATATACTGCAGCCTTGTAGAGGATGTACAATTAACCTTAAATGAGCAAGAAAGAGAAACAGCAAATTAACAAACCAGTGGCCATTATTCAGTTTCTACATTCAGCTTTCCACTCACTATTAATCAGATGGATTGTTACATGCTTTGGGATGTTTAGCTGACTTGCAGTATCAGCACAAACCAGAATCTTACCAAGGAGATCACACTTGTTTTGAAAAACATCTGAAAGAATGTATAGCTTCTGAATTACAAAAGCCGCTTTAATTAGCCCCAAGAGGCAGTTATATAAGAAACAGCAAAAACATTGTCTAGTCATAGCTGCTTCCTTCTCGCGATTTTTTTTATACGAGATTCTGGTAATGAATGTTCTTTAACAATTGGAGCTGAGACCCCATGGCTAATAGCACTCCTGAGTAAACATTGTTCTGTATTTGCAACCCTGCAAGTGTTAACTGTAAGCTGAAACCAGAAGATACTACAGTCACTTGGGAAATTTCTTAACCACCAGTCCCTTCCATTCCACAAAAATGGTAGTTTAACAATAATCAGACTTGTCCGTCATTGTTCCATCTTTGCATTTGTTGTGATAATTCTCTTTAAAATGTATGTGAGCTTTTCAAGGTTTTCAAGGTATCTTTTCCCCACCATCCTGCTTCCCGAACTCCTAGATGTAAGAATCCCTCTTGGTCCTCCTCTTCTGGGGTCTGATCGTGCACTACTGACAACTATTGGAGCTTTGCCATTGATTTCAATCAGAGCAGGATCTTCCACTTTAATGATGACCAGATGCAGTCATGCAGTGTTTGGGGGTAGGGGAAGGGAGAGAGAGGGTGAGGAAACAATTTTTCTTTTATAATTTCTAGGTCGCAACATCTCCATTTTAATCCCAGATTTTGCTCGATTTCATTATACACTGTGTCAAAGGTTTGAAAGGAAATGAACGAACCAAATACAGGGAGACTGAACCTGCAAACTTTATTCATGTGAATAATCTAATTGAAGTAAAGAGATTACTTACTTGCATGAGTAAGGGTCATAAAATCAGGGCCAATTGAATGTGCTGCATTCCTATGATTCCCTCTAATGATTCTGAAATAAAATTAATTGCAGCTTTGATATACAGACAGATTTCTTGTGTCCATGTGTTAGGTGATATCTCAGAATTTTGCTGGCCTGGATATGTTTGAAATAATTGTTAGCAACCTTATTACCTTCAACAATTAGACAAGATCTATATAGGCAGTTTCCATTAAATATTGCTAATTGTCTTTTAAAGTCCCTGGGCTGGTATGCATAGTGTTGCAATACCACATCTTAGTATGTTCAGCACTGTACAAGGTATCAAAGACAAAATTTCCTTTTGTCTTTCCCAATATGTGTAAATGAAGCCCATAATCTGTTTTATGTTTTTAATTTCTTAAATTAATGTAGCAATTTCTCAATATCTTAACCCTAAAGCCTCAGCTCTAAAATATGGATGTCTAAAGTTAGGCACCAAGGCCCAGATCTTAAAATTGTCCTTGATTTCATGGGACTGAGATGCCTAAATATCTTTGAGGAGCTGCTCCTAAATAAGCGAGCTGATTTTCAGTGGTACTGAAGAAACCAAAATGATACTGGAAGTCAATGGGAGCTGCTAAGCATTCATGAGCGTATGAGAACCCAAGTGTGAAAACTGTGGCCTTAAGTGTTTTTTGTTTGTTTGTTTTTTTGTCTCTTCTATTTATTTTACTGAGTGGCTTTTTTATTTTTTATTTATTTATTTTTTTTGCTAAGACCCTTACAGAAATGAAAAGAACACCTCTATTCCCTGAACATCTTGAAATAAATCTTTTGGAATTAATAGTCATCTCTTAATATAATCTGACTTTGTGTTTAAAGACTTTTTTATTGGTTTTACAAGTGACACATAACTTTAGCGACTCAGGGGAAAGGAAGAGAAAAAGAGGGGAAATGAGAGACAAGACTTAGGGAGAATGAGATCACTGATGGATAATAAAATGAGAATAATGTGATTGTTTAATTTTTGTTTTCTATCATGAAGTAAATAATTAGGAGATGTCTAGAATCAAAGAAATGTCTTTTGTTTTAAACTGTGCTAACTGCTATCAGCAACTAATCTAACAGCTCAATTCCTGATAATTCCATTAACTGATAACATTTAAAGAGACAAATCAAGTATTCAGAAAAGGTACTTACACAACTGAAATACTCTCCCGCCCATACCTTTTGTCTGTTACAGCTGTCCCCCTGCTGCATTCCTTTTTCCCCTCTCCTTTCTGTTTGTCCTATGTGGCCGCCCCTCCTGGCCATTATGCTAACTAAAGTCACAGCCCTATTCACAGGAATGGCTTGTACAGACTAACTGGAGCCATTGCTCTGCCTAGGGAGGAGGCTTCTTGCTTCTTTGTTTGGCTCCTTTGTTCAGACCCAGGCTTGGTGTGGGGGGCGCTGCCCAGAAATGCAAGACCTGAAGTGGCCAACTAATTAAGCATATGAGTCATACCTGTGGCTCAGAACATGCCTATGCTTACCTGCAGCCTTTCCCTGCCTTCTCTCCTCCCCTGTATCAAGAGGAGCCAATCAAAAGTACTGGTGGGAAACTGCCTGAGTTTGCCTTTAAAGCCAGACTTTGCCACCTGGTCTGATCAGCTAGGAGTCTTTGGGGGGCCCTCTCCCCGCTCTCTTTTGTTTTTGAGCGTACCTCCGTTTTTAAACTCCCCTCCCACGAACAACGAATTAGTGCCTGGAGATCTCCTGATTATTGTAAGCGAATCGAGTCCTCTTTCCATCCTCCGATGCTACTGCTGTTCCTGCCTCTGTGCTTGCTGCTGTCCTGGGGATTGGTAAGAACTCCCTCTTGCAGACTCCCCCTGTCCTAGCTGCTGGCCTTGTTTCCCCAGCAGACAGACCCAAGCTAACTCCTTGGTCTGTATCTGTAATCTGTTTCTTGCTCCGCAGCACCTTTGCTGCTAAAAATAAGCCTGTGCCGCTGCTAAGCTGTGCCTTCCTGGACTGTATCCTGGGCCACCAGCTTGCAGCCGCCCCACTGCTGCAGCCACCCCCCCCGCCCCGGGGGCTGTACCTTGGGCACACACCACTCTGCCCTCTGGAACTGCTCCCCCTCCCGATCAAAGAATCGGCATAGTGTAAGGTGCACCTATTAGAATCAGGTTCTTAGTCTAGATAAGTTGTAATTTCATTTTGCATAGCTGTGGTTAAGTTAGGTTTAAAGAATTGTTTGTATTGTGCTCTGTAAATTAGGTTTAAAAAAGAATTGTTGCATTGTGTTCTGTTACTTGCTAATTTGTGTAGTCTTGGTTTAAGTTAGATCATAAATAAGATTTTGCTGTGTTCTGTATAATTGTGGTTAAGTCTGTCTTCCCGCTGCCCTACCCCCCCCGCAAGCTTGCCCGTGTCTCCCCCCCCCCCGAGCTCCCCAGTCACTCGTTGCAGTCTCTCTGCTGTTTAAACTTGCAGCCTGTCTGCTCTCTGTGTCTCCCTGAGTTTAAATCTCCCTCCACAGGGCCTCTGCCTTTGGTCTCTGCTCCACTACGTGCTCCTCTTCCCCCATCCCCCAACCTCATTCCTCTACTACTGCCTTTCTCTCTCTCTTTTAATCCCTTCCCCCATGTGTTCACCCCACTCCTACTGCTGCCAAACCTCAATTGTATTACTGAAGTCTAGCATAAAACCCCATTGGTTACCCTTTTTCTCTCTGACACACCTCACATTTTACATTTACACCACTGTGACACATTTTTACCTAGAGTTGTTGGTTATTTAACACATTTTACCCATAACTGTTAGTTGGTTATATGCTGCTGTGACACACCCTTTACATAGAAATTGTTAGCTACCTGTTACATTTATACTTCAGTGTTAATTGGTTACCAGCTGTATTGTACCCCACTGTATTGTACCCCACTATTGAAATCCCCTATACTATTTACTAAAATAAACCCCTTCCCAATTTTCTACCTTAACAAACCCCATACCTCTCACTATTGAATTTTCCCTGTTTTTGCATTTTCTTAATAAAGTTTATTTTGCACTCCACCAGTGCAGTAGTTGTCCCCCAAGATCCCCTACCTGCTGGCAGGGTCACCTTTATGGATAAACTGGTCTCTGACAAGCACAGAACAGATCTATGTCAAAGGATATATTTCTTTTGAGGTGCTGAACACCATCCACTCCCATTGATTTCCTGAGTCAGGAATCTTGTATAAAGGGCACTAAGATGATAAGAAAGCAGCAGGTAAGCAACGGTACATTCAGCAACTGTCACTCTGCTGCCCCAATAGATCGCTTAGACAGAAACAGAACAATTGTCCATGCTGAGGATTTGGTACAATAGAAGTAACAGAGCATTATCACAATAAGTGTTTCTTCCTGCAATAGACAATAAATGACACTGTATCACATTAATATTTATTTGTCCATAAATGCAGCAGCAAATTTATCTATCAGCACGAAATCATTATCCTATGACAATATTCTAATCATGTGACATTAGTTCTTTACTCTGTTATCTATGGGTATTCATCATACTTTGTGTATTATGTAAATTCATTAGAACAAGCTTCTTTTAAACAATGAATACCACAGATCTGCCCTAGCTCTCTCCCCTGGACACTCACCAGGCTGTTCTTCAGCCCATGTTAACAAGTGGTGGATTTCACACACACAGAGAAACATTCCCTGATACAGTAGCTTTATAATAACTTCATAGCATCTATCAGAATTCACAGGTTATAAAGACAGATTCCTTGAATCATCACAATGACTAATTCAGATCTACTGTCTATAGCTTGCAGCCATCAATAAAGGGGATTTCATGACAGCAGTAGATTGGAAGGATGCCCAATTTCCAAATATTCCAATTGGACAGTCTCACACATTCTTCCTACACTTTGCTATTGGAGGACATTACCAGTTCAGGCCGTGGCCTTTTGGTGAGTGTTTATGATAGTACTAGTAGAGTTAATAGCAACTCTTAAACACAGACCCTCCTCCTGTCTACCCCTTCCTGGGGGATGGCCGTTATCTGAGCCTCATGTGAAATTCGAACGGCCATTTTGGGCTTCATGTTTGTTTCACATGTAATCCTACCCTCCAAGGCATGGGAGAAATGCAGAAGCAGCTGCTCATCCCATGGAGGAAATGAGAAGGGAATGCTGTATAGTTACTGCCTGACCTTAGGAACAGTAGTTCAAAATAGATCAACTCTGCAGTGCTGTGTTGATTGGCTCAGGAGGGAATCCTATCTAGTTTTCTTGACTTGACATATTACGTAGGGTTGACAACTTTCTATTTACACAGAACTGAACACCCTTGCACTACCCCTTCGCTAAGACCCCACTCCCTGCTTACTGCCTCCTCACCTCCCTCTGTCACTCACTCTCCCAACCCCCACTCATTTGCTTATTTTCACGGGGCTGGCTCAGGGGATTGGGATGTGGGAGGGGGTGAGGGCATGGAGGTGCGGGCTGGGGATGAGAGGTTGGGGTGTAGGAGGGGGTTCTGGGCTAGGGGGTGGAGCCAAGGGGTTTGGAGTATGTGAGGGGGCTCTGGGCTGAGGCAGAGGGTTGGGGTGCAGGAAGGGATATGGGTTCTGGGCTTGGGGGATGTGGGTTCTGGGGTGGAGCCAGAAATGAGGGTTTCAGGGTGCAGGAGGGGGCTCTGGGCAGGGGGTTGGGATGTAGGGGAGGCTGGGCTCTGTCTGGGAGGGGTGGGATCCAGTGTGGGGCTGGAGGTGCAGGAGGGTGCTCTGGGCTGGGACCGAGGGGTTCAGAAGGTGGGAGGGGATCAGGGCTGGGGCAGGGGGTTGGTGCATGGGAGAATGAGGGCTCCAGCTTGGGCTGTGGGTTTTGGAGTGGGGCTGGGGACGAGGAATTTGAGGTACAGGAGGGTGTTCCAGGCTGGGACCCGTGCGGTTCAGAGGTTGAGAGGGGGATCAGGGCTGGGGTTGGGCTGTTGGAGGGGGTTGGGATGCAGACTCCAGGCGGTTTACCTCATATGGCTCCCGGAAGCAGAGCCATGTCTCCCTCCAACTCCTACACTGAGGTACAGCCAGTGAGCTCTGCATGCTGCCTCATCCACAGGCACTGCCCCTGCAACTCCCATTGGCCACAGTTCCTGGCCAATGGAAGCTGCAAAGCTGGCGTTTGGGGCGGGGGCAGCACGTGGAGCCCCCTAGATGCCCCTAAGCCTAGGAACTGGAGGGGGACATGTTGCTGTTTCTGGGAATTGTGTGGAGCCAGGACCGGTAGGGAGTTAGCCCGAGTACCTGCTGTGCCGCTTGCTGGACTTTTAACAGCCTAGTCGGCAGTACTGACCAGAGCCACCAGGTTCCGTTTTGGACTGGGCATTCTGGTCAAAAACTGGACAGCTGGCAACTCTGATATTAAGGTATGCTGGGCCGATATCAGTTTCTCCTATATGGCTCTGAAGAGGGAATAACTAGGAGTGAATCTCAGAGGATTCCCCAGCCTAGTTTTTTCTTCAGGCTCCTCTGTTAACTTCTAGAAGATAGCTTGTGGGTCGTTATCCTTTGTTGTCATTAGTAATCTTCTCTGCCTTGGGTGGGGTGCGGAGTGGAAGTTGATGCTCACAATTGTATTGATTGGGCTTCAAGACTGTTATTGATGCATCACATGGACTTTGGCTGAATTTTTGCTGCCAGCATACCAGCTGATCTGTTGCTCAGAAGTAGGCAAGCGCCATCAGTCAGAGCTGATGAGCTTACAGAAATCATGTTAATAATGGTAATGAAAGTGGCAATGATAAGAAATAAATTAATTGTGAGAGATATTTGAGATGCCCTCAGAATTCTGCAGAAAGATTTAACAGCCACTTTAGACCTTCCAGCATATTATCCAATGAGTTTAATGGTCAGTGGACTTAGAGCATGCTTAGAGTAACTCAAGTGATGAATTGAGACAGTTGTTACCATGCCACATAGAATCTTTTACTGTACCTTTTATCTCCAAGGCAACAGTTCCTTTGAGAGGAATTGACTTTTTTCTGAGTTGCAAACAGCTGCCATTTATGCAGACAGAGTAAGAGCCCAGAGGGATGTGATTTTGATTGACTTCTCCGCCATGTGATCTGAAGATGGAGTATAGGGTGGTGTGCTTGGTGTAGTACAAAACACAGGGTCCCTGCCCTGCAGAGATCCTCAGATATCCTGGTTAATGGTGCACTTCAAGGACCTAGAAAGATAGAGAGAGACAAATACAGCTGCAAGCTACTCTCTCATGAATCCACTTCTACACATAGATGAAATGAGGGCCATTACAGGGGGCTGCTGACATGACATGACATGATAGTGCTCACCATGGTGACTCAGATTAAGAGGGCAGTGAGCACACCCAGTGAGAAATGCTCCCTTTTTGGTGGGCATGGGTCCAAAGGTTGAGGATTGCAAGAGCTGTAGGATTAGACCCGAGTCTGTGTGTATGTACATCTCCAGACTGTGTGAATGCTGATGGGCCTGAGGAAGCTTGTTTGGTCAAATGTGAAGTGAATGGGAGGGGCCAAAGAAAGGGATGCACAAATTGGAGCCCTGGAGAGCATACAGAAAGGATGGGGATGTGGCAGGAATGGAACAGAAAGAAGAGGTGAGGAAAAAGGGATGGAGGGCAAAGGGATAGGAGGAAGGACAAGAGTACCTGGCCAAGGGGGTTAGAGCGAGGCAGGAGGAGAGGGGAGAGGGTGCTGAGGAGTTTTTTTGAGGTCAGTAACAGGGAGGAAAGAGAAAACCAAGAAGGGAGAGGGGAGCAAGACTAGCTTCATTATTGAGGCAGGAAAGGCTGCTGCCAAATATTAGGGTCAGGAAAATGATTTGTAACTGTTAAATTGTGAGAATGAAGGTGGATTGGGGTGTGTGTGTTACCAATTAAATTGGCTAGAGCAAGGGTGTACTTACAACCAGCATTCAAAGTCACTCTAAATTGGAGGGAGATACTCAGGGGAAAAAAATGGTTGCATTAACTTATACAGGAACATTGCTAATGATTCAGATGTGTCCCCTGCTCCATCCAGGGCTACCAGCCCCTCACCTGCCTCTCTGTTTAAGGTTTCTTCCCCAACTTCTGTGTTTCACTCTCTTATAGTCTAATCATGCAATCTTGATTCAGGCAAAACTCTCATTAATTCTCAAATTAATGGGAGTTTTGCCTGAGTAATGACTTAAGTTCTGGACTCTTAGTGCTGCTCTTTTAGGGTATGTCTACACAGCAATATAAACCCAGGCTTGAGCCCAGGCTCAAGCCAAACTCCCCTCCTTAAACTCACACACCAGTTGTGCTAACCTAGGGCTCAGATTTAGGATCCCAGGACCCTGCATAGCTGGAGGGTCCAAGCCCATATTAAGGTGGGATCTAGGGTCCAAGCCCCACTACTTTCTTGTGTGCATGCAGCCCCAGTTTGATTTGGGTCCTGGAAGTCCTCTGGATGTATCCTAGAGTTCCAGGTGGAGCTCGAAGTGCCATTACTGCCTGGTTGAGGGTGTTTCCCTTTCCTGCTGTGGCTCCTCCTCGCTGCTGTGTGGCACTTGCCTGGAGCAGGGAGCAAACCTGACAGATGGGAGGCAGCTCTCAGCTGCCAGCATATTGAGAGTCATTCCTCTTCCCATCATGCTGAGCTGGGAGCTCTGCCACTCCTCCTCCCTACAGGGAAGCCACTTATTCCTACTCTGTTCTCTGTCCCTTTTATAGTATAATTCCCAATTCTGAACCTTAGTGTCCAAAATATGGGTCCTAGCATGAATTCCCCTAAGCTTAATTACCAGCTTAGATCCTGTAGTGCTGCCACCAATCAGGACTTAGAGTAGAGTGCCTGATAAACTCTGGTCTCCCCCAAAACATTCCCTGGGGACCCCAAGACCCAAATTCCTCGAGTCTCACAATAAAGGGGAATAAACCATTTCCCTTCCCCCTCCTTTCTTCCTCCCAGCTCCTTTCCGCCCTGGGTACACTAGGAGATCACCGTGATTCAAACTCCTTGAATCACCACACAGAGAGGAATGATACCTTCCCCCCTCCTCTTTTCCCTTCACCCAGAGGCTATCCAGATTCAAACTCCGTGAATTTAAAACAAAGAGAAAATTCACTTCTCCCTTCTCCCCCCTGCTCTCTTTCCCTTCTCCCCACCCATTCCCTGCTGTACACAGACTCAGTTCCTTTGAGCCTTAACTAGGAGGAAAAAATCAGACAGGTCTTAAAGCAAAGCTTTTAATAAAAAGAAAGAAAAAAGGTAAAAGTTTATCTCTGCAATTTAGATGGTAAAAAGTTACAGGGTCTGTCAGCTTATAGAAACTAGAAAGAAGCCCCCCTCCCCAGCAAAATACAATTTAAAATACTTCCAGCAAACTACACATTTGCAAATAAAGGAAAACAAATAAAAAGACTATACTGCCTTTCTACTTTGTACTAACGAAATTGGAATAGAAGATTAGAGAGCCTGTAGGTACGAGTAGTCACTCGCAGAGCCCAGAGAGAACAAAGCAAAACCCAAAAAACACAAACAAAGGCTTCTCTCCACCGAGATTTGAAAGTATCCTGTCTCCTGATTGGTCCCCTGGTCAGGTGGTTGGTTCCCTGTTTGTTAACCCTTTACAGGTAAAAGAGACATTAACCCTTAACTATCTGTTTATGACAGTCCCTTGCTCCCGGGCCCCCTGCCCTTCCAGGCAGTGTGCACTGTGATGGCAGTGAGTGGGAACCAGCACCAAAACTTCCCCCCTGCCTCCCAGGGATCCCTTATCCCTGCCTCCTGGGCTGTGGTAGGGCAGAGATAGGGTATCCCCAGGGGGCACTGGAGCACACTGCACCCCAAACCCTGGGGATGTATTTCACTGCTCTGCGGCCAGAGGCAGCTGGGCTGGAGAGTGTGTGGTTTGCCTTTGAAACATACATTTTATTTCAAGCGTGAAAACAGGAAAAAAAAAAATGAAAAACCAACCAGCTAAAAACCCCTTCATTGAACTCCCCAGTTTACCAGTTCATTATTGCAGAGTTTCATTTCAATCATTTGACAGCCCTGGAGACTGATGTCCTAATTATCCTCAGAACAGGTGCACATGGGCAATGTCCTGCCAATGTAACTCAGCCAAGAGGTGGAGAGCCCAGTTCCCAGATTAGATAGTAGTTCAGTGCAAAGGCTTTGCCAACTGAAGTTATTCTACTCAGACAGCCACTAAAGGAGTTAATAATGCAGTTTATTTGCTCATGTACTCTTTATGGGCACCTGAGTCCCATCAGTAGCACCACCACAGAGGGGAAACAGGGTGGGCAGTAGAGTTTTCCCACAGTTCTCTACGTTCCTAGGGCTAGAGTGTTGACATTAGCAGGGGGGTGCTAGGCACTCTGGGCTATGTTTGTTTTGACTTAGGTCTGTGCACTGCAGTGTAGATGCCAGAACTCTAAGTTCGAGCAAGGGTAAGAACATTCTTAGCCTAGGGTTAAAATGCAATGTAGACCCTAGGCTTACATTGCTGTGTAGACTTACACTTAGTCAAGTACTACAGATCCATCATTCATCAGATAATCAATTGATATATGCACCTGAAGTTGGCTCTACCTACTTAAAAAATAAAAACACTTGATAGTAAATTGTAATACCAGAGCCCATTCAACAGCACTGGGATCAATTTTGTAAAGGACTTTTGAGATTTACTGATGAAAGGCACTGTGTAAGACCTACATATTAATATTATTTATAAATTAAACATAGTACAATTAACTTTAATTGAATGGTATTCCCAACATTAAGAACAATTACTATTCGTATTTGTTTCACTTAACAGATTTGTACCTAATTTTGTTGGCAGTGAGTGAACCACTGTACTTTAATTGAAAGTTTGTCATTTTCAATTTAGTCCAAATTGAGAAATGGCTGATGCTTAAAACTGTAAATACAAACATTAAAAGCTTTTTGATCTAACAAACTGATATACAAGTGAAGACATTCAGGGTGACTTTTTGTTGGGTTGCATCACAACTTGCAAAACTTTTCAAACTTCTTGGGTATTATGATAAAGATCCTCTGCATCTTTTCTCCTCTTTCCAGTTGGATGTGTCAATCTCTACTGCCCTATACATATGAAATAGTTATGATTTTATCCTTTGCTGAACTTTTCAACTGTTGCCACTGGCATCTAAATACATTTCAAAATTCAGTTTGACTCTTTTCCCAGTGTCTATCAAATTTCCTTAAAATATGAGACAGTGTTTGGGAGCTTTGTTATTCCCAATGGATTCCCGTTTATTTAGGATACCACAAAATAGACAGTCATTTCCTAATTCCATTTATGAACAAACACCTTGATATACTTTCTGCATTTACACAACCCTTTTTGTACCCATGTGCATTTATCATTAAACATCAGTAATGTGTCCTCCATACCAGTATTTACCTGTACTTTTTATAAGCTTGAAGAAAACTGATGTTACAGTGTATTCTGTGATTGGCAGGTGTATGTAGAACCCAACTATATACATTATTTTGGAGGGAGACAGATGACAGTAACTTGTCTGACATCCTAAAGTTTCTCATGCAAAGAGGAGTAAATCCAGTCTTCTGAAGATTTAGCTCAAATGCTTATTAATTAAACACACAAATTTCCCCTCCTCCGCCCATTGTTTGGTACTATCTGGATGTGGCTTATTTTCTGAGCTAGAAATTATATCAATCTTCTGAGCAATAGGAGACCCTAGGGATTTTGATTACTATCAAAATATTTTGAGACAGCTAATAAAAATAGCTAACATGCCATCTCCTGATGGCATTTCTCCCCCCCCCCCATACAATAAGCACTTTCAGAACTAATCCAAAGCTGGGGTGGGGGGAGTCCTTCATTGTCACAAGCCTTAGCAGTCAGTACCGCTCTGGTACTTGTGGCTGTGAAATGCATTTCATGCCTCATCTGTTACCTAAATGAGATGTGAAAGCAGTTCACACCTCGTTTACATTTGTGCAGTTTTATAGAACAGGATAGACACAGTTCCACTGAAAGTAATGGAATGAGGTCACCTACCCAGTTCTCTCCTTGGATTGAATCCATGCAGCCTGATCCTCTCAGTTCACCAAACTGAAAATGAATCTGTCTCTCTGAGGCCAGCTGCAATGAAATACCATCAGTAGTTGTCTATATTTTACAAGGGAAGTAGGCTGTTTACTGGAAAGAAAAAGTTAGCTATGCATTTATATTACATATATGGGAAATGAGGGATTCTGTCTGGATTATAGGTAATGTAATCAATGTGGACAAGCATGAAAAATAACCAGCCTGATTTGGGAGGCTAGGAAAAAAAAAGATGCAAAGAAAATAGTGTCTATTGGTTACTTGCCATCTCTTTTATGGCTGTGTGTGTGTTGGAGTTTGGACAATTGCAATAATGCACTTATACAGCAAAGTTTGGTTCAAGATTAGAACATTTTTTAAAGTCCGAAGTGCATTTGGTTTGAGGTTCTGGTTCAAACCCATCTCAGTAAACCGTAGGTATTTAAGCTCCAGAGACCTGATTCTCCTTTGCCTTGTCCCTTTTGTAGTCGTTCACACCTTTGCAAAAGGAGCACCATTCTGATTTTGCCTGGCTTTTTATACCCTCTTTGCATGCATGTAAATAACTGTATAAGGAAGGGGAGGATCAAACCCTAAGTTTATAATTGTAAAGACTCAAACAACTTCATTCCTTCTTCTTTTTAGTTCTTTAAATAAAGACTTTGGTGTCTGAAAACGAATTAATAAAAATAAAGTAAGTTCTTATGATGGTCTCATTATAAAATTCTATTAAGTTAAGAAAAAAGGACTTTTAGCCAGAAAAAGTGAACTGTGAATAAATTATATCAAGGCTACATTAAAACTCCTTGTAGAAAGTTATAATGCTGCAAGAGGAGCATTTCATTGAAGAAAATATGCTAATTCTTGTAGTTCGAGAACAACTCCTCCTCTCCCTCCTTGAAAAATTAAAGGTTATAACTCCTCAAGGAGTCTTCTACAGCTGGCTGGTGACTAACTTCCTTTGCAGTAGTTTCATTTCTTTTCAATTTATTTCATGTCATCAGTTGAGATAGGTCTAGAACTGAAGCCAGGATAGAAATACATGAGCTCTCATGGTGCCTACTAAATCTGAACTCACTGTATACTCCATGGAACCTGGGGGAGAAAATCCATCCCACCCCAACGCCCTCTTTGAATGTCCTCTGCAAATGTTTGGGACACTGTGTTTCTGACCTGGGTCACTTGTCTTTTTTCAGTCCATCCCTGGTGGAAGGTAGGGGTTGAGATTAGAGAGGAAAATGTAGGTGACTCTTCTCCAGAATCAGAGATGTTACTAGTTTTTTTGCTTTCCTGGGCCCTCAGTGTTTTAAACTGGAGATGTGAATGATTCTCAGTTTATTAACTCATGGTCTGACTCAGAGCCCACTAAAATCAATGGAAATGCCCATTGGCTTTGCTAGGCGCATTGGATAACCCCCCAACCAACCAGATATAGGTTTGGATCTATCATAAATGAAACAAACAGACAAACAACAAAAGCTTGACTGAACTGCTGAACTTTTCACAGTGTTGTTTTGGGAACATACAAAGCACACCAGACTGGATCAGACCAATGGTGCATTTAGTCCATTATCCCTGTCTCTAGTAGTAGCCAACAGCAAATGTTTCAGAGGAGGATGTAAAAACTCCATAATGGATAATTTTGTAATAATGTGTCTGGAAGAGAATTCCTTTCTAACTCCAGGCAGTTAATGGTTGGCTTGTGTCCTGAAGCATGAATATTCATAGCCTTTATAATTTATGAATAGCTTTCTTAATATTCCTGTCAATTTCTTGAGCTCTACGAAGATCTTTGAGTTGATAACATCTTGGAGCAGCGACTTCCACAGGTTAATTTTATGTTTGACAGGCACCCTTTTGCCAGCACATTAGGGATTGAAGCAGGAACATCCAGAGCTAAAAGCATGAGCTGTTACAACTTGAGCTAAAGAAACAATCCTCTATAGCTAGCAGACATGACTACTCATATCATCTAGATCGACACTGGGGGACCTGTAACACACATCTCACCAATGATGGTTTACATGTGCTTGCAATGAAGCTATCATTAAACCTATTAACAGAATTTTGCTCAGCTATACAAATCATTATTTTATTGCCTTTACTGTATGTGGGAAATGTGCACAAAGTTCCATCTTTGTATTTTTGTGCTTTCTCTGCTGGCATTGTGAAAGAATTGAATTACAAGAAGAGGTGTGCACATTTTTGCTGACATCATCAGTGACCCCAGTGCATAAATAAGGAAGCAAACAAAACTAATTTGGCTTAGAATAGAAATATTATTGGCCAAATGGAAAAGGACAACATCTGTCAAGGAAGAAGTATTATTTCCAGGATTCACAGGGGGTATTGCAAACAGCAAAGAGTGAGAATAAACACAATGAAAACTAAAAAGATTGGTTGGCAGCATTAGTGTCCCTTTAATGTTTGCCTGCTAGTGTTGAACTGCTAGATGAAATGCGAACAGCCTGTAGAAAGTGTGCGAAGCTATAAAAACCAGAAGGGATTTCCTGTGCATGAAGTGCAAATTGGTGTCTATGCTGGAGGACAAGATTCATGGATTGGAGGGGCAAGCTCAGATGCAGAATCAGAGAACCTGAGGAGTTCCCAGACAGCCAGGTTTGGGAAACACCAGTACTCCAGGTTCAAGTTAAAATGGAGCTGGCCAGCATGGAATTGGAGAGAAAGGAAGTCAGAGAGGAGGACTGGTGGTTTGTAGCCACCAGAGGCAAGAGGTGAAGGTGGCATTTTACATGGCTGAAGACACATTAGGATGAGCAGGATGTGGTCTCCAGAAAGAAGAGAAACAGGAGGAATACCACCCAGTCTGAAGTTTCAAATTGATACCAGGTCCTCAATGTTAAAATTATGAAAGATAGCTCTCAAGATCCAGCAGGTCCAAGGGAATGGAGAGATGTACTGGGGACACGTGGATGGCGGCTCAGCCCAACCTGTAAGAAAATCAAGCTTTCCCACAAAGAGTTCTCTAACTGTTCAAGTAGGACAAACACGGAGAGTCAATATTCAGAAGAATTGAAAGAACATTCTACAAGGGACAGGCAGACAACAGGACTGTGTGTTGCTTTCCTTGAGACAAGACACAAGACGTCACTCTAAGATTGACTAGTCTTCTTAAGTCAATGGGCAAGAATACATTGGTGATGGTTCATGTCAGCACTAATGGCACTGTTCATGGGATATCTTGAGGATAATAAATGACTTCAGAGAACTTTGAAAGTTTGTTGAAGAAGAAGAATATTCAAATGATTTTCTCTGAGATTATTCCTGTCCCATGAGTTAAAGACAGGAGGCAGAAGGTTCTGGAAGTGAAGCGTTGGCTAGGTAAGTGGTGTAGGATGCAGGGCTTTGGTTTTGTGAACCATTAGTCCACCTTCTATGGGGAAAGGTGGCTATATAGTTTAAATGACCTCCATCTCAGTAGAAGGGCAACCAAAGTTCTATGGGACAGGCTGACTAGAGTAATCAGGAGGGTGTTAAACTAATAGCAAAATGGGAGGATAAAAAGAGATGTTGAGAATAAAATTAATCCAGGAACCAAAGGACATGAAAAGAAGTAATTACTGAATTGCCTATTCATCAATGCTAGGACCCTGGGTAATGAACAAGAGGAATGGGAATTGCTTATTTATGAGCATACATTTGATACAGATGGTATTACTGACACCTGATGGGATGATCCACATAACCACTGATTTTAACATTCCAGTTATAACCTATTTTGGAAGGATCGAGTGGGCAAAAGGGGAGGGGGAGTGGCTATCCCTCACGCTGCAAAAGGGGCAGGCGTCTAAGATGGGGCTGAACCGCGCCAAGAACACACCTGTGCTTACGGCTCCGTGAAGAATCTGCCAACTGATATCCCTGGTGGGCTTCGGGACCCGAGTGGAGTATAGGCTGGCCCACTGGGGTTCCTCATGCGCTAGAGGTGGTAGGAGGTCCCACCATTTCATGTCAGGATGGGACATGATGGTGAGGATGTGAAGGGTGTGGAGCACGAGCATGTACAAATGTTTCCTTGGTGTAGTCCAGAAATGAGATGGCTGCAATTTGTGCAGCCGGCTCACAGTGAAGGGGTGGGATGGCCAAGTGGGTCCCTGGGGCAGGAACTTGATTAAAAGGTCCAGAGGGCTTGGGGTGTAGAGTGGGTGGGGGGTGCCCTCTCGCAGGACCTGGTCGAGATAGGCCCGAGCAGTGGCCAGTAAAGTGGCCCTCACTTCCTCAAGTACACACTGGGGAGTATGAGGGCCGGAGAGCCCTGTGGCATCAGCAAGTCTCTCCAGTCGTAGTCCAGGAGGTCTCCAAGTCTGGTGACTTCTGCGAGGGCCAGCTTCTGTTGCACTGAGCTGGGGGTTGTATAACAGGGGTTACACGAGGAGATCCGCCCCCTCAGTGGCTGCCACGGACCTGGTTGCTGAGACCAGTTTCCAGGTCTGGAGGAGGTCCTGGTGGAAGCCCGGAGAGGTCTCACAGAAGATCTTTTGGATAGGCCCTTCAGCCTTGCAGAGAAAGGTACACCATGGTCCAGTGGTTAATTTGTGTATCTGTTGGGGTCTCTTTTATAGGCATCTTCCTAGGGGAATAATGCCATACAGTGTTTCTAAGGACATGTCCATTCTCCTCCTGCTTTCCAGATGACCATGCCCCCTGTCAGTGTGTGAGAATTCTAACCCAGATCCTCAAAGGTATGTAGGTGCCCAATGCCCAATGGGAATTAGGTGCCTAAATGCCTTTTAGAAGCTAGGCCTCTGTGTCCAGTAGCTTCTCAAGCTCCTATGGGGCTAAATGCATCTCATATGTACTTACCATTTTCTTTGTGTTTTGCATTGTATTCACTTCATTGCTAATGAAACACACACAGTGGTTTAACACCATGATTTCTCTCCTTCTCCCTTCTCCTTCTGCCCATTTATCTCAACGCTCTTGCTTCTTTTAATATTTTCCCTTGCAAGGTAAGGTCATGGAAATATTCTTGAACAGAATGTTCCTTCAATATCTATTTGGAAACATTGTAGAAACAAGCTTCTGGCAGCATTTTCATCGATGTGGAAAAATCTGTAAGGACAAACTATAGTGTGTGGATTCACTGCATGTGTTTTCAGTGAACCTTGCAGGATCAAAGGGTGGGAGTTTCTAATTTTAAAATGAACCATTTACCCGTCCGTGAAACAACTGAGACATCCAGTGTATTTTGTAGGTAAAAGAGGGTCAAAACACAGAGCCTCTTGCCCTCTTCCCCAAGAGAAGCTGAGCTCTTACTATGTTCTGGGCTCCCATCCTGTGCACCATCGTTGACTTATTTCTGTACATTTTCTGAACATCAGTGAGGAAGACCTGAAACTCTGTGTGGCCGGTGAATTAAATTCTTTGCTAATGTATGCCCTTTGCAACCTCATTGACTATGCAGAACAATTTATGGTAATAAACCAGTGGAGGCACATGGGTTTATAAGTCAGCTGAGAATTTGTCCACTGGCTCCAAACTCTAACTAAGGTCATCCTTGTGAGAGTGATATGTAGATCGGTTTGGAGGTAATGAGAGGGGTAATTTTAAATTAAAACCCAGGATATGGTTCTGAATAATTTCTTTTTATTGCTGAATTTTACATCCTTCAGATATTTGTAGGTAGTTATATCTCACCTTAGTCACTGTTCAGCCAAGCTATACATACTGAGTTCTTTTAATTTAGCCTCCTGCAATATGCTAATCCATTTACAAGTTTCTGACAAATCTTGTCTTTGAAGTTGTTGCAGTTTGATCTAGCTCACAAAATCAACTCTGGAAGAGATTATTCCTCATCCTCTTCGCTCTGTTCCATAGTTCTAGCGGTTATGTATATGTGCACTACACAAGCTAGTTCAATGTCATGAAGGAATTAGTTTGAGAAGTTTCTTCAGGTGAGAATGAAGGTCAAAAAGTAAGTAATTAACTGCCTATCAAAGAGATGATGTAAGGTCCAGGGTGTGTCACATCAATAATTTATTTAAGGTCCTAGCTCTTGGTTTCTAGTCTCCAGTTTTCAAGGAGGTCCTCTAGTGTGTTTGGACACTGTGGGACGCATGCAACATTGTGGAAGCATTGCTCATGCCACTTTTATGTACCCAGTCTGCTTACTCAGGACTTTAAATCAGTATAAATAGGAAGAGCTGAGATCCTCACTGAGGTACTAAAAAGCAGTCCCATTCGTGTAAATTCCATGAGCAGCACTCCAACATCATAGGCTGCGTTGGCAGCTGCAGTATCATGGGAAGAATGGAGTAAAGTGAGGAGACAGAAAAAGAAAGCAGGAGGTGAAAAAGAAGGAAGTGAGGTTCTTCTAGAAGGAAAATATAGAGAGGAAGATGGAGGAGTGGCAGAGATGAACAGATATTGGAAGCAAGGGGCGGGGAGAGAGAGAGAGACACCAGTGTGTGGCCTAGCAAAGGAAGAGAACCTGACTACTGAGCTAAGTAATTCTTAATTCTATCTGGGGGAAAGGCTGTGTTTTTCTGTGGTGTAAAGGACAAAAAGAAGACAGCTTTGTTTGTATAACAGAAAGATGTGCCTAAAATCTGGGAGCGGATAGGCTTAAGTTGCTCCTAGCCTCCGATGAAGCTTTCTAAGTTTGACTTGGCACAGAAAGCATCTAAAATGACTCTGAGGTAAAGCAGTCCCCTGGCTGGTAGTCAGTATCTCCTCCCTAAGTCATCCATTTCAAAGGAGCCACAAAAAGCTTATACTGCAAACATTTTTTCCCACTGATTCTCATTCATTGGAGTAGAGAGGACATGTGACTGCATAGAACGATTTGTTATATTACTCTCCTTGTGTTCTACTCTGTCTCAGAGGTGGATGCTCTGCTACCCAGGAAGCATAGGATGAAATTTTTTTTTCAAATAAACAGAGAAAAGGATGATTGTCTTTTGAAGTTTCAGGAATTTAAAGGTCTCATTCTAAGGATCGCATATACTTTGGAATCAATGAAAGTCAAGGCCCTGGAAACTGTCCCCTCTGTTCTTCTCAGTATCAGCAGCTGCTTGTAGGCAGCACCCTCAACTAGCATCTGAAATGTCACATCCATTATCACAAGTCTTGTTGTCCAAATGAATCATGTAAACTGACAGAATACTGAATAGCAGATACATTTTTTTTTTCCTTTTTGGCTAAAGAAACGTGCTCCATCAACAAGTTGCCTGTTCTCACATGTGTCAATTTTTTTTATAAGATTACATTTTATTTTTGGTTTTGTTTTAGAAGAAGGTTGAAGTGATGAGAATTTATTCATGGTGTGAGACAGATGATAATAGAACTTGAACAAAAGCCCATCAACAGGATTTGAACAATTTTTGTCATAAATGTTGTGTGTAATCCTGTTAGTACTGTGAGAGTCAAAAATATAGGTGGTGTAAGAATATTATGTAAACAATTGAAGACAGATAGACATTTAGACCCAGAGAGGGAGAGAAAGCTCAAGCAATTTCAGCTGGACAGAGATGCTATAGCACTATGAAACCAAGCAATTATTTTCAGATCTCCTTACAAATTACCGTGTAATGGTGTGAACAGACTTGGAGGCACCTTAAACGAACCTTTGCATGGAGCTCCAAGACGGAAGGGGCATTCCTGTTCTGGTTGATCTGATGTCAATCTTTAAATAATCACTTCTTGCACCTGTCCTTTCTGAATTTAGAACAGCTGCTACCTGCTGGTGCTGCTTTAAGTGCCTGCATTTTTAAGCATGCAGAGGCCCGGTTTCAGACCTCCAGCTTCCTATCATTACACCTCACTGACCTTAATATCTCTGCCTACAGAAGTGATAAAGAGAGGATGTGCTTCTGTTGGCCCCTGCTCTCTGAACTGAAATATTGAAACTTTCATTTTGTCAGTGAGAAAATCCTTGCTACACACTCTGTCGTCTCTGACCTCATATTTTGTTACTGGACTGTAATCTCATCTCTCTTGGGTCACCAAAAGCTCCAAGGCCACCTTTGCACCAGAGGAATATGATATATCAATAAAAGGCGGCCTCGAAAAGGTAGAACACCATCCCCTGACAAAAGCTTCCCTTGTATAATGGCCAAAAACATGAAGGTCAGCTACCACCAGGGTCCCGAGAGCAGTAGCAGCCTTCTTACCCAGTGTCCTTAGCCAGCTTGCACAGTATTTCTGGTTAATTAGCCCAGAGAGCAGTTTTATAATTAGCAATTTCCATTTTAACATGGCATAGTGCTGAAGGGCACAGTTTTCACTTACAGGTCATTCCCAGTTGAACAGTGATAATTCTGCTACTTCAAAATCATCATGCCTTTTTTATATAGTCCAAAAACACTGCCAACATTTCATTTAGAGTACAGCTCTGTCATAATTCATTTAGCCTCCAGAGTTAGTTTACCCAGTTTTTTCTCTCCTTCCTTTCTCCCTCCCTCCCGCCTTTAAGTCTGGACACAGAGAAAGTCATAAATCACGAGCTTTTCATATTAATAGGGAGACCCTTATTCAAACTCTTTTAAAACAAACAAACAACAAAACCAGTGCTAGTAGTGGATTTGGTGCGTTCCATTGACTCTTGCTGTGAAAGGATTCATTAACTTGAGCTTTAGTGTATATGAAAACAAAATCTTGTAACAATGGCTAGGTCTTTGACTTAGTGCCCTATAGAGGTCTCAAAGTGCATCTGCCATTCATCTGTGCCCTCCTATTAATATCAGTCTTTCCCTTGCTTTATTTTAGTTACACTTTTTTTTTGTTTTTGTTTAGGGGGTTGAGGTCTAAAGCCTCATTTTTGTATAATTTCAAGAATCTACCTAGAATATCTTACTTTGGGCAAAATAATAAGAAAATTCCCCTTTTCAAAGCAATGTATAGTTTATTCTTGGTGAGCCAAATCCTTAAGTCACTACTCAGGTAAAGCTTGCACTGGGATTAACTTTGCCTGAATCAAGATAGCAAGATCGGGCCCTTTGCTAATGGAAAAACCAGGGCTAACTCGAAAGAATGTTATATTTCTTTGCAAGGATTGCATTTCCTGTCATGTCAGTTGAATTCTTCTTCTTGCTTCATCAGCTGAAATGGTGCCAAGTACCAGGCTCTGCTGAATCACTACATGGGTGCACAGTGCGTGAGGGCATGAGGAGACATCCGCTCCCTTCTCCTGTTTTGGCTGCACAAATATTGGCACATACACTTTTCCAAACACCTGTGCATGTAGCTCATAGATTCTAATGGTGGATTCTGTCTTCATGCTGCTATTATTTATATTCGAGAGGCCTCAGCAGAGATCAGGCCCCCATTTGTGCTAGGTACTTTAAAAACACCTAGTAAGAGACCCTCCGTGCCCCAAAGAGTTTACAATCTAAATAGACAAGCTCAACTAAGGTTGGGAGGGGAATGGTGTGTTAATCTGGATGGAATATATGAGCCTAAAGAGTCAAAGGTGTTAACATGACCCTGAAACTGTCCCTTGTTTTAAACAAGGTTAGGGGTTCGTTGTCGACACCTCAGCCTGCTTAGTACTATGGCAAATGCATCATTAAATATCCTTTTAATCTTTTATTAAAGATACAGAGGGAAAAAGTCAAAAACAGTTGAAGCATTTGAAACGTAAAGTACTAAATAAGTCTTTCACTTTAACCATAACCCTTGTACTCTTTCTCATTAGTTGTAGAAAGTCTTTATATGGAAAAACCCTCCTATCTGACAGTTTTTAGATGATATTACAGATGATAATACCTGTCCTTTTGGGGCAAAAGAGAGAAAGTTAATTGAATTGGGCTGGAGATGTTGTTGCTGCAGTCTGATCCAGTTTCCTAGAAGACAAAATAAGACAAACATGCACAAAAGGGAAGAGAAAATAACAGCTAAGATAGACAATCCAGTTTCTGTGTCTGGTGTTGCAATCTCACAGCTGGAAAAACACAGGCACAGCACATTGTCTTATCAGCCATGCCAAGACCTGGCAAACTTGTACCAGCATAGGGTTGTTTAGGGCATTGCTTTTGGCTGCCTCTCTGGTCACAGGCTCACAGCAGTGCAAAATAGGCAGTCTTGGCTGGCTAAGACAGACTCTTATTAGATAGAAGAAATAAGGTGGGGAAGGACAAGGACAAGGGAGGTAGAGACAAAATCTCATATCCCAGGTTATGTTTGGGATTTAGCCACAGCCAGGGGAGGTGACGGTGTCATCTGGTCCCTCTCTTGGTCCAGTCTAATCAGGACATCTCTCAGGATCAGGATGACAAAGGCCTAATGGTGTTGTGCTAGAATCCAGGGTCTTGGGTGTGGGTGGCAACCATGATGATGAAGCTTGCTCCTTCACTTTCTTTCCGTAAGCCAGTGTTGCATTCACTTTGCCTTTTTATTTTTTCCCAAATGTGTTTTCTTTTAACGACCTCAAGGAGAATAATGAGTGGAATAGGTCATCCTCTCATTATTTTGTCCATAAATTAAGCCTAATTTCTGACCCACTAGTTTTGGTTCATTTATTTCCAGTCTCACACTTCCCCTGTTAACCAACATGATCTTAACATAGTCCTTGAATTATATCAGGAGGGCTTTTTGTTTGCCTGTCTGTCTCTCTTTGGCACCTTTTCCCCTCAACATTTATCATTATATGTGTCTGAAACATTTTGTAAACTTTTATCCACTTTCCCACAGTTGAGCTCACAATTAGGGTAAATTTGTAGGCCCAATTATTACAACAGGAAACAGAGGCAAAGAGAGGTGAAGTGGCTTGTCCAAGGTAACAGAGTAGATCTGTGGCAGAACCAGGAGCGGAACCCAGGTATCTTAATTCCTGTGCCCTGTCCGATAGCCCACACTGCTTCGCATGTGCCAACACAGGTGCTAATGCTTGAAAATGAGTGCACAGATGTGTTGCTTATTCACCAAAAGCCGTCTGTGTTGAGGCCTACAGACCTGGAAAAGTAAACGAAAGGGAATGTTCAATGGAAAGGCTTAAATTGTGGTTACAAAATCTGGGCCATGGTTTTGAACTTCAGTGCATATGAAATAAAAGAAGTTCATTCCCCCCCACCAGGGGTGTCTCCAAGAGCAGTGCTGTGGTTCATTACGTCTCCAGCCTTTATTCAGGGGATCACAGCTGATCAGGTCTTTGTTTCAGGAAGAGCTGCAGAAACAAAGGAATGCATCTAGATAAACAAAGAAGCAATGAGTGTGGGAATAAAATGTGAAGCCCTTCTTGAGCCATCGTGTACATTCAGAGCATCATCCTCCCCCACCTCCATTGCATGAGGATGTACAATATGAGGGAGAGGGCCATTTGACCTGGTTTCACTCCACTTGAAAAAACACATGTACTGAATAACTTTATGCCAAGCTGTTGTGAAAATTCACGATGTTCAGGAGCCAAGAATATGCCTCAATTCCTAGGCGCGTGTGCGCGTAGGTGGGCTAGTGGTGTCACATTGGGCTGTCGTATAAAGCATCAAGATACAATAGTGAATCTAAGCCTCTTAAATGAATTGTTTTGTTTTTGCGCATCGCTTGCTAGGTACACCTGTGCTTTCTTCCCTTCTCTAGATGATATATGTGTTTTGTTTTCTTATTTAATATTCAGCACATCAGGCACAAGAAGAGGGGAGGAGAAAATAGATTTTTAATGTCCGTTTTGATCTAAATCTTAAGAGTAGGAGCATTACACACTGGAGTCATGAAGAGACCAGGGAATAAACACACTTAAACTCACATAATAAATGGAGCTAGTGGCTGAAAGCAGGGAGTCTCCCATACTGCACCGAAGTGCACTGCCAACGGCACGACAGATGTACACTGCATGAACAGGTGCAAATGTACTTCTGAGAAACAGGGATTTTCTGATGTCTCTGTTTCCATAATACACTCACCCCAAGGTGCACATATGCAGCTGTTATGTATTTTAGGTTCTCTTGTTACTGCTGCCTGTGGAGCTATTGTACTGAAGCAGGTGAACGCACCTAGAAGCTCATAAAGGAAGTCGAGTCCATCATGGGCTGCCCAGGGGTTGCATGAGTTGCACTCATACCGAGCAAAAGCGATGAATGTTGTGGAGGGGAAGAAAGGGATACGTAGTAAAATGCACCTTCACACCCTAAGTAAATGGATACTTTTTCTCTTTTGCTGGCATGAAGTGTCAACTTGGTCAAATGAACCAAATTGCCTCTTGGCAGCAGCTACCCTAGATACAGGCAGAGACTGCTCTCCACAAGGAAAGTTAAGAAACTACATCAGAAACTGTTTCTTAAAACTCAAGCTCTAAAAGGAAAATGAAATAAAAACCTATTATATTTTTCCTTTATAAAATAATACTGCAGTATTCTACAGCGATAGTTTTGAACACTAGAGTAATGGGGTCCTCAGGTTTAGGTCCATTAATGCAGAGTATTTTTTTAAATTTTCAGTTGAGTTTTACGCTATCTTCCTATGCATGGCCCAAAGGCGAGGGCATTGAGATGCAAACTGTCCAGCTTCCGTGTGCTTGGAGGGAGAGGAGCCAACATGGCATGCAGTTGCTGCTTCTCTTAAGCCCCCAGATGCCCCTCTGAACTTATTCCATGTTCAGTTCTCCAGGGGGGTTCTTGTGAATGGAGGTAGGTAGCAGCAGCTCTTTGTAGCATGCTTCCTTCAGGAACCCGTGGTTTCCTGTATGAAAAATGATCAAAGTCATCAAAGCAGCATGGACTCCCATGGCGTCCCCTTCTACTGCATAGCTGGGAGTGTTCATCCATTGCATTCATAGCTCCTGAAGGAGCCATGCAGGCAAGACCCATGGACAAAGGCTTTGATATCCATGAAGATGGGCTCTGATTTCTCCAAGAGATTCTAGGGCTCTGCCTGATATGGGATGTGCTTTGAGACCTTTCTGTGAGGCTGGAAACTCCTCCTCTGTATGGAGAATGGTTCCATCTTTTCAGAGTCATTGATGTTTTCATTTTCACCTGCATGAGGTGAGAAGCAGGTAAAATCCTTTCCACAGGAGGATAGCAAAGGGCCCTCTGTCTGTTCCTTTTATTTTTCTGAGGCTGTGCGGTAGTGTTGCCTGCCTGCCCGGCCATCTGGCAGAGGTAAATTACAATGATATTCTGATAACTTGGCAGCCAAGGAAGATCTTTTATCTCAGAACTACTGCACCTCTCTCTGACTGATCCCTCCACAGTGGAACTCTGAGCCACATCCTCCCTAGCTCGCAATTATGGCTTTCATTGACCTATGATGGAGCAGGCCTTGCAACTCTGTCAGAGGTAAGTAGAGTTCAGGGGAGTGCCTACAGGAGCATGGGAATCCGGTAGTGAGGATGGTGCCAGGGAGAACTTTAGAACATTGTGCTTCTGCAGAAGCCTATTAAAGCTGACTGATGGCACCTCTGACTCATACCAGCACAACTTGTGCTATTTATGTCCATCTCTGAACTAGATTGTAGCCTTGCTGGGGCAGGGACCATGTCTTGTCTGTTTGTAGAGTGCCAGGAGCACTGTGGGGGGGCTTGTTAAATGAATGGTACTAATAGCCAGGCTGTCGGGAAGGAAGTGGAACAGTGTTCCTATTGGAAAAACTAGACTCACCGGCCCCTGTCAAAGGGATGTGGGACAGAAAGAGAGCAGAGCCATCTGAGGGAGGAGTGGGCTGACTCCTTGGAGAGGAGCAGAGTGTGTCAGCTTGCTCCGCTCTCTGAGCAAACTGCGCTGTCAGGGTGGTCTCTTTCGCCAACTCTTAGCGGACACACAGGCTGAATGACAGGGTGCTGCACACTCATTACCTTAATGACTAGGCATTTAATGGGCCCAATGCTCTTTTAAGGTCCCTTCTGCAGTGACTCTCCATTTAGAAGTGAGTACCTCAGTCTTGACACATAGTCACTGCTATAGTAAGGGAGAATTGCGCTACTTGAGAAAGCAGCTAGGTCCTTAAGTTCTGATATTGGGACACATATCCATCTCTAGTTCTGCCTTTCTGTGTCATTGGTGCTGTAAGAAATCCCTTCTCCTCCTCCATGAAGAGATGACTCAAAAGTGTGTGATATTCTTTCGCAGATCACACCACCTCTCCACGTTCTGTCAGATAAATGGAGGTGGAAAAGCACTAAATAAGGGTCCTGCTCTTGATGTTTTTTATACACAGAGAAATTGATAAAGTCTGATGCAAAGTGCAGGGATAGGGGAGGAGAGGATTCCCTCTCACAGAGATTCCTCCTAAATCTCCTCAATGTTAGTACCCTTTGCACAGCATCACCCACCATGGTCAAAGCGCTCACAAAAGGCAAATCATTCAGAGCTGGATCTAGGTTTTGAATGCCTCCAAATTCAGGTATCTTTGAGGCTTTGGGGTTTTAGTTTGGGATCACTAGAAAGATGGGGTCAGCTGCACCACTCAGACTTGGTTTTGAATTCCCTTCCTCCACCCCAACTGTAGCGGTTTTCTGAATTGAGATTTTTAGTAGAAGCCTAATGCTAGCAGATATGTTTTGGGTTTTTTTTAGTGTTGGTGGAGGGGGAAATAAGACCTGCTTAACTCAGCATCTGGCTGCCGCAGATTTCAAAGTCTATTTAGACTGTGCTGATTTATGGCGACACTGTGTTAACTGCCGGCTAAATTATACTGTGCTCCTGATGAAATACCACCTAGCATCAGTGACAGATTGACACAGCTACAGTCCTTATGCTCTCTTGAGTGCAAGGACTAGTTCCAGCTATAGCAGCCTTTGGCCCCATCTCCCTCATTCTACACATACCAGTAGAGTGGCCAGTGATTTCCAGAGTTCCCCCTTGTGGCAGTGTTCCTCGGCATGATCCCAGACAGGCCCGTGCCGTAAAGGCACAATTATTGTTGTGCCACAACAACTAATATATTGTCAAACATTCAATAACAACACATTTCATTTCTCCATAAAAATTCTGGGTTGATCCTCAGCTGGTGTAGAACAACGTAGTTCCACTAGCCATGCTGAGATCAATGCAACTAGCCTGATTCACCCCAACTGAGGAGTTAAAAATTAAAAATCAAAAATAGAATATACCTGCCTATATGATTCCCCTGAACAGTGTCTGTATATACAGCTTAAAAAACCAATATAGACAAAAATGATCAAGAATATTATAGGCTGCGGCTTTGTTTCTATGGAAACATGCTCATTCTCTTATCCTTTTCTTTTTTATGTTAGCCAATTTAACTGCTCTATCCTTTTAATAAAACTCCTCATTAAATGCACAGTTGCAGGGCTCTTTGTTGAGAAATGTGAACTGTGAAATATCAGCTTTCACATCTGTTTGTGGAATAAAAGTCAGATCCTTAGAAAAGAATGTGGAGGAGAGTGGGTGCAGAGGGAAAAATTTGCTCCACTGTATTCTGCATTATATCAATGTACGATCTGTCCCCTGGGTATATGGCTAGGTGCAATTTAGAGCTGTATGAGATGATGATAGTTACCAATAACATTTAAAGGAAGGATTTGGTTGGCAGGGTGGGTTGAGGAGTTGGCGGTGGAGGGGAAGTTAGGGTTTGAAGCAGCTCTCTCTCATTTTTATCTTTGAGTCTGAGTTCCTTTCCCAGCCTCAATGAGGGGGCTTCCACATTGAGAACTGCCAATAAATAATCCACTTCTCCTTCAAAAACATCCTGCTAATTTATTCATACTCTCAAATCTACCTGAATGACCATGGCCATTTGATTTGCTGTTCCCGAACACTCTGTTCTGTGCCAGGTTGCCCTCCCTATGGGAGGCTCCTCATCCAGTACAGTAAACAAACAAAAGTATAACATCAACACTGTTTTAACTTCGGACGTCACTTATTCCCACCTGCGCTCTCATTAATTTAACGATGGTTTTTAAACACTAATAACATCCATGCCTATATTGCCACTCCTAGGTAAAACCTCATTCTTTTCCTTTCCCCTGCTGTTCTGTGAGTGTTGAGCATTATGTAGCATGTCAGGGATATAGCATTAAGCATATGGTAGGCGAGAAATACCAGTCATTTATTACAATAGATATTATAACAAATTACAGAAATATTTCCAAATTTTAGTATATTTGACATTTGGATGCGATGTAGCTTTTGGTGCCTCCTACCACGTTACACTACAACAGGCTCCACCCACATTTTGTCTTAATCTCAGTAGTTAATATCCTGATGCTACAATTTGTTCTGCGTGGACGTAGGAAGGCCCACTTGCTTGGAACAAATTGTGGGATCAGGGCCAGTGCCTGTAAACTTGTTTGGAAGGGAATGATCTTTAATTTGTCTGCCAAGCACCATGCCATCTTGTGGTGGTGTATCAATATAAATAATAAATAATTATAGTAATTTTGTTGTTTGGGTGTATACGTGAGAAAATGTATACATGGAAGGATGACCATAGTGGAATTCAAACAAAGTTGACCACATTATTTTATTTTTCCTCCCAGCCACTTAGAGCATCAAGGAGCTCTCTCATTCCCCATCCTTTCATTCCTTCCCTCCAATCCTCAAACTTCACTTCATACTGTCTGACCTCCTGTCCCAAAGAACCTGGATATGGCTTCCAAGGGAGATCACCAATGACACATTTGAATCAGATGCAGGGGTTACTAAAGAGCTACATGCATCCTTCCTACGATGCAGTGGATCTGCTGTAATCTCCAATATGAGACAATGAAGCAGAGTCCCAGGCTTGTTGCCCTTTATGGTAATGCTGTTCCCGTCCTCAAACCAAATCCTTCTGAACACACATAGCTATGTCTGTTGTGAACAAGATGCAGCCAAAGCCAGGCAGACACAACTAGTGTAAGTTTCTATATTGGTTGCGAAGCAGCAGGAAAAATCTTGTATCTGAGTGCCATCCTATCAGGAATAGCAGGCTAGATTCTCAACTGCAATCTGACCACTTTGCTCCGGTCAGAATCTGGCCATAAGGGGCCAGCAGAAGATTCCCTTTGCGTCAGAGGAGTGATGGAACAGAATTCTACTATGCCTAGCTTCTGCTGGTGAAAGGTCCCTTCAGTTGCTCTAGCTTTTGCTGGGACTAGCCACAGTTGGTTCAGGGAGCCTTAACCACCTTATGTCCTAATGCTTCCCTCCACCCTGCAACAGAGGAGTGCTCGGACATGGTGTGTTTAATAATGTGGATGCACATTCCCTAGGGGCTGGACTGAGACCACTAACTTGTTCCACATGCTTTGCGTCACTCACAAGCTGTCTGAATGTGACAGCTCTCAGCCACTACTGATGTGGACTGAATTCAAACCTGGAAAGGCTTTGTGTCCTATTGCCAGAAATGGTCTTCTGAGCCATCCAGCCACAGAGATATTGATTTAATTTGGAAAAAAAAATCTGTTAATTATTTCTTGGATAACATTTTAGATGAAAAAATTACCATGGGGTAATCAAACATGTTGTTGATTTTGCTCTAGAGCCTTTAATTGACTTAGAAAAAGTGTCCACCAATAATTTTAGATTGCCTTTATATTTGAACGACTGAATTACTCTTCCTTTCTACCAGGGTTCACTTCACTCATAGACCTCTCTATTGAAACTGCCAACAAAGCTGACAATTATAGATTCATAGATTTTAAGGCCCGAATGGAAAAATTAGGATCATCTAGTCTAAGCTCCTGTATAACAGAGGCCAGAGAAACTCACCCAGCAATCACTGAATCAAGCCCTTAATTTCTGTTTAAGCTATATTGCTTAGAGCCAATGCTATAGAATTATTCCCAGTTGTGGTACTGTTTTCTGAGTTATGAACAATTGTCCATCATGATTTAGACTGACTTGGTAAACTTATTTCATATAAACTACTAATCTGGCAGCCTATGGAACCAACTATCAATCATTATAGATCTGGTCTGGATTGTAACCAACAGCTTTGAGGTAAAAAGCCTGACACTCATGTTCAGACTTCTAGCCCTCCACTCCCCCCAAGTGGAGAATTTTTTTAATTAAATATTTCTCACATGTAATGTAATTCAGAAGGATACTGCAGAAAAAGAAACAGTAAATATGGAACCCATAATTTTATGGAAATGCACCTCTGAGATGAAAGCCTACAGAAAAGGTTAATAAACAGCAGTAAACCTAGGTTAGTAATCATCTGGGGGACTGAAAAGAAATAGCCCAGAGAAAAAACCAGGAAGGGTTTAAGCAGAGACTGTGTATGGGCATGAGAAAGAAGAGTCTCCTGAAGGAAAGAGCCAGAGATTGCTAGTGGAGCTGAGCCTGAGATGGTGGCTGTTCCTGGCTGTGTCTGAGTAAGCTCATACTTATACAGTACTTACGGCTGTTGTTAACAAATGAGACCTTTAAGAAAGAGGGGCGCTCCTTGATAAACAGGTTTGTGTGGGTGAAGGAAGAGAGGCAGGGCTCATTAGTGGTGCCATGCCTGGCTGAAAGGAAGTGCACTTGGGTGACCTCCAGGCAAGGGTGAAAGTAAAATTGATCTCATACCGGTACTGGGGCTGGCTCCAGTCTCCCCAGAAGGGGCGGGGCTGTGGGTCAGCATCCCCTAGCCCATCTGCACTGCACCGCCTAGGGCTTCAGCAGCAATTTAAAGGGCCAGGGGTTCCGGCCACTGCCAAGATAGCAGCAGCAGCGGCCAGGAGTCTCTAGCCTTTTTAAATCGCTGGCCCCAGGGCAGCTGCACCTTTTGTCCCCTCCCCGCCCCCTGCCATTGGCAGCCTGGGCAGGGGCGGGGAAAGGGGTAACGATGTTAAAGCTTTAAAGTCAGCTCTATGGACCAGTACTGGCGGCCACTTTTTACCAGCTTACTTTCACCCCTGCCTCCAGGTCATTAAGAGAGAAACAAAAAGCTTTCAAAAAGTAAGTTTCTAGCCCTCGAGATTGTGTAGAAAGCTTGGAAACTTGAACCCTAAAGACTCAAATCAGGAAGCAAGTAAAAAAAACCCAAAAGTTTTTTTTTTTTTTTTTTTTTTTTTTTTTTTTAGCTCTCATGACTTGTAAAACAATTGCATGATTTTGGGGGTGCCTGGCATTCTTTTAACACTTGGGGTTGACCATTTCGTTGCAAAACAGCATTAACTTTTGTTGAATATCATTTATTGACTGTCCCTTCTTTTTGGCAATGTTCTATTTTCAGTTTTTCTTCAGTCTTTCCTTAAAGTGTAGAATAAGGCTTTTAAAAACACCTTTTTAGTCAGTGTTTGTGGAGGGAGGGTGGAAGGGAGTGAGGGGAGAGAACTCTACCAGGCTGCCTCCGCTAGAATAGGTAATCAAACTAAGAAAAAATTAGCAACACAATTGCTATGGTATGTCATAAACTGCAGTAATTCTTTCTTTATTATTTTAACTTCATCATAATTAACTCTGCATGGAGTTAATTATGTTAGATGAGTCTAACTCTGGTCTCCAGTTTCTGAGCAAACTTTGAATTGAGGGATGAAGATGAATGTCTCCTACCTCTGAAATCCACCAGTCTTAAAGAGAAATTGAAACTATGCATCCTAAAATTGTCTCCATTAGTCAGTAGCATGGCAGTGTTGAGTTATCACATTATGCTGGCACATACACAAATCTGTTTCTCCATGGGGATTAGCGTGGTAACAGATGCAACTAGCGCCATTTTTGTAAAAGGAAGACATTCTGGCCCTCCCCACCCAGCAAATGAAGCTTGCCTTTACAGAGGAAGAAGTTATTTGAAATCAGGCTCAAATGATCATAGAACAAGCTGATGGAGTGGTGGGGAAGGGGGTCAGGGGACATATTACCCAGGCTATACCCTATATGGACCATAAGGAAGAGTTTCAGTTTCCCCCTGGATGGGATTTTACAAGGGTCATAAGGGAGCTAGGCACCTGTCTCACTGAAAATCAATTGGAGTTGGGTGCCAGGTTCCTTTTAGAAATCTCAGCCATGGTCCCTGCTCCAAATCTTTCTGAGCTCCCATTAACTTCAATGGAAATTGCTTTCCTGATCTCACTAATTTCAACGGAAGAAAGATAGAACATGCTGAGAGAGGAGGAGGAGGATGATGAACACAGGAGGAGGAGGAGGGAAGGGCAAGGTTATAGCAGTAATATCACACAGTTGCTCCGGTTAGTAATACATAGCTTTCGGAGGTTCAAAAATCATAGGCTACGCAATTAGAAGTATCTTAACTCCCTATGTTGTGGTGTTTTAGTTTTATTATGTAGCTTTTAAATTCTTCATATGACTGTTTCAGATAAAGCTTCAGCTTGTTTTATCGTCCAGTGCATAGTTAGCAATGTTCCACAGGCAAATAGCCTCTATTTATCTAGCCATATAAAGTATCAGATCGTGTCTAGTCCTGTACAGGGGTATAAGAAGAGAGGGCCATGGTGTGTGTGGTGGAAACACATGTGGCTTTTTAGAAGGTAATGCATTCCCTCAGGTTTCTCTGAGAAATTCTGGCTGAGTCAGCTAGAATGTGTGGCACTCTTTTCACGTCCGTGCTGAAAGCTGTGGCTTAACAACCACAATGCAGCCTTAAATTTCCACCCGGGTGAGCCATAAAAGCAATTTCTCCAGCTTTGCTGCTCTGAGACCTTACTACATCCATCCAGGTCATTACGCCCTCCATAATTGCATAACTCCCTTAATTTCCCCTCAGTGATTGCCTTATAACATAAAAAACATCCCTCCAAATTGACTCATTCTGCAGCAGAAAGCCTCCCTCTATATGCTGAATGATGAGGCAGAATCTGACTTTCTGTTGCATTTCTCATCTCAGCTTAGATGGGAATTGGACAAGGTCATGAAGGGCAGCAGGTTAATAATGAGCAGCTCAAGGAAATTGGCCCAACTGCTTAATTAACACACAGTACATGTAACTATTTCACTCTTAACTTTGTGTTTCTGGTGTTCCTTCATGTATCATACTATGGTTCAGTACTTCTTTATAACTCCATAGTTTGCTCATCCGTTTCCAAAACTCCCAGACTGGATATTTTATGATACCTAACCTATCTACCTGTGGAACACTGTTAATTTCTTTCAATACATCCACAGCTTCATTAGCTTCAGCACAAGACTTGGTAGCGTGTGGCATGCTTCTGAATTATGATTAAGCCTATAATAATAGCTGAGACATCTGTCCACACAGAGCAGCAGGTATATCAGCGTGGCTGATTCCTTCTTCTAGAAGAAGAGCCGTAACAATGGGCTAAATGAAAGAAAATGAGGCAGTGATGATAATTGCAACTAACCTTGAACAAGAAAGTCAAGTGTTCTAATAGTTCCTCACCTCAGAAGATTTTCTAAGGAGAAACAGTTAGACAAGTGCTCAGATATTATGAGGATGAGGGGCATATAATTATGTGGATACATAGAGACAACAAGAAGAACAGACAGTACTAACAAATCAATCTTCATATATTTTATTAGCACAAAAGCCTATTGTTTTCATATTATGGTACCAACATCATATACTAGGGGGATAGGGGAGGGGAGGAAGCTGGGGGGTTACTTGCCTCTGGCCATAGGTAGCATTAAGGTCCTCATTCAGAAGATCATTAACCACATGCCTAACATTAATCATATGAGTAGTTCTGTTATCTTGAAGTTAGGTGCATGCTTAAATACTGTGCTAGTAGGAGTAGCATGAGAGCCATAACGTTTCTCAGATGATGTGAATAAAAAAGCTCAATAATCAGTAAGAGCTCCAGACTTCCTGAGACAAAAGAAGATAGGGCTATGAGCTGGGGGAAATGATTGATGCATGAGAAGAAATTTTTTTAGTAGGGTAAGTAGTAGTTGTGCTAAATTCTTATATGGGGCTCTATTAACCTGTTCTGCAGGTATCTTAAGGTACTTCTTGGTACAGACACTTAAACAAGTCAATATTTTCCTCTGTATAAATGATTGCACTTAAACCACAAAGTAATAAGACTCAATGTTGGAAACCTGAAGCCATTAACACTAAACTCACAGACATTCAAACTAAGGTAAAATGTAGATGTCTCTAGGGTAATTGCTTACTCTGGCAAATCTTCCATCAACTGCAATAGCTTTAAACCCTGCCCACGCTACAGAGAAATAATTCTTGATCAGTACATTGAATGTACTTAGCTACCTCAAATGTGTGTTAGGCCATTCTAAACACAGCAGTGAATAGTTTTTCTTTATTACTTTTCTCATCCTTCCAAAACCAAAAATCCTGTATGTTTAAATAAGGTTTTTTTTTAATATACCTGGCTGAAACAAATGGAGAGGTAGCTGTATTGTTTATTAATCTGGTGCATGTCTGTGTGTTTATTACATACTACTTGCCATGGAATTAGATCAAAAGGAGTTGTTAAAGGACCTAAGCAGAAAAGACAAAACAATGGCATAGATAAGATGCATCTGAATAAACACTCAGTTGCAATAGCCAGGTTTATAGTTGTTACCAGGGGATCACCTCTTCACAGAGCTGTTTTACCAAGACTGAAGGGGTTGGAGGGGAGAGAGAGAGAGAGATCAAAGGGGGCACTAAACCAGTACAGGACTCTCAATGTAGGAAACTGGTGGAGGTTGAGTTAGGGTATGTCTATACTGCAATTAAAAAACCATGGCTGACCCATGTCAGCTGACTCGGGCTAAGGGGCTGTTTAATTGCAGTGTAGACATTTGGGTTTGGGCTGGCACCTGGGCTGTAGGACTCTGAAAGGTGGGAGGGTCCCAGAGCCCAAATGTCCATACCGCAATTAAACCACCCATTAGACTGTGTCAGCTGGCATGGGCCAGCCGTGAGTTTTTAATTTCAGTGTAAACATACCCTGTGGCCAGATACAGCCTGGGGAGAGTCATTGAAAGTTCACTGCAGGAAGGGGGAACACAGACATACTTAGTTCATGGTAAGTTTGGGTATAAATCTGCCCTGCGTTATCTGGCTGTGCACTGTGTCCATATGGACCCTGCTACTCTTAAGTAACAGCTCCCTAGTGCATTATGACCCTCGTGGCTTTGAAAGGGAGTATCAGAGTGAAGTGTACTATGGAATTGTTAGTGTGTGGCAGCAGGGTCCATGTGGATGCTTAGTAGGCTACAGGCTAGTGCGGGGCAGATTTACACCCCAGCTTGCTGCAAACTCAGTGTTGCAGATAAGCCCAGAGAGAGCCTGTTGTAAACAAGACAGCATGTTTCTCCTAGCCAGAGGTGGGGGTTAGCTATGCTGAGGGTAGGATGCAAAAGATGAAGGTGTAGGTAAGACTCATGAGTATAGGCCTCTTATTATGTGTCCATCTTGCTGTGCACCTTTTGAGGGTGCTGAATAAATAAGGCTTTATTTTGAGAGTCTGTTATTGAGTCAGTTTACTCAGCTTACAGGTCACAGGTCCCTGGAGTGTAGGGTTGCTACAATCACAGTTCAGGGGAACTGCACCTGTATTCCTCCTCTATGGTCCTGCAAGGGCACCCACTCTGGGGCTTTCAGCTCCCCAGCTGTCACCTCCTGGTGACATGTGTCTCTCTCCCTCTTGACCAAAACATATTTCCAGGCTTTACGGTTCCCTGCTTACATTGTGAATCCCTGAAAAGGCAGGCTGCCTCAGCAGGCCTGCTTTTCTTTCTCTTCAGAGACTGCATACAGCACAACGGCCTGCAGTAAGTTATAACCCAGCTTTCTCTAGGCAAGCACACTTATTCTTAAGGTAGCATTACAGCAAAATCGTATTTAAAAACAATAAAAGAAGTTACATGCATGCTAATAAGCTCACCCAAGATCATTCCCCCTCCAATGAGGGTTCCTATAGGAGAACAGTCCTTTAAACCCTACCCATGGTGTTTTCCTGTGGTTACGGGTTCACAACTGCTTGGGCTCAGAACAAACACCCATGAATCTGAGAGTCATGCTCTTATCCAGTTTGGGTGTCTGGTCTTGGCCTTATGTAACAGGTGATCAGTGGACACTGGTTTCTCCTCAGGGTGCAGGTTCCAAAGGATGGGATTTGGAGGTGAAAAGGTGCCTTTTCTTCCTCTCAGGTATTTCTTAGGAATGCCACTTTGTTTGCCTAGCACATTGTTTCAGAGTCCTAGTGTGTCCCAAGGTTTACATTAGCTATGTCTCCTAGAGAAGTTACATACAATAATGCACAAACATTTGCATTTTTAGTATTATGAGTTCCTAAGATACTTAAACTTAATACAACATGGCTTGTTCAGGAAATTGCCAAATCTGTCATAGTTGCCTCTATGTACAATAAACTGGGACGTCCTGGATGGTGCTGAGCCCATAAAACTATATAGCTGGACACGTGTACTCAGCCCCCTTACAGATTTCCCAGGACAGATACCTGAAAAAAGGGATAATCTGGACTGGTGGCAACCCTACTGTAATGGAAGGGCTTACAGCTGCCCAAGGCAGTTGGGCGTGTCATGTTAAACATAGTTGGAAAACAGATGGGTTGGGCAGCAGCCCAGAAAGCCATTCCCAGAACGATTGGACCACAGGGTTCCATCTGGAGCGAGGGGCAGGTTGCCAGGCCTTTCACCAGAGGGGTGTACTTGAGAGTCACTAAAAGGGGTCTGGGTGTCGTTTACATGTATTAACCATGAGGCTGTTTCTTTTGCTCCTGTCCCTTATCAAAAACTATCCTTGATGCTCCAGCTGGCTTTCTTTCTGCCAGTCTGATTTCCTTTGTATGAAGTTCATGCTGCCGACTGAGGCTTCAGTTTCTGAGGTTGGGAATCCAGAAACGTTAAATGTGGTTAAAGGTATTAATTCCTTTATTAGCAACTGGGGGAGAGAAAGAAAAAACTAGAAAGTGAATGACAGGTAAAGCATGTATAATACAAGCTCTTGTGCCTCAAGCATTAGAAACTAGAGAGCTGACTATTGACACCTGCTGGTGAACAGGGAGGAGAGTGGCCTAGAGCTGTTTGAGAACTCCAGCTGGACAGAGGCTATGGAGGGCAAGGACATGTTTTCCTGGCAGCTGTTCAAGAGCAAAGGGGATTGATTTGGCCAGGTAGGCCTGGGCACTAGTGAGAGAGAGTGGGAAAAGGGTGTTTATCTCCTGGTGGGAGCGCATCTCTAGTGCCAAGAACTGGTCAGCTTTGTCCCCCCGAGGATTTTGTGACGAGACAGCTTTTGTGAGTGAGATGGCTTTGAGGCAGGCCATGGTGTTCAGAGTGGCTTTTGCTGAAGATGCAGAGGGCAGCACCATAGCTGAAGAATTCCAGTTAGGTGCCTGCCCCCCACCCCCAATCAATAAAGGCTGTAATCACTACAGCTGGGTTAGATTCTATGCAGTAGACCAGGCAGCACTTTGCTTAGGTGCTGGAAACAGATCTGCATGAACTCTGGACTCTGAAAACACATAATACAGCAAAGAGTGAGTGAGGTGTGAAAGGCAGAAGGAAAGAAGTGACTACTGCAGGAACACATTTTCTGTGCTGGATGTTTACAACCCTGAGTGGAGACCTTAGTTAAGACAATTGGCAGGATGCCCTGGGTAGGGGTGGGTGGGTGTCTTAATAGACAAATACAGATAAATTATTACTGGTTTTCCAAAATTTATTCTGTGACTCCCTTTCCTCCAATAAACTTTTCTTAGTACAACATCAGTGGTTGTTCAGAGGAACTACTGCACTCTGGAGGATATTTGAATTTTCCAGGTTTCTTGATGGGGACTCGAGATGGTGGTGTTAATTTCAGAAGGAACCTCTTGATAACATGTCTTTGCTGCTGACAACACCTGGCAGAAGGGTTACATACAGGTGTACAGCAATAGAAGTTTAAGTGTCTAAAGAAGTGGCTGAGCAGTTTCTGAATGGCTTGTTAACTCTGTTTAGTTAAAACAAGAGGAAAAGAGTGACTGCTGAGATACAGAGGGAAAAGGATGAAAATGGTGCTGTTTAATGTACAGCCCTGCCCTAGATTTTACACACAGATCTCCTAGATGACCTATAAAAGAACAGAATACATCAGTGGTCCCAAAACACCTTTACTATCAAAGTGAGAGCACAGGCTTTTTCTGGAAAGGCAAACTCTAAAACTGTTCTGTTTGCTTTCTGTCCCAGATAATTCTTTGTGATCTCTAGGGAGAAAAAAAATCTTCCCAGTAACTTTAATTATTTTCATCCTTGCAAGGATATTGCATGAAGCCATAAGTCGAAGCAAAGGGAGTCCATGATAGTTCATAGAATCTTTTAGATCTGGCTGCTGCATAGTCGGAAGAACTGATAACTAGATTTCTTTTATGAAGATGACCTGAACAGCCTATCCTTCACCTGCCTAATCATTTCACACAGGAGTCTGCTAGGTCAGGGTCAAGCTCTTTAATTGTCATGTTCCTGGCACAAGTGACTTCCTAAGTTCACTCACCAGTTAGTGTCCCAGATAAGGCCCCACTCCAGCAATCCTGTTGCACTGATTTCAGTAGAGCTTTGTGCAGGCACTGCAGTCTGCGCACATTGTCATTTGCAAGATTGGGCCCTAATGCAGCTCTTCATTCCTCCTAATGATACTGAGGTCTAAAAACTCTCTACTCCTTCAGGGCTTAATCCAAAGCCAATGAAGTCAATGGAAATACTCTCGATGACTTCAGAGGGAATTATTCACTTTCGTGGGAGGTGGCTCTGGCTGATTAAATATGTACACATTCTTGCAATGAAATGTGATTGTTTTATGGAACAAGTAAGTAAATGAGGAGACTTCTGCTTGCCAAGATAGTTTCACTGTACGTGTTAATAGGTTTCAGTAGCTATAATCCCATGGGCTGCCCTCTAAAATAGGAATACGTTTCATTTTTATGATACATTTGACTCCATGTGCTAAATAGGTTTGGCAAAAGTATATGCAGCGTTGGGGGAAGAAACCATGTGTTTGCAAGCAGATGACTCTTTTCATCATACACCCACTGACCTGTTGTTAGTGGCATTGTAGCAGGTGGCATTATAATCCCTCCTCCATCCTGTTTTTGTGTGCGCAGATCAAGCCACACTTAATCAAATTCATTATATCTATCTCTATACACACACACACACACACATTTAACAAGCTGACAATGCTCCAGCAGTGCTTGTGAAATTTCAGATGCAAATATAAACCATCTGCTACATCTGTACCATGGAATTTAGCTTGTACTCATAAATTCATTTCATTTGTTACCCTGGGAATGACTAACTCCAAGCACTTCTGAGAGCCTGGGCTTCTACTGCCCATGTCAGGACCTGGCCTTCTCCTCACTGTGCTCAGAATACAGCAATACATGGCATTGCCACAGAAAACTATGAAACCTGCTGGTGTGTCTTGTCACAGAAGGAGTGATAAGAAAGGCTTGAAGATACCAGGAGAAATGTGGTGTGTGTGTGTGGGAGGGGAGGGATATGACCACACGAATCCAACTGCAAATTTTCTCTCTGAGGATGTTTATCCTTTGGAGGATCTTTAAAAAGTAAAGCAAAGCTTCCAGCAATAATGTCATTTTGTTGCTTTTTAGAAAATCCAAAAATCTTGTTAGAAAAATGTACAAAACAACAGATGACCAAAGAAATGAAATGGGAATCCAGCCACAGCCTACCTGAAACAAAAGACGTCATTGGAAAAAGAGTTTCAGATCTGGTCCTGCATCGACTTGTTCTGTGGGGCTGCTTGCAGGGTGAAATCTTGGATATGCTGAAGTCAGTGCAAGTTTTGCCTTTGACTTCAAGAGAGCCAGGATTTTGCAAACAGTTTGTAAAATTAAGCAGATGTCTAAGTCATTGCAGAATGAAGGCCTACATTTGACCTTGTGGTTGACAGCCACCTGTGACTATATACAAACATAGCCTTGTTTCCTGTGAACTTGTACCTGAGGGTGGTGTGTGCACCCCCTGTTGGAGGACACTAGCCCCCTGCCAGTCCCTTCTGCCCAAGGCCTTAGCCCCGTCCACCCGTTCTGTCACCTGTCCCACACCACCCCACTCTCGCTGGCCAGCCTGCTGGCACAGACATGAACCTGGCTGGCTCCCAGAGCAGCCCTGAGCCTGGGTCGGCCTGCCAGTGACTGAAGCAGTCCGAGGAGCCCCGAGCCCCGGCTGCCCAGTGGAACACTGAACCCGTCGCTGTCCAACCCTGGGGCTGCGGCGGGGAGCGTTCATGGAGGTTTGGGGAAGCTTAGCCTCCACCTGCCTCCATTACCCACGCTTGTATCTCACCCTATCCTCATTTGTCTGTTTATCCACCTGTTGTGTTTGTTATTATCTTAGACTATGAATTCCTTGAGGCAGGGACTGTTGTTGTCTTACTTGTTGGCTTAGTGCCTAGCACAATGGTGGCACCCCCAGACACATAAATAATATAACAGAACATTTTAAAACAATCAGAATGTTTTGATTGAACCCAAACTAATTTTTTAAAAATTTTCCTTTGTGGAGAATTTTGAAACTTTCAGGTTTTGTTCCAATTCAGAACAAAGCCAGATTTTGAACTACCCTAATCCTTCACAAAATGGAACTTGTGTTGTCAGCACAGCTCTATCCAGGACTCTCCTGAACCCATTTCAGCTTCCTGCTGAACCCCCAGTTTTCAAGACCGAAGAATACACCTCTCTGCTACTCCTATCTGTGCTTCCACAGCACTTTGCTCTGAATCTCCTGTTTCTCCTCTATGCACATGCACCTCCATAGTCTATTCCAGGCTCATTCCCACAGTCTCCTCCCTTTCAATCCATGCCCCAACTTCTATCCCAGCCCAACAGCAGCTGCACCAAATCCTGATGCCTGAGGAAGGTCACAGTCTGTTTTAGGACATCCACCGTGTAGTTGGTGTGCTTGAAACTTTTTTTTCTTTATTTTTGTTTTAAACCCCACCCACCACTTAAATATTCTAAGAATACTACGAGAGACAAGGAGGGTAGGGTTGTCAGGTGTCCAGTTTTTGACCAGAACCCCCTGTTAAAAAAGGGACCCTGATGGCTCTGGTCAGCACCACTGACAGGGCTGTTAAAAGTCTGGTCAGCAGGGCTAAGGCAGGCTACCTGCCTTCCCTGGCTCTGCGCAGCTCCCAGAAGGAGCAGGCAATGCCAGCTGGAGCCATCACCTCCTCCCGCACTACAACCCCCTGCCCCAGCCCGTAGCCCCCTCCTGCTTCCTGAACCCCTCATTTCTGACCCCAGCCAGAGCCCTCACCCCATCCCGTACCCCAACCCTCTGCTCCAGTGAGGGTGGGGGCGAGTGAGTGATGGAGGATGGGGGGATGGAGTGAGTCGGGGGTGGGACCTCAGAGAAGGGGCAGGATAGGTGGTGGGGCAAGGGTGTATAGTTTTCTGCAATTAGAAAGTTGGCAATCCTAAAGGTGGGTGAGGTAAAATCTTTTATTGAGCCAACTTCTGCTGGTAAGAGAAACAAGCTTTTGAGCTACACAGAGCTCTTCTTCAGGTCTGGGAAAGGAACTCCCAGCATCACAGCAAAATTCATGGTAGAACAGATTGTTTAGCCTAAATAGTTAGTCCATATTTTAAGGGACCATTCAAGGTAGAGTGGCCAGTCAACACCATGTCTCTCAAATATCCTGGTTGTATAGGAGGTGAGTTATATGGATCCGTGGTGCCCATGCTCCACCAATATTCAGGAACGTGGGCCCAGTTCCACCAATGTTTGGGCTTATATTTTCCACAGGATGGACCAGGGCAACCACCCTGGCCCTGTGCTTTGGGGGGCACCGTGCTTCAGCAGGACGCGGGGTCTAGGGCAGCCTGGAGGGCTAGTGGGGGGCTTGGCCTTCCTGCCCCTGCTCTGCCCCACCCCCACTCTATCCCTTCCCCCAAGCCCTCTCCCCCACTTCCTCCTTTTTCTGGCTTCTGCCCCCTCCCCCGAGCGATGCCAGAGGAGCGGAATGGGCTGGGGCCAAGTCGCTTGCTGCTGCTGGTGCCAGACCCTCCCACTAGCTCCCCAGGCTGCCCTGGACCCCATGTTCTGAAGCACGGGGCCTCCCAAAGCGTGGGGCCTGAGGTGGTTGTCCCGGTCCATCCTATCAATGAGATGGCTCTGCTTGGACCCATTCTGGGCACCACCAAAAATTATACAAACCTGGCACCCATGCCTGGTTGTACCTACTCTGCATACAAAAATACTATAAGACATTTGTCCACAGCAACTCCAACGAAAACAAAGAAATACAGGTAGGCTTCACCATCTTGAGATATGATAAACAGCAATCAAAAATCCATTTTCCAAATCACCATAACTTTAAAACTTTTTTTCTGATTTGATGTTTCTGATAAACTTCTCAGGATAAAACCTCGACCCAGGGATGGGATGCAATATGCAAAATTCCAACACAATTATTTTTTTCCCTTGGAGAAGTTAGGGAAAAATCACTTCAAAGTTTGATATATAATGCAGAAGGTCAATGGATTAAGCTAGATATTTAGACAGAGAATTGTTAGATTGTGGGGGAAGGGCATTTATAGCTTCATGATCTTTCACCTGTGTTTACCACCTATGCTGGTAACTAGTCTGAAGTGCACAAAAAACACCAAGAGCTCTAATGATGCATCTATTAAAAAGGCCCATCTGAAAGAACAGCCTGTGTCAAAATTATTATAATATATTATTTGAATTACAGTAGTGCCTAGAGGGCAACTGATTCACAGCTGCTGCAATAGGAAGATAATGAAAATTTATCAACAACATCTCTACCAAATTATGGGAATTTATGGCAGATATTTGCAATCTGGGTTATTGGTGAGTTGAAATTTCTTTTCCTCCAGATATTTGCCATTTTATCAAGTTACAATCTGTCATGCTGTGTGTCATGTCATGTTACATCATAATATGTCATATGATATTATTAAGAGCTTCCACTATCTCTCTTCCAGTTGGTGATTCTGCTCCCCTGGGAACCATACGTTGCAAATACAGCTGCATGAGCTGATACTTCTGAACACCTGGCAGTCCCCAAAGCATTTGCTGAGTAATATGTTGATGAATACCTGCTGTATGGTGATAGCAAACAGTCCTTCCTGCAGTGCTAAAAGCTCCTTGAACAGCACAAAGGAGGTCAAGGTGAAGGACTCTGGTTCCAGTTCTAAATCATGATAAAGGCACTTCCACTTTTTTCTGCAGCTCTATACTTCATAACCTGTCATGCATTGCAGGGAAATAAGAGGGGGATGTACATATATTATATTTAGCTGCTGCTGATCTTGTAACTTCATATGTAGTTAGTCATCCATTCTCACAGATTACTAATGTGGCATTTTGAAAATAGTAAAATGAAATTCAGAGCTACGCCGTCACAGCTTGAAACTTTTTGTAAATGAACATTCATAGCAGAGCCTTCAACATCCTTTTTATAGACATGACTGCAACTACAATTTTATATGCCTATTCCTTTCAAAGCCTGAACCTCTGTGTTTTCTCTGCAATATTCTCTAAGGCATGGTCCTTCTAATTCTAAACTTCTCAAAACTAAAACAAGAGAAAGGCAGGCTATGTACTCACATAAGCAGAGAGGTAACTAATTGAAGTTATTAAATTATAATATCTGAGTTATAGGACTTTGAAAAATATTTTTTACATGTAAAAGTCTTATTTTTGGCATTGCCAACAGCAGAAGGGCATTTAGTTCAAGGGAGCAGCTTTTGTAGCTAAAAACTTTTGTCTCTGAAAAAAAGCAGATACAAAAAAAGAATTTCCTGCACTGAAGAAACTTCAAGGCAGGGGGAAGCAGTTCTCTTCCCCTAAACCTTTAATAAGTTTTGCTGACAGGAAGATGTCAGTGTCTCATACCACTGGACAGTAGACAGGTGTACAGTGACACAGGCTATAATAGCTCAATCTCCTTAGAGATACAAAGATAACTGAAGTGAATGACACCTCATGTCAATCTTATGCCATTCCAATATATGTTTCTTCTAAGTTTTAATTGAGCATATGATCTCATGACATGTTGTTATCTATCTTTAAAATAAGTTTGGGGGGTGGGGATGGGAAGGGGAAAGCCCTACATCGGGATGATTGTGTTTCAGAAAATATCAAATGAATAAAATACAAGGAAAATGACGGGTCTAAGGTGTCCTGGGTACAGGGCTAGCTGCACCTCTCACCCCTTCTCTAGTCTCTCTGAGTGCATCCCCACAGCACTGAGGCCTCCGTGTTTTTACATCTCCTGGGGTGGAATATCATAATTCTCTCACTCTGAGGCTATGTCTACACTACAGAGGTAAGCCAACACAAGTTACGCCAATGATCATAAACCACTATAATTATGTTGCTTGTGTGTGTTCACACGATGTTTCTTGTGTTGGCAGAGCACATCCACAGTTGATGGTCTAGCATCGACAGTGAGAGCAGTGCACTGTGGGTAGCTATCCCAGTCTGCTATTTGCCACCTTGTGCAGCTAGGAGTTATGGGAAGGCGGAGAGGACCACAGTGCATCATGGGTGCGGGCTCAATGTCCCATGATGCAGTTTTTTCTGTCCCATCATTCCATGGGCTTCAGACTAAGTTTCACACCATTTTTCAACAGCCTCTGTATACTTTGTGCCTGCCTTCTCTGCCTGAAAACATGAATCCTACACTGCTCTCTAATCTTGTGGTCAATGTTATGAACATAAGATGGCAGATCATCCAGTATTTCATGAGCTTTGAATCTGAACAGGAATCTGTGCTGCTGGCCCTGTTGTGTGCCATGGATTACTTTTGGCATTCATGGAGCAGCTGCACATGGTGGACCATCACTTCTAGGCTCATGAAACAAGCACTGAGTGGTCAGATCGCATCCTTATGGAGGTCTGGGATGATAAGCAGTGGTGACAGAACTTTCGGATGTGGAAAGCCACCTTCCTGGAACTGTGTGTGGAGCTTGCCCCAGCAATGCGGTGCAAGGACATCAGAATGAGAGTTGCCCTTTCAGTGGAGAAGCATGTGATGATCACTGTGCGGAAGCTGGCAACTCCAGAAATGTTCATGAAATAGTGGATGGCTTTGCAGCAATGGGACTCCCTAACTGTGACAGGGTGATAGATGGCATGCATATCCCAATTTTGGCCCCAGACCATCTTGTGACAGAATACATCAATGGAAAGAGGTACGTCTCTATTGTACTGCAGGTGCTTGTGGATCACCTGGATTGTTTCACTGATATCAACATGGAGTGGTCAGGGAAGGTGCATGATTCACACATCTTCAGGAACACTGGCCTATACAGAAAGCTGCAAACAGGGACTTTCTTTCCAGACCAGAAAATTCCAATGGGGGAATGTTGAAACGCCCACAATGAGCCTGGGAGACCTTACTCCCTTACTCCCATAACTCATGAAGCCTTACGCCAGCAACCTGGACAGCAGGAAGGAGTGCTTCAACAATAGGCTGAGCAGGTGCAGAATGACCATTAAATGTGTGTTTGGCAGATTAAAAATTTGCTGATGCTGCCTATATGGAGGTTAAACTTCAATGAAGAAAATATTCCCATGGCCATAGCAGCTTGCTGTGCACTGCATCATATTTGTGAGTCTAAGCATGAAAAGTTTCCCCAGGGGTGGAGCATGGAGGCAGATCACCTGGTGGCTGATTTTGAGCAGCCAAATACCTGGGCTATTAAAGCAGCACAATGGGCGACTATTCAAATCAAGGAGGCTTTGCGGCAACATGTTGACAATGAGCACCAGCAATGTGTCTTTCTATAAAGCATTCTGCCAGGCTTTGTTAACTTGCCGTCTTTCATGGAAGCTTTGATGATTGCTTCCTGATCGTGATTTGTAGTCTGCAAATGTGCCAGTTGCCACTGTGTATTAATTTCAACAGCAACCACCGCATACAGGAGACAAATAAAGATTAATTTAAAAAAACCACTCTCTGAAAGGTAATCAAACAGCAATAACCAACATACAGAAAATGCTTTCTTGAAAGGGACATAGCACTGAGTGGAGCACTCTCTTGATGGAAGCTCTCAAAGCTGTGTGTGAGTCCAGCTACCATTTGGGAAGCTGTCCAAAGGGGTAGAGTGAATGGGGTGCTGTGACAGGCTGGGGAGAGACAAGGAATGTGTGGGAGGAGGTTGTGGCAAGGAATGCATGGGAGGAGGATGAGGAGAGTATGGCAAGCATTTCTGTTGAGCTGTGGGGTGTGAGGGAAGAGCATGCATGTGTTCTGCCTACAGCTTAATTAGGGGCTTCAGTATCTCTGGTAGGTCCTCCATCACTTTTATCATCTGCTCCTGGCCCGGCTTCCTCCCCTGGCTATCTATTTTTAATTTTTCGTTAACTATCTCTCTCCATGCCCAGCATCAGGAGACTAAATACCATTGAAAAACTGGCCCTAAGTTCCATTGAAGTTCATTGATCTTTAGGCTCCTTAGAGAGTGTCATTTTTGAAAATGGAACTTACCCTCTTGTAAGTTACTTAAGGTACATTTACAGTGCAATAAAAGACCCCATGGCACAGCTGTGGCTGGCCTGAGTCAGCTGATTTGGGATTGCAGGGCTTAGGCTGCAGAGCTAAAAATAGCAGTGTAGATGCTCGGGCTCAGGCTGGAACCCAGGTGCTGAAGCCCTATGAGTGGGGAGTGTCTCAGAGCCTGGGCTCCAGCCCAAGCCCAAACATCTACACTGCAGATTTTAGCCCCGCAAGTCCGAGTCAATTGACCTAGGCTCTGAGATGTGGAGACATGGTTTTTTTATTGCAATGTAGATGTACTTGTGACACTATGTCCCATATTCTTCATAGAGTTATTATGATATGAATATGGCATAAAGAAGATGTATTCTGTGCAAGACAGGTCGTGAGGTATCATAGGATATTCATATTCAGTAAATCATAATCTTTCCAATTTGTGTGCATGTATCATTTCTGTATCTGAAGTTAGGAATGTTGACTACGTAACAATTACAAGTAGGTTTACGCCTGGGAAACGCCCGCCAGACAAAATGCAATCAGCTTGGATGGGTCATTAGGGAGAACAATAGGACTTTGAAGATGCTCATCTCCCACCTTCCTGAAAAGCTTCCTGGGATGCTGCTTTGACACTGCAGGGTCATGTGACCATGTCACTTGGTACTGGACTCCATCTTGGACTACTAGTATTTTTCCACTAAATGGGGGTGGGGATCCAATTGGGAAACAAAGGATTCCTACCATGTGTAAATCCTATTTAAGGGAGGGAAGTGAGTTAATCAAGGTTCATCTTCACTGAATCTCTGCCCAGGATGACTGCTGGAAACATCTAAGAAACAAAGACGAAGGGGCAGGGGGAAAGGGCTGCACCCAGGCTGGAAAAGATGTCGGGGCTGTGGGAGAAATACATGGAGTTTTAAGCTGCAAGCAAGAGCCATTTGTCTTCAAGAACCTCTGCAATCTGCCATAAAACAACATTTAGGGTGAGAAATGACTACTTGTAACCAGTCTCTTTAATTTTTTAAACTTAGTATGTGTGTGTGTTTTATTTGATCTGTTTGCTATCCCTTATAATCACTTAAAATCTACCTTTTGTATTTAATAAACTTGTTTTTGTTTATTCTAAAACCAGTTTGTGGAACTCATAACAGGTGGGTGGTGGGAGAAGAGTGCATATCTTCTTCCACATTGAGGGAGGGGGCAGATTTCCTGAGTTATGCTGTACCGTCCTCTGTGCAGCACAAGACAATACAATTTTGGGTTTACACTCTAGAGGGGGTGTGCACTTGAGTGCTGGGCAATTCCCGAGCTGAGTCTTCCCAGGCAGAACTGATCTCCGTGTCTGTGTCTTTCTGCAGCTGGGTGTGGCCCTGCCTGTGTGTGCTGGAGGAGACCTGAAGGCCTGGCTCAGCAGGGCAGTACAAGGGAACTCAGACCAGTGGAACTGGTGGGCTCAGTGGTACCCCAGTACATCAGGTGGCACCCCGGAGAGGGGTGGGCAACCTGTCACAGTACCCTGAGCTGCTTTTGAAATTTTTACTTAAGACCTGAATTTTGAATTTAAAAACTGGAGGGAAAAACACCTTTTTAAAAATCAAAACCAAAACCTTTCAGGCTACCTCAGTACATGTCAAAGAAACAAAAAGCTCCCCTTCCCTTTCATTTGCAGGTCACCTTTAAGAGGCACTATAGATTAGGACTGCAACACATTGGAAGAACTATGAAGGGAGCCAGGAGGGGATCTAGCCCAGAATAAAGTTCATTGGCAGACTATGCAGATACCGTCATACCATTTTTGTCCTCTGTGGAAAAAAGTTGCTATTTTAGCTTCTTGTGGCAAATGATGACTCGTATCACTATTTCCAAAAAGTGTCACAGATGTAACTTTCTCCATCCCATAGTAGTTTTGACAGCAGCACAAATAATAATAATAATGATTCACACAGCTACCTACCTAATGTACCATTTTAAGAGTCTTATTTACAGCTTGGACTTTATGGCAGAGATCCTAGGACTGCGCAATAGATTCTGTTTGCTATGCTGTGCTGCAATAGCTTCCAGAATATGCTTTTGTCATTATGAATATTCACTTATATTTACTGTCTTATCTTCAAATACACATCATGAATTGTTCTGTGTTTCTGAATGACAATCACCTGAATACTGAACCTTCAGACTTCCAAGGAGTGAGTTGCTAATGAACCAAAAGCCCTACTGTTTTTAAATTGTATTTGATTATTTGTCCCTATATTTTTAGTTTGTGCTTAGATTAAATGATGTGAGGCTATATAGGCACTGTTTCTTTAAATCTATAGTATGAAGCCAGGAACAAGGCAGCTTGGCAAAGTTTTACAGTGGCAGAAAGAGACAAAGTATCTATAGAGGTAATACCATTTTCCTTGTGAGAATAAAGCCTTCTTATTCAGTGTCAGAAGAAAGTGACTCACTATGATTCTTCATTATGGTCATATAGCAAATGCAATTATATGTGTGCGTGTGTGTATATATATGTGTGTGTGTGTGTGTGTGTGTGTGTGTGTGTGTGTGTATAATATGACCTTCTCAGGCAGGTAAATCCCCCATGGATTTCAAATGAAAGTTTGCCTTTGTGAGGGCTGCAAAATGAGAACCTGATTCTCTTTTCACATCAGTGTAATTCAGAATCATCTCCACTGAAGTCAGTGTCTGTTCTACCAGTCTAAAAACAGTGTGAGGGGAGAGTCAACCCTGACTGTCTCCAATAAATTAAGTTGTACCAAAATTTTCTGAGCCAAGCTCCTCCTTTGAAACAAACGGTGAGAACTGCTTAAGATTCAATGGCATAATATGGTCTTACATTGATGCCTTTTATGTATGTAATATATTTTATTATTTCATTAACAATAAAACAGTACAAATAAAACATCACAGATAAACATCAAAACAGAACCACTCTACAGAAACATGTGATGCACAGAAAATTAACTCCAGACTTTGTGTGTAGAAGTTAATTATGTGGGTTTCAGATCTCATCAGATTCACTGTTTAATCGCACTTCCAAGAAACCAGGCTGTCTCTTTTATCATTTATTTAAAAAAGTATTTTAAATATTCTAAATGTGCACGTTTCAACTTAAAGAAAAACTCACTTGCTGTGTCAAGGGCTAAGCTGGCTGTGACAGTTTTGTTCTCATATTATTTAACCAGACACTGTACTAATGAAATAAACACTTACAGCCATATCCTAAACTGGTGTAAATTGGCATAGCTATTTAGACGTCAATGGGACTGGGCTTTTTTACAGCAGCTGAAGAGTTGGCTCTTAAAAGTAGTGTCATTCAGTACTGGCACCATTCCAATCTGAGACTATTTCAGCTTTAGTGGATCCTGATTGTGTGGGAGCAACAATAGCTTTTACCTGAATTCCACACCAGAAAGTAAATGATGTAATTATTCTCCATCCTGTACCCTTCCTGAACAGCTGAAAAATAGAAGCAGTAGCCCAATGGCACTAAATTCTCCCTGATGAATCTGATATAAAAATATTCCTGATCCCTTACTTCTGCTAGAGGGATCGTCTCATTATCCTACTTTAAGCTCTTCTTGGTAAGGACAGTCTTTATTCTGTTTTGCCCAGCGCCGAGCACATCACCAGCGTTTAAATAACGATGATTTCTGCCATCCATAATTGCTGTGTCCTGTTACGGTCCTATCTCTGCTAATTTCTCTCTTTCTCTCTCTCTCTCCCTCCCCCATTTAGTCTCATGAAAAAATATTTGTATAATAGTCAAATGTAAAACCCGGTAGATTTTTACTTTTGATGCAATGGTTTATGTTAATATTCTCTGCTCTATAGCCAGGAACAGCGATCGGTCTGGGCTGCTTAGCTTGGCATATTTTCCTACATTTTCAAAGTGTTACCTCAGGGATTTAGCTGTATGACTCCCATGAAAGTAGATAGGAACCACACAATGCCCTCCCTGAGCACCACTTTAAAAGTGTAGAGGATTGTATGGGCAACGGGCTAAGAAATGCTGAAAACACTGTTCAGTACTTCTCTTTCAAACCTCTTCTCGAGCTGTTATTTCTGCATTGTACTGATGAAGATTGCTGTGGGGGGAAAAGTGATATGCAAGGCCAAATTCTGGGTCAAATCCTAGTCCCCCAGTTTTAGATTTCAAACAACTGTGGAGAAGGGTCTTCTGTGGAGAAGGGTCTTCTGGAGAAGTTCTTCTAACAGTGTGTCACCTTGTATGCTGTGAAGATGTAGCAAGGCATCATTATAAACATTATTTATTTGAAGCTTTATCTTTGCTCATGAGTTTTTCCTCCACCCAATATTTCCTCCACCCAAAGAGAGTAGCCAGGTAAATGTTTGCAAAGAGTGGGGACTCTTTCATTTGCATGCTGTGAATTATTCTGAAATGCAAACCTATCCTTTTCTTTTTGAATAAATATAGCTGTGTCATTTTAAGTTTTTTTTTCATTCAGAGTTATTCTTCAGTTTTTAAAGGATTAATGTGAGAAGAGAGGAGAAGGTCACTTGTGTTTAGGAGTGTGGGCATGAACTCCTTTGCCTCACTTATCTACAATGAAAAAGTACTCCTGGATCTCTCTGTGGCTACATTTATAAAAGCTACAGTGCTCCTACATTTAGTCTTGAATACTTCTGAATGAGAAATTTCATGGAAAAACAGCAGGGTTGGGTTTGGATGAGTTTAAGCATGTCAGGAGCAGCTGTTTTCGATTTGTAATATGGTAATCAGTGCCTCATTTGTGCCAGGACTGAGCCCCAGCACCTCTGGGCTTGGCAGTTCATAGCCCCGGCACCTCTGGGTTTGCTGCATCAGTTATGAATGTAAAAAAACTGGCTAGAGCCCCAACACCTAATTGCTTGAGCCCCGGCATCTCTTTCATTACAAATTAAGCACTGATGGTAGTGCCCAAAATATGCTTGGTGTAGTACAGTCATACAGGAAGAACTCTGTCCTGGAAAGCTTACAATTTGAATAGAGAAAACAAAATAAGGGCAAAATGAAGAAGGAAAAGACAAGATGAAACCTATTCGCAAAGTGGAGGATAAATGACACATATTGTCCCAGTTCCATTTTTGTGTTATTGCTATCTGTCCTCCACTCCACTCATGAAGGCTTCATGGAAGTGAGTTTTTGGGAGGTATTGGCAATTGCAAAGGGAAGTGGCTTGTTCATCCAAACAGCAGCATTTTAAATTGCACTTGAATGTTTTAAAGCAATTGCTGTGCTGCCTTTGACATCAGTTTAAATATGTTTTCTGTAATAGAATTGCAAGTGGCCTATTCTGCCTCCTTCCTCAATCGTGCAGTCATTTTCACATGAAAACTTCTTCTCTATTTGTTGGACCTAGAGCAAAAGTTCTTGTAATGATGAAGCAAAAAGTCTTGAGTCTTGTCTTTGAGAAATCTACTTCCCTAAATACCTTTTGAGCCACCCTGAAGTTGGAACTGAGTTTCCATTTTAAGTCCAATATTTGCAGTTTATAGTTACATTGGCCTACAAGTCTGAATTTGCATATGCAAATCAAGAAATATTATATATATATATATATATATATATATATATATGTGTGTGTGTATGTGTGTGTGTATATATATATATATATATATATATATAAAAATATATATAAAAAGTAGGAGTGTTGTGTGGGTAATTACCCATTTTGTGTGTTTATATGTGGGTTTTGTGGTCATATTTTTCCAGGTGAAAACGGCCTATTTTTCTTGGGGCCTAAGTGAAAATAATTATGCAGGAACAAAATATATTTCTCTTTCATTTCCCCTAAGCCGTCTTGAGTCTTCCCTGGACATAACTGGAGCCTTCCTGAGGTAGCCAGTTCAAGAACTTGCCTAACATTTACAGAGATGCCTCTTGGGAAAAGAAATAACATTTTTCACACTCGGAAATCCAAATGATGCTTTATTTCCTTGGTTGCTGGAAACTCCATAGATTTCTCTTCCTTTCTCCCCACTTCCCTTTTCATTTCCAGTTATCAGTGCCAGCACAACTAAGATCCAGCTTGACATTTTGGAACCAAACCTTGATTTTAATAGCAGCATCACAGGTTCACAGAAATACCCAATAGAATGGACAAATGCACTAATTCTCTCAGCAGCTGTGTTAACCTTAAAAGCCTACCCGGTAGGCACAGTACAATCAAAAACTAATCAGTAAAACCAAGCTGGGATTTGATCTCTGGGGCTAATAGATGAGAAAAGATGACTGTGCAAATACAGCATGGCTTTGTGCCGCTCCCTTCCCAAAAGCCATTCTAAATCATTAGTATCTCCACAGAATAGTGATAGGAAGACATGGCAAAGCCTGTCAGCCTCTGTTAATCCATTTAATTAGTGAGAAAGGACAAACTCCTCTGAAAGCACCTATGTGACTGGCAGGCTTTCTTCATATTTCATTTCAGATGACTCTTCTCAAAGATTACAGGCAAACTCTGCCTTTTTGCTCTAGAAGCTTTTTCCTGGCAGTGTTATTTTAAAGTTAGGGGATGGGTGGGAAGCACACTCATGGCACCCAGAAATTCTTTCGGAAGTAGTGCAAGAGGGAAGGAATGACTTGATGTACAACCTGCACAGTCTGTACAACTCTCTCTTCCCCCTTCTGCCTGGCTCTTTAAAATAAATGGCTGCAACGTGTCACAGAGGAACAGACTGTCAGACATCTGCCTCTTGCCTTATTTATTTAATTTTATTTAATTTTATTTTATTTTATTTTAAAACCCCATGGAGCCAACTCTCTACCCCAGAGTGCCCCCGTTCCCTGAATAAACCAAATGGTGGCTGTTGGCAGTGTACTGACAGTTTGTTAATGAAGGAATTCTTGACAAAATGACAACCTGTGTGGGATGCTGTGTGAAGCAGAATCCTCCCACAAACCAGCACTAAGTAATTAGCAGGTGGTGAAAATAGCAACTAACTGCTGCTAAGGAGGAGAGGGGGAAAAAAATCTCCTAAACTAATTATAAAAAGCAGATCCCCTTTGCACAGTTCCTCTTCCCCGTGACCAAACACACACGCATACAGTGGTTTTCCTTGTGTCATTTTGTCAAGATTTTTCTAAGTGGTCTGAGGAATCTACTTTGATCATTTGACCCTCAGTGGAAGTGAGTCGTGTGCCTTTTTCTCTGCAGAGAGGTGCAGTGAGCTGGGTACTAAAGAATCTGAAATATACCAAGAGGCTGTAATTTAAAAATGAGATGAGAGGGATTAACTCCTTCCCCAGTAGTTTCAAGCCTACCTAGCTCTTAGCTCTAGCACCTAGCTCTTTTTTTTTCTGTCTCACCCCTTCAGTCGGGTGGACTAGCAATAAACCACTGACATCGGTGCCAAGTTTTGGCTCTGTCCTGTTAGCTTTAGCAATATATACACGGTTCTCACCCGAGTCTCATCACTTGCAAAATGGGTTTTGCAAACAGATCCATTTTTGAACAGTGGGTGCTGAAAGAAGGCTTGGCATCCACGATTGCAACCATAGCCTTCCCCAATCACAACCACAGCATCCAGGTCGGCAGGAACAATCACAACAGCTATCAACAACAGCAAAATCCAAACCTGGACATGGATTTAAATTTTGCAAACCGTCACTATCATATGAATGGGCCAAACCAAATGTTCTTGATCTGAACAATCACAGACATAGGATTATCTGAAAGTAGAACTGGTTTAAAAATAATAAAAATTATTCAAACACTACTTGACATCTTTTTACTACTGTTTTCAATTTTTGATGACACTTTTCAAAAATATTGAAAAATTTTGGCCACATGGTCCACCGCCCAAAAATATTGATGAACATTTTGGAGGGTTGTTTTGTTTTTTTTCTGTTGTTGGAAAAATGAAAAATTACATTATTATTTTGCAGTTTGAATTAATCTCTGTTGGCAATGATACCTTTCACTGTACCTGGTGTTGATATATATTTGTACAGACTTTGCTGTGTTTTTAGATTTGCAGCAAACTGAAATGGAACATTTCCATCTTCCATTTTTTAAATAACGGGGAGGAGGGAAGCCTGCTCAATCTTCTTATAGTCCTAAAATTATTTATATGAATCTTATAATGTTCATCACTTTTTTACTTCAGATAAGCACACGTCAGTAACCTTTTTATACCTCCTCTCTCTCTGTTAACTTTTTTCCTGTTTGTGGCTTTCATAGTCATGGCTGCTCTGTTAAAATATTCTAACAATTACTGATAACTAACTAAATACCCATTTCCTCTTGAGATGGATGCAGTGGATGGATGGATGGATAGACTCAGAATCCTCTACAATAGTTCTGTAACTTAATTCTATAAATGATTTCTGACATGAATGGGAGATTGACTTGGGAATGATTTGCTGCATGAGGTCAAGAATGCACGTAGAACATTTTTTGTAATAAGATTAAAGTCTTCTCTTTAGACCTCTTGATAGCTTCCTGTGATGTTTCTATAACCTGCTGAACTATTGAGATAAAAGAGGCAAAAACCAGGTCAGAGGTATTTTATTCTCCTTCAAATAGAAGATATAGTAACAGAGCTGTGAAGTAAGAATTTGCACTGCCAATGGAGAATCTTTTTTTCACTGTGGCATTGGCCTTTATTTACTTATATATTCTGATTTCAATGGAGAAAAGTGTTTTTTGTTTTACTGGATTTTCTGCAGGTGTAAACCTGTCTTTTGCTGCAAGATGATAACATTTCTCAGTGACGGTGGCCAACCTTTATTTGTGATGCATGTGTGTGTTTCATATTTGGATATTCATCATTTTGGTTGAAGGGAAAAGAAATGTGTCAATAGTAATGATGAAATGTTGGCTTGATCAAACTTGTGAATTCTCTCATTGACTTGAAAAAACCTCACTTTGTACACATAGTGTTCAATAGTTAATAACAGGGAAAGTGAAAACAAATTGTTTCACGTAGCTTTGGGCAAAAGGATTGAGGTTGTGGGGATGCTCTAATGACCAAGCAAGTTAATATGTAGGAAGCATAATGAAAAATTGCACAGCAGGTTCAAAACATTGAGGGCCAGAATGTGCTTGAGCACTGTTGCACCTTACTAACAGTGGTGACCAGTAACTTCACATTCTGGCCTTATATAACAGGTATATGATTCAAATGACTGAAGGAAAATGGAGCCTGAATACCAAGTGACTGATTAACAAGGAGGTTAAGGAAGCAGAGAAAACCCAATCACAGTAGTTATTTAAAGCTGGAATATATTGTTGGGGACAGTGCTGCATTGACATGGGCATGGACCAGATGATGTAACAAGCCTTTTCCATTGCATATTTCAATGTGTAGGTGTAAAGCCTTCTCCAGTGTTTATGCAGGCAGTTTTGAGTAGGCTGGCAACAGTAAAACAAGGAGACATTCATTTGAAGCCAGTGGGATAAGGCTTGCAGGGTCAGGTCCTTTGCTTGGAGACTAAGAGACAAATGTTAAGGGCATCACTGATGTGAGGTTTTTAGTCCTTTGGGGAAGCCAGTGTCTGCACTATTAATATATCCCAACTTTTCACTTGTGTTACCTGTTTAGGAAGTAGAACTGGCAGAGCAGGTAAGAGGCAGATATAACAACTGCTAGAGAAGAGAACTGGGAATATGGGGTCAATCTTGTAGAGTACTAAATGCTCTGGTCCCAATCAGCAAAGCATTGGTGCTGCAGTGTTCAGCCACCTTACAGATGGAGCCCACAATGAGGAAGGAGTCTCTTATCCTTCTGTGGTATCATTTTGTCCAAAATCAAGCTGATATACAGCAGATAAAATCTAAGTATCCATGTGGGCTAAGCTGTTGGTGCACTCTCAGCACAGAGACTAAAATGTGTTATCATTGTGGACTATACTGAGTCAATGACTGTTCAGCTGTTGTTCAAGGGAGGATTCTGTTTCTGATTTTTTTTATGAAGGCTCTTAATAAGACAATTAAAACGTTTAGAAAATATTTGTGTGTTTTGTTTTAGTTTTTCAGACTTTAACCCTAGCAGGGCTGTCCATAGCTCAAGCATCTGACAGAATGGTTTCATTTTTTAATTTAAAATGTAAGCGGCATGTCAACTCCTTGTCTATACGGAGAACAGAACTAGGTACAATCCATTCTGGTCTAATCCTAAAACATTCATTCCTAGGCCCAAGCCTATTGATTTACTGACACTGGAACAGTAAGTATGGAATGGAGATGTCTGGCAGCTAAAATATGACACACAGACTTCAAAATATTGTTCCTTATAGGAAAACATTTACAATCAGATTAGAAACAGACAAATTATCTCTGGGTATAGTCTACTGAATATATTAAAATCTAACAAAAGTCTGACAAATCTTGGATATGTCAGGTCACTAGAGTTATGTGCATTGTGCTTATGGATACTTTCGAACTGTACAAATTGTATATTCTGCTCTTTATGAATGAAGCTGGAGTTATGCAGGGCCACACTTTCGCCCTGATTCAGGAAGATACTTATGCACTAACCTTAAATATAACTTTACATATGTGAGTAGTTCCACTGAAGTCAGTGGTACAAATTATATATTAAAGTTAGGCATGTGCTTAGGTACGTACTTTTCTGAATCAGTGCCTAAGTAACTCGTGCAAGAGAGGTAAACATCAGGGAATGGTAAAGAGAAACTGAGGTTCAAAGAGTTGACGTGCACCTTGAAGTATGAGCCATAAGCCTAGTAGTTAGGAGACATAAGGTGAAATCCTGAATCCACAGAAGTCAATGGCAAAATTTCCATGGGGCCAGAATTTCACCCTGTATATTTTATAAGCTTACAGCTATGGTGTTTGCAAGACCTACAAGCAGAGTCTGGGATATGCAAGAGCTATAAATGCCCACACCATGAGCTACAAAGTTTATAGAGGCAGTCTATGCCTAATGCTACAGAGTTAACATTGTGAAGATCGGGAGATCCAGGGTGACTGCTTGGAGCAATCAAACTCTAAATTGATGCTACTATGGTTTTTAAGGTTTACACTGTGACAGGAGGTGTAACTTCCCCCTTGGGCAAATGTGCTCGCAGTAGCTTTGACTGAGCTAGTATGCCATGGCCACCAGGGTGACAGCATGGGCTAGATGCCAGAGTACATACCTGGGGGAGTTGAATGGAATTGTGCATGGGGCAGCTAGACTGTGCCACCACCTGTGTGGCCAGGGCTATGCTGATGTTTTTAGTGCACTAGCAAAATCAAAGCTTGATCTGGAAAATTACTCTGCTAGAAAAGTATAGGTGTACCCTGAGATCCGTAGCAGTAATTTAGGATTTTCTCTTCCTCAGTTCAACCACTTTGAAGATTGTTAGGTTTAGATTGGTTGTAACTAGGATATGTCCTGATAGTTCATAGTATAAATATATTTTTAAAAATCCATATATCGGAAAATATAAAACCTAAGGATATTCTTAAATGAGCATAGTTAAGAGTTGATTAAGGTGGTAATTATTTATTAATATAGAGTAAAAGTTTTAGAACCTGAACATTCTAATAAAGCAAACAAAATATCCACCAAATATTTAAAAATGAAGCAATCCATAATTTAGGTCCCTTCACCAAACATTCATTCAGCATCACTATCCTTGGATGCAGTTCTCCATTTAATAATCAGATATTTGCCCAAACCACCTCTATCCATAAGTGGTGTCTAATTAAGTGAGCTGCAACCTATAATCTCATCTTCTATGGCCCAAAGGTACAGTACCACCTTCCCTGGCCACCTGGTATGGGTGAGAGAGCAGCTGACACACTTCATATACTGTGCCTCATCCGCCATCCTGCTATGGGTTGAGAAACCTTTTACCCTCCCAAATATTTGTGTTTAGCCTATGCAGATAGGCCTTAACAGTTCAATACCTTACACTCACAATCCTGAGCTGTGAGATCCCTGTTGTCTGATACAGGAGGGAAGAGTATAACATATAGCATCATTATTATACAATGAAGGACCATAGTGGTGCATTTCATATTGTGATACAGCGGGGCCAGGAACCAGTGGGAGAGGGGAGATATATAAACCCTAGGCTAATTAAGGTGTGGTTCCCTATTGATTAGAGAAGGTTATTACAGATTAATTGAAGTACCTGTAGACAATTAAGGCCCTGTCAGGAATCTAATAAAAGCCTCCTGCTTCAAGCAGACAGGGTGGAGTCAGGAAGGAGAAAGGACTGGAGTTTGGAGGGGGTGTTGCTGAGACTTGAAAGACTAGAGAGCTGGAGGAAGGGAGACTCCTTCCCTCCAGTATGAAGGACCCAGGGTAACCCTACCCAAAGGGGAAGAGGGTAAGAAACCCACAGGAGTGGAGAGGGGCTGGGGCTCAGAGTGAGGAACAAACCCAGACCCTTTCTCTACTTCCCTCCTTTACCACCTTCCTGGGCCACTACTGGGGACCTTGGCACCCCAAGAGCAGGGGTAAGGGGTGTGTCCTAGCCCCCCTGCCAAGAAAAGCATGGGACCCACCAGGGCCAGCTTTAGGAAGTGCGGGGCCCAATTCGAACAGTTTTGATGGGGCCCCGGCAGGGATGACTGAAAAAAACAACAACCCCCCCCCCCACTTCAGTAGCGGGTCCTTCATTCGCTCCAGGTCTTTGGTGGCACTGAAGGACCCGCTGCCGAAGTGCTGGTGAAGACCCAGAGCGAGTGAAGGACCCGCCGCCGAAGTGCCGCTGAAGACCCAGAGCGCCGCCAGGTGAGTAAAAATGAAAAAGGTGCCTCTAGCCAGGAAAGGGATTCTCACTGGGCGTGGGGCCCTCTTAGGCATGGGGCCCGATTCAGGGGAATTGGTGGAATAGGCCTAAAGTCGGCTCTGGGACCCACTGTGCCAACATTGTCCATTTTGTCACATGATACAATAGAACTGAATGGGCAGAGGAAATATGGGCAAGACTCTCAGCTGGTGTAAATCCCTTTAAAATGGGCACTTCAATGGCCCTTACACTTCACTTCAAATGCTTTTCTTATAGTGACTCTAAAAGTTATATTTAATTAACATATAATTATTTATAACTTGGGTGTCTAAACTTAGCCATTTATATTCGTATTAGTAAATGACATGATTTTCAGAGGTGCAGCCCTTCCACAGCTCTGTCTGGTTGAAGTCAGGGGGATGTGCTGAATGCTCAGTGCCTCTGAAAACGAGGCCACTTAAATATGGATGTGGGAGCCAACTGTAGCAGCCATTTTTGAAAATCTTAAGCCCAATTCTGCCTTAATAAAGCACCTCTTACACTTGAGCTTTAACTTTGCACGAGACTCTAAATATAATGATCTCTTAAGTCTGGTTCATATAGCACCAGCTATTTGTCTGTCTGTTTCCTGTTTGCCCAGCTTCAGCTGCCCATCATTGCGTTTTCTCTTTGTGCAGGCTGCTGACCTGCTGCCTGAGCCTGAGCCTGAAATTTGATTCTGTTGAGATCTAATCAGCTGTGTACACCAGGTAATGAAAAGAACAGCAATCAATAGACGGGCCACTTTCACTGAGCATTCCTGACTCGTGCTGACTAGCTCTGTGAGTTGGCATCTCTGAATCTTAATGTGAGAATCTGACTATTCTCACCCCCATTTCCATTGCATAAGCTAGCAGAACCCACAGGAAGGCCACACTATCTATTCCCCTATCAGCCTCTGTCTTTGTCCTTGTACAGATACCATAGTAGTAGTTCCTCCTAAAATGATGATGTTGCAATGCTCACAAAGTACGGCCAGCTGACAGCAGCTAGGCAAGTAGTGAGCTGAGGTCTCTGCTTAATGTACAGTAACTTATTTCTCTCTCCTGCCACTCTCCCTTTCACTGCATGTATGGACAGTGCCTAGCACTATGGAGCCTTAATAGGTGCTTCTCTGGGCTATTGCAGTATAAATAATAGTAATATGGATTATGGTTGCAGTGGATTCTAGTGCAACACACATGTACTGGCCGAGGGTAAGGCTCATCAGATAAAGAGCATCAGCATCAAAAATGTACACGCACAACCTAAAGTATCGTGGAAGGCCTGACTTCAGAATGATGTTGCAAATATTTTTACATCTTCAGTGCACGGTACAAAAATACCTACTTAGGGTGGGTAGGTAAAACTAGTGTCCTCATTTTATAGAGAAGTATTAAATGAGTAGCTCAGACCCACACTGTGACCTCTAGAAGCACGAGGATTTGAATATAGGAGTTCCAAATGCCAGCTCACTCTGTTTTTTAGATCATGCTGCCTAATTGCATATTTGTAGTACTGAACTATGTACTCTCATGCACTTTATATCTCATCTGAAGCTTGCAGTTTGCTTTTCCCAAACTCCAAGGCTTTTGATGTTCACCCATCACCCTTTGCAGATTATTTATATTTTGGAAAAAGCGTGGCCACGAAAATCTGTTTTAGCCCCATTGAAGGGCCCATTTTAAACTGATTTACAACAGCTGAGAGTTTGGCCCAATATTGTCAGTGTTCACTCAGCACCCAGTAATGTAATAGGAAGTGCACCTTTCGTAGCACCGCTATTATGGTAAAAGTAATGTAGGGATGTCGGATGTTTCCTTTATCCCTATAGCAATCTATCACTATTCTCAGCATTAATATTATCTATTAAGCGGATTGTGTAAAGTACTTCACATTTACACAGAGATAGTTTACATTAGATAATTATGTTTCCAACCACATACAGGAGTATGTATCCTAATAGTCCAAAATACTCAGCTACAATGCATTTCAGGACTGTGCTGTAGGGACGATAGCGTTTTATGACATGCTGTCTGCATAACAATGAAGCAAAGGAATTGTGTCTCACACGTGTTTTTGGCTCTGGTAAGTTAGAATATGCAAGCTGTGCCTTGAAACTGCTGCCAGGTGGCGCTGCCTAGGTGGCACATTGCAGCCAATAAAATAAAATAAAGCATGTTCATGACGTGCCACAAAATTCTGAAACGTCATCTCAGTTTTTGAATGAATTCTTTACATTGTTATGTTCACACCCCGGTAGTATTGTAAAACACCTACTAGTAAAATAGCCATCTTGCTCATCCAGCAAGTGTGCAGTTTTAAAAGATGATGCTATATGATATGTACTGTACAGTAACCCTGAATTCATTCATGATTAGAGTATCATTTAAGCATTCAGGGTGCTGGACTGAGGAAAGGGGAGTATTTCTCCTTTACACAGAATGAATGAGACTCAGTCAAGATATTAGTTTTGAGCTGGACTGGCTCTGCTTGTGCAAAACTCTAGTGACTTGTGAAAATGAGTTCTGCAGTGTCAGGCCCTTTTCCTGCCTTTTAAAAAATGATTCATATACCCACATCATTTAACTGTAAGGACTGTATTGCATGAGTTGTTTGTACAGTGTGAGGATCTAACCCTGCACTTACTTTGTGCTTCGGCTCTTCAGCTTGTGCTTAACTTTAAGCACATGAATAGTCCCAATTGGAGTCAATCGGTCTTCTCACACACCTCAGTGCTCTGCTTAATCAGAGCAATAGGACTACAGCAACAAAACCCTGTGGGCTTGACCTACAGCCCATTGAAGTAAATGGGAGTCTGTCTATTCACTGGGCCTTGGATTGGACACGCTGGGCTCAGTTTGGGCGTGGTGTGGAGCTGCACCATCCCAGAGGGAGCGCTGGGTTGCATTCTGCCCCAAGGAATGGCTTTGTGAGATGCATCTTCCTCCGTCCACATGGTCAATAGGCTCTGCTGGCTGAATAAGGGCATGGAGCTGTGGCCCTGCCTGCCCCTCATCATTCCCTGCCTCTGCTGGGGCACTGCATGCGCACAGGAGAGTAGGGATGGAACAAACCCAGTGGAACTCTCTTGAGTGTAGGAATGGAATTCCTTGAGTGTAGGAATGGAATTCTGCTTGGCCCTAACCTTATGTGAGCTGTATAGGTCAGAGAAAGCTCTCTTTCTCCCCTCTCCCACCCTGTGCACCCACATAAATGGCCAGGCAGAATGTATGCTTGACAGCAAGTGTCTGTGGGCTCAGACCTGAGGTTAGTACTGTACTGGGCTAGGGTTGTGTGAGGATCAGTGCCATGGCCATCTGGGAACGTTACCAAATGATCTAATCAATGGCAAGTCCATTTTTCACCATTCATTCACATGAAGAATACTGATGTCTCACGTAATCATTTGTCATAGAAAACAAGCAGGTACCCTGCGAGTCCATGAGAAAGAGCATTCATGGAAGAAGCCAAGGTGATGTTTCTATACTACTGATTTGTCCCTTGGTGAAGCTAAATTGGTTGTGTGTGTTAAATAGTCTCTCTCTCTCACACATGTGAGTGAACAAATCCCAGACAGCTAGCAGTTTCCTTCTTGTTGCCATAGAAATTTCAGAATTTTATATTGGCTGCATCACTTTTAGAGACAATGGGTTCAATACTCCTTTCACTCACACTGGTGTAAATCCAGAACCACTCCTTTGAAGTCAACAGAGCATAAAACTAGTATAAATGAGAAAAGAATAAGCCCCCGTACACTAGGTCTTTGCATTAACTGCTGCAAATTGTGTAATTTTTTGGCTATATTTTGAAGTACGACTACGCTACTGGAAGTAATAAGTTACACACATGAACTACATGCAACATATTGACAGGGCCAATTTTTCAAATGTGGGTGTATTATTATTACTGCTGTTACTTAGGATTTGTATTACACTCACACCTAGGGTCCCCAGCTGACACTCGGGGGACCATTATACTAGGCACAGTCCAAACTCATTGTAAAGACTGTCCCTGCTCAGAAGCATTTACAGTCTAAATAGACAAGACAGACCTCCGGTGAGAGGGCAAAGAGCTACAGAGAAGTGAAGGAATTTGCCCAAGATCATACAGCAGCTCAGCGGCAGAGCTGGGATTAGAACTTGGTCTCCCAACTTCCAGCCCTGTAATCTCTCCATTTGTCTAATGGAGAAAGTACAGGGCTGGTAGTTGGGAGACCAAGTTCTTATCCCAGCTCTGCCGCTGAACTGCTGTATGATCTTGGGCAAATTCCTTCACCCACAAAAATGAGTATAGTGAAATCAGTAATGGCTAGTTAGGTGCTCAGTTAGCCAGTTTGCATGTACTGATAGCCATTTGTCAGAGTCAGTTTATGGGGCTGGTGAGATCCAAATCCCATGGGGGCTTCTCAGTTAATGGCATGTGACTGTGACAGCTTGTTGACTGTGGGTTCTGCTGTTATTGGAATGCATCAATTGGCAGTCTGCTGGCTGTACTTACTCGTAGCTGAGAGAGACAGTAGAGGAGGGAAGAAAGACTGAGAGAACTGGGGGAAGAAATGAGAGGTTGATTGAATTATATTATTTACTTTTAGTATGGTAGCACTTAGATACCAAATAAGATCAGGGTTCCATTGTTCTAGGTGCTGCACAAACATGGAGTGGGAGAATTTCCAGTGTACATAATGGAAGGTCCCCAAGCATAACTGTGGTGCGGTTCCCAAATTCTAAAGATACCCTTGTTGCTTGCACACGCAAAGGTCTGTGTGTTGTTTCAAATCCAGCTGTTGTAGTTACATTTGAAAACGGGTCCCTTAGGGCTCATTCCTGCTCTCTAACATGTGTATTCAGTAAGTGTTATTCCAAGACACACAGTGGTGGTGGTGGTTGCACTATGGAGGCAAGTCTGGGCATTCTGCATGGCATGGTCACTTCTCAGGGCAAAGAAGGTTCATGATTGTAAAGAGCAATATAGAAATTACTGCTGTCATGAACAGCAATAACTCCCCACCTGTAGGCTGAACAGACTGCAAGGGAGAATGGATGACTGAATGGCATGGGCCCAACCAGAGCAGTATGGCAGAGGATAAGACCCATGTGGCTATTTCCCTGGCTGGGAAGCCTAAAGCGATCACAAATAGGCTAAAACCTTTGGGATGATTCTCATTTTTGTAAGAGTCAGTGTCCCCACCCTCTGACTAGTCTGCTCTGCCAAAGGCCCCACCTCCCAGAGGAGATGTGGTGGATTTCAAAAGGGACTGTCTCTCTCTGGATGCCTGTGCTTCCCTTCCACGTGTTTATACTCGTTAAAGGGAGCATTTTCCCTCTTGCACGGTCCCCCTATTTCACACTATGGTGTATGGAATACCTGACTGCTTGTGGGATATTCGGTAGCACCCTAGCCTTGTGTTATTATTTCAGTGCCTACTTGCCCATGTCAAGAAAAATTATGCTATAAAATTTGCACATTGGCATGTCCTGGAATTATTTTTAATGAACTAATGGAGGAGCTGCCTGTCAGCAGCACTAATTATGTATATTAATGGAGTCCAAAAACATTAAGAAGCTGTCGCCCTGTATGAGCTACATGTTCTGCTTTATTGTGAGTGCTACAGACCTTCACATATGAGCCATCTGTAAACAATGCAGCTCCTTGACTCCCTCTTTTTATTTGCTGTCAAAGAAACATTAATCTGGCCTATCTGCAGCTGGACCTGTTTAGACAATCTGATTGCCTTGCAGACACCAGCCATCCTGCCCTAGGGATGACAATCTTTCCACACGGTAATTAACAGAGGACAGAAGAAATCATCACAACACATTCCCCTCTTTGTGCCTGCAGCTGTAAATTCAGAATTAGGGTAATTTGTGGTGAAATAGTGTTGTGAAGTGTCACAGAAGATTTGCATCCACCAATGATTTTAAAGGAACCATACACATAACTATGGACCAGATGTTGAGTCAAAACGAACCCTGCTTAAATGTTAGACATAAACGGGTTGAGTGATTCCTGGTTCTGCTGGACAAAAGCAATAGAAAAACTGAGGCTCTGGCTGGCATCTTCCTACTTTTTAACCCCCATTCCCAAAATTAGGACTCTGATCCTGGAGTCCTTATGTGACTAGTCGGCACTTAGATGCAATGGTGATGGCTGGGCACCCTATAAATACCTCGGATTTATACAGACAGATGGAATATACTCTATTCTAGTCTAGACTACTAGCCCCAATGATTTTCAGTTAGAATACTTTCATGAGTAAGAATGGGAGGATCAGCCTCTAAATGAGTTAATCTTCTAAAAGGAGTAATTTCTATAATTTCAGGTATTATATCACACCAGTTGCATGAGAGGAAAAAATTCAGCTATCGTTCCTAAATCAAGAAGAAACATACAAACTGAAGCCTTACATGTAAATAAGATAAGGCCTGAATAGGACAGAGTAAAGGAAAAGGATGATTCTGTGAGGATCCCAGTTTTGCCAACTCTTGCGACTTTTGTCATGATATTTAATATTTTCCAGTTCAGGTTCCTGGAGTGCTAATTATGGAATCTCAGATTTGATTTTTTTTTTAAAGCAAGTTGCTATCCCTCGTGGTTGTGGAGAAAAGCCTGAAAATATGACCCCCAAATGCTCAGAACTAAATAAAAATAACCTAGCATTTGTTTTAAAACCTAATGATTTCCAAGCCAATTTCATGATTTTGGTGGCTGACTCACAATTTCTTTTATCCAGGGGGTCATCAATATTGGGATCCATTAGGAGTGGGTGAAATTTGCCCTCCATTGGAATGAGCTATAGGGCTCATCCCCATACCTGGAGCATCCCCTGGGTTCCACCACAATGGCTCCGAGTTCCCAGTGTATTTCCCCTCTCTACCCCCACCCTCACTTCCAAACAGAATGGTTCCAGGGAGGGAGTGGAAAAGTGCATTGGGGGGATAGCTTGGTGGTTTGAGCATTGGCCTGCTAAAACCAGGGTTGTGACTTCAATCCTTGTGGGTGCTATTTAGGGATTTGGGGCAACAATCTGTCTGGGGATTGGTCCTCCTTTGAGCAGGGGGTTAGCCTAGATGACCTCCTGATAGGGGCGGCTCTAGCCATTTTGCCACCCCAAGCACAGCGGCACACCGGGGGGGGGGCGCTCTGCCGGTCCTGCTGCTCCGGTGGACTTCCCACAGATGTGCCTTTGGAGGATCCGCTGGTCACACGGCTCCTGTGGACCTCCCGCAGGCGTGCCTGCGGATGTTCCACCGAAGCCGCGGGACCAGCGGACCCTCTGCAGGCACGCCTGCGGGATGTCCACCGGAGCCGCCTGCCACCCTCCCGGCGACCAGCAGAGTGCCCCCCGCAGCATAGCCGCCCCAAGCACGCACTTGGTGTGCTGGGGCCTGGAGCCGCCCCTGCCTCCTGAGGTCCCTTCCAACCCTGATATTCTATGAAATCTCACTAAAGTTAGGGTGAGTCTTTCAGTTAACTTTAAGGCACCCTGGATCATGATCATAGTTAATCATTAATAACAAGATTGCCATTTAGAACTCATTACTCCCCTGGTGTGATTTCCTCAGAAGATTCTCTGTAGTATTCTTTCTGCTGTCGCAACCAAATCCCTTAAAAGTTCAACTTTTATCGCTTTCGCCAAATTTAATGCTTCTGCATGAGTAAGTCACGACAGAAGTGTCTTCTGCTTTTATAACTTTAAAGTATCCTCTTGATTTAGGGACGTCTGTACGATTCTGAATCTGAGTATTCTGTGCTGAGTATTTAAAAAATAATCATTTTTAAAAGAGTGACAGATTGAGTGCCAAAGCAGTGCCAGAAGTTTTGTACTTGTTAAATGTGTGATCCAGATCTAGGGTGTCCAGCTCTTTTAAACTGAGTTTGCAACTATTTTTGTTATTTGTAGTTTCTAGCTTCTCAAGGATAGGCAACTAAACAACTTGCTGTTCCATAGATATGTATTTCTGGGGGATATGCTGTGGCTGTGTAAACAGCAAAGTCAGAAAACTCAGATGAAATCTGTAAAATTTCTTTGTCTGTTGCAATGAGCGGGCACCATTTAAATTAACTTAGAGTGGCAGCAAAAGGGCAAATCAAACATAAGTCCATTTTCCAATTTATATCAAAAGGTCTGTTCCCAAAGAACACGTTTTGATCATTTTTATTTAAAAATGCAATGAGAAACAACAGTGTCAGAGTCGAGCCACAGCCAAGTCTGTTAACATAATTCCCTGCAGGAAATCTTACTGTAAAGTGAAAGAATGCTAAGAAAGAGGGATAGTATTAATCCACTGAGATTACTCAGTGCTTCAATAGGATAACGTGCAGTAAGATACTTTCAGTATTAATAAGGGTATCAGAATCTGGCTCTTAAATAGTTGAACATATCTCAGACAGAATCAGTGCTACTAACACTGCTATGGTTAGTTAGTAGGTTATGACAACTTACCCTATGATTGTCTGATCCAAGTACCTGTTATGTGTTTCTACAGAGATGAAAACTTAGTATGTCAGCTGTAAATCTAGCCATTTGAGATGACAGAGATTCAGACTTTTGCAGCATTGTCCATTGCTTGTTGCCACAGTTGAGCTGTGGTGTGATTCCTCCAACAATAAGATAAACCATTAAAAGAAAAAAGAAGGACAGCTAAAATGTGACTTTGTTCCTGTGCATGCAAGACGTACCCTTCATTAACTGCATCCTTTGCCATGTTTTAATCCATTTGGTCTTTCAGTGTGCAGCAGCCTTTTATTAACACCACAATTACAAGAGTATCAACAACTTATCCTATAGAGAACACTATTTGAGGCATCTCAAAGTGCCTTACCATATCACAGTATTAAAATAAAAATAGTATTCCACAGGAGAGTTAAAATTTAGGGTATTTTTAAAAAAAAACTGCAAAAAAAATGGAAGAAGAAAGTCTTAAGGATTCATTCAGAGGGAAATTTATGACGTCAATACTAGAGCTGATCAGAAAATGCATATTTTTTCATGGAAAATGTAAATTTTTTGCTGAAAAATTGAAAACATCTCTGAAAACTGAAAATTTGAATTCAGAATTACCATCACTGTGCTTCATGGGAATTGTAGTGCCAGGTGCCTTGTGATCCCTTTCTCCTATGTGGTCCAGGCTCTCTGATTGGACACACATTTTTCATGCTGTCGCACACACTCTACTCTGGCTGAACTGCTCCCGCGCATCACAGGAAATGTAGTCCAGATAAGAAACCAAGTCCAGAGAATGACGTCTAAATCACAAATTTTGGTTTTCAGATGATGTTGGGTTTTTTGACAAAAAGTCAATATGGATTTTGTATTCTTTGAAGTCTCTCATGAATCAGTAACTGGTTAAAAGACACAGGGTAGGAATAAATAAATATCCACATTGGGAAGAGGTAAATAGTGGGGTCCCCAAAGGATCTGTACTGGGACTGCGTTGTTCAACATACTCATAAATGATCTGGAAAAGGGGGGTAAACAGTTTGCTGATGATACTAAGTTACTCGAGGTAGTTAAAGTCCAAAGCTGACTGTGAAGAGTTACAAAGGGATCTCACAAAACTGGGTGACTGGGCAACAAAATGGCAGATGAAAGTCAGTATGGATAAATGCAAAGTAATACACATTGGAAAAAAAGTAATCCTAGCTAAACATACAGAATGATGGGGTTTAACTTAGCTGTTACCACCCAAGAAAGAGATCTTGGAGTCATTGTGAATAGTACTCTGAAAACATCCACTCAATGTGCAGTGGCAGGGATAGATAAGTCAGAAAATATCATAATGCCACTATATAAAATCTATGGTACACCAACAACTTGCATGTAGTTTTTGTTGCTCCATCTTAAAAAAATATTAGAATTTGAAAAGGTACAGACAAGGGCAAAACAATTAGCAATATCTAACAGGTTCCATATGAGGAGAGATTAAAAAGACTTCGACTGATCATCTTAGAAAATGGACAACTAAAAAGGGACATACTAGAGGTCTATAAAATCATGAATGGTGTGGGGAAAGTGAATATGGAAATGTTATAACACAAGAACCAGGAGTCTCCTAATGAAATTAATGGGCAGCACAGTTGGTCTACACAATCTCCTATTTGTATACAAGTGTGCATATTTTTCAGGCATGGTTTAGGCCTCCAATTTTTAAAAAATTTCTCTGACACATAGACACCCACCCCATTCCTATTGAGTCCCCCTGTCTGGTCTCAACCCTACTGATGTCAATACTATGTTTTCTGCTACGTTTTTTATGAAACTCTGACTTTGTTCAAGAGCTTGCAGCAAGAGAGAACTGTAATTTGATCTTGGCTGAGCAAATCCTGAGATCTTTATAAGAGAGAAGTGAGGAGCAGTATCTATTGATGCAAACCATTATTATTACTCTATTAATATTGAACTTAAGCCTTTGCACGGGGCAATATAAGTTCTATAATTAGGTCCTGGTTTAAATTTCTAGGCCTCTTCAGGGCTTCCTGCTATGAAACTGTTTATGAGAAGCCCCTTGGCAGAAAGAGTCAGTTCAGAATCACTCTACCACCATCAAACTTGTTTTTAGCATGTTAACACCCTTGGAGAACTAAAAATGTCTCTCAGAGTAATTTCATTGACTCACTTCCTTTTTTTCCCCAGTGAATTTCCTTTCTCTCTGCCTGCTACTCTGTCAGTCCTGCCTATCCTTCACTATTGGAGAAACTGTGCTTATGTAAATTGGGAACCATGTAGAGTACATACGTATACCATTATTTTTTGTCAGTGTTCTCCCCTGCAGTCAGTTTCTCTGGTAAATGAGGCAGAAAGCTGTCAGTAGAGGTCTGAGAGAGAGCAGAGAGGCAGAGTGGGTGTGATGGAGAGACAGTGTGTTCTGTCACAAATGAAGAGGTCCTAACTTCTGAGGGAAAAATTGAGGATGAGTCTGTATAATCTCTCATGGATACTACTAGCACAGATGACAGGGAGGACAGCTGTTGTGTAGGATGAAACCAGCCAACAGGTATTACTATCTGGAAGATTTGTTCCAACTGCAAAATCTACATCCACCCTTTTCTCATATTCCTAACATCAGAGGCAAAAGAAGAGCATTTTAATTCTCATTTTGACTTTCAGTGTCCAGCTGTTTTTTGTTGGATAATGAAGGGGAAGGGTCTCACCATGTTCTGAGGCGAACTCTTGCCAGAATTCACAAAAATATTTTTAAAAACATCATATTTTTACAGTTTTGTGTTAAATTTCTAGAGGGCCCTTGATTTAAAAGTTAAAGATTCCATGCAATGACCGTGGGGAAAAAACACAGAGAAAACTATCACCTGCAGTAATGAGGATTAATATTGCCATAGTTGCTGGAATTGATGTATTCATTCATATTGCTAGATCAAATTTTATTTAAATGACCTCAATACTCAGAAGACCCAGACAAAATTGTGTGTGCAAGGCACTGTACACCCACATAGTAAGAGATGGTCCAGACCTAGTCCAATACTCTAAATAGACAAGACAAAGTGTTGGAGAAAGAAAGCACAATTATCCTTACTCTATAAAGAGGCATGAAGAGATTAAGCATAATGTCATACAGGAAGTCTTTGTCAGGGCTGGGAATTGAGTATAGATCTTCTAGGTCCAGGCTAGTACCTTAACCACAAGATCATCATCCTTCTCAATTTCATATGAATTTCTTTGAACCAGTTTGTGGTTTACATTGAACTGGAAATTATTTTTAAATAAACTCTGAAATTACCTGGGTAACATGAGTTTATAGCTTCCTTACTCCTCTCCCACTCTTTTTCATCTTCCACAGACCTACTGCTGATTCAGGGTCATCAGACAATTCCTTTACTCATGCTAAGTAGCATTTTATTCCATGGGCCAGATTCTCAGCTGGTGGGGCTCTGCATAGCTCCATTGACTTCAATATAGTTAAGACAATTCACACAAGCTATGAATCTGGGAATACAAGTAATCCCATTCACTTTGACAGGACTACTTAGCATGAGAAAGGGTATCAGAAAATGGCCATTAGTGAACAGAAAGTCTGTGCTTGTAGTTTAAGCCTTCAGTGTTGAACCTCTGAGCTATCATTTTCAGTTAAGTAGATAGACTCATAGAACATTAGGGTTTGAAGGGATCTCAGGAGGTCATCCAGTCCAACCCCCTTCTTAAAGCAGGACCAATCCTCTGACAGATTTTTGCTCCAGATTCCTAAATAGCCTCCTCAAGGATTGAACTCATCAACCCTGGGTTTAAGGAGGCTAATGCTCAAACCACTAAACTATCCCTCTCCCCCTATGTATAGGAAGCTAATAGCAAATATCTCCAACAGCCAGTGATGAGATGCTAGGTGGGGAGTTACTACAGAGGATTCTTTCCCTGGTGTCTGGCTGCACGGTCTTGCCCCCATGGTAAGGGTCCAACTGACTGCCATATTTGGGGTTGGGAAGAATTTTTCCCTGGATCAGACTGGCAGACTTGGGTTTTTTTCACCTTACTGTGTAGCACAGGGCCTGGGTCACTTGCAGGTTTAAATTAGTGTTAATGGTGGATTCACTATAAGTTGAAGTCTTGCAATCATGATTTGAGGACTTCAGTAACTCAACTAGAGTTTAGGGGTCTATTACAAGAGTGAGTGGGTGAGGTTCTGTGGCCTATGCGCAGCAGATCAGACTAGATGATCATGATGGTCCCTTCTTGCTTTAAAGTCTATCCAGTCTATTTATAAGCATGGATCACATTCTGGTGCGGAGCTAAGTGAATAATTAGCAAAAAGAAGAAAAAACAACAACAACCCCACAATGTATCCAATAAATTCTGCCTCATTATTTTGTTTGTAGATCTCCACAAAGAGATCTCGGTTTCCTCAGATTTATTAGAAATTCTTGACAAAATTATTTACAGTTCTTTTAAATGCTGTGAATTTTTTACAAACAGTTCCCTGCAAGTGTACAGTATTCCTACTGTGTTGGCTTGCTGTGTATGTCAGAAAAGTCCCATGTTAGCAGGCAAGAACCACGGGGCCAAATTCTCTGCTGGTGTTAACGGAAGACCATAGACCTGTACCAATTTAATCTAGTAGGAAATCTGGCCTGTATTATCTCTGTTCCCTAATTGGATGAATGTGTAAGAACTAACGAGGTCTGAGAATGGCTCATGATAAAATTAGTGGAACATTTTCCAGGTATCTCTTTTCAGTATTCACCTGGCCCTATTCTAAAGTGTTTTCCCTCTGGTGAGTTTAACTCTTCAGTGCTCAGGCGAAGGTGCCTACCTGCAGAACTTCAAGTAGCAAGTATGCGGTAGATGAGAACACCCTTTGCAATTGCAGTATCTCACTAGGCTGACCCTAGAACTAGTAGAACTCAGTGAGCCAACTGACCATCACCACACAGCTTCTACCTTGTTCTCTCCCTCTCTTTGAGTTCACTCTGGGCTTCTACTTTCAGGTCTAGCATTCAATATATTCTGTGTTGTCTGTAAAGTCTCCCATTAGCATGGATTTTCAGCAATACAGCGAGCACCCTGGAGAGTAAGATTAAATTTAGATGAGGATGGAGAGCTGAAACTCAGCAGTTACAGTTACTATTACCCATTTACAAACACAGGTCAGAGAAGTAATCCTATCGCTCTGTTCCACCTGGGTCTGATTTCAAACACACATACAATTTTCTCGTTCAGTTGAAACCTGTCTTATTTCTGCTTGAGGTTCATTTGTTTCTCTGATCTTAGCAGAGGAGCAAAACAGCACTGGGACAATCATGAAAGATGTTTAGTTTGGGATGCACTAAAATTGTCTCTCAAATGCCGTCTAATATTACTATGGGGGAAATGATCTTACTGCCATCATACAATATGTGTTCCCAGATGAGGTTTGGGCAAGTCTAGAGGCTCAAATTGGTGGATATGTTTCAGCTTCTTAAATAACCCAGATTCCTTATTTTGACAGTTTGCCTCGAAGTTTGAGATAGGCCTGAGCTATAAAGTTTGGACCAATCCAAAAATTTTCAAATTCATAGATAATTAGGATCCAGAAGTTTGGTTCAGTCCATTATTGGGAAAGGGGCTAACTGTGAAGTTTGGATCTGGAATTTAACTTTCCCTTAAGATGGGCTGTCTAGACCCTTTAGGATATTTTTTATGCACTGAATACTTTATGCAGATAAATATTCAAGCACAAAAGACCCAACAACTTCAGAGCTCAGATATCATTGTGATGAGTGCAATATAGATGCCTAGATAGGGGGATTAGATTGTTATGAGCATACATATTTAAGGCATAAAATAGAGCACAAGAGTAAAAAAAATAACAATTTTGGAGCAATCTTCTAGCTTGGAAGACGTCAGGCTGTCTTTCTCGGCACTATTATGGGAGGAATTTGCCACCATGTTGCGCAAAGTCTCTGGGTGTGCACAGGCTGAATGACAGTGATGATGTTGACTATTGCCCTGCAGCTTGTGCCACACCAAGGTAGCCTCTAACACAATCTGTTAGAATTGTGAGCATAAGCAAAGGCCAAGAGGTCTTCCGCTTACTAATGATTCTAAGGAGCACAGGGCATTTGGTGAATGGGGATTCAGCTTTTCATGTCAAGCTGTTTAAAGAAAAGTCTGTGGCTAGTTAAGAATAGGCATATCCAATTGGTTTAAAATACTGAAGGGGTTAATAACTTAGGACCAGATCCTCACCAGGTATAAGTTGATGTAGCTCCATTGAAGTCAGTGGAACTATGCTGATTTACAGCTAAGGGTCTGTCTCATATATTTACCTATATTCACATGTAGGCTCTACTGAGGGAAAAAAAGGTTAAAGCCTGAACTGATAGATATAAAGCATCATTAGAGAATCTTACCATGTATTATTTTTTTCACATTATGATATAAAAATGACCTTTAAAGATGATATGGTATCTGATGTTTTGGGAAACAGAAATTTACACATTGTTGCAGAAGAAATCCAATATATTATCGGGAAGATAATGCAGCTACATTTTTTTGTTACAATTTTATTTTTAACCACACTTTTACAAGAGATATCATAAAAAGTTAATGTGTCTGAAAATTAAAAAACAAAGAACAATCCACCTATAAACTCTCCCGGCATATATTCAAAGCTGGGTTCTTCCCCTATTTCACACACAACTCAGATTTTTCCTTATTAACTCTTCTCTCTAGATACCTTGCCTAGAACTGAAATTAAATTTGCCAGCTCCAAAAGAAAAGTTGTAATAAATACAATGGTGGGTCTCTGACCTTTTCTCTCTCTCTCTTGCGCACGTGCACAAACACAAATAATCTACCAGTGATATGAAACAGCTCATGTCGGAATTCTGGAGTGGGTGAGGGAGATGTCCTATTAGACGGAGTGTAGTAAGTGTAGCATTGTTATTTTGTGATAAGCACAGCCTTTGCATCTAGATGACTTAGCTGAGTAAGAAAAATTTGGTCTTCTGTTAGTGAGTTCATGATGCAAAGTGCCACTGAGCAATTTTCAGTAAAATGAGCAGGGGAGAATGGTGGGAGGGGGAAACCAGCAACAACAGACAAACGCCTCCACAGCATATTTTTTCCCTCTCTGTTTCCAATACTTGGCACCATGGGACTAAAATTTTATTACATGTCTTATTGGTATAAACAGCAGCCAGACGAATAAGGCGCTCCACTCTAATGAGGAGACTAGGAAGGAATCAAAGCCTAAATGGCAGAAGAGAGCTCTGCTAAGCCGTAACCTCTTTGTGGTTCAATACATCATTTTGGCTTGTGAAAAATAAAGCTGACAGGCTGATGTGTTCTTGACATTTTGATGCATTCCTTGAGGTAGCTGAATCATAAAAAAACCCCAGATATACACGGCTTGGTTCTTCTCTCGCTTAGACTGGTACAAATCAGGAGTAACTTCATTAGGGCACTTTGTGGTGAGTTGTGATGTGGGAATTAAGAGAGAGCCTAGGGCTTTGTGTGTCCCTGGAATGAATTTGTTCCCCAGCCTTTATATTCTATGGAGGAGCTGGTAGTGATGCTTATTGTTAATATTGTCCAACATTTTCCATTACACTGCTCTACAGCCAAAATGCTTCTGAAATAAATGTAGTCCAACTTTACTAATTCTGGGTCACTGAGAACGAAAATGATGCTTAAAATTGTTATTGGCTCTAGTTTTCAAGATATGCTATTGGGTCAGTACATATGACCCTTGACTTGGGAATGGCAGAGGATAAATGAGTTATAAAGGGAAGGGATCTCAATTTAAACCAGAAATGACTAAAATACATCTTTGACTGGATCTATGAATAAATCTATGACTGGGTTTGGACAGTACTTGCTTTTTAGGCAAAACAATGAATGATGCAATCTGAAGATGGTATTGCGTGATACATGATATGAATTGCATGATGTTATTCCTAGAAGTCATGGATGATGCAATCATAACGAAGCTTACATCACTCTGCTGAACAAATTGCCCTATATCAGCTCTAGAAATCATACAGTATTGTGCTCACTTATTTGTCAGTGTTTGATTTTGCAAAGGGACACATTTCTGTTTAGCCAAAGTGAGCAGAGATGCCTCGTACTTGTGTGAACAGTGCAGATAACTTCTGCTATGTTTGTGGTGAAGTGACTTGCATCCCAAAAGTGCAGTATAACCACTATGGTTAAGAAAGCCTATCACCTTTATTTTGGCTGCAAAATTGGAAATCAGGACAAGAGGTGGGCCCCACACATATGCTGCAACACTTGTGCAACAAATCTTCACCAGTGGTTGAACAGGAAAAGGAAATCTATGCCTTTTGCAGTGCCAATGATTTGGAGAGAGCCAATAGATCATACCAGCAATTGTTACTTCTACATGGTGCCTCCAGTTGGGAAAGGTGTGTCAAAGAAGAAAAAGTGGACTGTGCATTATCCAAACATTCCATCAGCTATATGCCCAGTACCCCACGGAGAAGGACTGCTGTTTCCTGATGCACCAGATTCATTCTCACTTGAGTCAGACGAGGAAGAGGACAAGGATGAAACTTCTGGTCCTGAACCATCAATGTCACAGGACCCACATTTTCTCCCATCCTCCTCCTCTGAACCACACCTCATAACACAAGGTGAACTGAATGACCTTGTCAGGGATTTGGAACTACCCAAGAGTAAGGCAGAGCTGTTAGGCTCCAGACTACAGCAGTGGAATCTCCTGGCAGGCTATCAGGGCAAATGGAGCCCATCAATGCTTGCAGACTATTGCTGGACGATGACAAGAGATGCTCCATTTAATGAATACAAGAGACAAGCCAAGAAGTGTCGAGTAGACACTGAATAGGACTAAACTATGTACATAATAGTTTTTTGCCTTTTGTTTCATAATAAATTTTATTTATATAACCCTTTTGCTGATTTTTAAAGTGTTACATAAACAGGACAGGTGAAATATTATCATGTAAAGCAACCATAAACACAAGAAAAGACCTAGGTTTACAATTTATTATTAAAACTCTACTATCTATACAATATACATAGACATAAAATGTAAAAACTTAAATATCTTAGACACAGTAGCCAATTAGTTGTTTTAATTGTCATATTTGAATTCAGCACATCAAAATACATAATAAATATCACATTTTACCTCTGAAGTAGACGACTTCTCAAAAATTGTAGACCACTGTTATAATACCCTTTCTACTGTTGCTTATAACTTTGGCAAACTTTAAGAATTTGAGATGAAGTTTTTCATGTCAGCCAGGTATCAATCTTGGGCGTAATTTTTCTGGAAAGGTCCAGCTGCTTCTGAGAACAAGTGGGGAGGGGAGGGAAATACATAGTTTTGCTCATGTTAAAAAAAAAATTCATACAACTGTTTTGTTGAGAATATCTGCTGCATCTATTAGGGATTTACCTTTGCTGTTTCCTATGAAAATGTGTCCAATCTTGGCATGGTTACAAGCTTCCAAAAATTGTCTGTAGAATCTTAATTCAGCCCACTTGTGCATATGCTTTATGACAGAGACATTAATTTTTTGAAAGACTTTTTTCCACAGGACCCCTGCCTCATTCAATGAATGGGCACTTGTTCAAGATTTCTTTTATTCCTCCACATTGAATGTGTGGCCCAGCCCTTATTTAGCACACACCATCCAAACCCTGCACTGAATGCCAAACTATTAATTTCCTCATGGCATTTCTACGGTGTTTCACCATAGTGTCTGAAAAAAGCGGCAAAGAGTCCTGTGGCACCGTATAGACTAACAGAAGTATTGGAGCCTAAGCTTTCTTGGATGAATACCAACTTCATCAGACGCATGTGGTGGAACTTTCCAGAGGTGGGTATATCTGTGAGTATCTCAGAGTATCTGAGTGCTTCACAAATATTTGTGAATTTATCTTCACAACACCCCTGGAAGATTAGGTGGTACTATCCCCATTTAAGCAGCTGTGGAATTGAGGGACAGAGAGATTGAGGCCAAAACTGGTAAATGTCACTACCTTTGGATGCTCAACTTGAAACATTTAGAGCCTTATTTTTCATTTTATAGCACTTTTTGTGTCCATCACTGCTCCAATCCCCTTTAGCTGCAGCTGTGAGTGGCCAGGAGTTCTGCAAATCTGGCTCCAGGTCCCTCACATTTGGCATCCAGAAAATGAGGAACACACAATTAGTGGCACCTGTGAGCATTTTGGTTTAAGTGACATACCCAGCATCACATAGGAACTCTATGGCAGAAGAAGGGATAGAGTCAGAGCCAATTATGTGAATAGCTGAGTCCTGATTTTTACTTGATTTTGGAATGTTTATTATATACATAACAGGACTTGCAATAGCAGTATTTCTTGTGGTTATCAAGATTGTTGTTATGAATGGTTAAATTAGGCTAGACAAAATAAGAACTCTCTACCTCAAACCTTAATTCAAAACTCTATTTAATTTTATGTATTTATGTGTATTTTTTTTTGTGACTGGGAAATGTTTGGTTAACTTTTTTCCCTTATTTTCATTTAGTAGGTTTTGTATATTTCTGGGTTGTTGACAGATCTTTCCAGCAGTAGGTGCTAGAAATCTCAACAGAATAGGACAGATTTGCAGATCCAAAAGGTTTAATATATTTATCTAAACTTGTAATAAATAGCCAAATTTTGGGTGCTTATCTGAACCTTTTGAGATTCTCCCATGTGAAGTTGTTGTTGTTCTCTGTGGGTTATTTTTTAGGAACCAACATGCATTGATGATTTTATTAAATCACAGGAACATCCTGTGCATTGCCATCTTGTAAGCATTCTGCTTATGCCACTGAAGTCAATAGCAAAGCACACATTGCAGGAATAAGTACTAAATGAACAAAGCAATGTTGTAAAATTATACCTAATGTGTTCTCTTGGGTTCTCTTAAACAGACATTTTAATCCTTGTAAGAGGCAAAGAACAGCAGAGTTTTTTTGTTTGTTTTGGCTTTGGTATGATTTCAAAATCACACCTATTGATGAAATTGTCCAGGTGGACTCTGGGCCAGATTGTATCCTCCATTATACTTGTGCATGTCTTTCGATTTCAGTGGGGTTCCGTGTGCATATGTATAATGGATGTTAGATCTTGATCCACTGGATTTTAATAGTTTACAAGCCAGTTTTGAACTCAAACGTTCATTGAGAAGAGCTGTGTAGGTATTGGGGTGGGGGGGGGGCGGCGGGGGAAGGGTGGGTTGGAACCACACCCACACCTACAAAATTCCTCCTTACAGTTTACATTAAAAATAAATGAATCATTATTATGTTTTATGCCTTGTATTTTTCTTAGAAATGGAAAGTGATTTCTGTGGGCAGAAAATGATTTTAATTTATTAAATACAAGTACCAGGAAGTGAAAGACACAGTAACTGCTATTCATTTTGCAAAGTTACATATCTAATATTCTATTTGAGCAAGTATCCCATGTTTTTCTGATTCTTTATAACTAGCAAAGATTCTTATTGTTCACAATGAATAAGATTTTTGTGTGTGTGCTCCAAGAGAAATCCATTATACCTTCTGGATCAATAAGCAACAAGGTGTTAATTAAAGCTGGAGAATGAAGTTGGTACGAGAAGTTAAACTCCTCCAGTATCCTGAAGGGAATAAAATCTCTGTTTTTCACCTGAGTATTGTTACATCATATTATAGCTAAATGAAAGTAGAAGTTAATTTCTGCTTTTAGGGCTTTGGTTAATCCTTCACAGTATCACTTCTTGATGGGTGAAATTTGTGGATTACTGAAAAATTATATTAAAGTAAAATAGTATTTGATTAGTTTTAAATACAATAAAAATGCTCATGCACAGCTGTGAGTACTCTGCAAATTAAGTAAACTCACAATTTACATAAGTTGGAACTGATTACTTTGGTGAGGGTCAGCACTGGTCCCATGCACCACCTAAATCCAGGTTAAGTTCACAATTACAGCCTTCAGAATAAATCAGCAAAATAACAATAGCAACTTGCAAAGAATTAGATTAACATAAGCAATTAGTGCATCAAAGCAGCAGAAATACTCCTGTCTCACCTCCCCTGGAACATTCCAGATCGTCAGCCCTCTCCAAAAGCTCTGTCAAAAGATGGCTTTTGCAGAAAGCCCAAAAGGTTAACATGTCTGGGCTATTTTGGCACAAGTTCCAGAATCAAGGGGACCTCCCAGGGAATGCTCTGTCATCAGCCCCCTCTGGTACTCTAAGCTCCTACCCTCACTGCAGCCATGACAGTCTGAAATGACATATTATTTGTATTACACTTGATGCCTAAGAGTATGACTACACTGCACAAAAACATCTGTGGCAGGGCGTCTCAGAGCCTGGGACTACAGACTCAGGCTTGGGGAAAATAGCAGTGTAGACATTCCCACCCAGGCTGGAGCCTCATTGTCCTTTGTGTGCTATATGTACACAGAAGTGGATGAGTGAGGTTCTGTGGCCTGCAATGTGCCAGAGGTCAGACTAGATCAGTGGCTCTCAAACTTTTTTACGTAGTAAGCCTCTGAGTGCGACTGCCCCTTATAAGTTAAAAACACTTTTTAATACATTTAACACTATTATAAATGTTGGACGCAAAGTGGGATTTTGGGTGGAGGTTGACAGCTCACAACCTCCCAATGTAATAACCTCATGACCCCCTGAGAGGTCCTGACCCCAAGTTTGAGAACACCTGGACTAGATGATCATGATGGTCCCTTCTAGCCTTAAAGTCTCTCAGTAAGAGAGAGTGCTTTCAGCCTACATTGGGCATAACATGGGAAGTAGAAATAAAACATAGCAGAATGTAGGCAGGGTGGAATGAAATGTTGGCAGGGGTGGAATATTCTGGGGTCACTAAGTCAATTCACTGTTCTAGCCCGTCCATGTAGCTTTAATGGTCAGCATTTATACTTCCAGCATTGTTCCAATGGAAACATGAAGGGGTGCAGCCCCAAAGTATTTTCAGACTAAACTATCTATCTATCTATCTATCTATCTATCTATCTATCTATCTATCTATCTATCTATCAAGGGCCTGATGAAATACATGACATCTTAGAATACTCAAGGGCCTGACTAAGGAGATATCTGAGCCATTAGTGATTATCTTTGAAAAGTCATGGAAGACTCCAGACAACTGGAAAAGGACAAATATAGTGCCTATCTATAAATAGGGAAATAAGGACAACTCAGGGAATTTTGGACCAGTCGGCTTAACTTCAGTACCTGGAAAGATAACGGAGCAAATAATTAAGCAATCAATTTGCAAACACCTAGAAGATAATGAGTTGATAAGTAATGGTCAGCATGGACTTGTCAAGAACAAATCATGTCAAGCCAATCTAATAGCTTTCTTTGACAGGGTAACAAGCCTTGTGGTTGGGCGAGAGCAGTAGACATGGTATATCTTGACTTTAGGAAGGCTTTTGATACTGTCTTTCGTGACCTTCTCATAAACAAACTAGGGAAATGAAACCTAGATGGGGCTACCAAAAGGTGGGTGCATAATTGGTTGGAAAATCATTCTCAGAGAGTAGTTATCAGCAGGGCTGCCCAGAGGATTCAGGGTGCCTGGGGCAAAGCAATTTCAGATGCCCCTTCCATAAAAAAAAGTTGCAATACTATAGAATACTATATTCTTGTGGGGGCCCCTGCAGGGCCCGGGGCAAATTGCCCCACTTGATCTCTCTCTTCCCCCACCCTGGTGGCCCTTGGAAAAATAATCATTTAAAAACCTTCCACATCTCGGCACAAACCCAGTTTTGAGAAAACTTCTTTTCAAGTCACCTTTACAAGGTATCACTGGTTCTCAGCATCAGCTAGTGCTAAAAGGCACTAAAGCTCATTAAAAGTGTTGGACAAATATTTTCCCTCAAAACTTTTTTTGGATCAAAAACTAGGGGTTTTTAAAAAGCACAAAATATCACGGACAATGTCTGCTTTCCTTCAAAATTTGTTGTTTTTTTTTTAATTGAAAAGCTGAAATTAGTCTGCCAAAACCTGAACATGGTTTGGGGTTTCAGAAGTGTGTGGCCAAATATTTGCTGCTTGCTGTGTTTGATTGTTTAAAGAAACAATAAAAAAAATCTGCTTAAAAAAAATCCAAAACTTTTGAACCATCTCAGCTTGTGACCAAATGCCTGAGCCCATCCAGTCAGAGATTTTTCCAGGTTTCTGATACTCTGCTGGCTTCCTTAACTTATATCTGTCTCATAACTTTGGGTTCATTTAGGTTAGAACATAAGAATGGCCATACTGGGTCAGACCAAAGGTTACCTATCCTGACTAATAGCCACTAATGGCCTTAACCTCCATGAATGTATCTGTTTCCTAGAGACTGGCTCCATGGGGTCCCTCACAAACTGGAGATGGTTACTATGGGTTTGTCTTTAGTATAGCTTATGTACATAATCCACGAACTGAGCATTTGAGCTTGTTCTGGAATCTGGGATGAGCCTATGTTGTGAAAACTGAAATGCTCAAAATAGCACATGCATGTTAATGGACAGAGAGTGCTAAAATTAAATTAACCCAGGGGTTCTCGAACTGGGGGTTGGGACCCCTCATGGTGTCACGAGGTTATTACTTGGTGTTGCAAGCTGTCAGCCTCCACCTCAAACCCTGCTTTGCCTCCAGCATTTGTAACAGTGTTAAATATATTAAAAAGTGTTTTTAATTTATAAGGGAGGGTGGTCGCACTCAGAGGTTTACTGTGTGAAAGGGGTCACCAGTACAAAAGTTTGACAACCACTGAATTAACCCCTCTGGAGCCTCAGGGAATGCAGGGGAGGGGAGTCTTCCTTGGTAGGGTTGGGAAGGAGATAAGTGATGTAGGATATTGCTCTTCTCATGTGATCCCTCCCCCATGGCTCTCTTGGCTCTATCACTGTTAATCTAAAGTGACTAATTTTAATGAAGCTACCCTCCCCTGACATGACTCTCCTTATGGCACTGAAATTAAATGTAGACTATAATTTGGCATTTGAGAAGTGAAAGGGATGGTAGCCCTAAGGGAAAAGATAACCGTTTGGCTCTTGTGCCCCCCGACTGCCCCCCTCAGAATCACCAGCCTATCCTGCTCCTTGTCCCCTGACTGCTCCCCTGAAACCCCTCCAACCACCACCCCGGGACCCCACCCCCCACGAACCCCCTCTGCTCCCTATCCCCTGACTGCCCCGTTCTCTATCCACCCCCCCCCGTCGAGTCCTGACAGACCCCGGAAGGTCCACGATCCAACCCCTTGTTCCTCATCCCCTGACTTCCCCCCCAGAACCTCTGCCCCTGCCCTGTCCCCTAACTGCCCCTTATCCAACGGCCCCAGCCTCGGCCCCCTTACTATGCTGCTTACCCCTGCCTCCCCCCTCTCCTGGAGCCTCAGCATGCTGCATCCAGGAGCAGCCCTGGACAGCGCTGCAGAGGCCTGCCTCCAGTGCGACCTGAGCTCACAGCCCCGCCTCCTTATCACATGGCTCTGAGCGAGAGGAGCTCAGGCCCTGCCCAAGCCATGCTGCTTTAGCTCTGTCCAGGGCCGCTCCTGGACGTGGTGCGCTGAGGCACTGGGGGAAGGTGGAGGTGGGGCCAGGCCCAGAGGGAGCCTCTGACATTCTCGTGGGGGCCCCTGCAGGGCCCGGCGCCTGGGCAGATTGCCCCACTTGCCCCCCCTCTGGGCAGCCCTGGTTATCAGTGGTTCACAGTCAAGCTGGAAGGGCATATCAGGTGGGTTCCCACAGGGATCAGTTCCGGGTCCAGTTCTATTCAATATCTTTGTCAATGATTTAGATAATGGCAAAGAGAGTACACTTATGAAGTTTGCGGATGATACCAAGCTGGGAGAGGATGCAAGTGCTTTGGAGGATAGGATTAAAATTCAAAATGATCTGGACAAACTGGAGAAATGATCTGAAGTAAATGGGATGAAATTCAATGAGAACAAATGCATAGTAAATGATTAAAGGTCTAGAAAACATGATGTATGTGGGAAGGTTGAAAAAATTGTGTTTGTTTAGTCTGGAGAAGAGAAGACTGAGATGAGACATAATAGTTTTTAAGTACATAAAAGGTTGTTACAAGGAAGAGGGAGAAAAAATGTTCTCATTAACTTCTGAGGATAGGACAAGAAGCAATGGGCTTAAATCATGGCAAGGGCTGTTTAAGTTAGACTTTAGGAAAAATTTCCTAACTGTCAGGGTAATTAAGCACTGGAATTAATTGCCTAGGGAGGTTGTGGAATCTCCATCACTGGAGATTTTTAAGAGTAGGTTAGACAAACATCTGTCAGGGTGTTTGAGTTTGATAATGCTTAATCTTGCCATGAATGCAGGGAATTGGACTAACTGACCTCTTGAGGTCCTTCCAGTCCTACAATTCTGATTCTGTATGGAAATTGATTGCTTAAATGGTTAATGTTTGCAAAGAAGTCTTTTGAGATTTGAATAAAACACACTGTAGAATTGAAAATATTGTTATTGATTTGAAAGTAAACAGCCTTTTCTGTGGGACTAGATAATGGGGGCCTTATTAAACCAGCAACATACATTTAACATAAGAATTGGACATTTGAATCCAGTATTAGAAATAAGAGAGATCTTTGGGATCACTGATACTATTGCAGGAATCCCACAGCAGACAGGCTATTCATATTAAATATAATTTCTATGGTGTTTTATTTATCTTCTGCGAGTCTGTCTGACATGAGTTTCCTTTAGAGAAAATGAAGTGTCTTGACATGATGTAACCTGACATAATGCAATGTGATGGTATAAATGAGAGATGCCATGGATAGATGTAGTGGATAATTTGAGACACCACATATGGTATGCATGAGCTGGCAGATAATGTACTGTGGTTCACTGACTACCGGATTGCTTTCAGTTAGTCCGGAACACCACCTCCCGATGCACAACTCTCCCCTCCCCCAGCAGCTGCGGTGCCTCAGACACTAGACTAAATAACCACTCCATGCACATATTCTTTTGCCTTCTGAGTTGGGGGTGCGGGGCTGATGCATGGGCACAGGTGTTGAACTAGGGAATCAATTATACACAATCATCCAAGGAAAAGATCAGTCTGTTCACTGAATGTGTTGTCACTGGACCGTATGTATTTACAATAATGATGGAAATAGCAATAGTAGAGTAAGTCAATTCTTGTTATCTGACACAATACCTGGAGGGAATGAAGCTGGTTCAAGTTTTCCAGCACTGCTTAACCCTCAGAGGTGAACTTAAGAGCAGGCCCCCAACCACAGCTGACAGCACCAGCCTCAGTGTTATATCAAGAATCTACTGCTGTTGAGAGAGCATGGAATAACTAACTTGCACTCCATTAACATTGTCCAGCCAAAGGCCAGGCATAGTTAGTAGAGCATGAATTTGTGCTTTTGCTTCCAGGCCTAGCCCAGCTGTGCCAAGTGTGGTTGCCAGACTAAACAGTTACAACCTTTTGTCTGAAGAGGGGAGGGAGAGACAGGCCTCTATGGGTATGTCTACACTACAGTTAGACATCCATGGCTGGCCTGTGCCATTTGACTCAGGCTTGTGGGGTTTGGGCTAAGGGGCTGTTTAATTGTGGAGTAGGTGTTTGGGCTCAGGCTGGAGCCTGAGCTCTGGGACTCTCCTGGCTCATGGGATCTTAGAGTCCAGGCTCTAGTCTGAGCCCGAACGTCTACAATTAAACAGCCCTATGAGCCCAAGCAAGCTGGCATGGGCCAGCAATGGGTTTTAGTTGTAATATAGACATACCCTACAGCTCCTCATGTTTGAATGGGAAAGTGTGAGGACAAGAAATGCTCCTCCTTCACTCAAATAATATGGGGAAAGGAAAAGCCCAACTGGACTCAGGGAGGGAGAGTGGGGTGAAAAAGTGGCAAGGAGTGGGAAGGAACAGAGACTTGTTTATACATCCCTTTTTGGGGGGGGGAGGGGTGGAGTTGAGGGAAGAAGAAATACCTCAGCTGAACTTCAAGGTGGAAGTCATTAATGAAAGGAGATAGTGAGGGACGTTTTGGGGAAACAGCCCTCATGGAAAAGTCCTATAAAGTTTAATAGGGAGGAAACCAAGCAAGTTTTACAGAAATATAGTGGGTTCTGTGGATATTACTCTAAACCCATTTAGAATTTGATAGTATTTCATTATTTTTAAAGCCAACAAATAGAATTCTATAGTAGAGGTATAATAGGTTCTAGAAGACATATTCTTAAGTGCAGGTAAGTGTAACAGAGAAACCTTCTGGCTTGGTTTCCCATTGAAGGGAAATTCTGTGACATGGAGAGTAGGTATTTTTCTTTATTTACTCTATATATGCTAGGCCTGGAACAGAGATAGTTAAACAGCATCAAGACCACTCCCCCTCTTTCAGGTATCTCAGTCCAGCCTCAAAGCCTAATTCTTAGGGAAAGGAACTGCCTCAAGAACTGACTCTACTTAGAAAGAATAAGATGGAGAGCAAACTCTCTAGCTGTTGTGCAGTAGTTCTTCTCCCTGCAGCAAAGAACCTACATGTCAAAATTAACTAATCACACTGACTAAGCATTTCTTCTCCAGTTCTCAGTGCTGACCTTTAATACAAATTCTGCATTCACTTCATATATGTAGCTTCCTTTAACATCAGCGGAACATGAAGGTCCTGATCTAAAGCCCACTGAAATTGATGGGAGTCTTTCTATTGACTTTAGGGGGCTTTGGATCTAGCCCCGGGAGTAGAGTAGAAGACTATGATTTATGGGGATGGACACAGGTTTGGGGGGAGTGTATCAAGAAACTGCTCATTTCTGATATTGGCTTTGTGTCTGACTTGGGCTATGTCTACACTACCACTTATGTCGGTATAACTTATGTTGCTCAGGGGTGTGAATAAACCACTCCTTATTCTCATGTGTAACTCATGTCACTTAGTGGAGTGACATGAGTTACACTGACCTACGCACCAGTGTGGACAGCACCACATCGTTGGCTAGTTCGGGGTGGATTAAGTTGACAGGAGAGCTCTCTCTCATTGGCTTACAGCAGCTACACTAGAGATCTTACAGAGGTGCAGACACATTGGTGCAGCTGTGCCCCTGTAAGCTCTCTAATGTAGACCTAGCCTGAGTGACCCAAGATGACTCCTTGCACTTCTTTGTTTCGCAATATATAAAGTGGGTTAATAATACATGACTACCATAGTGTATATGAATTAATTCCGGTTCTTTGACTATATAAACTGCTCCCATGTGATGGCTCATTGTGTCCCTCCATTGGCTAGTCCCCACAGAGAGATTTATGAGTTGGCTACAGCCCTATGAGGCCAGGGTTCTTAATTTCAGGTAGTAGGGACACATGCTTTCAGAGTCGGAGAGCCTGGGTTTAATTCCTATTGCCAATAACTCATCCAGGGGCATTGTGTTGCATTCCACAAGAACTGAGTTTTATTGCTGTTCATTGTGCATCAGAGATTTTTGTTGTTCTCCCTTTGCAAAGTGGTTAAAAAATCCATTGACATTTCCCTCTTCTGCTTTCTTTGGTCCCTTTGGAGACATGCCTGGATATTACATGGATTTATACACATTTTTCTGACTCACTGGAGGATAAATGCATTGTTTTCAAAGTTGTAATTATCTAAGTGCGTTATTAAATAAAACAATAATTATTTCAGTACAAATGTTTTCAAAACCAATGGGCATAAGAGGAACTGAAATGTTCCTTCCCACCTTGCCCAGTGTTACTGGTGATGTATGGATTCCTGCCCATATCACAGCGATGTTATATTCATCATGAATATAATAAATGCTCTACTGTAGGCAGAGATGTGGCAGGCTGGAAACAACCGAGAGGCCAGATCTTTGCCTGGTGTAAATTGGTATAGCTCCCTTGACTCTCGTGGAGCTAGTCCAATTTACACTAGCTGAGGATCTGGCCCCTTGGCTTGTGAAAAGACAGAAGAATAATAGCTCAGAAAAGCCGGATTCCTCTCTCAACCACCCCTCCCCACTCCAGGCTTCTAATTCCCCTATCAAAATGATTGAAGATTATGTTTTAGCTCGGAGATTAATTCAGCCTCTAAGCAAGCTCTCTTGACACCTTACCTGCTGAATCTTTTGCTTGCCCAACCTCCATAGTTTTGTCTTGTAATCCTTTTTGGCATAACACACTCCATTAATTCCACTTTGATCTGGGCTTTTCTCCACTTTCTGTCCCTATTAACCCATGGCAAAAGCAGAAACCAATGGAAGCTGGTGCAGTTTCCTGCTTGGCTGCCACATGGTGGAACAGCTGTTGTGGAGAGGGAGCCGTACGAGGGCTGCAGTTTGGCCACTGCTGACTAACAAAAAGGGGCAGATCAGAAAGCAAAGCTTTTGTTTAATACAAAGGTCCATTCACGTGCCATTCTGGACTCTGGTAGCTCCTCTGAAGGGTCGCATCATACTAACAGAAAGAAAAGACAGTAAAACAAGTGGGGGCAAAACAGATACATTGGAGACTTTTAAAAAGGCTAAAGCTCTTTGCCTACGGTGAATAATAACTCCATAAATTAAAATAGCACCTTAACATTAGATAGTTATCTTTACCAAGGAAAGCCGATGTCCAGCTCTCTTTACTCCTCTTTCCTACTCCCGTAGGCTTTTTTCATGCAGCTGGGTGACCTAGAGATGTGTGATGTTCTGGCTTCAAGTTTGGCAACCAACCAGAACTTTACAGACTTGAGCTTGAATTCAGCTTCTGTTCTGCATTTAAAGCCTTTTCCAACATTCCTTAAAAACTGGCTGAGCTATCTAGGCTGATCTACTAGGCTGTCACTGGAACTTGAAGGGGTTTGGATTTGATTTGGCATCTACAACACTGTTGGTTTCAGCAGGTTTAGATTCTGACCTGAAGCACTCACCGAACCCTGCTTCCAAGGCAGCAGCTGTTATTCCAGCACCAGGACTGAGAACTATGTATGCTCACAGCATACACACAGAGAAATTAGATATAAACTCTTTCTGGAAAGTTGCAACATAACGCTGCTTTATTTTTTAGAATGCAGAACAAGAACCTCAAAACGGGGGTGGGGGAGACAGGCTGGTCCCCACAACAACAAGGCAACAATAAGGCAAAACAACTGACTGACGACTTCTGGCAGCGCTGGCGCACTTTGCTACAGTGCCCTCTAGCCTTCAAGCAAAGCCAGGGAAACTCTCCCCACCCCTTAAAATGATAGCTTGCAATTCCAACGGAGTCCTTGCTACACCACAAGTCTTTGAGGTGTTCATTGATTCCAGCCTCTGGATGTCTAGGTGCTGCTACCTCAGTGAAGGATGAGGCAGCTGCCCTTTGGTGGCCTGGCTACTGACGCAGTGAGCTCCTCATCCTGGCTCTGTGTACGAGCAGGGATGCATGAGTGTTGTCTAGCAAACCAAATGCAGTTGTCTATTTCCCCAACCAGCCAGAATATTTGCACTTTGTCTCCTAGCATGGGACTGTCACTGAATCTTTCCAGCCTTTCCAATTGCCTTATCTCATATTAGTCGTAAGCCAAAATGGCTGATCTCAGCTGAACACTGGTTTTCAGATACTAGAAATTTCAGAATCTTTCTGTATACTGCACTGATTAAATGGGTTCTGCTTCCATCTCTGCTATCAATTGTGATATCTTAGCTGAACCACATTTTTTATAGTGGTTAGTCACCTTGTGACTTCAGGTTTTGAGTGCTCACCTTGAGAGCCCACAGATCTGATTTCCAGGGAACACCCCAGTTCCAGCTTACTGCAGCCGGATTTTTGGTGCTGAACATCACTGAAAATAGGGCCAAGTTGTCTCAGAACTAAGGCATTTCAAGTCAGAGGCCTCTTTTGAAAATGTTGGCCTTTAATGTGCCCGCTCTGCAGTTTGTTCATGTAATAACAGAGCCAATACTTGCCTCAGAGACTTACTGTTTGGCATAGCTGGTGTATAAAACACTTTAAAGATCTTTACACATGAAATTTTATTAGGAGAGACGAGGGTCTAGACAGAAAACATCTCATTCTCTTGTTCAAGAAGATAGCAACATATTTAACTCTCCTTCAAGAAGTCACAAAAGAAGAATAAAAAGATATCTGAAGTGGAAATATAAAATTAAAGATTTTCTTTATTCCAATTTTATAACAAATGGTCAGCAAAAGGACCAATATAATTAGAAGCTTGGAAAACAATAGAGTAAAGGAAATCTTGACATTTTTGTCTTACGCTATTCTTTACCCTGATTTATGGTTGTAGGGGAGATGAAGTAATACTGTAGTCATGATAGTAATTGTGTGAAATTGTTCTCAAGCAGGATTTAAAAATATCAGTGTAATTAAACTAATTATCCTTTTTTTACATTCAGGCTGGTGTCACCTATTGTAATTTACACATTCTGTCACAGAAACAAGTGGAGCTGAAAGTTCACGCTTTTGCTTCCTGCTATCCATAAATCTTCTTATTATTTCTTATTTGCATTAGTGAAGTGCCTATTGGGCCCCAGTCATGGACCAAGATCCAACTGTGCTAGGTGCTGTACAAACAGAAAATAGATGTGTCCTTGCCCTAAAGAACTTTTCAACTTAGCTAATGCACTTACTGTCTCTCATCCCCACAAAAACACAGTAACATAAAGGGCCTGATCTAGCTCCCATTGAAGTCAATGGGAGTAAGCTTGGGTCCTGAGCACGTGACGTTAGTAATGCATTTCAGTTTGAAAGAACAGTTGGGCTTTGTGATGATAAGACCATGGTGATGAAGGCTTCAACTTGCTTTCTAAGGACTAAAGGGCATAATCTGTGGTGGTCAACCCCCAAGAAAGGGAGTGATGGGATTCGTCTCTCTTTATTGTTATAGTTTCAACTCCCTTCCCCAGGAGTGGGTATGATGGACACAAGGTAGAGAGGTAGAACTCTCAGCTAGTCAGCTTTTCTGGTTCCAAGCTCTTACAAGTGAGCCCAATATAGGGTCAGAGATATCATTTTTTTCTTTCCTTTTTTAAGTCCTGAAAATGTTATGAAAATATGACTTGAAAGACCTTAGGTTCACAGAAGAAAAAGATTTCACCTCTTTTTTTTTTGATTGTCAGTGGAAATGAATGTGAATAAAGACTTTTATCACTGCTTACTAGCTTATAAATCAGTTATAGAAGCAGCTATACAGCCTTCTTATTACACATTCCCATATTTACCAACTTCATCAAAATATGATAGGAAAAAAAGATTCTGCATTGATGTATAACATTCTGCATCTAACCTAATCCTCCCAACTGGAGCAAACTAAACATGATAGTCCTTCTTTTCATTAAAAATACTTTGTACTTAAGTGACTTACCCAGGGTTACACAGAGTTAGTGTAAAAGCCAGGAAGCAAACCTAGCAGACCTGCTGCAGTAATTAGTAGATTACACTGTTCACTTTCCTAAACTGACTTTTGCATAAAACTTGAAAAAGGCATCAATTTTTGTCAGAAAACTGTTAGCCAATACCTATATGTTAGGCATACCGCATTAATGGATATTATATAATAAAATATACATTACATATATAATGTATGTGTTAGGAAGTTATGTTAACAGAATATATAATGCTCTCTCCACAATTCATTTGGCCCATTTCAAGTATCCCACAACACTTTGCAAAGCTGAAAGCAGATTTGGCATTAGAAAATAGGAAACTTGTCAAAGCCAAGACACATGAATGGGATGTACCTCTATGACCAACTGGCCTGGAAGGTAATATCCAAAATGGAAATGAGAGAAATAAAAACAAAACAAATTAAGGAACTGTTATGAATTGGTGGGGTGGATTGTAGTGATGTAGAAAGTTTTGTAACTTGCAAAATCATACTATAAATAGCACTGGTGTATCTTTGAAGCATGCCTTCTGTGTAAGGTGAACGTGCTGCAAGACAAGAATTGCTTCCTGGAAGGAGGGTATGTAAATAAGTACTGTACTGCTTTGTCTTAAGAAAATATATTTGGCTAAGTTTAGTTATTTGGTTTCTTAAACATTTTAAAGAGTGAACTTTGAATGTAGTTGAACAATTGGCTACACCTTTTAGTCAATAAAATGAATGTATGCTTACTTATTTGTGGGCAAGGAGAATGAAATTTTTTTCAATCTTTTTCAACAATTTGAATTACATCCCTATACTATGCCTTTAAGTGAATTTTTAAAAAAAAATCACATTTGGTACTCTAGTGTGAGCATTTACATGCACATTTTCTACATAGAGATAATTGGTGAGAAATCAAACTATTAATACATGAAATGCTAAAATAACTACATTTAAATAATGCTACAGGGACACTATCAAGTAACTTAGGTACACAATTTGATTAAATGTGAATTTGTTATAAACTGGCAGAAAAATATCCTAAGGGCTCTTCCTTTCCTACATGTATCGTTCTCTCATTAAGAAACTTGAAACCCCATAATCTCCTCCAAACAGCAGTCATTGTTTCTTCATGACTCTGGAATGTTTTTACTTGGAATCTGCAAAGCCAGCCTGCACAGATGGTAACTCCCAACTCCAGTCTCATTAGTGATGCTGATGAAAACAAAGAGAGGCGGAGCTATGTTGTCAGCTTGTGATTTTCATCACAAATCTCATGATAATGTTTTTCTTAAAAGTTCTTCTCCTAGAGCCAAAGGATTATTGAAAAAAAAATTCCTAGCTCTTGCTGTTGCAGAGAAAAACTTGAAAATGTAAACCCTAGAGGCTCAAAACCCAGGAAGCAAATAACAAGAACTGTCCCATATCAGGGATTCCCAAACTCTGGGTCATGACCTCAAATAGGGTCACACCATCAGCAGATGGGGTAAAAGCGATCCCCCATCAGGATCAGGGGACACCTTTTCACTCCACACAGCGTGACTCTTGCATGTATGGTGCTTTCATTGTCACAACGCTTGAAGGATGCCATTTTGCTCTACAAAATTGTGTCCGCCGCACAGCATGATCTCACACGCATCATATGTACAAGGTCACACTGTGTGAAGGAAGCCATTTTTAGACCAAAATGGCTTCCTCTTTGTAACATTGATACCATGTGTGCAAGGTCATGCTGTGCAAGGGACTCCATTTTGCTCTACAAAATGACATGCTGTCTCGGTTTTTTTTTTTGAACACTTGGGGCTAGCACTACTTGTTCCTCATTCAGAACAAGTAGCACTACTTGTTCTGAATGAGGAAAGGGTGATGGTGATGTGTATTGTGCGGGAGGGTTGCAGGTTTGGAATAGTGTTTGTCAAATGAAAGGGGGTGGAGAAACTAATAAGGGAGAAATATTCTCATGTTCCATAAAAGGTGTTGCAAATGGTGGAAGGCAAACACACACATTAAAAACTGTAAGAGGACTGGAGAGTGTCCCTTCATGGCTTTGGCACAATACTCAAAGTCTGATACTAGTATACAGGTCTGTTTTTGTCTAAACACTTCAGCAAACATAATTCAATCAGGTACTGCAGGAGCCTTCTGCTTCCTCTGCAGATGTGGTTCCGTGCACCCACATGGAACCCCACTGACTCCGCTGTGGGTAAAGCCTGCAGAGGCAGTGGTAGGATCAAGGCTTAAGATTGCACATCAGCCACTGAGTGACAGGAATAGGCATTCCAAACAATAATGGTGGTCCAGAAAAAATCAAATGTGTGAAAGAGCAGTATTTATTAAAAGAAAAAAGAGAGTACACCTCTACCCCGATATAACGCTGTCCTAGGGAGCCAAAAAATCTTACAGTGTTATAGGCTGAAACCGTGTTATATCGAACTTGCTTTGATCCGTCGGAGTGTGAAGCCCCGCCCCCTCGGAGAGCTGCTTTACCTCATTATATCCGAATTCATGTTATATCGGGTCGCGTTATATCAGGGTAGAGGTGTACTGTAAACATAGAATAGTCTTCCCAGAGACCAGAAGACAGCCAGACATAAGTGAGAGATAACTGCGAAGGTTTGGTTTGTTTCTGTGGAACTTTCTTTCCACCATCCTGCCTCTTTAAAAGCAACTACTTGAAGTGATTCAAGTATCTACAGCAGGACTTCTATGGAGCAGAATACCCATACTGCCTCAGTGCCTGCTGGCTGATTGCTACACCTGTGATTCTTTACATTAGTCACAGGTTGGCTGCTTGTGGCCTAATAGCATCCAGTTGACAGGAAGCTGCTTACAGACTCATTCTCCTTCCTAGGAATAAAGTGGGATTATTAAACTATTATTCTCTTCCCAAGGTGAGAGTTTTCATCATGTGCTGTGGAAGAAAAGGAGAAACAAGCTAAACTGGATTAAGGGATTGCTTTTTATACCTAGTATTTTTTTTCTGAACTGTTATGGAGTTGCAGCCATGCTGTTCTACCCTTAATCTGTTCAAGCAAAAAATAAAGGCAATTGGACTCTCTCCTGTACTGAGAGAGGGTGGAAAAATAAAATGTCACAGCTGATGGGGGTGAGGGGGAAGGAAAGAGCAAAAGAGCTTTAATTATCTTTCATAAAGCACCCATAGCACATGCACCATGAAAAAATAAATGTTCATTGCAGTGTTGGAACTAAAAAATGTAAAAGATACAGCCTCTGTCTCTTGAAGAGGAGAAAGAATGGAGTTCCCTTTCATGGGTTCCCTGACCAAACAAAAGTCAAGCATATGGAAAGATGGGCCTCTCAGCCATTGCCTTAACTGTGCAGCTTCCTGGGAATCCTTCCTTCTCTAATCCTTGGTAAGTAGCAACAATCAATAAATAAACTAAACAGACAATGCTGTTGAATAAACAGAAGGATTTGTGGCTGTGGAGCTTTATATATTGGTACCTGCCTGAAGCCAAAGCTCAGTGGTTGGAAGCATCATCCAATTTAGGGGGTCATTAGAGCCATAATTATCCCAGGGTCAAATCCTGGATTATACTGTCAATGGAAACTGCCAGATACTCCTCGCTTGGAAACTCTGGTCACTTATTTAGGTGCCTAATATGGGTGTGGAATTCCAAGTCCCCTAAGTGACTTAAAAGCCTAAGTCTCATTGTAAATTGATAGAGGGGATTTTTAAAAGTGCCATGGTGTGTGGTTCCCAGATCATCCCTCACTCTCACAGATCCTGGGAGACAGGCCAGTCCTCGCTTACATACAGCCTCCCAACCTGAAACAAATACTCACCAGCAGCCACACACCATACAACATAAACACTAACCCAGGAACCTATCCTTGCAACAAAGCCCGATGCCAGCTCTGTCCACATATCGATTCAAGTGACACCATCATAGGACCTAATCACATCAGCCACGCCATCAGGGTTTCGTTCACCTGCACATCTACCAACTGATATATGCCATCATGTTCCAGCAATGCCCCTCTGCCATGTACATTGGCCAAACTGGACAGTCTCTTCGCAAAAGAATAAATGGACACAAATCTGACATCAGGAATCATAACATTCAAAAACCAGTGGGAGAACACTTCAACCTCTCTAACCACTCAGTGACAGACTTGAAGGTGGCAGTTTTGCAACAAAAAACCTTCAAAAACAGACTCCAAAGAGAGACTGCTGAACTCGAATTAAGATGCAAATTAGACACAATTAACTCAGGCCTTAACAGAGACTGGGAATGGCTGGGTCATTACACTAACTGAATCTATTTCCCTACGTTAAGTTCTCCTCACGCCTTCTATGGGTCATCTTAATTATCACTTCAAAAGTTTTTTTTCTCCTGCTGATGATAGCTCATCTCAGTTGATTAGACTCTTCCTGTTGGTATGCATACTTCCATCTTTTCATGTTCTCTGTATGTATAAATATCTCCTGTCTGTGTGTTCCATTCTGTGCATCTGAAGAAGTGAGTTGTAGCTCACGAAAGCTCATGCTGAAATAAATGTGTTAGTCTCTAAGGTGCCACAAGTACTCCTGCTCTTTTTCCAGATCATCTAGGCACTTTTGGAAAATCCCACTCCATGTATTCCTAGTTTAAACACCCACATGTGAAAAATCTTTTTTTTTTCTTTTCTTTTTTTTGGTCAACCCCAAAATTCTTTAGAGCTATTCCCCTAACCTAATGTATGTTTGTCACTACTCTGTTTGTTTGTTTGTTTGTTTGTTTTTAGTTTTGTTAACATAACCAGCATGCAGTTCCAAGAAAACCAGTGCTGGCTATCAAAAGTCATGAGCAAATCAGTAGATGTATATCATAATGGGAAATAAAAGGCCCCAGTCCTGCAAAGGGGCCAGTATGTTTAGGTTGTTTGTTGGCTTTAGCGAGGTTCAATGTGAGCTCAGAAGTCCACAGTTTTCAGGTTTGGGACTTAATTTGAAGGGAAAGATTTCAGTCTCAAACTATTCCAAGATTTATGATCATAAGCAAGAGTGAGCAAAATATTGAAAAATGTGATACGTGTGTGTCCTCTTAGTGGCATTACAATAGTACAGTTAAAGAAAATGGTTCCAAATGCAAGTAGCAGAAAGGGGTAGAACAAATTATGGAATTTTCCACAGTATGGAAATAAATGGAAAAACAATAGAAATTACTTACCTGTGCAGTCTTTAATGTCTCATACAGCATAGGATTTTTGATTTACCTTCCCACCTCCATTAGAAGCAGCAATTAAAAAGTGGGCAATGAAACTGATCAGAATTAAATGAAGCTTTGAAGGCATCACTTTAAGCGTCTGTTAAACTAATTGTCTGCCATCTCTGACTAAAAAAAGAAAAGAAAAGGTGACTCTTTGATGTGCGGCTATAGAATAACATGAAGGACTTTAGAATAAGTATTTTAGCCTCCTGGAACAATGTTTCAGCTTAATTGTATTTTCTGTTCATTTAACCCCTTGCTCACCGGGTTGTCATATACTCACTTCTCTTCTGCACCACAACGTCCCCAATTCATGATTTGATCCTGTAAATCCGATCCTGTAGGCACAAGCAGACCTCCATCATAGGCAATGGGGCTTCTCAGGGGTACAGGACTGATCCACAGAAGGGAGTCTCCCACTCTGTGCTGTAGGTCCTGCATTGCCACTGACTTTGTCTTGTGCCTTTGCAGCACTGACTCAGAGGGAAGAGTGCGTCCTGGTGAATTACCACCATCTCTTTCTTCAGTGTCCGGGATGAGAGCCTCACCCCCACGCACTCCTCTTTATGCTGGGTTAAAGGGCTGGAGAGGCATAAAGGGGTCCTAAAAGCCCCAGTTACATCTGGAGAAGGATTCCCCAAGCCACAGGTACCGGGGAGGAGAGTTGTAAGGCAGTCATTTTGGGGCACCTCTCACAAGCCCTAGCATAGGGAACATCCTGGATGGTGGAGGCATTTCAAGGTCTGGCTGAAGCCTATAGCTTCGCAGAAATTCTGGGCATTACTATGGCCTTGGCAACCCCTGAAGCAGCCCAGGATTGGGTAAGCACAAAGGTGGTAAAATGCCTTAGTCTACTTTTCCCTGGGGTGTGAATCTATTCCTTGCCTTTCAGAGGTGCAGCGCAGAATTATGCCTTCTGAGTCTTCCTTGGAAACCTCTGAGCCAAATAATGGCTATGCCTGACCCTGTTTTCTGCAATTTTTAAGAACAACCTCCAACTGTTTGTGTTGAGGATCCATCGCGATCTCTGGGCAGGGGTAATGGACCTGAATGATTTTCGCAGTGTTTCGTAATTGCTAAATTAACTTCAAACATAAGAACGGAGAAAGCATTACATTTGTAGTGACAGAGTCTTGATTACACTGGCTGAGTAAACCTGCCTGGAACCCCATGCATCAAAACTATTTCCCATGGATTTTAGACACTCCTTATGTGAGTCCTGATCTCAGACGCACTGCAACCTGTGCTTAAATAATGCCATTTGAAACCCCACCCCAATCCCACAAAAAAATAGTGGTGCTGATGCCCAGATAAGTATGATTTGTGGGTGTGTTCCAGCCAATCTTCTTGGGTGGCTTCTATTTGTTTTATTTTGGTTTCTTCCGAGTTGTCTGTGGTAGTTTCATGTTTTACAACATGGTGTAGATCTTTGCTTTGGCTATTGCAAGAGCTAGTTTTCGAAGGCAGCAGTAGTAAAATCTTTAAGCTATTTACATTGAATAAAAAAATCTCTGCAAATCTCTGTCAACAAAGCCAATGGAGATTCTGTGTTATCCAAACAGATGGAGATCACATTTGTGCAGAGCTGAGGGCTCTAGGCTGCTGCTGCAGCCATGGCTGATGGGCTGGACTGAACCACAGAAGGCAGTGCACTGCAACAGACCAGCTCAGCCACAGCTTGAAGCCTGAAACAGCAGCTCCACCAGCTTGTTTACATAGCTGCCAAGCTTTGTGCAGCTCCATGGGCGATAATCTTATGCAAATTATTGAATGAGCTAGTGCGCCTATTTGGAAAATATTTTTCACATAAACTACATTCCTTCTGTTTTTAAATAAATGTGAGGGTCTAGTACCTCAGTTGGTCCCCTTGTCCATATGCATCATGATTAGGCTTGGCAGAAATTGATTTTTATTTTTTTTAATCATCTCAAAGGAGAATATCAATGCTTACTCTTAATCATTTTTTGACTTTTCTCTATTTAAATTTTCACCGTTGCGGGAAATTATGGAGGGGTCAGACAATAGTTATTTAATGACAGTAGATGTTGAGATTCAAAAAGTTAAAGCTTTCTAACTGTTAAAACACAAATTGTCAACATCCTATATCAAAATATACAAAGTAAATACCCTTAAATCAAACTCTAATAAAAATTCTCATACGTTCTCCAGTAGCATCTTTCTTATTTTACTGTCTGTAAATTTTTTGATTATTGATAGAAATATTTTTAGTCAGTTTGAGTGTGTGCAGTGCAACTGATGTTTATCTACATTTATCAGTAGATATCTAATCTTTCCACGCCCAATTACGTTAGTCTTTAATTATGTAGTCAAATAGTATTATTTCCACCCTGCTCTGGGAATGAATCAAGGTTGTGTAATGAAGGATACTCTTGTCTGTGAGACCACTGCCTTATTGTTGCAGAAGTTGGAAGGTGTGCAGTGAATGAGGAAGGGGATTGCAGGAAAATAAAGGATGATCTCATGTTGTGGCAGATGAATGCTGCCCTGGAGAACTGGATTCTATCCCTGCTTCTTCCACAGAGTTTCTATGTTACTAAATAAATCATTTGTACCAGACTTTTGACAGGCGGTCCCTGATTGTGAGTTTCTTAAATTTTGGGTGCCCAGCTTAAGACTGGGGTGTATTAACAGGAGTGTTGTGTGTAAGTCACTGGAGATAATTGTCCTGCTCTATTTGGCACTGGTGAGGCCTCAGCTGGAGTTTTGTGTCCAGTTTTGGGTGCCACACTTTAAGAAAGATGTGGATAAACTGGAGACAGTCCAGAGAAGAGCAACAAAAATAAGAGGTTTAGAAAACCTCACCAATGTGTAAAGGCTAAAAAAACGGAGCATGTTTAGTCTTGAGAAAAAGAAGATGGGGGGTTAGGGGAGGAAGAACCTGATAAGTTTTCAGATATGTCAAGGCTGTTATAAAGAGGACCGTAATCAATGGTTCTCCATCACCATTGAGGAGAGGACATGAGGTAATCAGTTTAATCTGAAGCAAGGGAGATTTCAATTATTAGGAAAAAACTTTCTAACTATATGGATAATTAAGTAGTGGAATAGGTTATCAAGGGAGGCTGTGGAATCTCTATCAGTGGAAATTTTAAAGAACAGATTAGACAAAAACACCTGTCAGAGATGGTCTAGATAGACTTAATCCTGCCTCATTTTGGACATTTGACAAGATGACCTCTCAAGATTCCTTCCAACCCTACATTTCTATGATTCTATGAAATTGCTCTGTGCTGTCAGAGCTCTCGGTAGAAGGCCCAGCTGAGATCATGGCTATACTATGCACTCTGCAAACTTACAGTAAGAGACATTTCCTGCCCCAAAGGACTTGCATTCTAGTGCAAAGTACGGTATGTCAATGAAACATGGGAGTGGCAACTGGGACTGACGAAGTCACCTAATGTAGGGCTTACCCAACACGCATTTGATAGAAACAATATTTAGTCTTTACTGTGCCTGGTCTGTAGGCAGTTTTTATACCTGTATAAGTATGTTGGTTAAAGGTGTAAATTTTTCTTGCACACATATATTGGTGTATCCCCTAGTGTGGATGCAGTTATACCAGTATAAAAGTGCCATTATTGTTATATCTTCTTCCTCTTTCTATGGGTATGTCTACAGTACGGGATTATTCCGATTTTACAGAAACCAGTTTTTTAAAACAGATTGTATGAAGTCGAGTGCATGCGGCCACAATAAGCACATTAATTCGGTGGTGTGCGTCCATGTACCAAGGCTAGCATCAATTTCTGGAGCATTGCACTGTGGGTAGCTATCCATAACTATCCCATAGTTTCCACAGTCTTCCCCACCCATTGGAATTCTGGGTTGAGATCCCAATGCATGATGAGGCAAAAACAGTGTCGCGGGTGATTCTGGGTAAATGTCATCACTCATTCCTTCCTCCGTGAAAGCAACAGCAGACAATTGTTTCACGCCCTTTTTTCCTGGATTGCCCTGGCAGATGCCATAGCATGGCAACCATGGAGCCTGTTTTGCCTTTTGTCACTGTCACCATATGTGTACTGGATGCAGCTGACAGATGCGATACTGCAGTGCTACACAGCAGCATTCATTTGCCTTCGCAAGATAGCAGAGACATTTACCATCCCTGTTGCACCGTCTGCCATTGTAAATTGGCAATGAGATGATGGTTATCAGTCATTTTGCACCGTTTGCATTTGGAAATTGGCGATGACGGTTATCAATCCTTTTGTACTGTCTGCTGCTGTCATGGGTGCTCCTGGCTGGCCTCGCTGAGGTCGGCTGGGGGCTCATGAACAAAAATGGGAATGAAGCCCCGGGTCATTCACTTCTTTATGTTTTGTCTAAAAATAGAGTCAGTCCTGCCCAGAATATGGGGCAAATCTACTAGAGAACCAGAGAACACAGCTGCTCTGGGTCAGAGCCTCAGAGATCCCGCAGAAATGATGATCTGCATGCCATTCTAGGGGGTGCCTCTGCAACAACCTCACCCATTGCTTCCCTCCTCCCTCAACCCTCCTGGGCTACCGTGGCAGTGTCCCCTCATTTGTGTGAGGAAATAATAAAGAATGCAGGAATAAGAAACACTGAGTTTTTAGTGAGATAAAATGAGGGGGAGGCAGCCTCCAGCTGCTATGATAGTCCAGGCAGGACATTAAAGGGTAGGGGGGAGAGGAGCGCAGCCTCCAGCTGCTATGATAGTGCAGGGAGTACAGAATCTTTATAGACATGAAAGGGTGGGGGGGGGGCTGATGGAGCTCAGCCTCCAGCTGCTATGACTAGGACGGTTACCAAGCCTTCTGTACTGTCTGCCGGGAATGACTGGGAGTCATTCCCATTTTTACCCAGGCGCCCCCGGCCGACCTCACCAAGGCCAGCCAGGAGCACTTACGGGCTGCTGCTGCTGATGGATAGCAGTCATTTTGCATCGTCTGCTACCAGGAAGGGGATGCTGGTGTTCAGCGCTGCAGCACCCTGTCTACCAGCAGCATGCAGTAGACCTAGGGTGACATTGAAAAAAGGCAAGAAACAATTTTTTTCCCTTTTCTTTTGGGGAGGGGAAGGGTGTAAATTGATGACATACACCCTGAAACACCCAGGAAAATGTTTTTGACCCTTCAGGCATTGGGAGGGCAGCCAAGAATGCAAATACTTTTCGGCGACTGTGGGATAGCTGGAGTTCTCAGTACCTCCTCCCTCTGCACTGAGTCCCTGCTGTGGACTCTGTCTATCATAGCCTGGAGATTTTTTCAAATGCTTTGTCATTTCGTCTTCTGTAACGGAGCTCAGATAGAACAGATTTGTCTCCCCATACAGCGATCAGATCCAGTATCTCCCGTACGGTCCATGCTGGAGCTCTTTTTGGATTTGGGACTGCATCACCACCTGTGCTGATCAGAGCTCCATGCTGGGCAAACAGGAAATGAAATTCAAACGTTCACGAGGCTTTTCCTGTCTACCTGTCCAGTGCATCCGAGTTCAGATTGCTTTCCAGAGCGGTCACAATGGTGCACTGTGGGATACAGCCCAGAGGCCAATACTGTCAAATTGTGGCCACACTAACCCTAATCCGACATGGCAATACCGATTTCAGCGCTACTCTCCTCATCGGGGAGGAGTACAGAAGTCAGTTTAAAGAGCCCTTTATATCAATATAAAGGGCTTCATTGTGTGGACGAGTGCAGGGTTAAATCGATTTAACGCTGCTAAATTCAGTTTAAACGCGTAGTGTAGACCAGGCCTTAATGGGAATAAGTTCTACTGGTCTAAGCACTTTACCTGTATAACTAAGTCCACACTAGGGAGTTGTACTGCTTTACCTGTTTTGTTATAGTTAAACAGTACAATCCTTGTGTGTTGGCAAGCCCTGAGCTGGGCTGGAGTCAAGCTGGTGATCTACGAGTGAAAAACTCTGGAGCTTATGAACAATGCCCCAAGGCATCCAGTCCCTCAAAAGTGCAGTGCTAATGTTGCATCTTCAAGAATGAGGCTTGCTTCATGGACAGTTTAGTTTATTAAACCAAGTTCTAACCCATTTGTATCTGACACAGGCAGTGTCTTCCTCTCTCTGGACACACAAGCAAAATCTTCTACACACAGGTCTTTGTCTCTAACACAGTACAAAGAAGGGTTGCCCCCCACCCCCATTCCTAACAGGACAACTTTCACTAGCCACACTTCAAATGCTAAAAATGCAATAAAACAAATGCACAAAGCATCCAAACTCATGTCTCATTCCAGCAATTTCTGTTGGGGTGAATTGCTTGCATGTATAAAAGTTATGTGAGGGTGCCTTTGTATAAGCCTGTGTGTGTGTCAATAAATATGTATCTATATTAGGGTTTTATACGTTTGTCCATCATGTGGTATCTGAGTACCTTCCATGTAAAATCAATAAGCATAGCTATGTATATGAATGTGAATCTGTGCATTCAAGTATGCAAATGATTGAGCATGTAAGTGTGTATGTATGTGACATTGAGTGCACATGGAAATTATTGTGGACCAAACTTTGCTTTTCCATAATGTTCAGAGGTTGCAGTTTTGTTTTGTTTTTATAAGTAGAACCGTAGCTTTGACTTTCCATCCTTTTAAAGAGTGTGGGATTTCAAAAGAAATGATAACACAGGGGTCGGCAACGTTTCAGAAGTGGTGTGCCGAGTCTTCATTTATTCACTGTAATTTAAGGTGTCATGTGCCAGCAATGCATTTTAACAATTTTAGAAGGTCTCTTTCTATAAGTCTATAATATATAACTAAACTATTGTTGTAAGTAAAGTAAATAAGGTTTTTAAAATGTTTAAAAAGCTTCGTTTAAAATTAAACTAAAATGCAGAGCCCCCCGGACCAGTGGCCAGGACCTGGGCAGTGTGAGTGCCAGTGAAAATCAGCTCATGTGCCGCCTTTGGCACGCGTGCCATAGATTGCCTACCCATGTTACAACACTTGTTTATGCCTCTTTAAAAACTTGGTGGTACACGTGCATAACCTTAAAGTTTGTTGGGTTTTTTTTTTGCCTGGGAATGTATCTGAGTTTTATAAATAGACTTCTATTGAACCAGCCAACCTTTAATATTAATAAAGTGCCTAATGGCTTCAGGAAGCAAACTAAACTATTAGAGCTTTCTTTGTAACAGGCTTTCTCTAGAATATACTGAGACTTGTGGTGAGAAAAAGAGGCTAAAAAAAAAAACCATCTAAGAAACCTTTTTAGCAGCTCATAAATCTAGCACATTGCAGAGCCTCTGGGCACTCCCAGTCTTCCATATCAGAGATGCAAACATTAAGGAAATTAACATTTTTTTCTAAAATTTTGTTTTCATTTAACACGTTATTGGTGATAAAATTACAAGAGAGCCTCTATGAAGGTTCTGCAAATTGGGTTCTAATGTACAACTCTCAACTGAGCAGAGTGGTTTTACTTTAGGTTAGTGAAAGGTGCAGTCTTGTGGCGTGGTTTAAGGTTTCTAAGGCCTGGGATGGCCCTGTGCCCAAATGAATCCACTTGCAAGATCAGGGCCTAAATCTGGGATAGATCAGTTTTATATAATTTTCTGAATCTAAAATGGTTTGCGCTTTAGTTCTGTATCTCTGTGCCTGTTCACATATTGGCAGAACTTATTGTAGTCATGTCCTGAAAAGTGAATGTAAAAAAACAACATTCCATATTTAGACTGGAAAGGGAACTGAGAAAACCCTTAAAAAGCTGCTAATTGGAACTACATTTCTGTGTTACCAATGACCTTTTTTTTGTTTTAAACTTCCAGCCCCTGAAGTCATCGTTGTTTGAGACTCTTAGGTTTTATTTTAAAAAATGTAAGTTTCTAGTCCTCATAGTTGTGAAGAAAAGCTTGAAAACACAACCTTAAAGTCTCAAAAAAATTTACAAAAATTGAAAACTCCTGATTTTTGAGACAATCTCATGATTTTTAGAGGACATGGTATGTGAATGTTGGGGCTAGCGATGCTATGATTTGGCTGCATGGAATAGAGAGTTGGTTGGAATTGTTGGAACTATATAGGTGTGTCACCCAGGAGAAATTGGACATGTCTCAGTACCACTCCAGATCTGGAATTTTAATAACTTTCACCTCTTTCAAATTAAAATTTGTCAGAATTTAAGGTACACACTCTTTATGCATATTTCACCTTTTTATTAACAAAGGATACATGTGTCCTGCAAGACAAGCCTGTGATGAGAGAAACAGGTTATAAATTGGTGGCAACAATTACAATATTAATATCAAACATTCCCTGAGACTACATCCTCCATCCTTAGAGGTTTTTAAGGCCTGGCTTCACAAAGCTGTGGCTGGGATGCTTCAGTTGGTGTTGGTCCTGCGTTGAGCAGGGGATTGGATTAGATGACCTCCTGAGATCTCTTCAAACCCTAATATTCTATGATTCTATTCTATGATCTGCAGAACTCTATTTTGAGCATCATTTTCAGAGGAAACCTTATTCTATAAAAGTAAATTAAGACCGGCTATTGTGCAGCTGTTAGGCAAAGCAGCTCTGTTGGTCTACTATGGGCTTGATCCTGCTAGACAAATAATTTACCAGGACCATAGCCAGAATATATAGCTTTATTCTATGCATTCATCACCTCTATTGTTCCAACCATACTAGCTGATGCCAGTAACACTGTAAATTTCACATTAAGACACAAGACAAATCAGGCAATTTGCAAAGTACCAGAAAACATCTGTTGGTATGAAGTCCACATTAATAATGGCTTAATTGAGCTTGTTGCATTTTCATCTCTTAAGATAGGAGATAAGGGTAAGGCTACGTGGGAATGCCTTATGTTCTAACACCCAGGATATGGGAGTTAAAATTGGGAATCTCCATGATCCGAGGGAAGGGGCCTTGTAGTTTTGGATTCTATTCCTGGATCTGCCTCTGACCCGCTGTGCGACCATGGGCAAGTTTGTTCACTTGCTTGTGCCTCTGTTTCTCATCCCACCTGTTGCCATTATTGTCTGTTTAGATTGTAAGCTCTTCAGAGTTTGGACTGTCTCTCATAATGTCACTCGCTAATGTATTTGTATGGTGCCTCGCACGGTGGGGCCCCAATCTCTGTTGGGATCTCTAAATGCTACCATGATATCAAAAAGCTTTCTGGGCAAGAAGTCCAACCTGATCAGTGTTCTAAAGACACTTAAACATTTTAGAACATTGTTTATATAATGAAAAGTTAATATGAAGACAGCACCACTGACACCCGTCCACATCCATACTCCCCCCCATCCACCCACCCACCCAGACAGTTTAATGAAGCTTCATGAATATCCCATTTCAAGGAAGGGTCATTGCTTTAAAAAAGTCCATTTAGAAATGTCCAGTGTCTCAAAACACAATTCAAGCTTCCCAATTTTGAGTCAACTCAGCTTGTATAAATGCAGCCTTTTGACACAAAAACAACTTGATATGTATTGAATTCTGTGAGGCTGGCAATGTCAATGTACCCACAGGGTACATTGTGCTGGAAAAATCTGACACCTGGCATACAAGGATTAAATCAACCTGGCTTTCTTCTTGGAGCCTTCTCCAATCAGGCTCCTACTAAGCGCACAATGCTGTTGCTGACATTACTAATGCTCCTAATAATATTTTTCTTGCAGCAGCAGATAAAGATTTTTTTTTAAATTCTGCTTGGACTATTTATGGACCTTAATAAGGCCTTTGATGCTGTGAATCATAAAACCCTTTCAGAATGACTTGTTTCAATCAGGCATTTATAGGTTTCTGGCTGTTTTGTACAGGAATGGCCTATAGTGATGGATTACCATTGGTCTCACTGAACGAAATTATTTCCAACTGCGTCAGGTTGTGCTTCAAGTCAAGTAGAGGCTCCCTAGGTCCAATTCTATAAAATACTGAGCCCCCTCAATGCTCACTGAATTCCATAAGAGCTGCAGTCATTCAGTGCCCTGAATGAGGTGTTCAGATGCATACAAATCTTAATGTTTTTGACATGTTATAGAGAATAATATAGAATATGAGAGTAATTAACCATTAAACAGCTTACCTAGGAACACAGTGGAGTCTCAATCACTGGAGTCTTTAAATCAAGGTTAGATGTCTTTATACAAGATATGCTGTGGCTCAAACAGAAGCTATGGGCTTGATGCAGAAATTACTGTATGAAGTTCTTTGTTCTGTATTATGCAGGTCAGATTAAGTAATGATTTCTGTCAGTGCAATACTGTTTCAAGGCCAAGAGGCAGTAGAGTCCTTTGAACGAAGGCATTGTGGTTGGGTGAGTTTTCACATTGGATTGGGAATCAGGAACTCCTGAGCTGTAATTCTGGCTTGGCTATTGGTTCACAATAGGGCTCGCTCCATTCCCCCCTCCCTTGATCGTGCACTCTCCCCCCCCCCCGACTCACTTTCTCTGGGCTGGGGCAGGGGATTGGGGTGTGGGCAGTGAGGACTGTGGCTGGGGGTGCAGGCTCTGGGATGGGGCTGGGGATGAGGGGTTTGGGATACAGAAGGGGGCTCTGGATGAGGTCCGAGGGGTTTGGAGTGCAGAAGGCAGTGCAGGCTCTGGCTGGATCTAGGGGCTCTGGGGTGGGGCCAGGGATGAGAGGTTTAGAGTGAAGGAGGGGGCTTCATGCTGGGGCAGGGGTTTGGGTGTAGTTGGGGGGGTTCAGGATGCGGGCTTCAGGAGGGAATTTGGGTGCGGGAGGACACTCTGGGCTGGGGCAGAGGGTTGAGGTGCAGGGTCCCGGCAGCGCTTACCATGGTTCCTGGCCAATGGGAGCTGCAGAGTCAGCACTCAGGGCAGGGGCAGTGCACGGAGCCTGTCTGGCCGCCCATGCACCTAGGGGTTGCTAGGAGCTGGTGGCCCACTTCCGGAAGCCATGCGGAGCTAGGGAAGTCAGGGATCCTGCTTTAGCCCCGGACCCCCGCTGCGCTGCCAACTGGACTTTTAACGGCCCAGTTGATGGTGCCAACCAGAGCTGCCAGGATCCCTTTTCGACTGGGTGTTCCAGTCGAAAACTGGATGCTTGGCAACCCTACCTATACATCATTTCAGATTTACAGCATTGCAGTTCTTCATAATAAATGCATCAATAATACACAATTGTTGTACTCCCAGCTTCTTGATGGTCATTCCAAAAAGCTGCATTACGGGGAAAGTTTATTTCCTTGGGATTCCACATCTTAGTGTATTTTCCTCCTATAGCTTTAAAAATTAATCATTATTGTTTTTTTCAGTATATATAAAGACAGTGGTAAGCAGTAACACGGAAAACTTCTCATCTTCAAAACACTTTAAACACATTATCTCATTAATATTCACAACATCCCTTGGAGGTACGTAAGCTTAATTATCCTTATTTTATCGTCTGTTGGAATCTGAAATAGTGGGTCTCAGGACCCAATACAGCAAGCCTTGCTCATCTGAATCAGTCCCATGTTCTAACTAATTGAATTCTTAAGTGACTTGTTAAGGCCATGTTGTCAGAGCTACTCTCAGAATCTCCTGCTTCACAGTCTTCTGTTCTAACAGCCAGTCTACACACTTGTAATAGGCCTCTCTCAGACATTAACTTACTCCTTCTTAAACTACCCATTTCAGTGCATTAGCACTCCCTTTTTGGAGCCCGATATTGAATGAACATTACAGTAAATAGTTGTTGACCTTGTCTGTCTGTCTCTCTCTCTTGGATATTGCTAATTGATTTTTATTGCTTTCCTCCATAAGCCTTGCTCAGGACTTTGAATATATTTAGACTTGGCAGATTTTTTTAATGATTTTAATGGATATGTTTTTAAACATTTTTTTAAATAAATTTAAATGTTCACAGTTGCAAAAATAATGTTTTAAGCATTTTTTCTATTTTTATCAATCACTTTTTCACTGTTATGGTAAATTAGGGGGAGAGATGCCAGATAATAATTATTTAATGACAGACGTTTGTATTCATTGAGTTACAGCACTAAAACACAACTTGTCAACCTCACATGTCAAAATATACAAAGTAAACTTCTTTAAATCAAACTAATAAGTTCTCAAGCAGCATTTTTCTTTCTTGTTATCTATTATCGATGGAAATATTTCTTCAGTGGTTTGTGTGTGTATGGTGAAATTGACATTTACTGATAAAAATCTAACCCTTCCAAGCCTAAATGTATTACATATTAACATATTATGAATATATATTAGCAAATAGTGACATCACAATGACATTATTAATAGCATCTTGTAAGTAATTGGTACCTAAAATAATTACAGGAATATTTCTGTCTTGTGCTCCTTCTACACAAAATTATTGACTCTGAAAAAGATTTGGGTAGTGGTGGATAATCAGCTGAACATGAGCTCCCAGTGTGATGCTGTGACCAAAAGGGCTAATTAAATCCTTGGATGCATAAACAGGAGATTCTGAAGTAGGTGTAGAGAGGTTATTTTACTTCTGTAACCATGCCTGAGTGGGTCACAACTGAGAATACCAAGTTCAGGACAAACTGCTGAGAAATAGGGCAGACAAACCCCGAGACTGATGGTTATTCTCCCATGAGATATACCAAACCAGCAACAAAAGTAAACTTCTGTTTCACCTCAGAACTGTAGTTTTCTTTGGCATTCCAGTCCTTATATTGCTACAAAAAACACTAGACTTTAAGATGAGTAGTTCTTTGCAATCAATTTAATTAAATTTAAGATTCTTCTGATCCCAAAGGATCAGCCACACACCCAGGTCAATATATAACTCAGATCGTATCCAATAACTACGCTGTTGCCAATCCTTTAGTGTTTAAAATCTAAAGGTTTATTTATCAAAAGAAAGAAAGAAAGAAAAATGAGAGTTATAATTGGTTAAAGGAATCAAATGCATACAATAATTGCAAAGTGCTTGGATCAGGCTTGTAGCTGTGATGGAATAAACTGCTGGCTTAAGTCAAGTCTCCTATTTGTTTCCAAATCACTGGAAGGTTCTCGGTCCCTTTGTTAGACTGCTCCCATTAGTTTAAATCCATAGTCCAGAGGCTAGAGCAGGAAAGAGGCAAAATGGAGATGTTTCCAGTGCCTTTTATAGATTCTGCCATGTGGAGCGATGTTATGAAGGTCAAGACTATAATAGGGGTAAAAAAAGAACTAGATAAATTTATGGAGGATAGACCCAACAATGGGTATTAGCTAGAATGGGCAGTGATGGTGTCCCTAGCCTTTGTTTGCAGGGGATGGATCACTTGATTACCTGTTCTGTTCACTTTCTCTGGGGCACCTGGCATTGACCACTGTCAGAAGATAGTATACCGGGCTAGATGGACCTTTGGTCTGACTCAATATAGCCAGTCTTATATTCTGGTGCCCACAATTCAAGAAGAATGTGTTGATAAATTAGAGCTGGTTCAGAGAAGAACCATGAGAATGATCAAAGGATTAGAAAATATGCCTTATACTGATTGATTCAAGGAGTTCCATCTAGTTAGCTTGATAAAGAGAAGGTACAGAAGTGACTTGATCACAATCTCCAAGTACCTACATGGGCACAAATATTTGATAATGAGCTCTTCAATGTATCAGAGAAAGGCATAACACAATCCAATGTCTGGAAATTGAAACTGGACAAATTCTGACTGAAAATAAGGTATATTTTTTTCTAACAGGAAGGGTTATTAGCCGCTGGAACAATTTACCAAGGATCTTGGTATGGTCGCCATCACTTGCCATTTTAAAATCAAGAATGGATGTTTTTTCTGCAAGAGCTTCTCTTTTAGGAAGGATTTTGGGGAAGTTCTATGGCATGTGTTATAGAGGAAGTCAGATTAGATGATCAAAATGATCCCTTCTGGCCTTGCAGTTTATGAATCTATTCCATCCTCTATGTAGATGGAGGAGGAAGAAAAGAAGTGCTCATTTGCTTGATTTTAGAGTGCAATCAGTAAACAGTTGTGATATTATAAACCTCCATAGAAAAGAACCCAGAATGGGAAGGATGAAACTGTCACGCTATCAAATATACAAAGATTTGACAGCAACAGTTCTTGAACTATTTGGGTTTTGTATAACGAGGGGATTCTCAGGTATCCCCTAAGCATCCCTTTTAACACATTATGGGCCTTCATAGCCATCTTAGAACATCCACTTAGCACTCTAATATCACAAGCAATGGAAATATTTTACTTGCCTTATTACACCACAGAGGGAGCAAGGAAATTTAACATCCAATTCCTTCTTGCCAGGGAAGTGAGTCACTTGGCTTTGTCACCCTGTGTTTCAGAAAGTCAAGTTTACACATTCATGCTGCTGGATCTATTACAGAGTTCACATCATCAGATACATTTTTCATCTAGGATCTTCTCAAGCAGATGATGGCCAGATTTATTATCAAAGTAAATAAGAGATTGGTTTGGGATTCTCAGCAAAAAGCAAACACATTTTCATTCCACGTGTTAGGAGCACTTGCTTAATAGTGTCAATGAGTCTGTGCTTCCTGGTTTAAAGCAGAGAAGTTCTTTGTAGGGCACTGGCTCACCCTCCAGCACAGACAGAAGGCATCACTACTGTGGTGCACCCAGAGCAGTGAGAATCTCAAACCCTAGTCTTTTGCATGGCAACAGCATACAGTGCTGTCCATGAAGGCATCAGATGGACACTGGCAAATATAGTTTGGACTAGGATAGTTTTATTGTGCTTCTTAAGAAAAGTTTGACTGCACTGGATAGCTAGCTCTGCATGAAAAATCCAGAACACATAGGGCCCTAGCTGTCTAAAAAGTGCTGATAGTGTGGGGGAGATATATAAACTCTGCCTTATACCTTTCAAATTCTACTTTACTGTAACACTAATATATCCAATTATTGATGGCATCTCCATGGTAGACTCTATAGACTTCTACTTAAAGTATGTCTACACTGCAGTTGGAGGTACATTTGCAGCCTTGAGGGAACCCTGTGTTAGATTTAATCTAGCTAGCATGGCCAAAATAGTCGTGACGGTATGGTGGCACAGGTTTCATTGTGGGCTAGCAATGCACGTACATCCTCAGGGGGACCAGTGGCCTTGTACAGGCCATACTGAACCCTGTGCTGCTGCTGCTTCATTTTTATTTTTAGAGTGCTAGCTAGATTAAAGCGAGTGCGGGAATGCCGACCTGAGATACAAATCACATCTTTGATTGCAGTGTGCAGAGATACAGACCCTTAGTAGTACTGGATACTCTCCAAAATCCCAGGCTAGTATTCTACCACTGGACCGTCCTTCGTCTCTGGCCAGAGTCGAAGACATACAAACATTTAGGAAGATTCCTGTGCTGTGTACGTGTGCAGTGTCCAAAAGGTTGAAGCATTTTTCTAATTTGGGGAAAGACAATAAGCCCCTATTACTTTCAGAGCAATAAGCTAGTGCCAAGTTTTACAAGAAGTTTTTCTCAGTTCTATGGCTGATCTTTCTAATTGGCATATAGCTCAATAGCTGTATCACTCTATGCCCACTAAATGCCACTTCTCTGTAAGATGGGACTGCACACACAGCTTTCTGTGTGTGCAGATAGCCTTTGCTGATATGTTCTACTTTTCTGCTCCACACTCACTGTGCTGAAAGAAATACCGACACCTTGATGCAGGAATTACTGAGTGAGGTTTATTGGCCTGTGTTATGCAAGGGATCACAATGGTCCCGCCTGGCCTTAAAATCCATGAACCTACTCTCTTCTTTCTCGAGGTCTATTTTTAGCCTTGACTGTTGCTTTCATTAGCAAAGCAATTTCTGCATTGAAAAAGGAGCCTTTTATGTGTCATTATGGGAAAGAGAGAAGGGGAAAAAAGGTCAATAGAACCAATAACAATCTGAATATTTATAGTGAGGTTAAGTCATAATTTTTATTTTTTTTCCCCCTCTTGAATGATCTAGCCGAAACTGCAGTCTATTATGTTGAATGAGTTCTCAAGAGGGGCAAAGAGAGATTTTAAAGGATGAGCCATCCTCACAAAATGATATTAAATGTTTTAAAATAATGTTCTGATTCTAAAGGGTGTTTATAAATATCAGAGGTAACTTATTGATTAAAACCCAGCTGATTCTTCCACAGTGCCTGCGAGATGTCTCTTAGCTTTAACTAATGGCATTGATCCACACTGAGGATGATATGTCCAAAAATATCTCTCTTCCAAAAAGGAAAGGGAAAAAAAAAAAAGCTTAGCAGTCCTGTCTGCTGCAAAATAACAACCACAGGTCTTCTAATCTTCTGCAGAGCTAAAACACATTGAGTGCTCTGTGAAGACAATATTAATAAAAATAAGAAAGCAGCTTTGGAAGTCACCATGCCAGCATCTTTTTGATTTTCTATCAGTAAGAGCCTATTATTATCATCATTATCAACCTTTATGATAGCCCTCACCATATGCTAAGAGCTTCCCAGGCATTTAAGAAAGGACTGCCCCTTGTCTAAGGTGCTCACAGTCTAAGCACATAGACAAGTAGACTGAGGTTAGAGCAGGGATTGGCAACCTGTGTGGGAAGGGTGGCCAGCACGTCCAACGGCCTGCACCGCTTCCTGCAGCCCCCATTGGCCTGGAGCAGCGAAGCTGCAATCTGCCAAACCTGCAGACGCGGCAGGTAAACAAACTGGCCTGGCCCACCAAGAGGCTTACCTTGTCAGGCCACGTGCCAAAGGTTGCCGATCTCTGGGTTAGAGGAATAATAAATAGGAGCTTTTTATACCAGTCATCCTGTGAGATGCTGAGTATCTTTAACTCCTGTTGGTGTCGGTGGAAATTGAGTTGCTTAGTATGTCATGGCTTGAGCGTGGTATTTTCCAAAGTGCTCAGTAGGAGTTTATCTTATTGACATTGAGGTCAGTAGTAAAACTCCCACTGACTTCAGTGGGAACAAAATTAAACCAACACTGAGCACTTTTGACAATCACAGATGTTTTGGGTGAAATGAGAAGTTGGTAGGTTTTTTTTAATCTTGTAATTCTTAAAATTGCAAGGGCCTGGTCCTGCTTCCACTGAAGGCCATGGGAGTTTTGCCATCAGCCAGTGAGAATGGGAGTGGGGCCCAAATTATTAACAAAATGTAAATACAGAATTAAGGGTGACATGTAAACCAATATAAAATAGGAGAAAATTAGTTCATTTTGGACATTCAGGAATTGGAATGCACATCCTCTTTTGTAAATTCTGCCCCGGCGGTTTGAAAACAGGGCTCCCGATTAGGAAAATGTGAACACTAGTTTGTCTGGGGCAGTGGTAAGTTTAAACCTAAAACAAAGGACATCTCTCAAAGAGGAAAAGATGCCTGAAGTAAGTGAACAGTTGCTACTTCATTCATAGGAAAGATGCATTGTTGAGAGGGCAAACATGACGCATCAAAATGAGATAGTTGTTCCGTTGACATTCTGCTAGTGACCCAAGATGATATCAGCTGAAGTCTCTTACACATGTGTTGACATCCTATTGACTTCCAAAGATCTGTGACCCTGATCCAATTAGCTTAAAAGGGTTGTTACATTTTTAATGAAACTATTTAATATAAAATTGTTGTAATGTCACTGCTGCTGCATTATATCAGTGAAAGGTTTTAAAATGCATTTTTACAACTTTTTAATAGGACTTAAAAAACAAGAGAGAACCTTAAGTAGTAGCCAATGTGAGAACATGTAGAGAGAGTCAAGGCACATATACAATCCTGAGTAAAAAGAGAACGTGTCAACATGGCAAGCAAGAGTGCTTAAAGGGGAGGGGAGTTTATGTTTGGTGTAAGAAGGGGGGAATAGTCATCTTAAAATAAAAAACAACAACAATCTAGTCAAGAGACAGAACTGTAAAAAATAGGATGAACAACCTCATAACAAGTCCTTGCCCATTCCTTTAACTAAAATGAACTCCAATCTTTTCTGAGTATGGGAAAGCTTAGCTAAGGCTCATGGATAGATTAGGTAGGTCACAAGATAGTCATTACTCCCACCATTCTCCTCCCCAGTCTTAACCTGGATAGCAAGTCTCTCTTGTGGGGAAAGCCAGGTAGTCTGCTACCTATCAGCCAGCATCTAGGTTTGCTGTTCAGAGGAAAATTTAGTGATGTCTCATGATGAATGCAATCACAGTCCATTAAACAGGAGGCATTTATTAAAAGAAACAACTTGCAGACAGTTTTCTACACAGCTCAAGTTCCAGCTCTCTCTCTCATTTACCAGGGACTTCATTCCCTGTTTAGAGCTCTTTATAGCAAATAGTCATCTTCTGACTGAATAATATTCTGCAAGGAATCATATCACTACAAGTGGTATCTTACTTTCTCTGACTCTGAGGGCAGTCTACACTACAGCGCTACATTGGTGTAGCTGCACTGCTGTAGTGCATCTGGTAAAGATGCGCTATGCCAATGGGAGAGCGCTCTCCTGGCAGCATAATTACAACACCTTGGTGAGAAGCGGCAGCTATGTCATTGGGAGAGTGAAAATTGCATTGCTTGGGGACAGGGGGGCGTTTTCACACCCGTGAGCAACGCAAGTTATATCGACTTAGACTATAGTGTAAATCTGTGCTGAGTGCCTTTACAGAGAAAAGGCCCATTTTTCTAGATTCTTCCTTTTCTGCTCTTGCTCTCTATTTCTCCTTTGCCTTTTTGATCCTTTTCAGGCCAGAGTTAAAGAGATGGTTTGTTAAAGAGATGGTTTCCTTTCCTCAGCATAGGGCTGAGTGGTATCAGAGTGGGCTCTGTCTTGACAGGAGTCCCACTGATGCAGTAATGATCACATTCTGGGGATTTAGCAACGTTTTGTGGGTACTTAGCTATTGTGATATTTATCCTGGGGATTCATTGGAAATTTGGAGTTATTTTTCTCCCTCATACATATATTAATACATTATTTCACACTTTTTCAAGAAGCTTTGCAGTTGCAAAGCAAACTTTGCATCTTTGGGTGGTGTTTAAATAAATTGTCTTCATGGAAAATGTATAAATCTGTTTTTTAAAAGAGTAGTGAATAAATTCAGTGTGGCATGAATCTGACATCTGCATTGCAAAAAAAATCAGTGCAAATACATTATACTCTTTTTGTTACAACAGTTCAGAAAATATACTTGCAAACATGATTGTCTTTAATTACCATCTTTATTGAACTGTTTCTAAATAAGTTTTCCATTTGGCAGTTTAGTACCTGAATGTGATATTATGAATGTTTCCCTATCCCCTGATGTAAGGTATATGATTTGTGATCACTTTCATATTCTAATTTTCATCTGTCACTCAAACTTGTAATTTGGCATATTGTTTTCATTATGCGTGTGTCAAGACACAGATGAGTAATGGTACAGTCATCCTCTCTGCCCACCAATCTGATCCTTTGTTTTAGATTTTTGCTAGGGTTTTATTGTTTTACTGATTATTTATCACCCAATTTATTGTTTATTCAGGGTATTTGAGATTTCATATTAGAGATGTTTTTAGTAGATCAGCACTTGGGCTGAGGAATATATTGTTTTAAAGTTTATTAAAACAGTGTCTTCAGATACAAAATAGAATCTATGAATATTTAGTGTAAGTTATAATACCTTTATTCTTTTTCCAGACCAGTTGAATCCCAGAAATAGTAGAAATCTCATTAGAAAGTCTGATCTTAGAGCTTTATAACCTGTTTTCCAGATCATAGAAATCTGAATATATATATATCTAAAATTCAGTGCATGATCCAAAGCCTTTGAGGTCAATGAGAGCTTTTTCTATTGACTTTAATGGTCTGAGGAGTAGGTCCCTTTATTTTAGTGCACAATGTTGACTGGATCATCCTTATCCACATGCTTGTTGACTCCCTCATATAATTCTAATAGATTGTGAGGCCTGAGTTCTCTTTACAAAAGTCATGCTGTAATGATTTGAGAGCACAATGGTTAAACTGAGCTCTGACAATCTAGCTGTGTCTAGCTAAGGTATTTATATAGAGCAACAGAATCATAGAAATGCAGGGCTGGAAGACACCTGGAGCAGTTATCAAGTCCAGCCTCCTGTGCTGAGGAAGGCCCAAGTACACCTACATCATCCCTGACAGGTGTTTGTCCAACTTGTTTGTCCTAAAAATATAAACATGATGGACAAACACCTCAAGGCACCCCTCCTCCTAACTATCTCTCTGTCCATTGATTCACTACACCAGAAGGAACAAAGGAAACAACCTTTACATGGAAGAAGGGGTCCCGGCCTAACAAGTTTGGCCAGTAAGACTGTTGAAAGCATGTGATAAGAAACATTTTACTCTGAATTTAACAGTTTAAGTTAAGCATTAGTTGTGTTTTTAACTTTATTTTTCTAGTAACAATTTCTGACTTTTACTTTTACTTTTATTTGTACTCACTTAAAACCTCTCTCTTTGCTGTTAATTAACTTGTTCTTTTTTTTTATTTTATCTAATCCAGTGTGTTTGAATTGAAATGTGTGGAAAACTCTATTTGAGGCAACAAAATCTCTGCGTATTATTTCCACTGATGAAATAATGAACTTATATGAATTTGTATTGTCCAGGAGAAGGCTGGGCAGTATGGGAAGTACATTTCTGGGAAAATCTGGGACTGGGAGTGTGCTGGAGTCACTCTGCAGTATAATCCAGACTAGTAAAAGCCTGGGTGTGACTGTCAGGTTGCAAGTGCACACAGACATAACTGGGAGTGACTTACATGCTAGAGGCTGATTGTGAGTAGTCCAGGAGTGGAGGCAACAATAGCAAAGCAGTGTAAAGGGCACCCCAGGTGAGAGGGCAGGGGTGATGCTGCTACTCACTAATCTAGACCAGGGGTCGGCAACCTTCAGCACGTGGCCCATCAGAGTAATCCACTGGTGGGCCACAAGACATTTTGTTTATATTGACCGTCCGCAGGCATGGCCCCCTGCAGCTCTGAGTCGTTGTGGTTCACTATTCCTGGCCAAGGGGAGCTGCGGGAAGTGGCAGCCAGCATGTCCCAGTGTCCCAGTACAGATCCCTGGGGGACCCAGCTGGTCAGACTTGGATATGGACAGGGATCTTTTTTAATATTATTAGAAAAATAAGTACTTTGAGAAATTGTCATAATGGGAGACTTTAACTTCCCAGGTATAGAGTGGAGAATAAATGCTGCTAGTACTGGTAGAGCCCAGTTATTCCTGTGTACGATAGATGAAAGTTTTTGTCATCAAATTGTCATTGAACTGATAAGAGGTGATGCAAATTTAGACTTGGTTTTGGTTAGTAGGGATGATATCATAGAGAGTTGGTCATAGGCAATAACCTTGGATCAAGTGATCATGAATTGATTCAGATTAAATTAAATGGAAAGATAATCAAAACCAGGATACCAACTACAGTTTTTTATTTCAAAAGGGCAGACTTGGGGAAATAAAGGACAGTAGTTTACAAAGTCAGCTGGACTGAATTAGCTTAATGACTTAAATTTGGAGAAGGCTTGGAATTTCTTCCTATCAACTCTACAAAAACTATCTGAAATTTGCATCCTAAGGACAGGGGAAAAATTGTTTGGAAAGACTCCAGATTAAGCTGGATGAATAATGGCCACAAAAAGGTTATTAGGAGTAAGCAGGGGCGACTCTAGACATTTTGCCGCTCCACGCATGGCAGGCAGGCTGTCTTCGGTGGCTTGCCTGCGGAGGGTCCACTGGCCCCGCGGCTTCGGCAGACATCCCACAGGCATGCCTACAGGAAGTCCGCTGAAGCTGCGGGACCAGTGGACCCTCCGCAGGCAAGCCACCGAAGGCAACCTGCCTGCCACCCTCGCGACACCGGCAGAGCGCCCCTCGCGGCTTGCTGGCCCAAGTGGAGCTCTCGGAGCCTATCACTGAATTTGGTTAGCAGGCACTCCTCAACAATGCATATCATTGTTCAACCTGCACTGCAGCTGCAGATCGACTGTCTCGAAGACACCAGTGGTGCTGGTTGGCTGCACAGAGGCCTTACCCAGTTCAGAATCAGTTAGGAAGGGCCTGACAACATGGTAGGTCGAAGCTGGGTAGGTGAGCAGTAGAGTCTGTGACAAAGAACTGATTGGTGGTTGATGTTAAGCACCAGTCTTCCCGCCACAGGAACTCAGCTGTCACATCCTGGTGTGGCAGTCTTGACCACAGTGGATATCATCATGAAAGACATGTAGCTGATGGGCTAAAAAAGTTGTTGAACAAGGGCAGGCTTCAGTTGGCATGTATCTTCTCAAGCAGTTTGCCAGCTGCAATCTCCCACCTGATGTAAGGGTGAGCAATGTAGCTCTGAACTGAAAGCCATGGAAGATGAGTTGGTCGGAGAGTTCCTGTGATGATGCGCATTGTTGAGTTGAGTTGCACATCAAAAAGTTTCGTGTGTGCTGACTGACTCCATACTTGTGCACAGTGCTCTGCTATTCAGTATGAGGTGGTGAGGGCTGAGGTCCTTAGGGTTGGAGCATCCACTCCCCATAAAGAACCTGCCAGTTTGCTGAGAAGGTTGTTGCGTGTCTTGACCTTTGAGGCAGTCTAGCTCACGTGACTCTTGTATGTTAATGGTTGTATGTTAGTGGTTAGTCGAGGGTCAAGCCTAAGTAAACTGGGTATGCTTCAGCCTCTGGCCATTTGTTATGCTGTTTAGTTCCCTCTTAGTGTTAGCATGCTGGAGTTGGAATGTGCTAGAGACTGTTTTGCTGGTGCAGGCTGTAGGCACCATGTCTTGCAGTATTCAGCCAGCTTTGCTTCATCATCACTCAGGGTCTTCTCCAGCCCAAAGAAAGTCTGAACCTGCAGCCCACAACAGAAGTCATCTGCATAGATAAACGTCTGTCACTGGGTTGGTGGCGGGTCATTGATGTATAGGTTGAACAAGGTTGGGGCTAGGACAGACCCCTGAGTAACTAGTTCATCTGTTTTTTCCAAGCACTTGTTTTCTCACTCACATGCACCCTAAACTGTTTATCTTGGAGTAGCAATTCAATGGCATCAGTAGCCTATTGTGAGTGTACTTTTGATAGTCTAACAAATAGACCCGTGTGCCACACCATATCATACACTGCAGTGAGTTCAAGGAAAATAGCACCTGTTTTCAGGTTTCTTTGAAAACTGCTTTCAATTAATATGGTTAGCTCAAGTGCTTGGTCACATATGCTTCGACCTTGTCGAAAGCATGCTTGCTTGACATTCAATATGTTCTCCACCTCTGGTGTTGTTTGCTATAAAATTAGGTGCTCTAGAACCTCGAGACATACAGAAAGCAATGATATTGAGTGGTAGCTTGATGCCTGGTTTGGATCTTTACCAGGTTTTGGGAGGCCAGTGACTTTTGACATGACCCTTGTGAAGAGTGGAGTCAGCCAAGAGTGGGCACATGGGCCAAGATATTTCAGGAACTCTGGAAAAATGTTGTCGTAGCAGGCAGCAGTGCCAGACATGATGATGTATATCACTCTGTCCATCTCTGGAACTGTGAGAGGTTCAGGGCAAGCTTGGGATTTGTGCTGCCTGTGGAAGACCCACCACTCACCCTGGACTTGACTCTTCTCTTCTTTTTCCAGAGGTGTCTTTCTTATGCAAAGCAAGTGGGTGACAACTTGGTTAGTATTCATAGATGATAGGCTGGGTTTCTGTGGTTACTGGGCTACTCCAAGGCAACAAAGTAAACTCCAGCATTTCCAGATGAAATGAGTAAAGTCTAGATTCTCGGTCTTCTCCTTCCATCTGGCTCAGCAAGCACAGCTCAAAGCTTTGATTAAGTGGTGGGCCAAGTCTGGGTCACCAGTTGACTCATACTGCTCGAATAGAGAGGTGCACTCCTCTTCAAGGCAGGGATGTACACAGGGTGATATCCACATGGAATGGCTCTGGTGGCTGCTTTGTAGATGTCTCTACAGAAATGTCTGTAAGTCTGCTCTATCAGGATGTGGTGGAATGGTATTGTTACAATGTTCCAGTGCCTCACTGTATTTAATGCCAGGTGCTTTGCACAGGTTTCACTGTTTCTTCTTTGTGCTTGTGACAATTGGTAGCTGAAGACCCATATGGATCAGTGACTGTCTGTGCTGACTGTGTGGAAAGTTGTGCAAGACTTGACATGATGCTGGATATGAGTTGCCATGTGCTGAGCTGACTCAACATATATCAGTGAGTAGTTGCGGTTCCATCTAGAAGAATTGAATATCCCAAGCGTTTTGGATCTTGAACGAGGGCAAGGTCGTTTTGTGAGGCCAGGGCCACCCAGAGGATTTAAGTAGCCTGGGGCAAAGCAATTCTGGGGGTTCCTTCCAAAAAAAAAAGTTGCAATACTATAGAATACTATATTATTGTGGGGGCCCCTGTGGGGTCTGTGGCCAGGGGCAAATAGCCCCACTTGCCCTCCCCCCAGGCAACCCTGTGTGAGGCCCAGTCTGCAAGCTGATCTGATGTGTTTGCAAGTGTGCTAATGAAATTTGCTGATGACACAAAGTTGAGAGGCATTATCAATACAGAGGAACAGTGGAATATTATACAGGAAGATCTAAATGCTTTTGAAGACAGGAATGAAAATAATGGGATGAATTCAACAGTACAAAGTGCAAGGTCATGCACTTAGGGGGTCTAATAATAAGAATGTCTGCTAGAAACTGGAGGCTCATCAGTTGGAAGTGACAGAGGAGATGATAGACCTGAGTGTGTGGTCAATCACAGGATGACTATGAGCCACCAATTTGATGTGGCTATGAAAAAGGCAAATGCAATCCTAGGCTATATTAGGCAAGGCATTTCCAGTAGGGATAGAGAAGTATTAATGCCATTATACAAAGCATTGGTAAGGCCTCATTTGGAATACTGTGTACAATTCTGGTCAACCCATCTTCAAGAAAGATGAATTCAGACTGGAAGAGGTGCAGAGAAGAGCTACTAGGATGATCAGGGGAATAGAGGGTCTATCTTACTGAAGGAGACTGGAAGAACTTGATTTGTTTAGTCTGACAAAAAGAAGGCTGAGAGAGCCTCTCTATAAATACATTGGTGAGGGTGAAAAGCTATTTAAACTAAAGGACAATGTTGGCACAAGAAAAAATGGTCATAAACTGGCCATAAACAAATTCAGGCTGGAAATTAGAAGAAGGTTTTTAACCATCGGAGGGGTGAGGTTCTGGAACAGTCTCCCAATAGGAGTTGTGAGGGCAAACAACTTACTTAGTATTAGGAGAGTTGGACCAATTTCTTAGTGTGATTGTGTGACAGGGCTGGTTGGAATGGTAGGGGCTCACTTCTGGTTTATGTCTTATGTTCCTAAAAGCACATGCTTCAGCATTCCAGACAGCCACTTGCAGGGTTCAGGAAGGGATTCCCCCTCCAGAGTATTCTGTTTTTGTTTTGTTTTTTAAATCGCCTTCTTCTGAAGCATCAGAGATGGCTCCAGCCAGGCTCAAAGGTTGCACTGAGTGCTCTCTCGTTCTCTCTCTCTCTCTCAGGTGCTTGGCTTTCTGGTTCTTGTTCCCATGCTCTTCATACATGGGGTCCAGAAGGAATTTTCCCCCAGGCCAGATTGGCAGGGATGTTGAGCTTTTTTTCACCTTCCTCCGCAGCATGTGGGTGCAGGTCAGTTGCCAGGATTATCTGGGTTTATCTCACTTAATCATTTCCCTCCATTGCACTGGTGCACCTTGGTCCCTCCTATTCTATGCCTGTGGCACATAATAGTCTAGTGTCCTGTAGCTGGGGTCATTTGGTCTGGTTTCTGTTGTTCGGTTTGGTGTGCTGGTGCTGAAGAGTGTTGGTGGGCTGTGATATAGAGGAGGTCAAGATTAGATGATCCAATGGAACTATCTGGCCTTAGGCTCTATGACTCTGTGGGTTGTCCTGAAGGGGGTGAGACCAAAGGTGACCCAGATAATAGAGATTACAGTTCACTCTCAGAACCCTAAAGTTAAAATAACAATTGGATTTGCATATCCCAAAAGTACAGGATTGGATTTCCTAAATGGTGATATTCGGGGCATAGTGATCATATCTGACTATTATTATATGATCAGAAGTATTACCTAGATGATGAATGATTTAATCCCACTCTCTGGAAACATGGAATTTTCATAATACATTAGGAATGTAATAGTCTTTTTTTGCAATGGAATAAAATTGTTTTCTCTTCTAAACATGTGATCTGTGATATTTTGAAGGCTGCTTGGAGAGGTAGATAATTAGCTACCACACTGTCTAAAGAAATAGCTTGGAGATTTTTAGAAGCCTTACACAAATGAATTAGGATATCATGCAAATTAGTTTCAGTTAAGATCTAATTTATCTAATTTAATTTAATTATTAGAAAACGTAAATCTTTGACTTAGAACAAAAAAGGAAACCTGACAGGAGAAGAAGACAGGGCAGGAAAGGTGCTGGCACGTAGACTGTAACAATTAGATACTGATGGATTTATAGCCGCCATTCATGAAGGGAATGTAAGAGTTTACCCACAAGGCATCAGTAATGACTTTGTTTTATAAGGCTCTAAATCAAGCAGAATTAAAACCCTAGACCACAGATGAAATAATTACTTAACTGAATTAAACTCAGTTCTCAAATAAGGCTGTATTCTAGTTTAGAACACTATATACTCAGCTGAGAGATCTCAGTTCTTATGTAAAGTTCAAGTTCTAATGCCAACTGTAGTGCCACCACATCTTATCCTCACCCATGTTTCACTTAAAGATTCAGGCAAGGATTCCAAGGAATGGGCAGTTGTATGCAGAGGGTATTACCACATGTCCTAGGAATCATAAATCTGCCCTGCTGAATATATTAATTCTGATACTATATTTTGTAGCTATATGATACCCAACTTTCTGTCCAGTTTGGTTATGGATGCATCTCTCTTGATTTTTGGAGAATGACCAGGAGATTTGAGGCAAATAAATGAGCAGGTGGTACACAGTTGATTGCTTATGGTTAACTGTTAGATGCCTTTTCAATATGCAGAACCCAGACCGAGTGCACAGAGGAAGAGGAAAGGCACTGGGAGCAACTCAGGCCTTGCTGTTTGGCTGGCTGACCTGAGAATAGGGAAGGTGGAACTTGGCTGTGATGTGTTGCCTGAGCTGCAAGAAGGCTGCCTAACTGGCCCTGTATAGATGGGGAAAGGGAGCACGAGTTAAGACTCTGTTATTTTATGGGGTATAGTCTGGGGTCTGCAACCACTAAGTGTAAAATAGATAGGTTAGCAAAAAATATTGGGAAGGTGGAGGTGCTGGCCATTATCAGGAAGGTAAATAGGTTAGATACAATTGGTACAGCTCCATTTACTTCAGTAGAGCTATGAGGATTTACACCAGTTGAAGATCTGGCCCAACATTTGCAGTTTTAGTGAATATTCCTTTCTGTATGTTCATCTGTTAAAAACTGTGGTAGAAAACAAAGGAAAGAGATGTCAGCACAGTCAAAGCAAATTGATTTAACAATATGAATACATGTTTTTGAATACTGTTTTAAAGAAGTATTTACCCAGCTCAACAAGTATGGAAGATATCCTGGTAGTCTGATCTGTCAGTTAGGACATTTTCTCATGAAATCTCTATCCTGCTACAGTAAGATGTTTTTTTACAACTTGTAGAAGACAATCATAAGCTTGGCAAACTGGAGTAGAGATTTCCTCTTATTATGGGGATTGTCTATTAACAAAAATAAATAAATAAAATTTCCTTAAATCTGTCATGGAAAGTGATGTGTTGAGTTACATTCGATTATAGTAGTAGCGACCAATTTTATTATTCAGGAGGGCCACTTAAACCTAAGCACAACTTTGTGTAGGCCAAAGAGATTCTACATATTTTAATAAGATTTAAAGTCACCTGTTTCGTTTATATTTTAAGTTCAGCTTGTTACATATGTATTTAGATAGATTGTTTCTATATATAGTATTGTCTAGTTAAAAACAAATAAAAAAAACAGTCCATAAAATCTGTATTAGAATGAATAAAAACGGGGCGGGGGGGAACAGTAAAGAACACATAACCCTCTCCCTAATCACAAATAAATTGTATACTTTCTGAGGTAGTGAGAAATTTCTCAGCAACCAGTTTGTTGAAGTTTGGCTTCCCGCGGGCCTTATGAAATGCTCTGGTAGGCCATGTATGACCTGCAGGCCATAGGTTGGGCACTCTTGGATTACAGCAAGTCAAATAACATAATACAGTGTAACCTGTTGTAACTTGATTCAATGTGACACTTGTATTGGTTGAATACAGGTTAAAAGAAACATTACATATGGATACAAAGTGGCTAGCTAATCATCAGAATGATAGGTACCTTGGGTACATAGTAACAGTTATTTTCCCTTTACTAACTGTAACCCTTCTGCCAGGTGGAGCCGGCTGCAACCAGGGCCAGGTTCAATATCTAGGGGTTCCTCTTCAACAATACAACAATACAACACAGAACATTACACACCATGCGTGCGTGCCTCTGAGGGGCAATACTTCCCACTCGTAAGCACAGCGTCTGAGTGTAGAAAAGAAACTTTTAATGAAATAAGGGAAGTCACCTGACAATTAGGGAAAATGCCACAAGCAGAATTCATAATCATAAAACTGTGAGCAGGACACCCACCCCAGAGTGCATGGGGCAGCATCTTCTGCCTCATATTCTTGAGTGCTACAACCAAAAGTTCCTTTTCTGTGTCCGTCTCTGCTCCCTCACCATACTGCACTCACAGTGGTTGTCCTTGGTCGGTGAGGACCCAGGGTTCAGAGGTGCATCTGTGTGACTTCACTTCCCACCTACAGTAGAAGGCACCTTGCTAGCTCTGTGATCTGAGCACTAGCTCTGGCTGGCCAACACGCCAGCCACAGTTCCTCTCTGCTGGCTGCCCCGCCAGCTATGTTTCCTCTCTGCTGGCCACCCTGTCAGCCACTTGTTCCACTCCTGCCCGTCGCCTGCTTGCCATTTCTGCCGGCTGCCTACTTGCCACTCTTGCCAGCTGCTTCTGCTGGTTGACTGTCAGTTACCTTCTGCTGCCACCCACTTCTCTGCTGTGATCTCTGCAGGTCAGTTTTTTTAGTGATTGTCGGCTCTTAGTGATTTTCAGTTTTTAGCAGGCTGGGCAGAAACCCTGTCCCACCACAAGTGATTTCAGCTCTCATTTAAGCACTTAAAATAACAAAGGCACCTAATGGAGGTCATTTAGCCATAGGCACCAACTCTGTGGGTGCTCCAGGGAGCGCCCATGGGGAAAAATTAGTGGGTGCTCTGCACCCACTGGCAGCCAAACTCCTCCCTCCTTTACTCCTTCTCCCCTCCCCAAGTGTGTTGTGTCCCTGCTCCTCCCCCTCCCTCCCAGCACTTCCTGCACCCCTGCTGCCTAACAGCTGTTTGGCAGCACCTAGGACTTTCCAGGAGGGAGGGGGAGGAGTGGGGATGTGGTGTGCTCTGGGGAGGAGATGGAGAAGAGGCAGGGCAGGGATGGGGACTTAGGAGAAGGGGGTGGGGCTGGAGCAGGGACTTTGGGGAAGGGCTGGAATGGGGGTGAAGTGAGGGCAGTGCAGGGGTGGGAAAAGGCTGGGGTGGGGTGGGGCCAGGGGTGGAGTGGTTAAGCACCCACTGGGCAGAGGGGGAGTTGGTGCCTATGTATTTAGCTCTATCATTGAACAGTGGGGAGGAATGGGTTAAATGAGACTGGGAACCTTAGGAAGAGGTCATAGTTCCTGACTGGGGCACCTGTCTCCACCCCTCTCACTTTACAGGGCTCTGGCATTTGAGCCCCTGGCTTAACAAGGTCCTTTCAGCTGAGGGTGACCCCCTTGTTTGGGACAGGTTAAGCATAGTTCTGTTCCTCTTTAGTCATACAGTGAAGACAACAATACTGGTAACAGCATTTCAGTACCCCCACATTCCATACTAAACACATTCCACACTTCCAACACCACCCCAAGTTGATCACTTTGAGCAACACACCTCTATCTGCTGGATAACTTGGCAGAGTAGGTGTGTTCAGTTAAATACAGTTTGCTCCTGAAGTCTCTCCCTCTCCCAGCTAGCTGTCAGGGGAGAACTCATTCAGATCCTGCTTCCATAACCTCACCCTGTACCTAGTACAAGTGCTGAAGATATCACAGGTCCATTTGTGAAAACTCAGCTACTGTAGTTCTGAACCAGGACACCTGTCCATCTGTAGCTAAAGCATTTATTTTCACACCTGAATTTTAAATGCTTGTTTTCAGATGTCATCCACTAAAGACTTGTATCTTGGGGGTAGAGGAAAAAGGAATTTCAGGAACAAGATTAGAGTGCTGTACAGACGTGTGGGTGGTTTTTTCATGTTTGTGCTTAAGCACTATTCCTGGAGCAATAGGCATTTGAAGGCTGTATTTCTGGGTGTAATTGCATATATATGGTGAGGAGGTGGTTAGGGTGTCATTAGCTGGTCTGGTCTGTAGTCCCAGATTTTGTATGATTTTGTGCTAGATATGTCTAGTACATAATTGAGATACTAATAAGGAGAATGTAACCAGCCAATCAAAATCTTTATTTATTGTGGTGGTTATTTCTGCATTCTTTCAAAATAGGAAACCTTTAATTTATTGCTTGTGTATCCCATCAGCTCATCCCAGAATCCTATCTACATGGGTGTGGCTTGTATGAAAGATGGGCCCAAAGCAAAACCATTTATTGTAACCCTCCCATACTGAACTCTGCTCCTAACTTTTTCTGGTTTTGAGTTTTCAAAACTGTAGCTCAGCCAGTTTGTGGACTTCAGAGTTGCAGTTCCCAGGGAGCTGCAGCTTTTGGGACCTTGAACTTTCCATTGTGGAGTGAGGGTCAGGAAGCGTGGGTAGGGGCTCTGGATTGGCCTCATGACCTCTGGTTGGAAGAGTCAGAATGGTTGCTTGTTGCATTTGTGGAGGGCATCAACCAGCTTCCTTCCCTTCTGTCTCTCTCTCCCTGGTCATATGATCCCTAAGACAGAGCCTATCAAGTGCCATCCCACTATGGACTCCTCAGGGTCTGCAATTGGTCACCCTAAGATGCCGATCAAGCTCCTGGGAATGTTGCACAGGCACCGACTTTCAGCTTTCCCTGGGATGCTCCACCCCTCCCTCGCCGTTCCACCCCTACCCCACCCCTTTTCCTGAGTGTGCTGCCAAGCAGCTGATCGGTGGCAGGTAGGAAACACTGGGGAGGGGAGAGAGAAAAGCTGATTGGTGGGGCCCACTGAACAGCTGATCAGCAGGTGGCACCACTATTTCTTTCCTTGGGTGCTCCAGCCCTGGAGCACCCACGGCATTGGCACATATACCCACAGGTATAAAGTGGTCATCAGTCTTTGCCTCTATGCTGCTCCCTGTGGATGCTGCTGGAAGCTGCTTCTTTGAACCCCTCAAAGTGGTAATGGGAGTAAAAGAAAGTTATGAAGTACTGAGTGAGGTGTTGTGCCTGCCCCCCTCCACTTCTCCAAAATTTCCCTCACTCTTGCTCATCTCTATTTGATATAAAGATGAAGTCTCATTTATCTTAGTGTGAAATATTATATTGTATCAGCAAAGAATTCATCCACCCTCTAGAAATATTTGAAGCGATATTTCCTGTTTTTCAGAAATAGGAATTACATAACATTGGTAACTTTCTTGACATTTTGCTAATCACTTCCACACAGTGTGTCCACCATCTCTGTTGATCTCTCCCGAGGGATTATAGGAAAAGACAATGAACTCAGCCTTCAAGAAGATGTATAGTTAGACATGGGCAATATTTTTGGAATGAATAATTTACTGGCTGAATAATGTAGTTTTGTGTCCACTGAAACTATTTGCACATTTGACACAAATTCACCAAATAGTATCAGTGAAAATTATTTTTTGGGCTAGCTTCACAAGGGATTGTGGCACCATTTATGAAATAGGAGAAGGAGGTGGGCCAGAGAGATAATGACTCTCTAGCCTGGTAGTTAGAACACACAAGCATTTCACTCTCTGCTCCAATGAACATTTTATTATTTATACAAAGTGGAACATCTTTAACAGGAGAGCCTGTGAGTGGCTTGACCATATGCCTGCACTTTGGGAGACCCACCTTCAAATCACTTCCCCAAATGAGGCAGAGTGGAGATTGAATCTGGGTCTCTTACATCCTAGCTGAGTGGTCTGGCTACCAGGCTATAGGGTGGCACAATGTCTTCTGTAAATTGTGGTTCCAAAAATTTCCTTTGCTTTTAACAAAAGAAGTTAAAAATGCCTCAGATTGAAATGAAATTGAAAGTTTTTTGTTTGATCTGAAATGATTTTTTTTTCAATTCTTTGTCTCTCTGAGAAAACAAATAAGTAAGCAAACAACATTCAGTTTTGTATGCAGTGGTGTTGCTGTGTTGGTCCCAGGATATTAGAGATACACGGTGGGTAAGGAAATATCTTTTATTGGACCAACTTGTCAAAAGCTTGTCTCTCTCACCAACACAAGTTGGTTCAATAAAAGATATTACCTCACCCACCTTGTGTCTCTAAAATTCATTTTGGCATTTCAGGTTGATATGAAATGATTTCACCACTCCCTCCCACAGTTTTTCACTTGAGCTAGCAAACCAAAATATTCATTTTTGCATAGCTGTATGTACAGTATATGAACATACCCAAATATCTATTCAATAAAGTGCAATTATTGCATTATAAGTTGTTCTTTTTATTAGATACAGTCAGTACAATGACCACCGAGTACTCACATTTTTATTGACTGAAATTTCCACCATGTCTTTCTGTATGTCTGGATAGTGCCCACCACAATGAAGCCTGACCTGGTCTTTTGAATGTACAAATAATTTTCCCAGGGAGGTATGTACTGTTGCATGCCTAAGTAACATCCATAGATATCTGATGTGAGAAAAAAACATTGTACTGGTACTACCACCTGGTCAGCTCCAAATTTGCCAGGTGCATGTATAAATAACAAATTTGTTTACACAAGTCCAGCATTTGTGTCTAAAATGTATGTAAACCCCAAAGAGATTACCTACATTCCTGGGGCTCTGTCTGCTTGCAGCTTGGGAGAGGCACATTGTTCCTGGTAGGGAGGGGGAGCCAAGGCAAACTCAGGAGTCTGCCCAGCAACCAATAGGGAGTAAGATGCCCCTCCCAGGGAGCTCAGGAAAGGGGAGAAGCCATTTTTTGAGCCAGCCAGGGCAAAGGCAGGACTGGTTGTGTGGGCAGCTGGTGATTCCCAGGCCTGCATACAGGGTTCCTCCTGAGAACTGGCCTCTAGGGACCTGAAAGCAAAATCTCTCAGCTGGGCTTTTCCATCTCCACTGATGATTCCCAGTTTGTAGTGTTTTGCTGGGAAACTTCCCCAGCCAGGCTGAGTTAGCCCTCCAGCTCCCTAGGTGAGACCAGTCACCACATGGTCAGCTCTGCTCTGTCTGCTAGTTCAGGGCTGCTGTGGGTGTGTCTGGATGCTGGGCTAGGAGACTACAGTTTTGATTCCAGTACAGTTGTGTAATCTGCGCCTTGAGCCCTGCACATCTTTGTGGTGAGGGGAAATCCTGGGTCAGAAGCAGCCTGATTCCTGCCTGAAGAGGATCCTGGTCAGCAGAGACCAGCCCCTCTGCGGTGACTGAGAAGTCCAACGTCATCTTTGAACCTGAGGATCATTCATGGAGTTTGTGAGTGCACCATCTTTTAGTTAATCAGGGAATTTGTTTTGGGGACCCCCTACTTCCTGAGCTGTGTCTTCAAGCCAGGGAGTAAAGGTTTGGGGATTTTATAACCTGCTGCATATTAAACCTGTGGGAGGATTTTCCACCTTCTCCCACTTGTGTGTCCTTTGGGCTGTACTGAACCCAGTCAGCCACACTGCTAAACCACTGCAGAGAATTTTGTGGTCATAGGTCATCAAGGGCCGCAGCAAAGTACACGTACCAACCGGACACTAATCTTACATTTGCTACATCAAGTCACATGACTGGGGAAAGTCACTTAGTATTATCAGCATGGGCACTGGTGACCCTAAAAATAGTGTTTTACCCTGTTATATTATATTTGTCTCCTGTTTAATATAATTATTGTGTTGAATATATTGTATGTGTTTGTATTATTTCTTGGAAGTCTCCAACTATCTGGCAAGTAAGTGGGGATTACCCAGTGGTTAGAAAATTTTCCTCCGAAGCTGCCCTGGTGATCCTGGTAAGAAGGAGCGAGGGGGATGCAGGCACTGCCAAATAAATTCATAGGAAAAATAAAGAAAATACACCCTGCTGAGCGGGTGGTGGGATCCAGAAGAACCCAGATCTGTCCATCAAAACCTGTAAGTGGACTGGCATTAAAGAAAGGGTAACTGGGTGGAGAGGGGCCATTATATGTAGATGCATGGAAAATAAAGCTCGTTGTGCCAGGGACCATCTTCCATTCTGTACTGCATCTGGACTCATGGGTTCTGATCCTGATGAGGACCTTTTAAGAGCCTTTTTTCATTATTCCCTCAGCATATCCATGCAGGAGGCCACAGACACTGAGTAGGCCTTGGAGGATGGATATCTGAATTCCGCTGTACACCGGAAAAAACTGGTAGGAGGCAATTGAAGTGTCACAGGGAGAGAGTAAGAAGCACGTACATTATCTTAAAGTTGGCTCATAAGCAACTACTTATCAGCTATCTCCCCTGATCTTGCCCAGTGTGCAAGAAGCATTAAACCTTACAATGTCCCAGTGCCTCCTGACTTTACCAGCAGGGCAGTGCATCTCTTCCCTTTCCCCCACTATGCTGATGATTTAGCTCTTTAATAAACATCAAGCTTTATTTTCCTTCATGGTAAATATTGACCTGTTCGACTCTCTTTAATCTTTCTTAATCTCTGTTAATATTTACCTCTTCATTCAATAAATATTGAAAGCTCAGTGCAACCCAATGTCATCTTTATCGTTGTACCTCTGCCATTGTGTTCTTTATTTCAGTGAAGTTTGTACCAAGCTTTGGGGGCTGGGGGGAAGTAAAGCTGCTGTTGAAGTGCTAAGTATTAATGATAATAAGGCTGATAAACTCTTTCAGTCCTCTTGCTGTGACTTGATATCCTGTTCCAAACCTGTTTACATGTGTATAAGAGGTGCAACAATGGACCAGTTAACTATGCTTTAAAAAAGAAAAGAAAAGTTGAGCCTTTGAGGTGGTTAAGCAGTCAAAACAAGAAACAGTAATGCCGTGGAGAAGGTATCTAGTAGTGGAAAAGAAGGCCTAGGAGCCTATGTAATAGGAAGAACGACTTAGGACAAGATGAAGCGGGCAATGGGGATAGAGATAATCGTGTGTGGGGCCCACAAAGAAAGTAGAACAGAGTCTTGGAAGCAGAGGAGGAGAAATAGGGACAACGGGACTTTGGAGCCCAGAGAAAAAGTGCCCTGGATAAAGCCAAGTTCAAGGAGCCTTTGTGAAGTTTCCCTTGGGAGAGTCATTCATTTGAGAGAGGTGTGTGTGTTGCCGGCACAGGGTGCCCGAGGCAAGCAACAGCGGTTCGTTGCCCAGAGTGCGTAGCGCCAATGAAAATACCAGGGTGGAGAAGCAAACAACCAAGTTTATTTGAGCTCAAATAAGGTGCAAGGGAGAAATAACAATCTTAAATCCTGCACACCTAACACAAGCAATTTCCTCCTTTTATATCCCAGTTGTTTACTACAAAACTTTTTCTTGCTGACTAGCTGATCTCTCACTCCCGACTCCTTTTCCCATCCAGCTTGCAGTACCTTTTCTCATTCAGTCTTTTGTCTTCCCCCTTCCTCCCCCCTCTCCGCTGCTGAGACATGTATACCGTATCTAAAAATGGCCTTGAGTGTGCTTTAGCCGAGCTTCAATGTATTACAGCAGAGAACTGGCTATTACAATCAAAAACTAACTGCGAACACTACATTTTTGCAGCTATTAGTAGATTAGGTTACACTAGGGGGTTTAACATGGAGGAACAATGGTTCATTGAGGCCTGAGTAGGAGGGCTTCATCGGCACTCGTGATCGTCCACCCTCCCGAGCTACCTAGATTTATGCCTAGTGACACCAACATGTGTTTAGGGTGACCAGATGTCCCGATTTTATAGGGTCAGTCCCAATTTTGGGGTCTTTTTCTTATATAGTCTCCTATTATCTCCCACCCCCTGTCCTGATTTTTCACAAATGCTGTCTGGTCACCCTATGTGTGTTTGACATGCTTGAATTTTCATGCCAGGAGATGTAAAATTGCTTAACTAGGAATAACTTCTGGAATGATTATCTGCAAGTAGAAGAAGCAAAACTTAATACCTTCTATGGCCCTGACAGGATGTATTAGGCCAATGTAATGCTTCTTTTCTTGATCCAAGATTCCTTTACAGTGTGTGGTTCTACATATGAAAAGGCCCATTTTCTTTTAAGGAAGGTCCTATTCCATACATTATTTAAGACTCTTCGATGCTTTTAATATTGGAGAATTTGTTGAACTATATTCAAAAGGGGTATAGTAAAATGATCATCAATTATGTCTCTGAAGGCAAGCTTCTCATAGAACCTGCTGTAGTGGTGAAAGGATGTGGAATCAGTGAACTAAGCAATCCACCCCACAGTGATTTCAACAGCTTCCACCCCACAATCAACCTCAGCCTGGACCAATCTACACGGGAGGTCCACTTCTTAGACACCACGGTGCAAATAAGTGATGGTCACATTACCACCACCCTATACCGAAAACTTACCGACCTCTATGCCTACCTTCATGCCTCCAGCTTCCATCCCAGGCACATCACACGATCCATTGTCTACAGCCAAGCACTGAGGTACAACTGCATCTGCTCTAACCCCTCAGACAGAGACCAACACCTACAAAATCTCCACCAAGCATTCTCAAAACTACAATACTCGCATGAGGAAATAAGGAAACAGATCAGCAGAGCCAGACGTGTACCCAGAAGCCTCCTACTGCAAGACAAACCCAAGAAAGAAACCAACAGGACTCCACTGGCCATCACATACAGTCCCCAGCTAAAACCTCTCCAACGCATCATCAAGGACCTACAACCCATCCTGGACAATGATCCCACACTTTCACAGGCCTTGGGTGGCAGGCCAGTCCTCGCCCACAGGCAACCTGCCAACCTGAAACATATTCTCACCAGTAACTGCACGCCACACCATAGTAACTCTAGCTCAGGAACCAATCCATGCAACAAACCTCGATGCCAACTCTGCCCACATATCTACGCCAGCGACACCATCACAGGACCTAACCAGATCAGCCACACCATCACCGGTTCATTCACCTACACGTCCACCAATGTAATATACACCATCATATGCCAGCAATGCCCCTCTGTTATGTACATTGGCCAAACTGGACAGTGGCTACGGAAAAGGATAAACGGACACAAATCAGATATTAGGAATGGCAATATACAAAAATCTGTAGGAGAACACTTCAACCTCCCTGGCCACACTACAGCAGACCTTAAGGTGGCCATCCTGCAGCAAAAAAACTTCAGGACCAGACTTCAAAGAGAAACTGCTGAGCTTCAGTTCATCTGCAAAATTTGACACCATCAGCTCAGGATTAAACAAAGACTGTGAATGGCTTGCCAACTACAAAACCAGTTTCTCCTCCCTTGGTTCTCACACCTCCACTGCTAGAACAGGGCCTCATCCTCCCTGATTGAACTACCTCATTATCTCTAGCTTGCCTGCATATATATACCTGCCCCTGGAAATTTCCACTACATGCATCTGACGAAGTGGGTATTCACCCACCCATGCTCCAAAACATCTGTTAGTCTATAAGGATATAGATGTAAGCGGTAATTGGGATAAAATACAACATAGCTTTACAAAAGGTTGATCATATCAGACCAACCTGATCTCTTTCTTTGAGACAATAACTGATTTTTTTTAAGACAGAGGAAATGCGGTAGCTCTAATCTACCTGGATTTCAGTAAGGCGTTTGATACAGTTCCCCATGGGAAATAATTAGTGAAATTGGAGATGATGGGGATTAATATGAGAACTGAAAGGTGGATAAGGAACTGGTTAAAGGGGAGACTACAATGAGTCATACTGAAAGGTGAACTGTCAAACTAGAGGGAAGTTACTAGTGGAGTTCCTCAAGGATCAGTCTTGGGACCAATCTTTTTTAACATTTTTATTAATGACCTTGGCCCCAAAAGTGACAGTGTGTTAATAAAATTTGTGAATGACACAAAATTGGGAGGTATTGCCAATATGGCGTGGGATTGAAATATCATACAAGATCTGGATGGCCTTAAAAACTGGAGTAATAGAAATTGGATGAAATTAATAGGGCAGAGTCCAAAGTCATTCACTTATGGACTAACAAGAAGAATTTTTGCTATAGACTGGGGACATATCAGTTGGAAGCAACAGAGGAGGTGAAAGACCTGGGTGTATTAGTTGATCACAGGATGATTATGAGCCACCAATGTGACGTGGCCATGAAAAAGGCTAATGTAATCCTAGGATGTCTCAGGCGAGTTATTTCCAGTACGTTCCAGCAACTCCTCCACCCCACCAGAAAACACTCCTCTCTGTCCCAACACAGCCTTACACCAGGAGCTGTTGGGAAGGAATGTATAACAGCTGGCTGTGCCAATTCTATGCTTCCTGGGGCCTCATCCTCTTCAACTTACCCATACTGGGGAAATCTTCAGGACTGATGCAAAGGGAGCAGAATAAGGCAGAGAATATGCCATCTTTATCTTTTTAGTCCTTGGTTTTTGGTCCTCAGACTGCAAAAACTGGACATCATTGCTCTACGTGTTTGTACAATGGACCTTGACCTATTTCGGGCCTGTAGATACTGCTGCAATGGAAAGGAACACCATATCTTTATCACTGGAGCTAAGTAATAAAGGAGGACTCCTTTATCTGCTAGTAATAACAGGTCCTTTTATCCTTTTTGGGCTGGGCACTAAAAGATACTGCTCAAACACAATTCTTATTACATTTCACCAAGTTACCACCTAGGAAGCATCTCATGTTCCACTGCAGAACTAGAACCTGGGAAAGCTTGTGATGGGACTGTAGTTCTTGAATCCACTCTTTGAGAATAAGTTCAAATTCAGGTAAAGCAAGTTTTCTCTCAGACCTAACTTTTAAAAAGGTTCTAGAGTACCATATCCAGTCAACTCTATTAACATTCTCTGACCCATATTAAAAACTTACTATAAAATAGAATATTGCAGAAAGAAATCAACAGCAGACATTCAATATCTCCTACCTTCAGCCCCAAGAATACTACACTTTCCTAGTAGACACCCTCTGCATTGCTTTAATTTCATCTGAAATGTCATGTCTTATTAAAAACCTTCCCAGTAGAATTATTGGACTACATTTATACATTTTAAAAAAGAACACAGTAGTTGACTCTCCAGATTCCCAAGTACAAATCATTAGCCTGATAATATATTGTTTGAAGAAGTCAATTAGGCTTAAAATAAAAAAGTGAATGGGCAGAATTCTAGTAACGGCTCTGAGATTTAGCCCTTATTGAAATGTGTCAGGATAAAAGAGCAATGAGGGAGTTGGGGATGAGTGAATGTTTGGTATCTGCTTGCATGAAGGTTTGGGACTGATTGAATCAACCCCCTTGTGACTGTGGCAGACCCATTATGATTGTTACAGGTTGACTGGTGTAATTGTTTTTTTCTGAGGTTATCAGCATGTTCAATCAAAAAGCTAATATGTGCATTATTGCTTTGCTGGTTTTTTAAGCTCTTTTCTCATTACAGACATCAATCTGAATTAAAAGCTGTTCTCCAAATGTTTAGTTGCTTTGACATGAAGTGATTCCTGCTTTTTCTGACTGCTACCAGAGGGAAGATATCTTCATTCAGGTTAATTGCCAGAGCTGGATGCTAAATGCAAATGCCAGTGCACTGCTTGAGGTGAAAATTTAAACAAGAACCAAAAAAAGAGCAGCTGTGAAAAAGACCTTAACATCTGAATTTACCAGAACTGCTCTAGTTCTTTTTAGTATCACAATGGTACAGAGAAAATGGAATGAACGTCATTTGGAAGATGAGAGAGAATTTTGCAGTTTCTCAGTTTATGAATTTCTGTTTTCCTAATATTAAAAAAAATGTAGGGGGAAGGGTAGAAACAGATGAGTCTTAAGATACATGAATATTAAATTAAAATAAAACAGAAGCATGAGGAAAATGGTTTACAATCAATGTTCATATGTAGGCCGAGTCTACACTTATAACTGAAGCCTTGTTTACACTGGCAAGTATCTGCACAGTAAAGCTGCTTTCTGTGGTGTAACACCCGAGGCGTACACACTGCCGAGCCACTTAGTGCACAGAAACTGTGCAGTTGCAGCGCTGTAAAAACACCACCCCGACGAGCGGCGTACATCTTTCTGCGCCAGTGCTACAGCACTGTGGTACCAGTGTAGACATGCTGGCTGATTACAGCGCTGTGATTGGCCTCCGGGAGGTGTCCCACAATGCCTGTTTTTGCCTCTCTGGTCATTGGTTTGAACTCTGCTGCCCTGCCCTCAGGTGACCAACTGTGAGCCTCCCTCCTTAAATTTCTTGGGAATTTTGAAAGTGTCTTTCCAATTTGCTCGGTGATGCATGCAGTAGTCTCAGCGCATCTTTCCCAGTGACCATGCCTGCTCCACGCACCAGGCAATCCCCCACTTGGAGCAATGCTGAGCTGCTGGACCTCATCAGCATTTGGGGAGAGAGGGCTGTCCAGTCCCAGCTGTGCTCCAGCCATAGGAATTATGATATATATGGACAGTTTTCACGATGCATGACAGAAAGGGACCATGACCGGGACCTACTGCAGTCCAGGGTCAAAGTGAAGGAGCTGTAGAACACCTACCACAGGGTCCGGGAGGCAAACTACAGCTCCAGTGCTGTGCCCATGAGCTGCTGGTTCTACAAAAAGCTGGACACAATACTTAGTGGCAACCCTACCTCCACTGCAAAGGCCACTGTGGATATTTCAGTGGCTCGCGGGCCAGTCAAGAGTGGACCACGCCAGGAGGAGGAAATCTAGGACGAGGATGTGGAGGGGGACCCAAAGGCACAGGATGACTCAGAGGTCAGAGATGCATGCCGCCAGGAACTCTTCTCTACCCTGGAGGAGGCTAACCAGTCACAGCTGTGGGAGCTTGGTGAAGCGTGAACAGGAAAGGAGCCCTGGTAAGTGGCTTCGATTTTGGGAATCACTGAAGTGAGTTGTTGGGGCAGGAGGGTTGCAGAAAGCAGGCTTGCGTCTATATGATGAGTGTACCACCACATACCTAGTCTGAGCAGTGGAACAGGGTGTTGATTGACTCCCTCACTTCACAGGAATCTGCCTCAGAGATCTCCAGGAAACTCTCATGGAGGTACTGAGCAATCTGCTGATGCAGGTTCTTTGATAAAGCTGCTTTGTTTCTTACCCCATTAACGGTAACTTTCCCAAGCCATTCTGCTGTCACTGGGGATGGGGAATATTGCTGCACACAGGTGAGCCACATAAGAGCCAGGGTGGAAGCTGCAGTCTTGGAGAAGACCCTCCCTTAATTCCCTGCTCACCCTCAGCAGCAAGATATCTTCCATAAAGAACACAGCCTGTGGAAAATGTGGGGACAGTAATGATTATAAGGGCCCCTCTAGAGCCATGTGCCCAGTGTACAGTAGGTCAGGGAACACGGATTTCCCCTGACCCTGCAGCTACCCACCATTTTGGGGGCCTTGTGGCTCATTGTGTGCTTGCCTGGGGTCAGCCAGTTAGTGACAGGTATGTGAATAGTGGCTGTGTTTTAAATCACTGAAACAGTGGACTGTGTTGTTGCAAACAATACTGCTTCTGTAAAATGTTGCATTTTGGGTTCACAGATATGACCTTGGGATCCAGCCTCCTTCTGTTATCACCGGCTGAATGGCTGTGCAGAATTAGAAAGTAGCTACGAAGTACTAAAGAGGACTTTCTGTGTGAGGTCATGATACACTCCGTGGCCGAAAAACAAGAATTGAAGAAGTGACGGGACAGCGAGAAGAGGGACCGAAAAGCAAATGTGGCATGCCAGAATGAAGCCATGGAGTGGCTCTTAAAAGTTATGGAGCGCCAAGCAGATACTCTCCAGGCGCTACTAGCACTACAAAATGAGCAGCTCCTTGCCTGCCCTCCCCTGCAGCTGCTGTCACAAAATTTTCCCATGTGCCCCCCAGACACCGCTAACACAATCTTATCAACCTCCTGGCTCCAGTCTGTACCTGCTGTACTCCACTCCTCCCCCGTCACAGTCCAGCCCTGTGGACTCTCAGTACCCATTGCACTCAACACCTGTCCCTCTGCAGTTTGGCCCTGCTGGAGTACAATACCCGCTCTACTGTACTCCAAAGGACAAGGTAGCATATGGTACCTGGACATACACAAATCTTTAACTGTCCTGGGACCCACCTCCTCCTGGGACCTCCCCATCCCCCACAGTGCTGATGTGTTGTTTTTTTGTCTCTCTCCTCTGTGTTTTTTTTTAACATAATAATTGTTTTGGTTTGAAAGCAATCTTTATTCCATTAGTTGAAAGCAACCAGAGCCCTACAAAGCAACAGGCATTTTCTTAAACTTCATAATGCATCGTCCTCACCAATCACAACCTCCTAGCATTACAAGCACTGCACTCCCAAGCATAGCAACAAATATCAGTGGCTTTCAGCTTCAATTGCTGCCTCGAGACTTCTCTGATCCTTATGGCCTCATGCTGTTCAAATTCAGCCTCCAGGTGCTGAGCCTCAGTATTCCAGACCCGAGTGAAGCTTTCACTCTGCCCTTCACAAATATTATGGAGTGTACAGCACGCAGCTATGAGCATAGGAATATTGTCATCATCCAGGTCCAGCCTCCTATATAGGCAGCGCCAGCGGGCCTTTAAATGGCCAAAAGCACACTCAACAGTCATTCTGCACTTGGCTCAGCCTGTTGTTGAACCGCTTCTTGCAGCTGTCAAGGTGCCCCATGTACAGTTTCATAAGCCACAGCATTAAAGGGTAGGCAGGGTCTCCCAGGACCACAGTGGGCATTTCGACTTCTCCTACGATGATCTTCTGGTACGGGAAGAAAGTCCCTGCTTGCAGCTTCCTGAACAGGCCAGTGTTCCGAAAGATGCATGGGTCATGCACCTTCCTGGACTAGCCTTTGTTAATATCCATGAAACGCCCACAGTGATCCACAAGCACCTGGAGAACCATTGAGAAATACCCCTTCTGATTAATGTGCTCCGTGGCTAGGTGGTCTGGTGCCAGAATTGGAATGTGCGTGCCATCTACTGCCCCTCTGCAGTTAGGGAAGCCCATTTGTGCAAAACCATCCACAGTGTCACGCATATTGCCCAGAGTTATGGTGTTTTGGAGCAGGATGCGATTAATGGCCCTACCCATTTCCGTCAACATGAATCCAGAGGTCGACTTTTCCACTCTGAACTGGTTAGTGACTGATGGGTAGCAGTCTGGAGTAGCCAGGTTCCACAGCGCAGTTGCCACGTGGTTCTCCAACGACAGGGCAGTTCTCGTTCTCGTGTCCTTGCACTGCAAGGCTTGGGTGAGGTCATCACATAGTCCCATGAATATGGCCTTCCTCATCCAAAAGTTCTGCAGCCACTGCTCATTGTCCCAGACGTGCATGATGATGTGATCCCACCACTCAGTGCTTGTTTCCTGAGCCCAAAAGCAGTGTTCCACTATGGTCAGCACCTTCGTGAATGCCACAAGCAATCTCATGTCATAGCTACTATGAATGGCAAGATCAGTGTCGAACTCCTCTTGCTTTTGTAGGTTAAGGAATGACTCCACTGCCACTCATGATGTGTTAGTGAGCGCAAGCAGCATATCGGTCAACAGTTCGGGCTCCATTCCTGCAGAGCAAAGAGTCAGAGCACGCAGTGCACAAACTGTTGAAAGATGGTGACAAATGTGGACGGACACACAGGGATTGCTGCGATGCGAAGCATTGCATCATGGGGCATTGGGACAGGATCCAGGATGCGACACCCTCCACCTTCCCAGAACTCTTAGTGGCAGAAGAAGGAAGATAATGCTCAGTGGGATAGCTGCCCAGAGTGCACCGCTCTGAATACCACTGCAAGTGCCGCAAATGGGAACATGCTATTATTGCACTGGAAGCTAACAGTGTGCATACACAACAGTGGTTTCCCTTCAGCGCTGTAACTGCTGGCTATGTAACTCTGCCAGTGTATACATACCCGTAGATTGATGTAGCTACATGACCCTGGGGTATGCAAATTGCATACCCCAGACTCGAGATGTAGTTAAGTTGACCCCTAGGTAGACAGAAGAATTAGCTACTGCCTCTTGAAGGGGTGGATTTACTACGGGGATGGAGAAACCTCTTCTGTCGCTGTAGCTAGTGTATTCCTACAGCGATGCGACATATCTGCCAGCGTCTGTAGTGTAGACATATCATAATCAAAAACAATCCTGCAATCTGAGCTGTAGAGGCAACTCCCTGTGCCTGTGCAGAGCCCTGTTTACTCCAAAATGAATGCCCATGAGAATCAGCTACCTGATTTGAGGGAACACTACAAATTTTATATAGGGATTAAAGGACTTCTTGGTTTTGAGGCACATATGTTAGACTTGGTAAAAATAATAAGCTATCTCCACAGAGGTGGGTAGTCCAGTGACTAGGGCACTGGACAGGGATTCAGGAGACTTGGGTTTTATTCACAGCTCTCTTGCTGATCTGGTATGGGACCTTGGGCAAGTCATTATACCCTTCCGTGCCTCTGGTTCCCCACCCACACTTTGTCTCATCTGTTCAGGGCCGGTTTGTGACATCCTTATTTATTTTCATTGTATTTCTTTATTTTGATTTAAAATGATAAAAAGCAGCCTATTCAAGGTTCTAGGTGCACCTTCATTAATGATACAATGTAATTCATACATTTTTAAAGTCAGAATGGACCACTGTGATTATCTAGTTTGACCTCCTGCATTACACAAGCCATAGGACTTTCCTGAATGAATTACTATTCCAGTGCAATAGCTGTAGTTGAACCAGAGCATATCCTTTAGAAAAACAGCCAATCTAGATCTAAAAATTTCCAGTGATGGAGAATCCACCACAAGCCTTGATAAATTGTTTGAATGGTTAATTACCCTCCCTTGAATATTTGCATGTTATGTCCAGTATGAATTAATTTAGTTTCAATTTCTAGCTATTGGATGTTATTTCTTTGTCTGCTAGACTGAAGACTCCCCTTTTAACAGATTTCTGTTCCTCATATAGATACTTACAGACTGTGACCAAACAGACATTCTGTTTGTTAAACTTAATAGATTGAGCTCTGTGAGTCTTTAATGGTAAAGCATATTTTCCAATCCATTAATCATTCTTGTTGCTCTTTTCTGAACCCTCTCCAGTTTTTCAACATCCTTCTTGAATTGTGGACACCAGAACTGGATACAGTATTCCATCATTGCTCGCACCAATGCCAAATAAAGGTGTAATGTAATCTCTCTACTCCTATTCAATATTCCCCGATGGATCTTCTAAGCAGGGGACTAAAACGCCTATCTGTCCCTTTCCCACTGCACTTCCTGTTGTTTTTGGCAATTTACCATTTCCATCAAGTAATGTACCAATATCACTGTTAGGATTCCTTTTGTTCCTAATATACTTTTTAAATCTCCTTGTTGTCCTTAACTCTGCCTGCCATAGATTTTTGTCCTTTTGTTTCCCTCATCAATTTTCTACAATTTATAGCTTCTAATTGATATTAATTGCTATCCACCTCCCCTTTTTTCCATTTGATAGCTATATGTATCTATATATCTATATCAATATTAATTATAGTTGCTTTCACTCCACCTCTAAGGCAGGTTAGTTTTTCAGCCAGTGCGCCCTTTTTCCATTGTGGGATTGTAGCTTTTGGGTATAAATGTTCCTAAACAGTTCCCAATTATCATTCATATTTTTCTGTTTAAATTTTTTCTTATACCTGATTTGGTTCATAACTGTTTTCTGCTTTGTGAAATTGGCTCTTTTAAAGCACCAATTATATATATCTTATTTCTTCGGATTTTACTTTGCTTACACATAAGTGTAATCAAGTTGTGATCACTTGAACCTAAGCAACTACTAATTTTTAATGCTGTGATCAATTCTTCTTTATCTGTCAAGGTCAGTCTAATATGGAATTCCCCTTGTATAAGGTGCAACACTTTGTGTTAGGAAATTGTCATGTATAGTTAATGAAATCGCAGCCGCATTAACATAATTACTGCAAAAGGAACCCTGCCTGCTGGACACCTACAGAAACTCCTTCCCACCCCGTTTATCATTCTGGGAATCAGTCTTTTCCTACCTTACGGATGTATTTTGCAGCATGATTGTAAGCAACAGATTTGGCCTATTTTGGAAGCAAAATAGAAGTGCAATGCAGGAAAAAGTCCCACAGACCTCATAGAGAATGCTCTCTCAGCTTCCCCCTCTCTTTTATAGTGAGGGGGATCCAGCTCGTTCATCCTAACTCACTGCAGTTGTGGCAGTAAGTAAGTATAAACTATTTAGGGACAGATTATGATACCCTTATTCATTCTGAGAAGTACATTACTCCAGAACAATTCCCTTTGACTTCTATGGGACTACTTAGGTCAAAAGTGCTATTCAGCATGAGGAAGCATAACATAAACTGGCCCATAGATCTTGAGTCAGAAAAGCACTTAAGTTCCATTGAAGTGAAGCTTTCCTAATTCAAGTCCTTAGATTTGTAAACTCTTCAGGTCAGGGGCTGTTTCCTACTGTTTGTCTGGATAGTGCCTAGCATGGTAGAGATCTGATCTTAATTTGGGGTTCCCAAATTGGCTACTGTAATACCAATAATAAATAGGGATTCTCTGCATACATATTTGCATTGGTTTAGTTAAACCACACAACCCCCTTCATGGATATTCTTATTTCAGTTTGTGTGGCTCATTTTGATTTATCTTGAATCTGTTCACAATCAATTTAAGCTAAACCAAAAGCAACCCTCATTTAAACTGAAATAAGAACTAAATATCTTTTCCACTAGTGCAGTGTTTCCCAAACTTGGGACGCCGCTTGTTTAGGGAAAGCCCCTGGCGGGCCGAGGCGGTTTGTTTACCTGCTGCGTCTGCAGGTCCAGCCATTCGAGGCTTCCACTGGCCGCAGTTCGCTGCTTCAGGAGCTGCTGGAAGTGGTGGCCAGTACGTCCCTCAGCCCACACCACTTCCAGCAGCTCCCATTGTTCTAGAGCATCGAACTGTGGCCAGTGGGAACTGCGATCAGCCAGACCTGCAGATGTGGCAGGTTAACAAACCGGCCCGGCCTGCCAGGGGCTTTTCCTAAACAAGCAGCGTCCCAAGTTTGGGAAACACTACACTAGTGAACTAACTCAGTTTAAGATAACACCCTTAGTTCAACCAGTGCAACGCTGAATGTAGACATACTGATTGTAATGAGATAGCAAGATAATAGAGTATTTAAAATCCTTTTGAGCTTTCTGTCACTGTCAGAATGTCCTATATGTTACTGTACCACGTGCTCAATCTTGATCCCGGCTAACCTTGGATTAATTAAAAAAACAGTAGATATAAGTAGATATATTTAATTGGATGTTGCCCAAACAATTTTTGTTGTCCTGGTTAAATAATACTTTTTGAACATCAATTTTCAGAGATGGGTTTCAACAAAGATATTGACAAATCAGAGACAAGCTCACTTAAAATATTACACTGTTTTGAAAATTTTTACTGTTTCCAGTGATATTTCTTGTTTTTACAGTGCTGAATTCCATTAAAATGGTTAAATTATATGAGAGAGTACACATGTTTAAGGGTATATATTATATACCTCTGCTTCTTAAGCCTCAGTAATTTTTTGTTCTCTAATTAAATTGGTAAACTTTCTGATCTCACTCTAATATATTTTAATAAACATTTTTTGTTTTGCTAAGCAATATATTTTTCCTGAATTCACTCTCCTTATGGAGATGTCTTTAGACTTTAAAGGCTTAATTTAGGTTTATATAGCTTTGTATGTGAAGGCTTTCTAATCTTTGTTAACTGCATTTGAATAATTGCTTGAATGTAATTATTTTAAGGAATCAATATTGGGGAAAAAAAAGAATTCTTCTAAAAATAGTTGCAAGAAAACCCAATGCATGGATCAGAGGAAATCCTACTCCTCTTTGCATCTTTCAGTGTCTTCTTTTGAATTTCACAGTTACAAGGCAAACGTAAGGGAGAATAATACTGATGGAAAAATGTTGTTATGTCATAGTGTGACCAATCTGTAGCAGGCTTAGATTGCCAAGTAACAGATCCTATCTCTCACCAATCATTGCTTATATGGCAAAACTGGAGGTGGTTTCCACAAATCCAAAGTGGATATTATCCTATTTTATCCAGGCCTACAATAATGTAGACAGTATCTATTTACCATGAAGGGGAGAAGGAAGATGTTCCCACTGTACAGATGTTCCTGTTCCCACTGTACAGATGTTCCTGTTCCCAGGAGGAGGCATTACTTTGTACTTTTGTATTATAAGATTTTTTTTTTGGTTGTTGATTTTGCTTTTATTTTGTTTTAAAATCAATTTAAGCTTAGGGTTTTCCAAACCCCTGGTACTTCTCTGATGCTGCATTGAGGATACATTCTTCAGTGCCCTGCCTGGCAGGAAAGGTAACACAAGTCTAGAGTTTTTCTCTCATCTCAGTTTGTTGCCTCTGCTTAGTGCCACTTATCTACAGTCACTTACTTCATGCCAGGTTGTTAAGGATCAGAAATTGGGATTGGAATCTTTAATGTCTTTTTCTGTGGTTGCCTAGAAGACTGGGCAGCAAAGGTGCAGACATGTGATGCTCTGCTGACCAGTGAATTGCTCTTGAAGAACTGTGAACATCACCTATGCAATATTCCTAATGCCAGCTGGCATGGGAAACAGCAGTCCCTTCCCAGGATCAAAACTAAGTCTTTTGTATAGCTGCCAGCCTGTTCACTGATGCTTGGCCATCAGGTCAGTCTTACAGTGTTTTCACTAGTTTGCGTTTAGGGTTTGTGATGCACAGCAAAATAAAAACTGCCAAGAAGCAACATCTGTGTGGGATTTTTCTATCATCGGACTGTTGGGGTGTGGCCTCTTTGTGGTAAATTGTTTAATTTACATTATATACCCCAGTCCCTGAACCCAGTTGCCAAAGAGCATGCAGGGAATCCCCTCTCCTAGAAATCTCAGCTAAGACACCAATGTCTGGTTTCTAGGGAGCAACTCTTTCCCCCCATATTGACTCTGGACAGGGATTAAGGCAGAGAGAACACTGTCCAGCTGCTTACAACAGCTCCCACTAAAGAAATAACACATCACAAAACAAGTGCAGCATTTCTTCAAAGACTGAAAAGTGGTCACAAGCTAAGAAAAAGAACGTGTACAGCTGTGTAGCCATGCCGTCTGGGGAGTCCCACCAAAACAGAGGAATTAAATCCCCATAGGACTTAGGTACACTCCAGCAAGATTGACCTAAATTCTGCAGCAAAGCACCTTGGTTTCTGCAGGCCTTTGGGGTGTCAGGCTAGAAATCATGCAGTAGCTTCTGGTAAATCCATATATGGACCTGTGTACTGAATTAACTGTGAAAGGGTGAAATACCTCCCCCAACTTGCCCCCCCCTTCTCCCCCTGTGCAGAGGTCAAGCGCAAGGGCTTTGAACTACCTGATGAGACTTCTGCACTGAAAGGGCTTACATGGGACACAGGTGGTGCATAAAGCTTTATTTATGCTGGCCCTCAGAACAGTAGTATGTTTTGCTCCTAGTGAATAGTGTGGTCTGTGTTCAGTTAGTTACACAGTTGGATGTTAAGTAGTATGTTGTTATACCTCCCCACATTTTCAGTGGGACTTTAAGCCCCTGGGGAGGAGGTTTGGGTTTCTGGCCCCCAGGAAACACTTTATTGCTAGGAGGAGGTGCATCTTCTCTTTTCCTGCTGTTTGACAAGGATGAAGGGGCCCTAACTTCTTTAGGGAGGGCATAATGTGGTATATGACAGTCCTTGTCTACACTGAGTGCTCAAGTGTGGTTGACATAAGGCTAATTGATGTGTGTTCTAGCAGCGTAATTTCCCATGATTGTAGACAAGGCCTTAAATGGTCATTATAACATTCCATTGTGATAAATGGGGCTAGCTCACACCTCTCTGTGAGCCATTGTTTCAGGCTGTCTACATGTCCCAGAACACAACTGCATAGATTGAACCCAGCTCAAATTTAGGAGGTTATTTTTAGGCTAGAAATGTAACTTTAAAAACAGATTAGAATATGGAGCACAATTCTCTGGCCAGGATAAAAGTCTGTGGCTGTACAGTCATGGAAGTCCCTGCTATTACCTCAGAAGTTAGACTTGGCCCTGTCTTAAAATAGGAGATCATTTAGTATAACTACAAAGTTTTTACTCAGTCAAAAACTCTAGATGGCTTCAATGAGAGTTTTGCCTAAATTAGGTCAGAACAAGGTCTTCTGCTTTTGGCCTTGAGCTTCTAACAGTGGTAACATTTCTTGTGCAATGATAAATAATGTTAAAGCAAAATGAATATTACAAATTTAAATGACAGAAATTAGAAGATAAAAAAAATTAACAATTTCATTGTAATATTGATTCACTTACATTGCACATATCTTTGTTGTTGTTACTGGGCAGACAGCTAAATATATCTAGGCATATGCACCATGTGCCGAGTAGGTGAGTTAGTCAAACTTTAGTGAGTTAATGAGAACTTTAATTCTTTTTATTTCCTGATTTCTGTGAGATTAAGCCTTTCTATATTAAAGGTGACTTGAAAGGTTTCCTTCCAAACTCACTTTTCTTTTGATTAGGTTATCCAGGAATCTGTTTTCTTGTGATTACTGAATTATGAAAACTTTCTGCTGTGAAAATGCTGCTTGGAATACAGAGAGAAAGTGTTTATGGCAGTTAAACTGCTGTTGGAAACAAATGAAAACCCTTGATATTTAAAAACAAACAAACAAACCCCCCAGAAAACAACCTCCTCAAAACTTTCACCATCCGCACAAGTTTTTACCTCTCAGTAATAGCAAATGACCAGTTACCAGTTAGAAGATTGACCATTTTTCAATCTTTTTAGAAATGCATTCAGGTCAGTGTATGAAAACTGAAAACAATTCCCAGTTTGTAAGCAGATCAGGAGTAGGAACCATATAAACTAGTTTTACTAACTGTTCAAGGTTGACACACCAGATCTCCTTCAACACAGAGAGTGCCAAAGTCACTGCATGCACTGCTGCCCTGATCTTGAAATTTCTTGCTGAGGGAGCAACTAATGTCATGGCTCGCTGACTGATGGGAAGAGGCAAAGAAATCAGTTGGGGCCCTTAGGTATCTTCCTTGCCTGAGCCTTTTAAGCAGCATTTAGGAATCAGAAACATTTAATATTTCAGTGATTTACACAAATCAGGGAGTCTAGAGCATCTCATCCATATGAGTCACTTTTAAAGGGCACTTGACCTCATTTTCTCTCTCATTATTATGCATTGGAATTGCGTGGCTTGGATAGAATGAATAGTTTGCTCTCTCTCTCTCTCTCTCTCTCTCGTATGTATTAAGGTGAACTGTTATTTCATGTACTCAAAGAATATGCTTTCCAAAGTCTCCAAGTTATGAGCAAAATATAGCACAGAGTAGAACTCTGCGAGTAAAACTCACTAGAGCAATTACTGTTGTAAATGGTATAATGTGGATTTCTCTTTCCTACAGACAGCATATCCTCCAAGTTGGCAATATTTCTTTCATTCAGCCTCCCTTGCATTAGACTTCTAGTGTAATTAAACTAGATCATTTGGGGACACCCATTGGCAACAACTGTCATGCTAACTTGATCTTTACAATGGAATTTGATATTCCTACTAGTGATGTAAAAATGTGGACTGTGCAGTGGGCTGAGCTGCAAGTTAATCGCTGCAATATCAAGACACTAGGATTCACTCTGTGTGTATCTTCCTCTTCCCCTTGCTCTAGAAGCATTCAGTGCATTAAGGAACTCAGTGTTGATATAAAAAGACTCAGAAATTCATAGCTAACTGGTATTTATTAAGCTTCTAGCACATTGATGCTAAGTTAAATTGACCCCCTTGAGGCAGAAAAGCACAAAATGGACATAAGCAGCTACTTAGAATGTATGATTTTGTAACAACATGCTGTCATATTAAAGCATCAAGTTAAAATTTGATTTGCATTCTGAGCTTTTGCTATTGCTAAAAGTCTATATTAGAACGAAAGTCCAGGTGTTTGAGATGGAGCTCTCTGGTGTCTAGCAAGTTGGCATTAATAAAGCTGGGTGCCATTTTTTGGACAAATATTTTTCCACTGAAAAATACCTATTCAGATCCACTGAAATATTTCCCAAATTCATGTTGAATTTGCTTAGTCTCCTGAAAAATTCAAAACATTTTGATGTTTCACAAACAATTTTTAAACATTTTTGAAACAAAGTATTTCAACTTTTCATTTTAAAATGATTTTTTGTTTTGAATGAATACTCCCATTTTATTTAAAAAAAGGTAAAAGAAACCTCTCCAATAAAATGAACCTTTTTGCCCAAAAATTCATTTTGAGGCAATGAAATTTTTGTTTTCAATTTATCAGCCACTGAACTGGAAAATTGATTGTTTTTGTGCTGCTCTAAGTTCAGTAAAACACAAAACCGTATTTCCCTATCAGCACATTGAGTTATTGGAATTGTAGTTCAAGCCCTTTTTCACTCCTATGACTGAGCTCCTTTGGAAGACTACATGTTCCATAGTGCAATGTGGATTTCCTTCTGACCAATCTTTGCATGCTCCTTCATGGGAATTGCATGACTCTGGGTGCATCATAGACGATGTAGTGTGGCTAGGCAGTATTGAGAAGACTAAAGTGCTCCATCAGCCTGCTTCAGGCCTTGTGCATGACCCATCACAAATGACCATAGAGGGACAGACTTTCTGCTATGACAGTAGCCAACTTACTCAAATGCAAAAATCGACAGTGAGATCCAGCACAGGATCCAGTGCGCAAGTGCTTCCTTTGGGAAATTGCTTCGACGTGTTTTCACAGACTGTGACCAATGGAAGGACCGCAAGATCCAGGTCTATAAGATAATTGTTTTTCCTACACTCCTTTATGGACGTGAAACCTGGGTGACCTATCAACAGCACCTCAAGAATCTGGAGAGGTACCACTAAGGATGCCTCCAGAAGATTCTTTGCATCAAGCGGAAAGATCACTGGACTACTCACAGCATCCTCATTGAAGCCAATGTCGCCAGCATTGAAGGAATGATCCTTATGCAGCAGCTCCACTGGGCAGGACATTGTGTGCGGATGCCAGACTCATGCCTCCCAAAACAAATCCTCTACTCTCAGCTCGCCCATGGTCAGAGATCCCCTGGTGGTCAAAGGAAATGCTTCAAAGACACATTGAAAGGGTATCTCAGGTAAACTAATGTGGACATCACAAGCTAGGATGAGCTCCTTTGGAGGACTACATTTTTCTCCCAGTAGGCAGCTGACGCACCAGGAAATGTGTCTGCCTACTGCAGGAGGATCTGTGGTTCCAGGATTGGACTCCTGAGTGATCTCAGGACCCATATGTAAATCTATGGTAGAGATCATCCTTGAATCGAGGGATTGCCAGTGATGATAAGTCTGGTTGGGGAGCTTGTCCCAAAGGGGATAATGAGAGTATCAGGCTCTTGAACTACAGCTCTCTTGAGGCAGTAAATACGCTACAATAGGAAAATTTTGAATTTTGCTCAGCTCTACCCTTTGTCTGTAAAGGGTCAAGTAGTTAGGGTGACCAGAAAGCAAGTGTGAAAAATTGGGACACTTTTTTGGGGGGAAGGGGATAGTTTTATATATATATATATATTAGGGGCATTCTCAGGTATATATATCTGACAAAGCCCCTAATATCGGCAGGGGTGGTGAGTTATATGGGCCCATGGTGGTTATATGGGATGCAGCAATATGCAGGACCCGGCTCCACCAATGTTTGGGGCTGGGTCTCTCTCCCAGCCCCACCTGCTGCCCCAGCATGCCTCCCCTGGAGGGAGTGTCCCTGCCTCAAGCCAGCAGCTGCCCCCTGCAGCTCCGTGCTGTGTTCCGCTCTCCTGCTCCCGGCATCAACTGCTGCCACAGGGTCCTAGTGCCCTCTATTCTCTCCCCAACTAGTGCCAGGGCAGGCTGACCCTGCCCTTCTGCCTCAGACCTTTTCTTTTCCGGCAGCACGCTCCACCAACACAGCCTCCCCCACCCGCAATCACTGCTCCTGCCCCACACTGAGCAAGGGACAGCCCTACCCCTAGTGAGGCTACAGTGAGGGGCAGCAGCAGGGGAGGAGTTGCATATGTGATGGCAGCCCCCCCAGCACCCATCACAGGGGAGGCAAGGGGGCTTCCTGCATCTCAGAGGGGCCCTAGGAGCATGTTCAGTGACAGTGGTAGGGGGGGAGTGTGCTGCTGGGAGGGAGAGGGGGCCCCTCCCCTGGAGCTCGCTGCTGCCAGTGGGGAGAGAGCTGGGTCAGAGTCCTGCCCCCGGGACAGCCTGCCTGCACCCCAAACTCCTCATCCCCAGCCATGGCCCACCCTAGAGCCTGCACCCCCAGCCAGAGCCCTCACCCCATGCATCTTAACCCTTTGCCCCATCCCTGAGCCCCCTCCTGCATTGTGAACCCCTCATCCCTGGCCCCAGCCCTCACCCCTGCACCCCAACCCTCTGCCTGAGCCCCTCCCCACTCCAATATATATTTAAGGCAGGTGTGGGGAGGCAGGACTTGAACCTGTTCTGGGCACCGCTCAAAATTATACAAACCTGCTGCCCCTGAATATTGGGACATCTGGTCACCCTATAAGTAGTGTGACTACTGGCTGCTATCCCATGAGACAATATCAACATAGCAGCACAGTTGCTTTTCCTAACAAAACTCTTTTTGTAGCACCTGAAGATGGATATATTTAGGAGAAAGAGTTCTATAGAATCATATTTTCTTCTGCTTCATACCATATAGTCAAGTGCATAATAGCAGCCAGGAACTCCATCATGGTCCTCTGAGTCAGATAAGAACGGATTGTTAGGTGCTCTGTGTCTCACCTTGGGCAATTAACTGTCTAGGCTTATTCTGATCTGACTAGTAAATGACCACAACACTGATTTTTAATTGTCCATTATACTAGAAGTGGGCCCCTGGAGAATGCAAAGGCTGAGATTATTTAGTCTAGAAAGGAGAAATGTTGAGAGGATTTAATTGAAGCTCTTAAAAGCTATAAAGAATAGAATGAAACAGAGCAGTTGCTACCTTTTGCCTTCCTGGCAAGATGCAATAAAAATAAAAAACCCTACGGATAGAGCTGTGCAGAAGATGGAAGTTTCATTTTGCAAGGTATGTTGAAGGTTGTCTTTGTTACGAACAGGAATGAATATTGAAACTTTCAAAATTCTCAGCAAAGGAGAAAAAATCATTTTGGAATCTACCAAAATGTTTCCTTTAAAATTTGATTTTGCTGCATTCTATTATAATGCAAAATTAAAAAAAATCAAAATGAAGTCATTTCAAAATAAAAAAATCAAAATGTTCTGAAAAAGTCAAACCAGTATGCTTTGACAACATTTGGCCCATTTTGACTATGGACTCTTGAAGCAGATTTAGAAACAGTAAAAGGGAATGATATTCTACACGTTGTGTAGTCACTATGTAGAAGTTTTCATGGGCCAAATCCAGAAATCCTTGCTCAAGACCCATGGAGATCAGTGACAAAGACCTGAATCCACAAAGGGACATGAGGTGTTGAAGTGCTCAGCTTTGCAATGCCTAATTGTTAGGTGCCTAAAAAATCACTGGAATCCCCAAAGTCTGAGTTAAGTGTTCAGGCTTCCCATACAATGCATGGGGAGAGGAAGGCAACTAAGAATGGGATTCACAAAAGCCAGCATGCTAGCCAATAGCAGATGTTGACAATAGGTTTCCTAAGCCCTGCCCCTCTCTGGGACTTGGATATCTAAGTCTGGGCTGGAAGATGGTGTCTTCCTCTGGTAGGGATCCACAGCCATGGATCCCTCTCCTGGAGCTAGGCACCTAAGTTGTTTGCTTGTTTTTCCCAAGAAATGCCAGAGGTCTTGGTGATGGTGCTGCCTTCCTTATTACTTTTATTCCAGTGGTTAGCACACTCACTCCAAGTGTGGGAGACCCAGGTTCAATTCTCTCCTCTGTCTGATAGTGAGCAAGGATTTGAACAAGGGTCACCCACCTCTCTGGAGAGTGCCTTAATTACTGAGCCATAGGATATTCTGGTGTGGGGCTCCCTCCATCTGTCTCGTTGAAGCTGTTCCACTTTGGATAAATAACTAGCCATTGAAACAGGGAGGCTAAAGCCTGAGGTCTCCCACCTCCCAGGTGAGTGCCATAACCACCAGCTGTAGAGTCATTCTCACCCCATCACTGGGTCCAACGACTATGAGGGGGCAGCTGAGTAAGGGTTTTGATGATCTCAGTGGTGCCTGAATGTTGGGCAGAGTGCCTAAGTCCCATTGTGGATCTGTGTCAAAGCTGCTAGTGATAGAAGTGAGTGCAGGACTGGGACTTCAGGTTTTTCCTCTCCATGTACTCAGGCAAATTCTCGTTGGCTTCATTAATCAGTGCCCAGTAGTGAGTTATTTTTCTCTGTGGAGTTGTCTTTGTGTTTAAAAAAACAACAACAAAAAACAGTAACAAATTCAGCCTTTGGCACTGCCACTGATTTCTATTGACAAGTGCACTTGTTACTGTTGTACGTCCTTAAGAAGTTTCCTTGTTAAAGGCTGAAGGTTAACAACTGAACCCAGATTGTCTCCAGTGAATGAAGCTCAATTCTCTTGAGATTATAGAAAGCAATCTGCTCCAATGTAGCTAATTAGAGTAAAGAATACAAAATGTCAGGCTGGGCCACCACCATCTCTTGTATTCTCAATTATGTTATGCATGTCCTTCCTGCAATTTTGTGAAATCATTTAGTTCAGTCTATCTTCTTTTCCCTTTTGGAAAAGAAAAGCTTGCCTGAAAATGGAAACTCATGTACAACAGCAATAAGGCAGGTCTGGTCTGATATTGCTGGTAGTGTAATGTGCTGGGTAAGTACCATCAGATTCAAGGTCCCCTTCTATGAGTGGATTAATGGCTATTAGCTGACTCCGAGATGACTCGAAGAATGTTGAAAATACCATTTATGTAATGAAGGATTACCTAGCTGGGATCTGTAATGCTGATGAATTGAGTTTATTTTCTGTCTGTTTGTATTTTTTTAAAAGTCATGTTTGTCTCACAATCAAAGATTCTTTGTTTCGCATATCTTAAAAGAGGAACTGTTGAGGGACCATTTTTGTCATGTATAATTCCATAAAAGAGACGATTCCTTCTTCATCATGTAGAAGAAATAGGCATGAGCTTCAAAGGTCAGATCTTGACTTTGAATATCCTAAAGTTTAGGGACATTTGGACCAAACTTTTGGGTTAGTCACCACTCCACAGAAACAGCTAACTTTAGACACCCACATCTGAAAATGTTGCCCTAAACTTTTAAAGTGGCATTGTGTTGAAAAAGTTAATATGTGAAATATAAAAATATACTTACCTGTGTTTGTTTGAAATCCCTCAGTCAAGATCTCTGACTCTCTACAGGAAAGATCCTTATTTTATATCCCTCCTTCCACATCCCCATCCTTCAGATTTAAGGTGGAGTTTCAGCAATCCCTGGGAAAGACTTCTCAAGGTAGGGTCATTGCCAGTGTATTCAGGGGCAACTCTGTGTATCTCAAAGATTTGTGCCCATTTATACCAGCAGTAAAGGTCAGGATGAAGTATATGTCAGCACAAACATGCAGAGGAGATTAGATGAATATAGAATCTGGCCATCTTTAAGAAACACTGCGAAACTTTTCTATTTGACAAAGCCTTTCCATCACAATACCAGCCACCTACTTCCCCCATAATCCCTAGCCTAGAACCTGGTATAGGAGAAGAGGCAGAGATTCCACTGAAATTCACAGTTCATGATACTTTATTTGACTCATATACTATAGTTATGGGCAGGCAACACAATACCCACAGACAGAGTGAATTTGCCCTCCATTAGTATGTTTGACAGTTTCATAATGACTTGTTCCCTACTTCCCATGTTCTGTTTCGTCTTCATAACTATATCATCAAAATGTTTCAAATCCACTTGAAAAGAAGGTGCTACATTTTAAAACAGATACCAAAATCCATGTTTTTAAAAAGCGGCACAGAATATAGAGGGAAAAATATCACCAACTGCTTGATCCAGCTTTTTTTGACACTAGACAGGTGAAAGTGAGAGTAATTAATCAATGTGAACTTTCCAAATGTATCATCGTTAAAATACACCTGTGCCAAATAATTTTGTGCTGATCCTGTGTAAAAATGTGCAGGGTGTTCGTTAACCATGAATACTTCTCATGCCTCATCTGTGGGGAAAAGGCCAAGAAGTGGGAGTTGCTCTGATTCATGCTGAGCTACTGCTGTATAACCTTGGCTAAAGATCTATTATGTAGCTATTCTCTTTTTTCAGTCTGTATAACTTTTTAATGTGAGTGGGAGCTATCCGTGAGCAGTGCTACTCTTCCCCCAGCCTTATGTACTTCTCTGTTTCTGCATATGTATTTTTAAAAGATTTTGATAGAAGGTAGTTTGAGATGGCATTCCATAGCCAGAGCCCAAAATTAAGCTTGATCCACTATCTGCAATTTGGTCCAAATCCTCTTTTCCAATGTCTATCTCAAGTAACTCAGCCAGATGCTGGGGAACCCTGTAGTGGGACTCTGTAGTGGGAGTCTGTATCACTAGCTGTTGTGGAGCAGGGCTCTGTGATGCTTGGGGTGTGGGTACCCCAAATGTGTGCAGGCTGCTGCCAGCCAGTTATCTGAGATAGCCTCTCCCCTCTGACTGTGGCCTTAGAGGTCCTCTCTTGTGATTTATTATTGGTGCTCAAAGTTCTGCTTTCCATGTTCATTACCAAGGTTTCTTCAATACAGGGCCTTGTCTGTGGGACTTGTGGATTGGCAAATGTAGCCAGAGTCCAAGTGTGGTGATAGATGTTCAATGTATTAGCATAAAAGCTTCTGGTTCATTTGTTTAATCAAGCCTATAATCCAATGTATTTTGTTTTGTTTGTTAGTTGCCAACCAAGGCTGAGAGTCCCTGGGCATATGGTGAGGCACTGATTCACTGATTTTTATTGTTAAGCTATGGGCTGACTCAGGTATTTTGTAATTGTTTTATGAAATGTAAAATTTACTAGGGTATGAATATCTGATAAAATCTAGATGCTGCATCAGCAGCATACATAGCGAATAAAATAAAGTTACTGTATCAAGTGGAATATTCCAAAGCAAGACTGTTTTAGCATATACACTGTAGAAATGTTAAAGGTACAATATCCCTGCAGCGCCCGTAATCAGGGATTTATAGGATCTGTGAAATCCTGCAGAGAATCCAGGAAAATCTGCATTACAAATTACAATACATGTCTCCCACAGGTCCTGCACTTTTCAGCTGTCTCAATTGTAACTTATTTGTTGGAAATGGGTACATTATATTTTCAATTTCTCGTGACTCAGGATTAGTTCTTAACAGCTATTTTGGATGCCTCCAATTTTGTAAGATTGTCAAAATAAAATATCTTGAATGTTATTTGTATAAGTTGCACCTTTGAATATCACCAGCCACCTGGCACTAGCTGCATCAGTTGAAATACAAGGAGCTGTTGATGATTTTAAAAAACAACCAAGGCAATTAACAGAACAGGGTAATGTGAACAATGCTGAGAATTTCATACACAGTTTGATAGCAGGAGTGCTCTGCTTGAATGGCAGCTTGAGGTATCACAGACCCTGTTTATGAACTACCCAGTACCATAATATAAACAAGGATGGAGAGTAATGGATAAGCCTCAAAAAGTTAAGAGGTGTGGAGTCAAACTAATCCATACTGGTGCAGTGAGATGTAACTGATACCTTCCTCTGCCAGTTGATCTCGTACCCCAGAAGCCATCCACCCTGATAGAGGGCAGGCAGAATTTAATTCCCACCAGGGATTCCTTTGCCAGCTCTCACAATTCTTTGGAAATTCTCATGATATTTACTGTTTATTTGTAAAGCCTCATCTCTTAGAGCAAAGTGCTGTGTAAGAATCTCATTTTTTTTAAAGCTAAGTTTCTAACCTACTGATTTCAGACAAAGGCTTGTAAACGTGAATGCTAAAGGCTCAAAAACCTGAAGGGAACATTTTCCCCAAATGTATTGTTTTTAAAAAAGTCATGATTTTTAAGCCAACCTCATGATTTTTTGGGGTGCCTGACACCTGATTAATGCTTGGGTTGGAAATGATAGGCTCCATAGGAGCTCCACTGGTGGAAGTTCACAAGGAAAAGCTATGAATTAGAGCCCTGATACTCAGTCCTCAGTGGTTCAGAAGCCAAATCAGCAATCAGTATTACCCAAAAGAGCCACAGGAGTGTTCAATCATTGTTTCACTTACTATAGTAATAAGTATTCATATTTAAACAGTATGACAGGGGAAATATTTGTATATACACACACAAATTAATATATAATATTATTCTCACAACAAAAATGACTGACCAATTATTATTTATATCAGCTACAATTGGTTAACAACATAGTAACAGCATCTTGATTGGTTAATAATTTAGATCAGCTAATAATTAAATCACACAGTGTTTTAATATCATGTGCTGCAAAGAGCCCCAGGAGACACATTAAAGAGCCACTTTGTGCTCTTGAGCGTCAGTCTGAGTATCACTGAATTAGAGTATCCCCATGCCACCCTGTTCATACCCCTCTCTGGTCTGTGTTGCCCATGTTTTGGGCTGCAATGGTTACTGGGATAAGATGCATTGGTGCAAGTCCAGGTTTCCATTAGTGCACGCTATCTACATTGTGGATTTGAACTAGTGTATCTACATTAGTGTGAGAACTTCAAGGGCTAAAGGCCAGGCTTATTTTTGGTTCTTGGTGCTGAATAAGCATGCACACATTCAAATTCTTATCCAAGCTAGCCAGGCCTCTTAGGTCTACAGGACCAGTTCAGAAATCCTGTGAGAAAACAAGTCACTTTTTGCTTCTTGCCGGGCCAGAAATGGCAGGAAAATCAGTACACATGGTATTTGAACACTTTACTTTGATAACTGGTGGAACCAGGAAGTTCAGAGGCATGAAAAGAAAAAAATGAAAAGTCTTGAACATTGAACAAGAAACTTTATTGAAACAGGATGTTAAAAGATGGCCCAGTACGTCAGTATATGGTCACCAGTCTGTTGTGAGTGGACATAACTGATGGGTTCCTATTTGATGAAGTTGGGATGTGGTTTACCACTGTCCAGTCACTCTACACCCCAAAATCAGTGTCTGAAATTTTGAATCCCCCAGTTGCTTATACGTGGCCCACCAGAGTTCCACCTAGGCTGTGGTTTTCTGAGGTTTTAGTTTAACCCTTTTGGGGACAATTTGGCAGTAAAGCAAAGAACACAGGCACACAAAAGGAAATGTTTACCTGTGTTGGTTTTAATCTTAAAGCCCTTGAAGAACTAAAGATTTTTGAAAGTAACACAAGTCCTGAGATGTGCCCTCCCCTCATCTGAGTTCACCCTTTCTGTGAGTCCACGGTTTGTCAGCAGTTCATGTTGGTCAGAGTCTGTCGTGCCCCCTACCATCCAGTCCTGCTTACTTGTGGTGATGGTCACAGAACCTGCCCCCTGCACAGAACAGCACCCTGTTTTTAAATGAGGCCTTCATTTCTGAGCCATGTGCTCACACTGAGAAGCTCCAGATCCAGCAGTCATGCTTGCTCCCTTTTCAGGCCCCTGAGCAGAAAGACTGTTGTTCCATGAGGATGGGCCATTAGTTGAGACAATCAAAGGTGATGACTCCAGATTGTAGTCTTGATGGCTCTCTGTGATGGTCCTTCAAGGAGATGTCAAGCAGGGCAGCTGTCTGAAATGCAGCATAACAGGCTTGTCCCTGGACAAGTGCAGACTAGTGCTCAGCACATAGTACAGAATAGAGTGGGATAAGCCTGAATCAAATTCTGTCTCACAAGAAAAACAAAATTGTCCCTACAGCTACTCTGTACTTCTTTTTGCTTTATCCTTGAACTTCAGCCTAGGATCTCGCCCAGCCCCTTCTGCCTGGCTTCTGGTTACTGTTTGAAAATCTGGACACATCGGCAGCCTCCATTTTGTAAAACAAACTTCTTTCAAGTCAGTCCTTTAGAGCTGGAGTTTTAATGGCCACTTTTAGAAGTACTTATTTCACAGATAAAAATTCGTTAATGAAAGCAAAAGTTATTGTATTAAAAAACACATTTTCTCCAAAGAGGAGGGAATTGAGACACCATCTGTCCTGCTCTTGGCTCCCATCCAGAGCCTTCAGACGAAAGCCAAATTAACAGCAGCATTCCTCCCCCACAGTTCTCTCTCAGAGCCTTGCACAGAATCTTTGGGAGAAAATACCACCTCTGCAAAGACATCTAAGAGATTTTTAAAAAAAATGTATAACTAGAATAGCTAATTCACAGACCCTCATAAAACTCTACTTCACCTAGTATTATTATCTGCCCAATTTAAAGTTATTTTAGGGTTTTACATTGGCACCCATTGCTGTAGTATCTTAGCACTGTCTTATTAAAATAAACAACAATAGGGAAGACCCCGTTGGACTTTCTGGAGTCTCTGGGTCGCCTCACTTTCTGGGGTATAAAACAGAATTCTGCTTGATTTCTGTTTGGTTAATTTGTATTTTATTTTGGGGGGAGTTATTTGGATGAATGGAGGTGTCAGTGTTGTGCCAGGGCTTTCTTGAGGGGAGGTTTTGTAGCATTTTTTATGGTCAGACTCTGGATTCTCCTAATCTCCTCTGGAGGTTTAGTTTTTACAGAGAGATCTACTTGACCAAGCATGCGATATCCCATCTATCATGCATTTCAGGTTTTGCGATCGGCATCCACAGAAGTGCAACTGTCCAGGCAGTTTATAGATTTCATACCATCTTCAGTGCAGCAGGGGCTTCATCTGTTAGTTGATTTGAAGATTAGGACCAAACTCTTGAACCAGAATGTGAAAATGACACTAGAGATAAGACCTAGCCATGAAGTACTATCCTCTCCTCTGGAGAAAGTCGTTAGTATCAGCAGGTTTATAGATTAGCAGGATATCCAGGTTAGTATCTCTGATTTACATAAAAGATTTTGTTTTAAATTGGCCTTAATCTTGCTAAGGAATGGAATAATTCCTCCATCTCTGGATTTTTCTTTTATCATGGGGCCTGGGCCTGTTGTGAAGAGATTGAAGGGAGAAGGAGAGAGCTAACATTAGGCTTGTGGTATCATTAGGGAGCCAGGTTTGGGTGATGCTGTGTAGGCAAGATGTTGATGATAAGATTATGGATGGTGCAGAGGTTTATGGAACACAGAACTTTCATTGGTCAGCGTAAAGCTGAGGTTCTGGTGTCTGTCTGTTTCAGGCTACTCTGAAAGAGCTGTTTGCTGAATGCACCACACTGGATGCTTCTGTCTTGTGATCATCTTTCCAGACATTGTGTGACATTTCCTAAGGTTTCTTTTTTCGTGTTCTAACTTAGGGAGGAACACGTGGATGGTCTATATATCATGCAATGCTGGTGGGCTAGAGGTTCTTTGGGTACCCACAGAGGAGCATGACTACTCAACAATGATTGCAGATTGAATTAAGGAGAGTTGTAGGAGAAGTTTTGACAGTCCATCAGTTGTCTGCGGTACAGCAGGTGGGTGTGACACCCTGGGCAGTGTGCTGTGGGAAGGGTCAAAGCATTGAAAGTAGAGTAACAACTCAGAGGCAGTAAGGATGGGTGGGAGAATACTGGGAGATGCTGCCTGCATCTTGAGGTGGTGCTGGTAATGGAGAAAAGGCCCTTCTCTTCCTCCTGGTGGGACGAGTTAGCTGGCGGGAGGGAGGCGGAGGTGCTGCTTCCTGTGTTCATGTTCAAAACTCTCATACCCCAGAAGTGTTGGGAGGGAGGGAGGCAGGCAGTGTTCCTCTGTCTGTCTCGTGGAGGGTAGGTTGTTCTGTCTGCCTCTGTATACCTACATTCGATAGATCTCTGTACATATTTCATAAGAACATAAGAACGGCCGTACCGGGTCAGACCAAAGGTCCATCTAGCCCAGTATCTGTCTACTGACAGTGGCCAATGCCAGGTGCCCCAGAGGGAGTGAACCTAACAGGCAATGATCAAGTGATCACTCGCCTGCCGTCCATCTCCATTCTCTGACAAACAGAGGCTAGGGACACCATTCCTTACCCATCCTGGCTAATAGCCATTTATGGACTTAACCACCATGAATTCATCCAGTTCTCTTGTAAACGCTGTTATAGTCCTAGCCTTCACAACCTCCTCAGGTAAGGAGTTCCACCTCACCCCTTCAAATATGATTCTGCTCTGAAAAGTACACTGCACAAATGGAATTGTGGGGTTTCATGTATATTATGTCTCCAGGAGTCCAGATTGGATTTACTAAATTTAAAAGTAAAAATATGGCTTCTCAAATACTGCTGTGGCAAACTCAGCCTGGCATCTCCAAGACAAGCTGAGTTGTCTCCTTCCTATGTACGATCCTCAGAAATAAAGATGCTGCTACAGGAATTTCTGTAACAGCTCTGCTCATGGTGTATGAGCCAAACTGGAATAGAATTGAAGTCTCTCTCCCATAGTTGTATCTTATCTGTAGTGCTCAGAGGGTTGGCTCTAGGTACTAAGTAGTAAAAACTTACTTTTGTAAAAATGACTACCAAGTACAAGTCTAAATTTATTTAATTATTAAGATTCCTTTAGAAGATATGTATGGGAGCACTGTGGAAATGTAAGGTGCAACTACAGTTTTACCTATTCACTTTTTACCATAACTGCACCATCAAGATCCACTAAGCAGTTACTACTGCACCAAGTAACAAAGTTGACTCATCAGTTTTTTGGTTTTTTTTTCAATAAGAGCTACCCATCTAAAATAGTGCTGCAGAACAATTTATGGCAGCAGCCTGACATTCTTACTTTACTGTCAAAAATAAGTCTCTTAAGCTCCAGAGAAAGATTGACTAAAGTAAATGCTGGTTGTGTCCTCAACAAATGTCCCAAAGAGGCAGACTCCTAAGACCTTCTCAGCTTACCAGGGCTTTAGCACTACTAATATTTACTATTACTATTTACTATTAATAAATACTTATTTCTCACAAAATCAGGCAGACTGAAAAGTTCTATTTTTTTCTTGGCATTTGTCTTAAACCCATGCCAGAAAGAATAAACTTGTATAAAAAATGCACGAGTCCAAGAGAACTACTTCTACCATTGCACAAAATTACTATAGTATTATCTAGTAATAGTCTTGAAGTCTATAGCTTGCAATTCTATGCATAATATGGTTACAATAATCTCCCTATAGAGCTAGTAAAGGCAAGGAATTCAGAGGCTATAGCAGAAATGAGTTACACTTTTCGACTTGCTGCATTTTTAATATACAGTATGAATGACTAAAGACTCATAAATGCTGTTGTTAGGTATTCTGAAAACATAATGAATATGTACTTATATGCTCAGCAAATAACAGCTTGGTTGTATTGCTCAAAGCTGACAAACTTTCTGAATGTTTGTGCAACTGCAACTTTAGTAAGCGTAAGAGGCTCCAGTCGGGACTGCTGACCGGGCCGTTAAAAGTCCGGTCAACAGTGCAGTGGGGGCCTGGGTCTAAGGCAAGCTCCTGCCTGCCCTAGCTCCGCACAGCTCCTGGAGGTGGCCCCCAGGTCCCTGAAACCCCTAGACACATGGGTGGCCAGGGAGGCTCTGCGCACTGCCCCTACCCCGAGTGCCAGCTCCGCAGCTCCCATTGGCTGGGAAACCACAACCAATGGGAGCTACGGGGGCAACGCCTGTGGGAGCAAGGGCAGTATGTGGAGCTTCCCTGGCTGCCTGTGCGTTGAGGGGCTGCAGGGAGTTGGCGGCTGCTTTCTGGAAGTCACGCACTGCCAGGATCCCAAACCCCGAACCCCCGCACGCACCCAACACCCTGCCGCAGCCCAGAGTCCCCTTCTGCACCCAAACTCCCTCCCAGAGCCTGCAACCCCCTGCCCCAAACTCTCCTGCACCCCAAACCCCTCATCCCCAGCCCACCCCAGAGTGCACACCCCCAGCCAGAGCCCATACCCCCAGCCAGAGCCCACACCCCTTCCTGCACCCCAAACCCCTCATCTCTGGCTCCACCCCAGACCCTGTACCCCCAGCAGAAGGCCTCTCTGAAGTAGATAGGCTGTTGGAGCTATTTGAGACCTATTGTTTTCCAAAGAGAAATACCTCCATGCAAAGGAGAATTCTCTGAGAGAAATCAGGGACCTACTGAAACAACTGATGAGTGGGTAACCCAGCTACAGTTGATAATAAAAGCCTGTGCTTCCACAGATGGGGATGACATGCTGAAAGATAAGATCTTAATGGGATCACACTCAAAAGAAATACCAGAAAAACTACTAATGGAGGAGAATTTAACATTAGACGAAGCCATTAGAATAGCCCGTTATAAGAGACATGCAAAGAGCAAATGGAAGACATGATGTGTTCATAATACAGGGAGCAACAGCAGGGCACCAGCCTCATGCAGCATTAAAAGAGAAGAGTACGATAAAGGCGCAGACACAGTGGGTTTGTAACAGATGTGCATTCCATCATGCAAAGCAAGAATGCCCATCTGTAGGGAAGATATGCACAAAGTACCACAAAGCAAACCATTCTGCATGAGCGTGCAACTAAGGTGACCAGATGTTCCAATTTTATAGGGACAGTCCCGATATTTGGGGCTTTTTCTTATATAGGCTCCTATTCCTCCCCCCCCCGCGCAATTTTTCACACTTGCTATGTGGTCACCCTACATGCAACACAGGCAAACAGAAAAGTACAGGACATACAGTGCATGTAATTGGACAAGGAGAGCAGTTTAATAACAATGACACAGCATTCCTTTTGACTAGAATACAGAATGAGGAAAAGGATAGCAATGAAGCATATGTAACTATATTAATGGATCCAGAAGGCATATGCATGAAATTGAAAATTGACATTGGGGATCAAGTATACTGCATCCCTGAGACAAAATTATGAAAAGGCTAGTCCACAGCATGAGACTATCACTTGTATCTGTGTGACTAGCAGGATATGGAGGGCATCCATTCCCCATAGTGGGGAAAAATGCAATGTTAAATGCTGGTACAAAGGAAAATGTTGAAATCCAGATTTCTCTATAACAGAATAGTTCTGTTCACCAACAGAACTAGTCCTGGGACTGAAAGCTTTAAAATCATTAAAATTAATAAAAATCCTAATGACAATGGAATCTAAAAGGACATCTCACAACAGAGGGAAATAAGAAAAGATTTCCTGATGTGTTTGAAGGCTATTGCAAAATCAAGCTGTCTACAAATGCAGTACCAGTAGAACATGCAGTGTGATGACTGCCATTAATTTTATACCCAAAGTGGAGATGAGACTCCAGTGTATAGAATTGTTGGATATAATGGGAAAGATGGAGGAACCATTGGAATGGGTTAGCTTGATGGTTGCAGTAGAAAACAAGAATACTGAGGCAGTCCAAAATGTACATAGACCCTCAAGACCGAAACAAAGTAGTAACGTGTGACATCGCTTACAAGCTGTCTGCAGCAACAGTGTGCTAGATGTTCAGAGTGCGATGCTCAATCTGGCAGGTCAGAACTAGATGAAGACAGAAGCAAGTTAATTACTTTCAACACTCTGTTTGGAAGATGGTGCTTCAAAAGAATACTATTGGTGTATCATCTGCACAGGAGATCAGAGAAAATGGTTTACAAAATACTAGAAGGACTGACAGGATTCAAAGTCATTATTAATGACATTTGTGTACCTGGCAGCACCAAAGAGGAGCATGACAAAAACCTAATAGCACTACTCACAACATGCATTACTCATAAGTGCAACCTAAAACTGAATCACAGCAAAATGCAAATCAGAGTAGAGCAAATAAGTTGCTTTTGTCATATTTTAGAAAAAGAAGGCATCAGACCTAATTCAAATAAAGTGAAAGTGATGCAGCAGTTAAAAGCACCAATCTCCTCAAAATGATTGGAAACCATACAAGGGACAGCGACCTACCTAATACCAAGTTATATGCCAAGATTAGCAGAAATCACAGCACCTCTATGAGAACTGTGGGGGGGGAAAGACAGCAAGTAGTACTGGGATAGGAATATGGAGAAGACCTTCTAAAACAAAGCTAAAATACTACCACAAAACCAAGGAACTAACACTACAAGTAGTGCAAATAGCAGTTCAAGCAAGATAGTTGCAGGACGGATCTCCAGCAGCATACGCATCCAGAGCGCTGATGCCAACATAGCAAAAGTATGCTCAAATAGAAAAAAAAATTGTCATTATTACTAATGTCAGAAATTTCATCAGTACCTAGATGGCCTCATGGTAACAGTTGAACACACACACATCAACCCAGAAAATATTCTTGACAAACTTCTATCTTCTGCACCACCAAGCCTTCAGTGCATGATCTTAAATCTACAAAGGTATGATTTGAAAGTGAAAAGGACCATTCATGATAGAGGGGCCTATTAACACCTCTGCAGTCATAAGACAAAAAGGGAGGTTAGTGGGTTACAGATTGTGGTAATAAGCCATAAATCCAGTGTCTCTGGCCAGTCCATGATTTTTAGTGTCCAGGAGAGTTATGAGTTTAAGCTCCCAGACTCATTTTTTTAAAGTATTGTGCAGATTTCTTTAGAGAATGAGGACTGATAGCTCAGACAGAGTGATCACTTTGTGAAAAGTGTTCACCCACAGGTGACATGGTGTTTTTATCTTTTATCATTTTCCTGTGTGAAATACAGGCCACTCTTGAATGGCCCCTTACAATATGTGCTAACTACTTATGTTAAACAATGTGGTCCACTTGCATTTTGCTGTGTTGTTTGGAGTACCTTTCCCAAACCTGGAGAAGAGCTCTGTGTGGCTTGAAAGCTTGTCTCTGTCACTAACAGAAGTTGGTCAAATAACATCTATTACCTCACTCACTTTGTCTCTCTATTATCCTGGAACCAACACAACTACAACTACACTCCATATTTGTGATGAGCTCATTTCAGATAATGGACCATAATAAATACTGAGGAATTTCAAAGATTTACAAAGGATTGGGGTTTCGTACACACAATTAGCAATCCATATTACCCACTGTCCAGTGGGCAAATAGTGAGGCATATACTTACCAAGGCTTATGAAAATGGTCAAGACTCTTACCTCATTTTACTGAACTACTGAAATACACCTATGAAATCAGGGCCTTCGCTTGCACAGGTGTTAATGAGCAAAAAGCTCAAATCAGTAATTACTGCAAATTCATGTCTCTTAAGGCCCAGAGTTGCGAATCATGACATAATAAAGCAGAGCTGTATGGACGGAAGAAGAAGACAGAAATCCTATTATGATAAAAATGCCAGAACAGTTGAACTCTCACAAGAAATTCCAGTGTAATGATACAAATCTCAAGTGATCAGTAGCACCCTGTCTCAGTAACTGAACCAGTGGAACAACCTGGATCATATATAGTATAGACAGAGAATGGACAGTTTACACAAAATTGTAGACACCTGAGACCCTCTCCTCTTAGTGCAACTACCCCTCCTGAGGAAACATGGCTTGTGATGCAGAAATGGCAGTTGTAGTGAACACTAACTGCGATACAAACAAGTCCTCAGAACTTCTCACTGAGCAGAGACAAGAGACAACAAAGTTACAGCTGACACAAGCACAATCACCAGACGACATTACAGCAGTGTTTACAAATAAAAGATGCAACTCTTACTTCAGATATGGGAGAAGATTTAAACCCAAAGAGCAGAAGAACTAGGACATGCCCTTATGCCATTGTTAAGCAGGAACATGAGTAATGGTATCTCCAAATTTCTTTTGCTGACAGAAAGGATGTATTGTCCCTTTTTAGAAAGGCACAGGAAGAGACACTGTAACTGACTCTCTCTGAGTGTGTGTGCACTGAGCTGGGCTGCTGAGAGCACAGTGTGTATTTGCAAGCCATGTAAATAAATTCTGTTTAGTTTACCCTGCCTTGTGTGGATCTCCATTCTTGTGAGGCATCAAAACAAAGGCAATACAGTCAAGGTCCTTTACAATCCTGTTGACAGGTGGCTGTTTATTTAGAGGGCTTAAAATATTCACTATAGAAAGTTTTTGACATTCACATTTAGCTTGTGTGAGATCAAAATAAATTAGCAGACAATGCAGGAGTGTTCAGAGAGATGATGGCAATACCTTAAAGATGTTCTCTATTCAGTTGCTTTCCCATTGTGCAACCCCCTTTCCTCACATATTAAAACTTAAAAAAAAACCCAAACTTTTGTAAATCAGATGAATGCCAAAACAAGAAAAATAACTTGTTTTAGTTAAGGAGCAACTGTGGGAACATTGTAGGGGAATTTAATGGAATTTTACTCTGATTAACACAAAAAGGAGGAAAGACAGCTTTGGATTTATCTTTGTTTGTATTTTTGATGGGTAACAGAGATGAATTTCAGTTGCAAAACTTGGAGCTGGATTTTGACCTCCCAAAAGTTTGAGTGTTCGGGTGTCTGATTCTGGTATTTGCCCATCTCCAGTAGGTACTATGCCCCTGTAATCTTGGGCTGTATTCTTTGTAAATGGAGTGAGATTCATTTGACATATGGAGAACTGCATTAATTTACACCTGGAGACAGTTTGGGCCACTATCAGTATATGAATAATCTAGTATATCTATCCCCTCCTAAAAATGACATTCTCCAATTAGTCATTAAAAAGGAGAGCTTGAAAGGAACCCTCCTGCCCCCGCACTTGCTAGATATTTGTGATGGGTGAACCATTAAAGCTTGTGCTTGTTTTAAGCAATCAAATGTAGACACTCTCCAAATCTTGATGGAACCAGGGCTGAAAATCTTAAGAAGTTTTCTTGTGAAATTTTTGGTGTCTTTTCCCATGTGATTGGGCTGGACACAAAAAGCATAGAAGGGAGCAAAAATGAAGGGAAAGAAAAAGTTAAACTTTTTCAAACTTCACATTGATTTTGGGTGTCTCATTGGCCTGCCAAACATTGAGAGAGACAATCAGTGACCAGTTCTCAACATTTTGGCAGCCAAACAAAGCATCCTGGAAAGGAGTAATGCTGGTGTCAAACAGGCCTGCAGTAAAGGACAGTATAAAGTGGGAATGGCCAGACTGCCCCTGCAAAGGAAAAGTTGGCCAGCACTACTATTACATGGAGCTAGGCTGTTGGGGTTAGGTTTTTTGTTGTTTGTCATATAAAACAGGCTGCTGCATGAATGTTGTCTCAGTACAGCTATCCAAATCATGATTGCATTCCCCTGGCATGTAATCACCCGTGGTGTTAAACTGAACTGAAAGTTCAGTTCACAAGGTGTTGACTGCAAACTAATCTCTTATGTTCACTTGGAGAGTTGGGTTTGGCAGACTAAAAATTCTAAGGAAAATCCCAATAGCTTCCTCTCCACTCCTTCTGCCTCCTGGATATCTTGTTCTGAGTTTTTCAGATTATTGAACTGCCAGCTGACTCTTCCCCATGTCTTTTACCTTTGTTGGGGGCTGCTGGGGAGAGGAAAAGGTAATGCTTTCAATTCCATGTACAGGACAAGTTAGGCAGAATAGCAAGGTCTCAATGCGTGGATGGGAGGATGGTGTAAGGAGGAGGACTTTAGATGTTTTAGGAACTAGGGAACCTTTTGAGAAAGGAGGAGCCTATACCAGAAGGATGGGCTCCACCTAAACCAAAATGGAACTGGATTGCTGGCACTTAAAATTAAAAGATCATAGAGCAGTTTTTAAACTAATGGTGGGAGGAAAGGCGCAGAGGAGCACATGGTTCAGACAGAGACATCCCTTAGGGGAGGATCTATTAATGGAGATTCTCTATGTTCTTATAAGGAGGAGAGGATGGAAGATGATGACATTCAGGTAGGATCTGATGAGAAACAGTCAAATGAAAAAGAGTCCCATTCAGTTACATCACATAATGGCAGACAGCTAAAAAGTGACAATTTTTAAGTGCTTATATACAAATGCTAGCAGTCTAAATACTAAGATGGGTGAACCTGAGTGCCTCATGTTAAATGAGGATATTGATATTATAGGCTTCACAGAAAATTGGTGGAATGATGACAATCAATGGGACACAGTAATACCAGGGTACAAAATATATTGGAAGGACAGAATAGGTTGGACTGCTGGGGGAATGGCGCTATATGTGAAAGAAAGCGTAGAGTCAAATGAAATAAAAATCTGAAATGAACCAAACTGTACCATAGAATCTCTATGGATAGTAATTCCATTCTTGAATCAGATGAATATAGCCATAGGGATATATTACCGACCACCTGACTAGGATGGTAATAGTGACTGTGAAATGCTCAGGGAGATTAGAGAGGCTATAAAAATTAAAAACTCAATTATAATGGAGAATTTAAACTATCTCCATATCGACTGGGTACATATCACCTCAGGATGGGATGCAGAAATAAAGTATCCTGACAACTTAAATGAATGCTTCTTAGACAAGATATTCCTGGAATCAAGAAGAGGAGAGGCAATTTTTGATTTAGTCCTAAGTGGAGCACAGGATCTGGTCCAAGAGGTGAATACAGCTGAACCGCTTGGGACTAGTGACCATAACATAATAAAATGTAACATCCAGATGGGAGGGGGGAACACCAAAGCAGTCCACCACAATAGCATTTAATTTCAGAAATGGGAACTAAAAAAACCCAAAAAAGAACCACCTTGACTAAACAACAAATTAAAAGAAGCAGTGAGAGGCAAAAAGGCTTCCTTTAAAAAGTGGAAATTATATCCTATTGAAGAAAATAGAAAGGAGCATAAACTTTGGCAAGTAAGGTGTAAAAATATAATTAGGAAAGTCAAAAAAGAATTTGAAAAACAGCTAGCCAAAGACTCAAAAAGTAAAAGCAAAAAGAAATGTTAAGTACATCAGAAGCAGGAAGCCTGCTAAGCAACAGCTGACAATGTGAGGGAGATTCCTAAACCTGAACCATTCTTTTTAGGTGACAAATCTGAGGAACTGTCCAAGATTGAGGTGTCTTTAGAGGAGGTTTGGGAACAAATTGATAAATGAAACAGTAATAAGTCACTAGGACCTGATAGTATTCACCCAAGAGTTCCGAAGAAACTCAAATGTGAAATTGCAGAGCTACTAAATGTGGTATGTAACCTATCATTTTAATCAGCTTCTGTACCAGATGCCTGAAGATAGCTAATATGACACCAATTTTTTTAAAGGCTCCAGATGTGATCCCGGGAATTACAGGCCAGTAAGCCTAATGTAAATACTAACACATTGGTTGACACTATAGCAAAGAACGGACTTATCAGACACATAGCTTAACACGATTTGTTGGGGAAGAATCAACACGGTTTTGTAAAGAGAAATCATGTCTCACCAATCTACTTGAATTCTTTGAGGGGGACATGTGGACATGTGGACAAGGGGGATCCAGTGGACAAAGTGTTCTTAGATTTTCAGAAAGTCTTTTACAAGGTCTCTCACCAAAGGCTCTTAAGCAAGATAAGCTGTCATGGGATAGGAGGAAAGGTCCTCTCATGGATCAGTAACTTGTTAAAAGACAGGAAACAAAGAGTAGGAATAAATAGTCAGTTTTCAGAATGGAGAGAGGTAAATAGTGGTTTCCCCCAGGGATCTCTATTGGGACCAGTAATGTTCAACATATTCATAAATGATCTGGAAAAAGGGGTAAACAGTGAGGTGGCAAAATTTGCAGATGATACAAAACTAGTCAAGAGAGTTAAATCCCAGGCAGAGTGCAAAGAGTTACAAAGGGATCTCACAAAACTGGATGACTAGACAACAAAATGGCAGATGAAATTCAACCATGATAAATGCAAAGTAATGCACACTGGAAAACATAATCCCAACTATACATATAAAATGATGTAGTCTAAATTAGCTGTTACCACTCAATGTGCAGCGGCAGTGAAAAAAGCTAACAGAATATTGGGAATCTTTAGGAAAAGGATAGATAATATTCAGAAAATGAATTGTCTCTATATAAATCCATTGTACGCCCACATCTTGAATTAACGTACAGAAAAGGGCAACAAAAATTAGGGGTATGGAACAGCTTCCATATTAGGAGAGATTATTAAGACTGGGACTTTTCATCTTGGAAAAGAGATGACTAAGGGTGGGATATGATAGAGGTCTATAAAATCATGACTGGTGTGAAGAAAGTAAATAAGGAAGTATTATGTATTCCTCCTCAAAACACAAGAACTAGGGTCACCAAATGAAATTAATAGGCTTCAGGTTTAAAACAAACAAAAGGAAGTATTTCTCCACACAATGCACAGGCAACCTGTGAAACTCTTTACCAGAGGATGTTGTGAAGGCCAAGACTACAACAGACTATAATATCCATTCATGGAGGATAGGTCCATCAATGGCTATTAGCCAGGATGGGCAGAGATGCAAAACCATTCTCTGAAGTGTCCTTATCCTCTGTTTGCCAGAAGCTGGGAATGGGCAACAGGGGATGGATCACCTGATAATTACCCATTCTGTTCATTCCCTCTGAAGCACCTGATATTGGCCACTGTTGGAAGACAGGATCCTGGGCTAGATGGACCAGTGGTCTGACCCAGTATGGCCATTCTTATGAGATGAAGCAGCCTAATCTTCACAGAGCAGCAGGATAGAGACACATTTCGTCTCCTACTATAGCTCTGCACTATGCCTCAGGGGCCAGTAGTGCCTAAAATTTTAGTGGAGTAGCTAGAGAACATGCAGTATATTAGGAAGTGAAATCCCTTAATTCCTAATGTAGTTGTATTAAGCCTTATGGGACATTGCTTGATGCAGAAATAGCTGCTTCAGGAGAAGAAGGGTTTCTCTCTTTCCCGTAGCTTAAGCTCCTAATTTAGGCCTCTCCCTGGTCTCTATCCAAATGCCATTGAAGTTTGTGTTGGGGTGGTAGGCAGTGGCTTTGCCTGGGTCACTCCCATCTTTGAGGGCAGAAAGTGGAGAAATGACTACTCAGTGCCCTCTGAAGATCCTAAAATGGAGCCAACGGGCATGTAGACGAGGAGGTATCTCAATATCCACCCTCTGAAGATACCAGCAGTATGTAAGGGAGTTCCACTGTAGGGAAAGCAGGAAGTTGGCTAGGAGTAGAGACTGTAAATCAGTGACATTTCTGGCTGGGTGAATTTTCATTTCCCTTCTCCCTGTTCATTAAATGTTGCAGGCCAAATTCCTTCTTTCTGTAATGACCCAGTGAACCTTGACACCAAGGTATGTCTGAGCAAATTTGAGGCTCTCTGTAAATATTTCACATTGCTTTTGTTTGGGTGATTTTTTTGGCAAATAGTAAATTCACTGAAGAATGTGTTTTGGGGGGCACTGAAACTATTCACAAAATCTGGTGAAATTTGGCAAATAGTTTTGACTGAAAAAAATATGATTTTTTTCCCCAAAGAAGTTGAAATTGTTCATTTTGAAATGAAATACTTTGACTTTTCATTTTGAAATTTAGCCATATGTAAAATGAAAAAAAGGTGAAAAACACCCCAGGAACAAACCAAAACTAAAACTTTCATTTTGTTTGATAGATTTTCATTTTGGGTGTGTTTTGATCTGAACAACTTTTTTTGTTGAGTGAAAAAACCAAAGAAATCAAATTTTGGTTAATTTTTTTTTTCAGATTTTTTGGTTCAGTTTACTCAGCTCCAGTTTAGAGTTCCTTGTTATTCAGAGCTGTGATTGTCATTTGCCACCTTTATTGTAGCTGGTTTGGTTTTATTTTCCTTAACAGAAGTTGTTTTTAATTCCCTGAATAATAAAGTACCCATAGATGGTCTCTTAATTTTAAAAAAGCCATTACAACATCCCTCAAATCTATTAAATGCATTAATAAAGATGAAGAAAACTAAATGCAAGCAGGAAACTGAGATGACTCGTTTTTTGCCGCTAGTGTGAATCATTTGGAATCTACAAAACTGTCATTTGGATTGCCCTTTCAGCCTGTGAGTGAAATGATCCAACCCCATGGGAAAGAAGAGATACAGAATGAATGTAGATTTTTTCTTTTTTGCCTTGTAAGCTTTTCATATACAGAATTCAAAAATAATTGGACCTTCTTGGGCTAATTTTATTAGGTATCATTTCATTTCTCTTCATGAGAGAAGAAATAAAAGGAAAATTTCCATAACAATAGGACACATTTAGCTTACAGAGCATAAACCATCATGTCCTATTAGCCAATTGTGGACTTTCATAATTACTAATATTTTGCCTTATAATGCTAATTGGACAGACTGTCATCAAGCCTGGACTTAAAGCCATACACTTTTTCTCAATTTGGTTGTGTGGCATGTTTCAATATACTTTGAAAGCTATGTCTACTTGGGCCAAAGGAAGAATAATGACAAATATAAAGATATCTCTGTCCTGGGGGAATTATTGCCCTTATGCTAGGAAATGAAATATCTTTCGTTGTGTATTTGGAATGCTGCAATATAATTAATTGATGTATAAACGTACTCAAGAATTAGAACTGTGTGAAACTTAGTGACTTGGATTTGTTGAGGATTTGGCAAATGCCATTTTTACTATTGTAGTTCCTGGCCCCTGAGTTTTTGAGTTTCAAATAAAATAAAAGTCAAAGGGAAAAGCAGCTAAAAACATTGAGTTTTTTAATGCTTTCCATTCTGCCTCTTCTCCCTTCTCCCCACCCAATAGGCTTCCCTTTTTCACCTGTATCTGTGTTCTGCCTTGAAGCCCCTGAACATTTTCCAACTGCTTAGTCTTTGTCTTGGACTCTCTCCAGAATCTCCTGGATGTCCTGTATCAGCTCAAAGAAAATGTGGTGGAAATTGAGCTGTTTATCTCTTCCCCATTTCTCCTGTCATAAGCCATCCTTTCTCTCTTGCTTCCATGTTTCAGAAAACTCCAGGATCCTCCATCACCCAGGCTTGACATTGTGTGCTATATTCAGCTTTTCCCTTTTCCTTATGTTTAGGCTGTCACCAAATCCTGTTAGTTGTTTCTTTACAAAATCTCTACAATCTCTTTTTGTGTTCCCTAAATACTATAAAAACCTTGCCAGCCCATAGTTATCCCAGCTTAAATTTACAAAAGAGACTTTTGATTTTTGAGTACCTCCATTTTTAGGTGTCCAACTTGAGATGCCTTTAAGGTTCCCAGTATTCTGGATTTCTCAGCACCTGCTTTCTGGAAGTCAGACCCCTTTAAGGTGTTCCCAGCTGGGCACCCAAATAACTAGTTTCTTTTGAAAATCTAGGCTGATATTGCCTCAAAGATTGTAACTTTCTCCTCTCTGTATCTCATCTTGCTCCTCTCATGTCCATGCTAAGTACTACCACTAAAATCATTTTCTTCTGTTGTCCCTTTGAATTCCTCCACTGGCATCCTCTAACCCAGGGATGGCCAACCTGAGCCTGAGAAGGATCCACAATTTACCAATATACATTGCCAAAGAGCCAAAGTAATAAGTTAGCAGCCCCCCCCACTCCCAGCGCCTCCCACCCACTGGCAGCCTCGCTGATCAGTGCACCTCCCCACATCTCCTGATCAGCTGTTTTGTGGTGTGCAGGAGGCTCGGAGCGGGAGAGGAAGGAGTGGGGGCAGAGCCAGGGGTTGAGCAGTGAGCACGCTCCGGCACATTGGAAAGTTTGGCCTGTAGCTCTAGCCCTGGAGTAGGTGCCTGTAGAAGGAGCTGCATATTAACTTCAGAAGAGCCGCATGTGGCTCCGGAGCCACAAGTTGGCCACCCTTGCTCTAACTTTCCACATCAAGCTCTCAGCATCTCGTGCCCAGCATTAAAAGTCTATATAACTCCTTCTCTGCCTATATCTCAGCTCACACATCCTCCTGCTCCCCTTCCCATTGGCTGGGAGAGTCATTGACAACCTTCCTAAAATCTCCTTTGGCATATTTCTCCCACTTGATTCATTATCCCTTCCTCCATGCTACCAGCTATGCTCAGAACACCTTTGCTCTTCTTATATTGCAAATAAATGCCCTCTTTCCAACCCCTCTTTATAACATGTCATCCAGAAAGCCTATCAATGTTAAGCCACCACAGACAGAAGCTTCATATACACCAAAAACACCCACCTGCCCTAGTTAGAAGTAAGACCATTATTTTCCAATTCTGTTTGTTTATAGACTATATTACCTATCTTTTGATTTTCAAATTTTGTGGGATAGGAAGAGACCTCCTATTTCTTCTATGAATTATACAACAACGCACATACTATTGGTTCTCAAGAAATACCTAATATTAAAAAATAAAATACCTCTTTCATATGCAGTATCTATCTGTATATATGAGTCACTATGTACATCTATTCCTAAATAAGCTACAAATTACATATATTATAGACTACACATTATATATAGGTATATACGGGGGGTGGTATTTTTGCATAAGAATGTGCATATAAATGCACCAGTATGTTTTTATTTGCTCTTTATAAACTTGCTGGAAAATAAGAGCTGGCCTAATCTTTCACCCAAAACTTGAAGCAAAACTTTTCTCTAACCTGTTGCTTTTTCATTTTCTTCTCCAATTTCTAACATTCCTGGATGGAACAGGGATTGGGAGCAGAGATTCCAAAATATCACATAGGATTGTAAGCCTTTGATCCTATATGGAGCTTCCTACTTAAAACAAAACTGTGGTGCTTTTCCAGATTGGTGTCCATTCACAATGATCCTAAACCTCCTGCTCCCTACACCACCAAGTCATGGCCAGCTGTGTCAGGAAGATGTTGGAGAAGACAGAGGGAGATGGCAGGTTGTTGGACCTCCTCTATGAAGATATTAATGGTAAAAGGAAAGCGTAGGTTTCTTAGAGAGAGGAGTGTCCAAAAGCAAGGAAAGTGTCGTATGGAACTTTCCCAAGACTCAGTCTGGTTTTGTGTTTCCTCTCAAAAATTTCAGGCTCCTCTATAATTGCTGTGAGCATATTTGACAGAACCCCTGTGGAAATGTTAACATCTGCCAGCAGATGCAGTAGAGTTTATCACTCCCTGAGCACAACATTTGAAAAGAAATAAATGTTGAATCTTAAAATATTGCACTTTCTGGAGAGCTGAGCTCTGCTGATAGAACAGGCAGTGCTTTTATCTGATATGAAGGAAGTACAAAGAAGACTATTCCCAGACAAAAACTTAAATGCTCTAATATATTGTATTTATTTAAAGTAAAGCTTTCTACTCCAACCTAATTTGCCCCTTGTGTTATGACCCATCCTCCAGTAGGCACCATAAAACTCACCACCCTCCTCATTACATTCAATCCTCCGTGCTGAGTTCATTGATCTTATAGCTTGGTGACTCATGAGTAGAGTTGATAAGAAAAATTGAAAATTTTCTATGAGAAATTTCAAACAAAAAAATACTTGTTTGAAAATTTTCAGTTTAAACTATATTGTTTTCCCTGTGAAGTTTTGAACCCATTTGAAATAAAAATTTTCGTTTTGAATTTACATTGGGAAATGGAATGTTTTTGTTCTGACTTAAAGAGGTTTGTTTTTTGGTTTAAAAATACTGAAACAAAATGACATTTTAAGTCAATATGAAATTAAAATTGTTGATGAGAAATTTTCTGCAGTAAAATAAAAAAAATTCTTTGGAATTGACATTTTCCTGTGGAAAAAGTTGTATTAAACAAAACCATACATGTTGTAAAGAAAACTTGACACAAAATGACCAGCTCCACTTATGAATGCCACATAGGAATTTTTAAAAGTTTTTTTTGCAGCATGGCTTTCACAGTGGCTGTAAGTCTTTGAAACATTATTGATGTGTATTATTTACAGTATATCCATGTAATGACTGCATCCAAATTACAACCCACATAAAAAACCAATTCCACATTTCCCATATAATGTACACAAGCTCTGTATTTTGCTTGCCAATATTATCTAAATAATTAATTATTAAAAAAGTATAGGTCTAGTTCTTCTGCAGTTGTTATAATAGGGGCACAGCCCACTTCAATGTAGCTCTGCCCATTTATACCAGCTTAGGTTCTGACAGAGAGTCAATTTAAATAACAGATGTCTTTAAACATGGGAATGATTTTTTTTTCTATTTTAGGGTTATAAAATCTCCAGAATGGATCAGTAGTCCATCAAGTCAGGTATCCTGACTCTGACAAATGGCCTGTGACAGATGCTTCAAAAGAAGGCAAAAATCAGTAATACAACTGACCAACTGCGCGATACTGCACATGTGGTATGTGGAGAATCTGTATTGATATCATGCTGAATCTGTATCGTCTTCTCATGTAATACTACTGTTGACTCCAAAGGGGTTATAGGACTGATAGTCTGAAAGGTGGCCGTTTACCTAAGTCTAAGTCATTATTCAATATATGTTTCAACCCATTTATTTCGTATAATATGTTTGCTTGTATGTGTCTGTACTTCAGAAGTCAACATAGCATATAGGAGATGTAATCCATTAGTTCATCATATGCAGTGGTACTCATGTTAATTGCTTTCATTAGAATGGTAATTTAGAATTAAGTATTTGATAGGTGTTTGTTTTTTATCTTGACGTCCAAAAGTGCCTATTTTTCCGTGTTGTTCTAATTACTTTTTATACTTACAACCTTTCACAATCATCCTTTTTCCTTATTGGCATAAGGAAATGTAAACAGGGGAGCAAGCTATTGCATACATGGCATATTTATTCAAGTCAGAATACAGCAGGCAATGAAATAATTGAATTGGATAGTCCTGTGAGATGGCTAAGATCTAGATCAGTGGTTCTCAAACTTTTGTATTGGTGACCCCTTTCACACAGCAAGCCTCTGAGTGTGACCTCCCTTATAAGTTAAAAACACTTTTTTTATATTTAACACTATTGTAAATGCTGGAGGCAAAGTGAAGTTTGGGGACGGAGGCGGACAGCTCATGATGCCCCATGTAATAACCTTGTGATCCCTGAGGTGTCACCACCCTCAGTTTGAGGACCCTTGCTAGATTTTCAGTTGTCATTCTCTCTTCTCCCCTCTCCCATACCATATTTTGGTCCTGATTCTCTTCTATCACTGATGTAAATAAGGAGTAACTGAAGAGGAGTCAATGAAGTTAATTAACTATATTAGTTACAGTATCTTGAATAGAGTTCGCTCATTACCAAGCTGAGAAGAAGTGAATGTTGTGGGAGAGAAAGTGGAATAAAGGCAGGCTATTAAAGTCAGGTTTGCAAATAGCTGCAACCAAGCTCAGAATTTGCATGTAAAATTTGAACACAGGAGAGCTAATAATAATATCTGTTGCAGTGGAACATCTGTTAGACAATCAGAGTCTGAATTAATGGGGAACTCAAAACAATCAGCTAAAGGTTACAAACTAATTAGTTTAATAGTATTAGTCAACTAGCCTCTCCATAGCTTAGATTGCAATTGACTTCTACTATAAAATCACTCTGTTTTAAGCAACCATAGATTTTTGGATTGAGAAATTGGTTTATCTTGAAAACTGCTATATTTACTCTGAAGGCAAAGGCAAATTTTTCTGCAAAGTTTGAAAAAAATGCATCAAATTGTTCTTGAGTTACACATTATTAAAAAAAACTACACTTAGTTGAAATGTTGACTTGTTTCTTTGTCTCTCACTAGGTCAAAAAGGCTTGTTATTATTACTTCATATTTTCCATATAGTTAAATCTCCTTGGAAACTAATGCACCGATGATGTTTGAACAGGATAGATTAGATTTAAATGAAATTATTGAGACTTTTTTGCCATTGTCTTTAGAAGAAGCAAGATCAGACTCTATGGCCAGAATTTTCAAGATAATGTAACATCCACAATCAGGCCAGAAAACAGCTGACTATGTTGGTCTCTTTCTGTAAAAAATCTGGCAATAATTTAGGCGTCTAAATGGGAGCTGTTCTCTCTTGAAAATATGGTTCTGATATGTTGCTTTTTACTAGCCTATTGCATAAGAGGCCTTCTATAGGTAATAAAGATCTCTCTTTAGCTCATGTGCTAATCTTGTGTTATTGGAGCTGTAGCACCTGAGCTCCAGACCAGGCTCAGTAGATGAGTGTGGTTTATTATGGCATGGAATTAGCCTTCTTATAGCTGAGGCTGCATCATCCCATTAAACGGTTGCTTTTGAACCTTCTTGTAGTTAAAAGAAAATAAAAAGAAGAGAGCATCAGGTTTTCAGGTCTTTAAGGTTGAGTCTCTGACAACTAAACAGTCTTCTGAAAACTTTGCTTAAACAGAGTGCCTACTTGGTGAGAATAAACTAATTAAGAATGGTTTCATTTCGAAACTTCTGCAAAGTGCCTCTCTCCATCTACCCAAAGTCTGATACACAGATAGATTTTGACAGTGGCTCACGCAAGAGTCAATTTTCAAGAAATAGTTTCACACACAGGTGAACACACACGAAGGAGGTAACAGAATTAAAACATTTACTTTTTGAACTCTACATAGGTCTCTCATAATTATTTCTTCATTAAAAAATTCCCTAAGCAGATAATAAAGATCCCCTCCTTCATCTGCAGCTGGATGAGTGAAAGTATATATTTAGTATGAATCTCTCATTTATAGGAGTTTATGCAAGAGCTCTATGTGTGAGCCAGTTAACACAGATTGTATTGTTTTCCATATTGTTAGATTCTTGGTTTTCCCAATACCTAATAACTGCATGATGTTTCCACTGAGAGCTTCTAAATAGCTTAATTCATCCTGGCACCTCTGTAGCAAGGACTCTGTTTCATCCCTAGTTTATTAGATAGAGGCTTACTTTTTTTTTCTTGGAAATGGAGGGCCAAAGAGCCTATTGATGCTTAGATCTGTCTATGCTTCAGTTACAACCATGTAAGATCTTGCATATTTAAGATAGTGGTGCCCCCTGGTTGAGAACCTCTATTTCAGTGCGTAGGAGGGAGGACAGCACATCGAAGTTTTGCCTAAGGTGGCAGATAGTCTTGGGCAGCCTCTGATTGGCATGCAGCCTGGTGAGACTTTTAATTCACCATCCTAACCCAAAAGCAAGCACCTTTTTTAAAAGGGTCTAGCTAAATAACTCTTCAGTTTAGGTTAGGTGGTCGTTCCTTGTAATCAATGCTGAGGCGTGTTGGCAGGGCTTTGCGGGGAAGGTTTCACTGTTGCTGCTCATGCTGTACCTGTTGTAGGAGGGTGAGATTCACCCTTGTGGAGAGGGTCCCCAAGGGACCTATGTACCAATTAAGTCACTGTCAAACCCTCAAAAGTTGTGCCCAGTTCTCCCTGGATGAATATAGTTGCTCATTCTCCAGAGCTGTTTACCTGGCACTTTTCACTAGCACTAGAAATTCTCTCAAAATAAAACTTAAAAACAGAAGAAAAATACTTCAGTTTTATTCCCCAGGGTTTCTTTTTCCTCTTGTTACATATTGTTGCATTTTGATCGTTGCCGCATGGCTCCCAAGATTGTCATACCTGCTAGCTGTCTTCCTCACCGATACTCTTTAATATAGTCAGCAATGCGGGGATCAAGGACTTTTAATAATTCTCCTCACTCCAGTTTAGAAAAAAAGCTTGCTTCTATGACACAGAGATTAAAGCTGCTTTCCCCAGCCCTTTCTGAAATGTACACATTGAGCTCAGTGTGATATTTGCTTCTTAGTGGCACCATTCAGTGTTTTGTTCCAGTGCCTTTCCAATTATTACTGTATATTAATTTTGATTAGACAGGAGGCTGCTTTGTGAGTCTTGACTTCCTGCCAGTACAATCAACTGTGAGCCTTGGGAATGAAACACAAATGTTACTTTCAAAACCTCTGTGAGGAATATATAACTTATAATTTATACTATATATATATATTTGAAAGACTAAATATGTCTTTGCTAGTACAGCAGGAATTAAAATAGGACATTCTCCATACCTTAAATGGGGAGAATCATTTTAAAGTTAAAAACATATGTGTAGAAATTATTGTCCTGATTTTTGTTTTTGTTTTCAATATTCCACCTTCATATTCTGCTGGATGCTTAGATCTGGATGCTGGATGCAACTGCTCCTCCCATGAATCAACAGCTGTTGGAAAAATTAGGGGTGCTGAACAAACCAAAGCTAGAAGTAAGAAAAGCTTAAGTTTTCAAGTGTTTTATCTCATAATGTACCACAAGAAATTCAGACAGGAATTAATTCTGAAAAATCCTGTGACCTGTGTGATGCAGGAGGTCAGGTTCAGTGATTACAATGGTTTTATACTCTAGGAATTTATACTGGCTTTATACTCTAGGAATCTATGAATTCTGATTGCAAGCTCAGCCCTTGGATCTCAAAAGAGGATTTATAGTGTTGCATACATTTTTGGTGTTCTTATTTTCATATTGTCTTTTCTTTCTCCCTTTATTTTTTTGGTTGGAGTTGTCATTTCCAGTCCCTCATGCACCTCACACTCTCTTTTTCTGGTTGGAGACCACTGACCTACCATCTTACATTATGCCATTGAAAGGGTAACTCCTCTGGCCATGCTGCATGGGTCTCAGCCAGCAGTGGGTGCCTTAGGAACATGAGGTGTTAATATTTCATGCATTTGAAACCAAGCACGTTGACTCTTGTATTGGTTGCTCCAAGGAACAGGATACAAACGTCTATTTCCTTGATGAAGGCATGATAAACTGCTGTTACTGAGACACCACCAACCAGGCAACATAAATCTTATTATATACAGAAAAATATGTTAAAGAACATTAATGAGGTTGCAAAGTCAGGCACTTGAAAATTAGGAACTGCCAGATTTATAGTTTCCTCTGCAACCTTAATTCTGCCTTCTTGTGTGTCATCCTGGGCACTGAATGAGGCAAGGATCCTGTGGAAAAAAATTGTATGGAAGTCATCTAATTAAAGATTGTCATAATGCATACATACAAAGGGGCCAAACTGAGGTCCAATGGGCAACCTAAATTCTGGCATTTCCTAACTGTTGACTGTTTGACTTTGCAACCTAAATAGTGTTATTTTTACTTAGCTTTTTTGTTTGTCATTTGCTAAGTTTTTTACAAAAATAAAAAGATAAAAGCAAATGTATTGGTTCAGTCAACACAGCAATGTAAGCCTACAGTTAGTGGGACTCGAGTTAACTGACCCGCTCAGGGAACCCTAGGCTTGAGCGCAGTGGCGAGAAGCCAGAGTTGGGCCATAATAAGAGCTGCCCAGGGAACCCAGGCCACTGTGGGGAGTCCTGGACCCTCCACCTGCTCTGGGTGGGGTGCTGAGTGTCCAAGAGCAGCCCCCACCCCGTGTGCTTGCCCCCTAGCTTAACAGAGGCTTGGACCCTTCAGCCCTGCAGGGTCCTGGGACCTTGGGCCTGAACCCTAAATTAGCACAATTGGTGTGTGGATACAAGGGAGGGGGTTGGCATGAGCTGGGCCTACACTGTTGTGTAGACATATGTATTATGTACAAATTGAACAAGTCTGCCCTCAAATCGTACATCAGCAGCAGGGTTTGAGCCCTCAATCTTCAACATTTTAGCACAGATCACTAATACTCAAGCTCCAGGACTAATTATGCATGTTTGGTAGCACGAGAAGGCTGTTGGCCCAAAGCCAGGGAGGGTTGGCCACTGGAGCCAGTTGTAGGGCCTGTGGGTAGCTGAGGGGGCCCTAATCTGTCTCTCTTCTAAAACACTCCACCCCTATATCCTCTGTCAGGTCCTAGGTATTCCTAGTGCTGTGTCTGCTGCTCCTGCTTCAGTGGTGACATGGGCCTGGGGTTAGAGTATTCGTATTCAGTTGTTATTTTGGCATGCTGTCAAAATGTTCCCGAGGCATGCAGAGGTCAGTGGGAAATGGCAACAACTTATAGCTCAGTAAAACCTGAGGAGAATTTCAGGGCTAAAGTAAAGGCATTTCTCTAGTTCAGGGGTGGGAAAATTTTTTGACCCGAGGGCCACATTGGGTTTTTGGAAATTATATGGAGGGCCGGTTGGGGAGCCTGTGCCTCCCCAAACATCCAGGCGTGGCCTGGCCCTGCCCCCTATCCAACTCCTCCTGCTTCTTGCCCCCTGGTGTCCCCCTGGGATCCCCACTCCATCTGCCCCCCCGCTCCCTGTCCCCTGACAGCCCAAGAACCCCTGCCCCTGACTGCCCCCCTGCCACCCCATCCAAGCCCTCCTCTCATTCCTGACTGCCCTCCCAGGACCTCTGCCCCAATTCAACCCATTCCCCGCCCTCTGACCGCCCCAATTCCTGTCCACACATCTGCCCCCGACCACTACCCCAAACTCCCCTGCCCTCTATCCAACCCCCTGCTCCCTGCTCCCTTCCTGTGCTGCCTGGAGCACCAGCGGCTGGCAGTGCTACAGCCACGTTGCCCGGCTGGAGCCAGCCACACACTGCGCAGCAAAGAGAAGCGGGTCAGGCCAGGCTCTGCAGCTGCGCCCCCCCAGGAGCTCACAGCCCCGCCACCCAGAGCATTGTGCTGGCGGCACAGTGAGCTGAGGCTGCGGGGGAGGGGGAACAGCAGAAGGAGGGGCCGGGGGCTAGCTTCCTGAGGCAGAAGCTCAGGGGCTGGGCAGGAGGGTCCCGTGGGCCGGATGTGGCCCACAGGCCGTAGTTTGCCCACCTCTGCTCTAGTTTGAGAAGTGGAGGTGTTAGAGAGTCTCAAAGAAAGGCCGCACAAATCTTTATAACAGAAAGTGTTTGGCAACCTAAATAGAGGGGTTGCTACCAGCTCCCCTTGCAATAACGATTTCATTAAACCAGGGCTGACTTGGCAGCTGGTCCAAAGTGGAAATCAGAGTTAGGGTCTTTTAGGGGTGGTTTTTAAATCTGGGTTGGAAAAGTTGAGATTGCTTAAGAGGAAGCATATGAATGTTTAGCAGCCCCAGGGAAAAAGGCAGGCATGGAACATCTAACATTGCTGTCTAGAAATTACCCTAGCCAGTTCTTTATTACCATTGATGGACAGTAAATTTTGGCCAATCTAGTCAAAATGGAGTTGGTTGAGGAAAGTAAAAAGAAAAACAGCAGGGATACTTGGTCTATAAAAACCTTTCCCTCAAAAAATGTCATTTAAAGGCATCCTATTGAGAATTCACTCGAACTCATTCTCCATGTCGATTTTAGTTTTATACCTGTGAAATTCAGTTGACTTCACTGGATTTGTTTCTGATTTAAACTGGTGGGAGAGGAGAATTAAGCCTAATGCTTTATTTAACAGTTGTAGGAAGTAAATGTTGTTGTATTTTTTAAATGGCCCCCACAATTTTTTTATTTTCTGTGTAGCGTGACATCTATCAATGACAGGTTCTTGCTGAGACTGAAAGCGGAAGAGCTGAAATACTTAAGACAAGTTGCTGTGTTACTTCTGCACAAAGAGATGCAGAGAGTTCCAGAAATCTCACAAATGAGTCCAGTCGTGAAAGGTTTCCTGGTCAATTTTGCAGACTCCAGGGTAGAACTGGTTTAAATTTTTTGGTTTCCTGAAATGTTGACTATTTTTTTCCCCAACACTTTTTAACATTTTTTTTACAAAATAATATTCACCTCCTTTTGAGCAGCTCTGGCGAAAAGTAGAGCTGGATGATGATTTTCAGCTGAAGCAGTTTTTGGCAAAAAATGCAGGTTCAGTGTCACTGAAATATTTTGTGAATTGATGTCTGTTTTGCTAAATTGTTTTGGTCAAAACAATTGACTTTTTGTTTCAAAATTTCCTTTAAATTTATTTTAAAAGCAATCAAAAACAGTCAAACTCTAAACAAAACATTTTGATATTGCCACAAAGAAATGTTTCATTTGAACCAAATGAATTTTTTTAACTTCTCAACTTGTCGATTTTTTTTTAAATCTAGTTTTTGATTCAACATGAAACTTTTTTTCTTTCAATTTTTCAGAATTGCCACTGAACTGAAAAAATATCCATTGTTTAAACTGTTCTACTCAAGAGTTTTTGATTAAGGTTCTGAACTCTCAGAACTTATCCAAATCAAAGCTCCTTTGCTGCTGAGGTATGCTCACTAGTGGCACCCGCAGAGGGGCCACTTCATCAGTGCTGGGCCCTCCCAAAGGCAGTGGTGAGGTGGAGCAGTGCTGGCCAGCCCATTACCTGCTCAGGGTTGCCCCACAGCCCCTCTCTCACTACGGGGTGGGGAGTACGAGGCTAAATCTGAACATCGCTGTGACCCTACTCCTCTACACCCTGCTGCAATGCCACTCAATTTTGGCCCCAGCCCAATGTTATGATGGAGGGCCACAGAGCCAAATCTGAGTAGGCAGTGCAGTGGCCAGCACTGCTCCTCCCGGTGTATGCTGTGGGGCCAGCTCCTGCACCAGGGCTCCCCACTAAGGGCCTGCCCAACCTTGCCCCATTTCCAGCAGTTCATTCCCCTCTGCTCTTCCCACAGGATTCACGCAGTGGCAGCTTCAAGCCCTGCTACAAGTACAGAGAGCTGCAGTGACCCCCTGGGAGAGGGGTGGCGGGTAGGCCTGGCATGTACTGTGTGAAAAATTTCTAGGGTTGCCCCTTTCACTCACCAGTAATTCACAAACTCCCTTCAGCTGCTGTTGCTGATGAAACAAAACTTCTCTTCTGGAACCATGCAAAGCAATCAAAGTGGAAAAGAGCCAAACATGGCAGGAAATGATGCGTACTGGGGCTTTAAAAAAACCAACAGGAATCTCATAAGGTAATTAATTATTTAAGCTCTTCTCCATTCTGTGTGTGATATGTGTCAGTGACATCTCCACTAAGATACAGTTGTCACCTGACAGCGCCATCTTCAAAGCCCACCTAATTTCAACCCCTCCCAATTGCCTTAATCTCTCTAAATCCCCACACAGTTCCAGAGACTATCAAATCTCTGTCACCAGCCTGCTCTTGACTTTTGAGAGATTTATTTTGCCACCATGGATAGAAGCAGTGAGTTTGATGTAGATGTTGGCAAGTGTATTGAACAAACCCAGCAGAGAGCAGGATTTCCTTTTAATTTTCTCCAAGCAGCAAGCATTTCTTTAAAAGTATAAAGCAATGAAATGCTTGACATTGTTTAATCTTTTCTTATTAACAGATGTACAGTGTTTCCCCCCAAATGCCTTTTTATAAGAAGCTGAACAGTGGCCTTTGCACCTTTTATTTTATAAATAAATTGTGTGCTAAAATGAAAGCTTGATTGTCAGGTTGGTATATGTACATTTCCACATATATGCCTACATGTACATACACATGCAGAAATCAGAGATCTGCTTGTGGACATCTGGATGGGTGAGAATATAACTGTGATTGCTAGGGATTAATTAAAGGATTTCCAGAAATAAGGCCATATAACTCTGCATCTTGGGCTGAGGTCCCCTGCCTAGAGCTGTAGCACACTCATATCTGTGGTTTAGGCACAGACAAAAATGGGTAATATGCACTGAACTGAGTGAGCTACAAGGGTACATCAGGGATTCATCTTGGAACAATCAAATGAGTTGGGCTCCCGGGGGATGAAAATCACAGCCTATATGTTTTGAAATTTGCAGGAACCAAACAAACGAGGAGTAACAAGAACAACAAAATAACAGTAGGTGCTAGGGAATACTCACACAATTGCTTGTGGGAAACATTATTCTCACCGAAGACTGAGGAGGGAGGTAATGCTGTTGCACACAATCAATCATATTGAGTTATGATCATCTTCCTTTTTTCTTGTTCTGTTTATGATGTATGGTAATAGAAACTCTATTCTGTTAAGTGAAAACTGTGAGCTAACATGGTAAAAGTGGAATGATTGGGACCTCACTTTCTCCCACATGTCCTGTCTCACCACACCTGATGTCATAAACAGATAGTTAAGGGTTAATGTCTCTTTTACCTGTAAAGGGTTAACAAACAGGGAACCAAACACCTGACCAGGGGACCAATCAGGAAACAAGATACTTTCAAATCTCGGTGGAGGGAAGCCTTTGTTAGTGTTTTTTGGGTTTTGCTTTGTTCTCTCTGGGTCCTGGAAGGGACTAGACGTGCAACCAGGTTTCTTGCCAATCTCCCTGCTACAGTCTCTTATATATTCAGAATAGTGAATATTTTAGTAAGAAAGGCGGTTATAGTGTTTTGATTGTTTTTCTGTATTTGCAAATGTATATTTGGCTGGAAGTATTTTAAATTGTATTTCTGCTGGAGGAGGCTTTTTCTCCAGTTTCTATAAGCTGACAGACCCTGTAACTTTTACCATCTAAATTGCAGAGATAACTTTTACTCTTTTTCTTTCTTTTTATTAAAAGTTTTGCTTTTAAGACCTGTCTGATTTTTCCCCTTATTGAGGCTCAAGGGAATTGAGTCTGTACTTAACAGGGAAGGAAGGGGAGAAGGGTGGAATCCCTTTATTTTAGATTCACGGAGCTTGAATCTGTATTACCTCTGGGTGAGGGAGAAAGGGGATGGGGGGGGAAGGGACATTCCTCCCTGTTTTAAGATTCAAGGAGTTTGAATCACGGTAATCTTCCAGGGTAACCCAGGGAGGGAAATCCTAGGAGAGGCACAGGTGAGGGAAAGAGTTTACTTTCCTTGTGTTAAGATCCAGGGGGTCTGGGTCTTGGGGATCCCCAGGGAAGGTTTTGGGGGGACCAGAGTGTATCAGGCACTGGAATTCCTGATTGATGGCAGCTTATCAGATCTAATCAGGTAATTAAGCTTAGAGGAATTCATGATGGTACCCCAACTTTTGGACTCTAAGGTTCAGATTGGGGAAAGATACTATGACACCTGGGTCCTGTCTTGATTAGGAAAAAGTATGTGTATCAGTTGTTGGCTCAATATAATTGTCTTCTCTGCAAAATGGTGTGTCTTTTTTATATCAAGATAACTCTCTTGATGTAAACTCCTAGTAGAAACAAGGTCCAGGTAGTTTTTTACCCCAATGTAGCTAGTCTGTGTCAACCCTGTCTAGCTTTCATAGCTGCATATGCACTAAAATGTTATGCATTCTGATTATACATAGAAAATAATAGTAGAGACTTCAAATGTCAATTTCTTAAGAGCGTCCTAAATAGCAAGTGTACTCTTTTACACACAACACCCCTTGCTTTGTGCATAGAAATAGATGCCTATGTAATGTTTGCAAACCTAGTTTGAGAGGCACCTTTGAGAATTTTGTCCTACAAGTAATGTGAATGGTGGGTCATATAAAGGATTTGGTTAAGTAAAAGGTACTGATGCTGCTGTTTCTATGACCAGCAGGGCCTGTCATATATGGCAGGGCCTGTCTCTTTTTTTTAGTTCCAGAAATAGGTCAGTGAAAACTTTGTCCCCAAGATGAGGTCTATAAAATATGAACATTTTCGTATGTTGGCTCCTGTCATCATCTTCCTGGCAGAGAATAACAGAACACAATTCTAGCCTGTCTCTTTCATATTTTCTGAGGCACAATGTATTTTATAATACATCTCTACCCCAATATAAAGCTGTCCTCGGGAGCCAAAAAATCTTACTGTGTTATAGGTGAAACCGTGTTATATCGAACTTGCTTTACTGCGCTATATCCAAATTTGTGTTATATTGGCTCACGTTATGTTGGGGTAGAGGGATATGATATCTGTGCACATCAATGCCTTGCTTGAGGAAGTAATTGTTTCATTGATGAACAAACGTGGCTGTGATATCAGATCCTTTTTCTGCCTCTGTATGATTACCAGAAATATCAGTTCTTCAGGAACACAACTAGAAATGTATATGATTATTGTTGTTGTGTGTGGCAACATATGGATCAAAAAGGAAAAAGTTTAATTTACAAGGAAAGACAACTGAAGCAAATGATTGTAAGCAACAGTTATATATTTTTTTAGTACAGTGGAAGACCAAAAGCTCTGTTTTATTCTATGACCAATAATACAGTTTTTAATAGTATGATACATAAGTGTTGTATTACATGAAGCATTCCATGTGATACATATAAGGCAAAATTTTCAAAGCTACTAAATCCCATTTTTAAAAGGAACTTAGGCACTTAAGTCCCATTGGCTTTCAATAAGATGTAGGCTCCTTTCAAAATTGTATCTGAAAATTATAGAGCAGCTGTAGCTCTGATGGGGCAGGAATACAGTAGTTAATTGAGAGACTCGGAGTTAGTGTGTAATTTTTTCTACAAGGTTAGGAATCCTAAACTGGAAAAGAGAGATGGATTTAGAAATGGAATTTGAAAAGTATCAGGGGCTAAGAGTCTGTTTCAGATAGCAGGGGAAGAATGGGCAAAGAGTCTACAAGATTTTTCACAGACATGGAAGGTGAATGAGTAAGTGTGGGGTAAGGAATAAAAGATTAGGGAATAAATTGGAGATTAGAGAGAGGTGAAGTCAGAAAAAGAAGCAGAATCAAGTCCGTGAAGACTTGAGAGCTAATTCTACTCTCAGTAACAATAAATTGGAGAAACTCAGTTTAAGTAAAAAACACAACAAGGAGTCTGGTGGCACCTTAAAGACTAACAGATTTATTTGGGCATAAGCTTTTGTAGGTAAAAAAACCTCTTCTTCAGATGCATAGAGTGAAAATTACAGAAATAGGCATAAATATATATTGACACTTGAAAAGAAGGGAGTTACATTACAAGTGGAGAACCAGTGTTGAAGGCCAATTTAGTCAGGGTGTATGTGGTTCACTCCCAATAATTGATGAGGAGGTGTCAATACCAAGAGAGGAGAAATTGCTTTTGGAGTAAGCCAGCCGCTCCCAGTCCCTATTCAAGCCCAAATTGATGGTGTTAAGTTTGTAAATGAATTGTATCTCAGCAGTATCTCTTTGAAGTCTGTTTTTGAAGTTTTTTTTGTTGAAGAATGGCTACTTTTAAATCTGTTATTGAATGTCCAGGGAGATTGAAGTGTTCTCCTAGTGGCTTTTGTATATTACCATTCCTAATGTCTGATTTGTATCCATTTTTCCTTTTATGCAGAGACTGTCTGGTTTGGCCAATTTACGTGGCAGAGGGGCATTGCTGGCACATGATGGCATATATCACATTAGTAGATGTGCAGGCGAATGAGCCTCTGATGGTGTGGCTGATGTGGTTGAGTTGCTAGAGTAAATATGGGGAGAGAGTAGGCAGTGGAATTTGTTATAGGGATTGGTTCCTGGGTTAGTGTTTGTGTGGTGTGGTGCGTAGTTGCTGGTGAGTATTTGCTTCAGGTTGGGGGGCTGTCTATAAGCAAGGATTGCACTGCCTCTCAAGGCCTGTGAGAGTGGGGGATCATTTTCCAGGATAAGTTGTAGATTGTTGATGATGTGCTTGAGAGGTTTTAGCTGGGGGCTGTATGTGATGGCCAATGGTGTTCTGTTATTTTCCTTGTTGGGCCTGTCCTGTAGTAGGTGACTTCTGGGTACCCATCTCACTCTGTCAATCTGTTTCCTCACTTCCCCAGGTAGGTATTGTAGTTTTAAGAATGCTTGTAGAGCTCTTGTACATGTTTGTCTCTGTCTGGTGGGGTGTAAGCTGTTGAAATCATGGTGGAATTTTTCCAGAGTCTCCTTGAAAAATTCCACCACGATTTCAACAGCTTCCACCCCACCATCAACCTCAGCCTGGACCAATCTACACGGGAGGTCCACTTCCTAGACACCACAGTGCAAATAAGTGATGGTCACATTAACACCACCCTATACCAAAAACCTACCGACCGCTATGTCTACCTTCATGCCTCCAGCTTCCATCCCGGGCACATCACACAATCCATTGTCTACAGCCAAGCACTGAGGTACAACTGCATCTGCTCAACCCCTCAGACAGAGACCAACACCTACAAAATCTCCTATAAGCATTCTCAAAACTACAATACCTGCACGAGGAAATAAGGAAACAGATCAACAGAGCCAGACGTGTACCCAGAAGCCTCCTACTACAAGACAAACCCAAGAAAGAAACAATAGGGCTCCACTGGCCATCACATACAGTCCCCAGCTAAAACCTCTCCAACACATCATCAGGGATCTACAACCCATCCTGGACAATGATCCCATACTTTCACAGGCCTTGGGTGGCAGGCCAGGCCTCGCCCACAGGCAACCTGCCAACCTGAAACATATTCTCACCAGTAACTGCACACCACACCATAGTAACCCTAGCTCAGGAACCAATCCATGCAACAAACCTCGATGGCAACTCTGCCCACATATCTACACCAGCGACACCATCACAGGACCTAACCAGATCAGCCACACCATCACCAGTTCATTCATCTGCACGTCCACCAATGTAATATATGCCATCATATGCCAGCAATGCTCCTCTGCTATGTACATTGGCCAAACTGGACAGTCGCTACGGAAAAGGATAAATGGACACAAATCAGATATTAGGAATGGCAATATACAAAAACCTGTAGGAGAACACTTCAACCTCCCTGGCCACATTACAGCAGACCTTAAGGTGGCCATCCTGCAGCAAAAAAACTTCAGGACCAGACTTCAAAGAGAAACTGCTGAGCTTCAGTTCATCTGCAAATTTGACACCATCAGCTCAGGATTAAACAAAGACTGTGAATGGCTTGCCAATTACAAAACCAGTTTCTCCTCCCTTGGTTTTCACATCTCAACTGCTAGAACAGGGCCTCATCCTCCCTGACTGAACTACCTCATGATCTCTAGCTTGCCTGCATATATATGCCTGCCCCTGGAAATTTCCACTACATGCATCTGACGAAGTGGGTATTCACCCATGAAAGCTCATGCTCCAAAACGTCTGTTAGTCTATAAGGTGCCACAGGATTCTTTGCTGCTTAAATAATGAAGTTGCCTCCAAATCTGTACTGCCCAAGAAAAACCTTGTCCTCTCATTTGATTAATTAATCTGTAATTTCCTCACCTTCAAAATTCTCCTTAAGGAGTCTTCCTTCACACTTACATTGACTATAGAATCTTATTCCTTCTTGAATTTTTTCATTGGGTACAAAAATGAGTTTTCAAAAGTATTGTGGGACATTGATAGAGAGTATATCAACCCGATGGTAATTAAAAGATTATCAAAGGATAATCAATAGAAAATGTCCTATAGATAACTATAATTATGGGACCCATAAAGGAGTTCTGGGATATCATTAACTTAAAGACCATGACTAGAGTGGTTTATGATTTGATCCTTCTCTGCTAGCAAAGGTTAAAAATGAAATGGAGCATGTGTTATTTTACATTGTATAATGTTTGCAAATTAGAGGCAAGAAAGTATTTTGTAATTCCAAACATTTGTGGAATCATCATAAATAATCCCATTTTACTGAAAGATCTTTCTGTAATGGCACTTAATGACAGTGGATATATTTGGCTGCTGGTCATTAAAAGGGTCAGTGGATGGCAGGGGCAGAGTTATAAAGTCAGTCACCTACTTTAGCAGGAGACAACCTTCAATATGTATGAATTATGTATTTCAAATATTGCTTTTCACATAGAGTCTTATTGCAACATGAATCTTTTTTATTAAAATAAAAAAATTAGGCATTTATATGGGTACAACATTTTTTAAGTTTGAAAGGTGAGCCCACTTGAATGGGTGACAGCATTTATGTAAAGAATGGCAGACGAGATTCATGTATGAAAGCTGGCTATGAGAACTGAGAAGTTTCTCCAAGGTTTTGTTATAAGTGGGGGTTTTTTCTGCAAGTCGTTAGCACTAAAGCAAAATATTCAGCAGGAGAGGAGTCATGACACATACTATTCTGCTTTCCCCACATAGTAACTTTCTGTTGAAAACGATCGTGTTTCGTATTTCTCCAAAGTGTACCATAGAAGAAAGCCAGTAGTATGCGTTAGGCTTAAGAACAGGGTTTGCCAGATACTTCACTAGTGGATCCTTATCAAGTTATCCACAAAACTATTTGATTTCTTTTGCTGAATATGAGAAACTTAGAAGTCTCCTTGATGGACATAAGTCTGTGCTAAGTTTTTTAGTGCGGCTGTGTCATAAACAGATAGCTAAGGGTTAATGTCTCTTTCACCTGGAGCACCTGACCAGAGGACCAATCAGGAAACCGGATTTTTTCAACTTTGGGTGGAGGGAATTGTGTGTCTGGGGTCTTTGTTTTCTGGCTGCCTGCTTTCTCTGAGCTTTGGAGAAGTAGTTCTGTTTTCTAATCTTCTGTTTCTAAGTGTAAGGACCAAGAGATCAGATAGTAAGTTATATGGTTTCTTTTCTTTGGTATTTGCATGAATATAAGTGCTGGAGTGCTTTGATTTGTATTCTTTTTGAATAAGGCTGTTTATTCATATTTCTTTTAAGCAATTGACCCTGTATTGTATCATCTTAATACAGAGAGACCATTTGTATTTTTTCTTTCTTTTTTATATAAAGCTTTCTTTTAAGACCTGTTGGAGTTTTTCTTTACTTCAGGGAAATTGAGTCTGTACTCACCAGGGAATTGGTGGGAGGAAGAAATCAGGGGAGATCGGTGTGTGTTGAATTGGCTAGCCTGATTTTGCATTCCCTCTGGGGGAATAGGAAAGTCCTTTTTGTTCCAGGACCGGGAACGGAGAGGGGGAGTCACTCTGTTTGGATTCACAGAGCTTGTGTCTGTGTATCTCTCCAGGAGCACCTGGAGGGGGGGAGGGAAAAAGGATTATTTCCCTTTGTTGTGAGACTCAAGGGATTTGGGTCTTGGGGTCCCCAGGGAAGGTTTTTCAGTGGGACCAGAGTGCCCCAAAACACTCTAATTTTTTGGGTGGTGGCAGCAGGTACCAGGTCCAAGCTGGTGACTAAGCTTGGAGGTTTTCATGCTAACCCCCATATTTTGGACGCTAAGGTCCAAATCTGGGACTAAGGTTATGATATGGTGGCAGCGGGTGGGATATAGACAGAATCCAGAAGCCAGTAGGAATATTATATTTTTCTTTTCTCTGCTAAGGGCTTTTTAGCAGAGAGAAACAGTTGGTTTTAAAAGGGAACCAGAGAGAATTTTTTTTTCTGCTCTCTCTGGCAGTTTGTGGCTTGCATGTTAAGCAAGAAGCCATTTACCAGACTGTTAAGGGTCTTTTGTCACACAATAGCACTCCCATTGAGAGTCATACCAGCACTATATAAATGCAAATAAAGTGGTTTTTCAGGTTTACTTGACATTGAAGATTAGCTAAAGGCACTGTTGCTAGGCAGACTTCAGGAGGCAACAGAGAACCTGCAGTTCAGAGGATAAACACCGGAGGGCACCCCAACACAAGAAAACAGGAATCATGACTTCTAAGGCAAAAATTAAGGCCGAAGAGCAATTCAAAGAAGCTGAACACAGGCGACAAATGGAGATGAAAGAAAGAGAAGAACAAATCAAATAGGCAGCACACAAAAGAAAACTAGAAGAAGAAGAGGTGGCCCACCGAAGGAAACAAGCAGAAGAAGAGGCAGCCCACAGAAGACAGATAGAACTCCAGAGGGAAGCCCACCAACAGGCCATGGAATTAGAAAAGGCTAAGCAACAGACTCCAGCCAATCCTAACAACCCATCGCCCATTATTGCTCCACAGCACAGGAAATTTCCCACCTACAAGGCAGGTGATGACACCGAGGCCTTCTTGAAAAATTTTGAAAGAGCCTGTCTTGGGTACAGCATCCCCGAAGACCAGTACATGGTAGAATTAAGGCCACAACTCAGTGGACCTTTAGCAGAGGTGGCAGCTGAAATGCCTAAGCAGCAAATGAATGACTATAAACTTTTTAAAACCAAGGCCAGATACAGAATGGGGATAACCCCAGATCATGCCCGTCGGCATTTCAGAACCCAAAAGTGGAAACCAGAGGTGTCATTTCCCAAACACGCCTACTACATTGCAAAAAACTATGAGGCCTGGATAACAGGAAACAACATTCAAACCTTGGAAGAACTGAACCTCCTCATACAAATGGAGCAGTTCTTGGATGGTGTTCCTGAAGACATCACACGGTACATACAAGATGGAAATCCCAAAGATATCGCTGAGGCGGGGGAGATTGGAGCCAAATGGATGGAACTGGCAGAAAGCAAGAAAGCTACTGTCAAGGGGAACGATTCATAACCTTAGTCCCAGATTTGGACCTTAGCGTCCAAAATATGGGGGTTAGCATGAAAACCTCCAAGCTTAGTCACCAGCTTGGACCTGGTACCTGCTGCCACCACCCAAAAAATTAGAGTGTTTTGGGGCACTCTGGTCCCACTGAAAAACCTTCCCTGGGGACCCCAAGACCCAAATCCCTTGAGTCTCACAACAAAGGGAAATAATCCTTTTTCCCTCCCCCCCTCCAGGTGCTCCTGGAGAGATACACAGACACAAGCTCTGTGAATCCAAACAGAGTGACTCCCCCTCTCCGTTCCCGGTCCTGGAACAAAAAGGACTTTCCTATTCCCCCAGAGGGAATGCAAAATCAGGCTAGCCAATTCAACACACACCGATCTCCCCTGATTTCTTCCTCCCACCAATTCCCTGGTGAGTACAGACTCAATTTCCCTGAAGTAAAGAAAAACTCCAACAGGTCTTAAAAGAAAGCTTTATATAAAAAAGAAAGAAAAAATACAAATGGTCTCTCTGTATTAAGATGATACAATACAGGGTCAATTGCTTAAAAGAAATATGAATAAACAGCCTTATTCAAAAAGAATACAAATCAAAGCACTCCAGCACTTATATTCATGCAAATACCAAAGAAAAGAAACCATATAACTTACTATCTGATCTCTTGGTCCTTACACTTAGAAACAGAAGATTAGAAAACAGAACTACTTCTCCAAAGCTCAGAGAAAGCAGGCAGCCAGAAAACAAAGACCCCAGACACACAATTCCCTCCACCCAAAGTTGAAAAAATCCGGTTTCCTGATTGGTCCTCTGGTCAGGTGCTCCAGGTGAAAGAGACATTAACCCTTAGCTATCTGTTTATGACAGGCTGTTCTAAACTTTTATCAAAGACTTACTTGATGGCCATTCTTGGATATCACATTTCAGTGGAGCACCACAACTCCTGAAAGGTTTCCAGTGCAAGAAGAGGAGGCTGCCTTGCCAGAATACTCACAAATTCTGGGAGCTTAGTCCTAGACCATGCACTGCAGGAAGTGGCTAGCAATCTAGAAGACTGATCATACTGTATGACCTAATTCCAGAGAAGCATGAATTGCAGAAGGAGGCGGTCTAGTCAGAAGACAAGTTTCTCTTCTACACAAGTATGAAGGCAGTGAGTTTGGAGGGAGAACAAGGAGGAACAGAAACAGGGGGTACTTTTTATCTTGTGAGGCAAGGAAAGGAATCAATACATCTGTTTGCCTAGGCAACAAAATACATAAGGTGACCATAGGTGGCAAGTTTGTAGAAATTTTGGCGGTGCCCAGAACCTATCCCCCAACTCCGCCCCCCCAAACTCAGCCCCCACCTGCCTAAGGCTCTGGGAGGGGGCTGGGGAGGGAGGTGCAGATTCTGGGCTGGGGATTAGGGTGCAGGAGGGGTGCAGGCTTTGGGATGGAGTTTAGGTGCTGGGTGCAGGCTCTGGGCTGGGACGGGGTGGGTGTGCAGGAGGGGGTGAGGGGTGCAGGCTTTGGGACGGAGTCAGGGCCGGCACTTCCATTTAGGCTACCTAGGCAATTGCCTATGGTGCCAGGATTTAGGAGGGCGGCATTTTGTGGCTCTCGGCGGTAATTCTGCAGCAGGGGGTCCTTCTGCGCTCGGGGTCTTCGGCAGCAATTCTGCGGCGGGTCCTTCACTCTCTCTGTGACCCGCCGCTGAAGTGCCCCGAAGACCAGGAGCATGGAAGGACCCCCCTCCCGCAGCTGAATTGCCAACACCGACTGGGAGCGCAGAAGGACCTCCGCCTAGGGCGCCAAAAACCCTGGAGCCGCTCCTGGACAGAGTTTGGGTGCAGGCTCTGGGCTGGGGGTGGGGGCATAGGAAGGGGTGAGGGGTGCAGGCTCTGGGAGGGAGTCTGGGGGTGGGAAGAGGTGTGTGGGAAGGGGGAGTGGTGCACCCTCTGGGAGGGAGTTTGGGGATAGGAGGGAATGCAGGGGTAAGGGCTGTGGGGCTGAGGATAAGGGATTCATGATGCAGGAGAGGACTCAGGGCTGGGGCTGAGGATTAGGGTGCAGGGGGATGAGGGCTCTGGCTAGTGCTGAGGGGTTCATGATGCAGGAGGGGGCTCAGGGCAGAGGGTTGGGGTATGGGGTGAGGGCTGTGGGGCTGAAGATGAGGGGTTCATGATGTGGGGGACTCAGGGCTGGGGCAGAGGATTAGGGTGCGAGGGGATGAGGGTTCTGGCTGGGGCTGGGGAATGAGGGGTTCATGATGCGGGAGGGGGCTCAGGGCTAGGGCAGAGGGTTGGGGTGTGGGGTGAGGGCTGTGGGGCTGACGATGAGGGGTTAATGCTGCGGGGGGGCTCAGGGCTGGGGCAGAGGATCAGGGTGCAGAGGGATGAGGGGTTCATGATGCGGGGGCACTCAGGGCTGGGCTGAGGATTAGGGTGCAGGGGCAGAGGGCTCTTGCTGGGGCTGAGGATTAGGGTGTGGGGGAATGAGGGCTCTGTCTGGGGCTGAGGATTAAGGTGTGGGGGGATGAGGGCTCTGGCTGGGTCTGAGGATTAGGGTGTGGGGGCAGGAGGGCTCTGGCTGGGTCTGAGGATTAGGGTGTGGGGGGATGAGGGCTCTGGCTGAAGATGAGGATTAGGGTGTGGAGGGATGAGGGGTTCATGCTGTGGGAGCGCTCAGGGCTGGGGCTGAGGATTAGGGTGCGGGGGGATGAGGGCTCTGGCTGGGGCTGAGGATTAGGGTGCGGGGGGATGAGGGCTCTGGCTGGGGCTGAGGATTAGGGTGCGGGGGGATGAGGGGTCTGGCTGGGGATGAGGGTTTGGGGCTTTGAAGAGGCTCAGGGCTAGGGCAGGGTAAGGGCAGCCTGCCTTGCCATTAGTGGAGAGCAGGCAGTAGGACCCTGGGGCAGCAGACAGCAGTTCTGCCCAGAGCCGTTCTACTCCGGCAGCAGGAGCAGACAGGGGAGAGGCGCGCGCTGCTTTTCGTCAGGCAGGGACGCGGCGCAGCGGGGGCTGGGGGGACACGGGGGAGGGGTGGCAGGCGGGGGCTGGGACCTGCTCCAGACAGAGATGCGAGGGGGAGGAGATCCGCAGGGGCTGGGACCCGATCCAGGCAGGGCCGGGGGAGAGACCCAGCTCCAAATATTGCTGGAGCAGGGCTCCCAGCCCTGAATATTCCTGGAGCCCGGGCACCGCAAACGTATATAACCTACCACTTATGAAGGTGAGCATTCCTGATGTCCTAGCCATGGGGAGATTTCATGGAGTTGCCAGAAAAAGTTAGTGAAAGATTCCACAGAAGTCAAGATCTGGAATACAATGCATTTTTTCAGCCTCAGATTATAGTGCCTTAGTTTATGTCTTCACTGTAGTGTGAACGTAGGGCTTACACTGAAGCTTGAGCCCAAACCTCCCTTCCATATACATAATTCTGTCTGACTCAGGCCTGGGCCCCAGGATGCAACAGGATGGAGAGGTTCAAATCCAGGTTCCTCTGGGACCTGGGCCCAAGCACCATCATTTTGCAGTGTGGACACAGCTCGGGCCCAGGCACCGTGGGCTTGGACTCTGAGAGTCTGCTATTACTATCTGACAATTGGGCCACTGTTATTTGTCCTTTCTATCCTAAGAGTAGCCAATTGACTCCCAGGAAATGGAAGCAAGCCGTTTGTTCAAGTCCAGCATCTCAGTGTTTAACCCTTCCATTTTATTCTGACCACTGAGCTGCAAACACAGTGAACATTCTCCTGCATATTCGATCACCACTGGCTAGTAGAAATCCTTTGCCAAGTGCGCTGCTTGGTGGTTGCAGGAGCACAGTGAGATTTTTGGTGTATCTCTGATGTGAGGCAAGCAAAAAGTTGAATTTTTAGTAGGAGTACCAAGAATGAAAGCTTGTCTGTCTCACCAACAGAAGCTGATCCAATAAAAGATATTACCTCATCCTGGGACCAACATGTCTACAACTACACTGCATTTACTAATATAGTCCATTTTAGCTAAATGTGGTCCATGGATGATGTAGCGAGGCGGTGTGGTTCCCCACCACCCTGGAGAGGGACGAGCCCCTCTGGTCACCAAAGTGGGAGGAGCCAGTGGAGCTTGCACCCGCCCCCCAGGGGTTAGGGCGCAGGACAGGAAGTACAAAAGTCCAGAGCTCACTAGAGGCCAGGCCACCGGAGAAGCCAGACCCTGTGGCCTAGCTCCAGGTTGGGAGACCCCTGCAGTTTGTGACCGACCCAAGGACTGGCCAGACCAGCCGAGGCCTGATGCCGACCAGGCCCCGGAGAAGCTGTTAAGCCTGCCTGTGGCAAGTTACCCTGAGGAGCTTCCAAGCTTACAGCTCGCCGAGCACCTCGAGGAGCCCATGGTGCTGGATTCCTTGGAAGACACCGTCCAGGTGCAGGTACCTCTAGAGGAGGAGGTAGGAAGTAGCCTGAGGGAGTCGACCCCAGTCTGGCTGCAGCACACCCAGAGCCCATGTCAGTGTGTTGCGGTCAGGATCCCCACTGACGCAGCAGCGGGCTGTCTGCCACTGTCAGAGCCCTGGGCTGGAACGCAGTGGAGCGGGTGGGCCTGCATCCCTTCTGCCACCCAACATGTGGGTGGCCGTCTCCCTCTCTCCCAGGCCCTCCAGAACCAGGCCCTGGCCTAGAGCTTCACTGTTTGCTCAGCCCTGCCTGAGGGCCTAAGCCACAGACTCTTTGCTGCCCGCCCTAACCCAGAGCCTGGGTTTATAATAAAGAATAATAATAATAATAATAATAATAAATAAAAATCAGAGCCTGAGTTTATTGCTTGACGGTTTGCTCCATCCCTGTTCAAAGACCGGAGCATAGGACTCACTACTGCCCCCCAACCGGGCATGAGTAACCATTTGTTTTGCCTCTACTGCTGCCGCAGCAGGAGACCCCATAGTCAGACTAGTTCCCCGGAGTAACCAGGCGGACGTAGCGAGGCGGTATAGTTCCCTGCCGCCTCGGAGAGGGACAAGCTCCAACTGAACCCTTCTACAGATGACTAAATCATTTGTCTGAAATACAGGAAGGGAGGAGAGTGGGAGAGGGTTTTTTAAAAAGAAATTCAGAAGTGTGCTGGGGGCAGGGAGGGGAGCTGCTAGTCTGGCTGTAGAGTTCTTTGAGAATCCGTATTAGCATGTGTTTGCATGCTGTCATAAAAAGCTGTTTTGAAAGCTGTGGGGAGGCAGTACTCCATGTGGATGCTAACACAGCATCTTGTTGATTCCCTCATGAATTTTGCCCCAATCCTGAGTGCTAATAGCTGCAAACTTTCTCCTTAGGAGGAGCTCCAGGTAGGTAGTCACATTTTGGGGAAGGGATTACTTTGGTAGCACACACAGCTGGCTTGCCATGGGAAGCTTAGAACAAAATCTCTTTGCCACTCAGGAAATATAAGGATTGTTATGTTCTCCAAGATGTGGAATGCCTGAAATGATCAAGCATGCTGTCGCCACCTCTCTTGCCCTATAGCCCAAGGTGGTCTGCAATTTGTAAACAAAGGCAAAAGAGGGGTATGCACGTCCCCCAGAATAACAGTGGGGACTATAACTCTGCCTATGGCAATGTCATTTGGTGGGAATAGTGTCCCAGACTGTCCGTGTAGGTAGACTCTCAACTGGTTGAATACTCTGGCATTGTGAACCTATCCAGTGCAGCCTTTGTTGGCATCCAGAAATTGGTCTCTGTTGTTCACAAGAGCCTGCATAATAATCGAGGTTTATGTACTCCTTTGCTTCCTAGGGATGGCAAACTGTGGCCCTGGCACGATCAATGGCCCTGGCACAGTTTGGAAAGCCCATTCTCTCAAAGCAAGCAATTATTTCAGGAATATTTGGGCATGAACTTTCGTGGGCTAAAACCCACTTCATCAGATGAATAGAGTGGAACATACAGTAGGGAGGTATAAATACACAGCATATGGAAAGATGGGAGTTGCCTTACCAAGTCAGGGGTCAGTGCTAATGAGTCAATTCAATTTAAGTTGGAAGTAGGCAATTCTCAACAGTTGACAAGAAGGAGTGGAAATCAATTTCCCCTTGCTAAATACTCACACCTTCTTGTCAATTGTTTGAAATGGGCTACCTTGTTTACATTGACCTTATTAACACTACAAAACTGATTTGCACTCCTTCTTGTCAACTGTTGAGAATTGCCCACTTCTGACTTAAATTAAATTAACTCGTTATCACTGACCCCTGACTTGGTAAGGCAACTCTCATCTTTTTCATATGCTATGTATTTATACCTGCCTACTGTACGTTCTACTCGATGCATCTGATGAAGTGGGTTTTAGCCCACGAAAGCTTATGCCCAAATAAATTTGTTAGCCTCTAAAGTGCCACAAGGACTCCTCGTTATGTTTGCTGATACAGATTTAACACAGCTACCACTCTGAAACCATCCAGGAAAATTGTTTGTGCTCACCATCATTGAGTAAATCACATAGCTGACCACCTCAGAAACCTCTGCCACCACTTAACTCACAATTGACTTTCCAACACCAAACTGGGTTAGCAACAAACCAGTAGCAGTCGGGGGTAGCCAGCTGGTAGATGGTTATAGAAACCTACTTCTGGACAGTTGTGGTTACCCTCATTCATGTCATGATACTGGAGGGTTGGAGCACGCTACTCACAAAACTCTAGAAATGTAGCTTTCTTCATGTGAAAGCTCTGGACCCACTGTTGATCATCCAAGGTCTGCATGACAATTTGATCCCACAGGTCTGCACTTGTGTCCCTGCCCAAGAAGCACCAGTCTACTTAGGGGGCATCAGTGGCTATAAAGAGTGCTGTGATTAGCATCAGCAAATTTGAGTCTTCTGTGTCTGTATCCTCCTCCTCCTCCATCGTTAGCTGCATCAGATGCCTTCAGTGGGTCAGAAAACACCACTGAAATGTTCATCAGCATCTCATGGAAGCTCTGCTTGTTTCCTGAAACAGGAGTGAAAGCCTAGGCAAGAAAAGGTCTTCAAATGATGACTTCTTGATGTTTTTGGCTTTGGTTGCTGAAAGCATGCAGACCAAAATGACAGCTCAGCAGGGTGTGTGAGTGGGCTGTGACAACTTCTTGTGTTGTACGGCATGGACAGTCAGGTTTTCCCACACTGCACCACGAAGAAAGTGCTAGAGTGGCCACATTTCAGGCGGGTGCTCAGTGGTCTGGTTTATGGCTGGTTGGATTCAGGTCTGTATACTGCAGAGTGACTGTTGGGGACCCAGGCTCAAAACTTGTTTACCTGGGGGCCCCAATGCATGTGGATGCTCAAGCCCTGGGCTTTCAAACCCAGGGTCTACAGACTCAAGGGCTTACCTTGCAGTGTAGACATACCCTTAGACAGCCAGTTACAATGCCTAATGACTGAGTGACATCACACCCATCCAACCTATGGCTGAAGCATACATTCAGTTGGAACACATTATTATCATTGCTCATAATGACTTCAACATCTATGGAGAATGACTTTACAATACGATCAGTAAATCAAATAAATGAAAACATTGCTAATCACTAGCCACTGATACAAATATTCTTAATATCAAGGTGATCTCTGTGGCTGAATCCAAAAGTCACGTAGTCTAACCAAATTCTCACATATTAAAAATGTGCATAATTTAGTTTTTATAAAAAATATTTCAGAAAACAAAGAATCAAATGAGGGTGTGAAGGGATGGAGAAGATCAGTTAGAAATGGACATTCCTATTTGCTCAGGTGAGTTACCTACTCAATGGAATAATTAATTGTAATATAAAATCAAATAAAGAGCACTCACCAATTTGCATACATGAATTATATAAACAGAAGTAATTGTACCCTGACTGGAACCTTGTCCTCATGTCATACTCTTTCTGTCAGAATTTTGTTCAACTACCTTGACTCATCTTTAAGTTACAGTAGTATGTGAATTTACTGACATGCATGAACTGAACAGTCATACATTTTTTATTTATAATTGGGCTAGGGAGAGCTTCAGTAAAATCCGTGGAGAAATCTGCAAGAAACAAACAAAAGGGCAGATAAATATATTGGTTTTGTTCTGAGCTCACAAAGATTCTTTCATCCACAGGTGTAATGATGTAAAGGATATCACTTAAACCCTCTAATCCAGGAATTTCAGTGTCAAGGAAGAATCTTCATGCATGTTTTAGCTCTTTGTTCCTAGTTTATTGCAGCATTTATAGATCCAAATCCTAAAATCTTTATACAGGCAAACTTTCCATTAAGGTCAATGGGAGTTTTGGTTTAGTAAGGACTTTTAGATTTGTTTCATCAACTCATATTAATTGGAGCAGGGACTGGAATCTGGATTTTTCTTCTGAGTGAGTGCTCTGCTCACAAGGCTGTAGAGCCGCTCTTAGCCTGGCAGTTAAGTCACTACCTGGGGTGGAGGTTTATACTTGGGTCTCTCAAATCTCAGGTAAGTGCCCTAACCATGGGGTTGTGGAGTATGGAGGAGGGAGGGGCAGGAAGTGACACCAGCACCTCATCCTCCATTTTGTGAATGGCATCGAAAGTCCCCTTGTGAATCCAGCCCAAAAAATCAAAACAAAACATTTTCATTTTTTTCGGTTTCAACCAAATGAATTCACCAAAATCAGCACAATTTTGTGAAGTGTTTTGTTGGACCCAAATCTGCATTATTGCCACCCTGTCTTCACTGCTATTTTTAGCCGTGCTAGGTAGATTCAAGCTAGCACTGGTATGTCTGCATGAGCTGCAGTCACACTTTCTGAATGCAGTATAGACATACCCACAAAGACAGAGAGAGACCCCACTGTCCACTGGTGAATAAGTGAACATAATTGGTGCTCAGTCTGAACCTTATGGAAAAACTGTATAGAATTGCTATAGAATTTTTAAACTAATTTATAGATTTTAATATCAGGGATATAATTTCCTAATGAATACTATAAAATGTTTTTTAAATGCTGCAGAACGTGTATTATTATCTATTACATTTTGAGTTGTTTGTGTAGTAATGTCTTTTAAACCATATTGGTTTCATGGTTACTAAATTCAATTTTTCTCTTCCATAATTGGAAGTGCACAAAGAATAAAGTGTTCTGAACTTACTTTTGGCTACTATTTTACCTATGTTGGAGTTTTTAATGGGAGAGAAGTACAATGTTCCATATGGAGAATGAAACTTGTCAAATGCTTTGAAGCATATTTTTGGAAGAGGAAGGAAATAAAAATGGGATTAAGCTACAGGGAGTTAAGGGAGAGGAGGGGAAATCTTGGAACAGCAGAGCAAACTAGGAAATATCTTCAGAGCAAGTGCCTCAAGTATAGATTTCTGTTTGTCACATTCCCCTTATATAGAACTCAATATAGTACACATTTTCCACCTTTAATACTTCTATTATGTCTAAATAGAGCTGGTCAAATATTTCCATATTATTTTGTAAATTATTAGTTTAACTCATTACAATGAATTGGCTTTTTTTAAGCTTCCATCCCTTTTCTGTTTTGCTGCCCGCAAACACTCACAGTTAAGCTGTACTGACATGATGTGATGATTGATGTGTGCATTGCCTTCCTGCTCCCTGTTGTGTTTCCTGGTTCCTGCACCCTGAACTCAATCTTCAGTCCTTGTTTAAGGCTCTGTGTGCACAGAGTTGGATGTATGCAGTTATTCAAGGCCTGCTGCTACATATCTGCTGTTTGGGCTGGTATTGTTCCAATGTTGCTGACCTGACTGGTTCATAGTTATTACTTGTTTTGATTGACAACCTGCGTATGTATCTTTCTTTGGTTTGGTTTTTTTTTTTTGATTGCTATTCTGGGGTGCATCAGAGAGACATTATGGTGATGAAAGGCATCTTCTCTGTAACCCATGCTGCCTGCATGTCCTTTGGCTGATGACTGACAATACTTTGTTTGAAATGTTCAGAACTATGTGCAGATCATGCAATCCTCCAATGCTGCTAGGTTACCCTTGCTGCAGAACTGTTTAGGCTGTGATGACATTGATATTTATGATGGACTTCTAGAGCCCGAGTACTCTTTTGATGCAGCTGTATGCCACCTTAATGAGTATTTTGGCACTGGAGATTCTGTTCTGTTAAAGATAATTTTTTTTAAGCTCACCAGCAGCCCAGTCAAACCATATATGAGTTTGCATGTTGCTTTTGGCTTAGGACTGGGAATTTGGGGCTGTTGTGGTGATCATGCTCAGAAATATTTTTGTGGTAAGTATAGCCAGTGACTGCCTGGGAGAACAACTACTGGTTTAATATGATAGAATGCTAACTTTTGATGCTTGGTTTGCTAAGAGTGAGGCATTTGAGAGGGCTCGGGTTGAAAGGGATTCTGTGCCTCAGACTGCTGCTACCTTTGTGTCTACGCTTAAACAGTCAGCTGCTGCTCCTATTTCCGTTGCCCAAAGTCATACAACCCTACCTGCTCCTGCTCCTGCTCCACAACCTTGGCAGTGAAAGCTGCCATCTCCACACTGTTTTCACTGTCAGTATGGGTCACTTGGCCAATTTTTTTTTGCCTGCCTGGCTAGAGCTGCTGTGCACTGAGTTTGTGGGAAGGAAGGATACTTTACATTAGTGTGCTGGGCTACATTGATTAATGAAGACAGGATACCTGAAGTGCATACTGTGAATGTGGGGTTGCAGGAGACCACCTTTACCAGAGACCCTGATGTTTTCTGTGACCCTGCCAGCAGGTAGGGGATCTTGGGGGACAACTACTGCACTGGTGGGGTGCAAAATAAACTTTAGTAAGAAAATGCAAAAACAGGGAAAATTCAATAGTGAGGGGCATGGGGTTTGTTAAGGTAGACAATTGGGGAGGAGTTTCTTTTAGTAAACAGTATAGGGGGTTTCAATAGTGGGGTACAATACAGTGGGGTTGTCATAACTTATTCCCAGATTTGGACCTTAGCGTCCAAAATATGGAGGTTAGCATGAAAACCTCCAAGCTTAGTTACCAGCTTGGACCTGGTAAAGCTGCCACCACCCAAAAAATTAGAGTGTTTTGGGGCACTCTGGTCCCCCCAAAAACCTTCCCTGGGGACCCCAAGACCCAAATTCCTTGAGTCTCACAACAAAGGGGAATAAACTATTTCCCTTCCCTTCTCCCTTCCAGATGTTCCCTCCCTGGGTTCCTGGAGAGATACACAGAAGCAAGCTCCATGAATTTAAACAGAGGGATTCCACCCTCTCCTATTTCCAGTCCTGGAAACACAAGCACTTCCCTCTTCACCCAGAGGGTATGCAAAGTCAGGCTAGTAAATCTAACACACACAGATTTCCCCCTGACTTCTTCCTCCCACCAATTCCCTGGTGAGCACAGACTCAATTCCCTGGAGTTCCCCACTAAAGAAAAACTCCAACAGGTCTTAAAAAGAAAGCTTTATGTAAAAAGAAAGAAAAATACATAAAAATGGTCTCTCTGTATTAAGGTGACAAATACAGGGCCAATTGCTTAAAAGAATATTGAATAAACAGCCTTATTCAAAAATAATACAATTTAACACATTCCAGCAAGTACACACATGTAAATACAAAATAAAAACGCTATAAATCACTATTTTATCTTTTGTACTTACAACTGGGAAACAGAAGATTAGAAAAGCAGGAGGCAGAAAAAAATCCTCTCATAGCCGAGAGAGTACAGGCAGAACACAAGAACAAAGGACTCACACAAACTTCCCTCCACCCAGATTTGAAAAAGTCTTGTTTCCTGATTGGTCCTCTGGTCAGGTGTTTCAAGTCACTCCTTTCCAGGTAAAAGAACATTAACCCTTAGCTATCTGTTTATGACAGGGGTACAATACAGTTGGTAACCAATTAACATTGAAGTATAAATGTAACAAGTAGCTAACAATTTCTATGTAAAGGGTGTGTCACAGCAGCATACAACCAACTAACAGTTATGGGTAAAATGTGTTAAATAACCAACAACTCTAGGTAAAAATGTGTCACAGTGGTGTAAATGTAAAATGTGAGGTGTGTCAGAGAGAAAAAGGGTAACCAATGGGGTTTTGTGCTAGACGTCAGTAATACAATTGAGGTTTGGCAGCAGTAAGAGCAGGGTGAACACGTGGGGGAAGGGATTAAAAGAGAGAGAGAGAGAGAGAGAAAGGCAGTGGTAGAGGAATGAGGTTGGGGGATGGAGGAAGAGGAGCACGTGGTGGAGCAGAGACCAAAGGCAGAGGCGCTGCGGAGGGAGATTTAAACTCAGGGAGACACAGAGAGCAGACAGGCTGCAAGTTTAAACAGCAGCGAGACTGCAACGAGTGACTGGGGAGCTCAGGGGGAGACATGGGCAAGCTTGGGGGCGGGGGGGTTAGGGCAGCGGGAAGACAGACTTAACCACAATTATACAGAACACAGCAAAATCTTATTTATGATCTAACTTAACCAAGACTACACAAATTAGCAAGTAACAGAACACAATGCAACAATTCTTTTTTAAACTTAACTTACAGAGCACAATACAAACAATTCTTTAAACCTAACTTAACAACAGCTATGCAAAATGAAATTACAACTTATCTAGACTAAGAACCTGATTCTAATACGCTATGCCTATTCTTTGATCAGGAGGGGGAGCAGTTCCAGAGGGCAGAGTGGTGTGTGCCCAGGGTACAGCCCCCGGGGCGGGGGTGGTGGTGGCTGCAGCAGTGGGGCTGCTGCAAGCCGGCGGCCCAGGATACAATCCAGGAAGGCACAGCTTAGCAGCGGCACAGGCTTATTTTTAGCAGCAAAGGCACTGGGGAGCAAGAAACAGATTACAGATACAGACCAAGGAGTTAGCTTGGGTCTGTCTGCTGGGGAAACAAGGCCAGCAGCTAGGACTGGGGGAGTCTGCAAGAGGGAGTTCTTACCAATCCCCAGGACAACAGCAAGCACAGAGGCAGGAACAGCAGTAGCATCGGAGGATGGAGAGAGGACTCAATTCGCTTACAATAATCAGGAGATCTCCAGGCACAAATTCGTTGTTCGTGGGAGGGGAGTTTAAAAACGGGGGTACGCTCAAAAACAAACAAGAGCAGGGAAATGGTCCCCCAAAGACCCCTAGCTGATCAGACCAGGTGGCAAAGCAAGGACCTTCTCCGAGGTCAGATCAGAAAATGTCCGGCTTTAAAGGCAAACTCAGGCAGTTTCCCACCAGTACTTTTGATTGGCTCCTCTTGATACAGGGGAGGAGAGAAGGCAGGGAAAGGCTGCAGGTAAGCATAGGCATGCCTGGGCATGTTCTGAGCCACAGGTATGACTCATATGCTTAATTAGTTGGCCACTTCAGGTCTTGCATTTCTGGGCAGCGCCCCCCACACCGAGCCTGGGTCTGAACAAAGGAGCCAAACAAAGAAGCACGAAGCCCCCTCCCTAGGCAGAGCAATGGCTCCAGTTAGTCTGTACAAGCCATTCCTATGAATAGGGCTGTGACTTTAGTTAGCATAATGGCCGGGAGGGGCGGCCACATAGGACAAACAGAAAGGAGAGGGGAAAAAGGAATGCAGCAGGGGGACAGCTGTAACAGACATGCCCCCCTGGCTGACCCTCATGGGCTGTGAGGGGATTGCCCTCTGCAAAGACCAAGGCCAGAAGGGTTACAGGTCCTCACTATCTAAGTAATCTAGAGGTGATGGTTCACTGCTGTTAAGTGGAATGGAGGAGTACCTCGCCTGCAAGGGCAGGGCAGACACAACCCTGTGAATCAGCTGCTTGACCACTGCTATTCCCAACAGAAAGGCCACAAGAACAATAGCCACAGTAATAAGCCACTGTTTAATGGACTGGGCCCAGGACCCCAGCCCCCACCTGGACCACTGGGCTTGCCACCAATCCCATTGCTCATGCTCCTTACGAATTTGGATGGCGAAGGAGGATAGTTGGTTAGCCACGGCTGAGATGTTATTCCACCCGGGCTGAAGGCGCAGGCAACATTGTCCCTTAAAGCGAGGATTAAGGTCCTCCAATGCAACACAAAAGTCCTTCTGTAGGAACATGCTCGTTTAAAGTTGTGTTAATGCTCCCTTCTAATGTCGTTTGGCAGCCGCCTGCTTTGTCTGCTGCTTGCAGGAAGAACAGCCCATTGCAGCTAGCTGGTGGGGGCTTGGAACCAGGATGGACCGGCAGTCCCGCTATCAGCTCCCCTTATCAGCTTCCTACTCCCCTAAGTTCCCTGTGCAGCAGCTGCCCAGCAGGCTAGCAATTGCAGTTGTCCCTTCCCTCACTGCCATGTGCTGCTCCTGCCCTCTGCCTTGGATCTGCTCCCCGAGACTCCTGCTTCCTGTGCGGGGGCGGGGGATGAGGGAAGAAAGGAGGTGCTAATGTCAGGGTGTCCCCCTGCCCTGTGCTCCTGCACCCCGCTTACCCCATCTTCCATAGAGCAGGGTCGACATGCCAGGGCTCAGGACAGAGAGGTCTCAGCAAGCTGATCTATTTAACAAGGCAGTGTACTTAAAGGGGAAATGTGCACATCTCCCTCCATTCCTGGTGCTTTGTAGAGTGAGAGAGTTAACTCTTGAGGGCTCAGTCAATTGCTAATTCATCATTTAGCAGTAAGGGAAATATCCCACCCTCTGACTCCTTCATCTCAACCAAGAGTCACAATCATCATCACTGTGTACCAATATTAAACTGTTTGTTTAAAACTTATACTGTGTGTGTGTGTGTGCGCATATATATATAATATAGTCTTTTGTCTGGTGAAAAAAATTTACCTGGAACCTAACCCCCTCATTTACATTAATTCTTATGGGGAAATTGGATTCACTTTACATCGTTTCGCTTAAAGTCGCATTTTTCAGTAACATAACTACATTAAGTGAGGAGTTACTGTACAAGAAGAATAGTAATTTTCAACAGTGCACCAGTTTTAGGGCGCTTAATAAATATGTGAAATGTGAGCAATTTCAATTGCCAACCTTCAGAGAGGTGACTTGCCATGTAAGTGTCTTCAGGATTTTCTCTTTGTTGGACTACTGATACAGTTATTGGCAAATATCTGTGGCTGAAAGTTCACAGTTGTTCTTGACTTTCAGCACACCCTTTGTCAGTGACTGGTATCAACAACTCCCTTTTGGCTTAGTCTCTGCTCCTGAGATATTTCAGAGAGCTGGCTCAGCTCCTGCATAGTATCCAGGGTCCATATTGCTATTTGGATGACATTCTCATCTTTGCTAAAGAATCTTCCTGAAAGTAATGCTATTCTGGACCAGGTATTAACCTGACGCCAACAAGCTGGTATAAAGTTGAATGCAGCCAAGTGAAGTTTTTCAAAAGATGCTATAGAGTTTCTAGGTTGTTCTTTATTGGCTGACGGTGTGACACTGATGCCTGAATAGCTACAAGCTGTTGCTTTACTACTGTTATCCACTGATTGGAGCAGTTTACATTTGTTTCTTGTCCTAGCTCGATACATAGGTGGCTGTGCTCTGCTCTGTTTTAATACCTTTGACAAACCATCGTGGGATTTAACCCAGGACAGTTGGTTTGGACTAAAGAAGCAAAGCAGGCTTTTGAAACCCTGCATCAAGCCCTATGTCAGATCCAATCCAGTTCTTATTTTAATCCATGTAAGTCTGTAGCAATTCAAGCTGCTCCAAGAGGGACAGCTGAGTTATATTTGCATCACATGTTCTCAACATGATGGAAGTGAAATATTCACAGACAGAGCTAGAGTTCTTGGCAACAGTTTTCACTATTGTATGCTTCAAGGTTTACTGAGCGTGAAGACATTTAACCTTAGAAACTGTCATTTACCTATTCCAGGTCTCTATCATAAGGCCATTAACCTGTTGAGTGTGAAACTTTCAGTGTTGGATTATTCAGTTTCAAATTTTGATTTGGGACATATCATAGGAAGACATCATTTACTTGCCAATTCTTTTTCAAGAAATTCTGCTGGGCTGGCACCCTCCTATCTAGAAATGGCAGAGTACACTGAATGCTTTGGACTGAAAGATATGCCAATTAACTTAGGGCAGCTGATGCCACTCTTCAAAATACTGAACTGTGCAAGGTGATATTTGCTGTAAAAGTGGGTTGGACAGATCCAGTCCTTAAAAAAAGTCAGCATTCTACAAAATTCATTCTGAGCTCACAATGAAGTCATGTGCTACTCCACATATCGGATGCAGAGGAGCCCAACTGATCATTCCAGAAGAGTTGCAATAAGCAGTCCTGCATGTGGCTCATGAAGGACATTTGGGAGTTACAAAGATGAAGGAATTCCTGTGTAGTTATGAATAGTGTCCAGGGCCGCACTCAAACACTGAGTGTCATATGAAGGCATGCTCAGCTTGCATAATGCATAGAACTACTCTTTCTCTGGCCTCTTTGAAACTGCCACTCATAGATCATGGCAGAGAATTGCAGTGGCTATTACTGGCCGCTCAATTACACTGCATGGTTACACACTCTTGATGTTACAGGCTGTTACTCACGTTACCCCTTTGCATTCATAATTTCACAAGGCATCTAAAAGGAGCTTATTTCTTGCTTAACCACTTTATTTGCTCTGTGAGGCCCTATGAGGACCAAGTTGTCTATGCTAACAGGCAATGTCCATCCTACCCCTTTGCTGTCCTCAAAGCTGACCTATGTGAAACATATGAATTTCAACAAGTGTATCTATGCAAGACTCCAGACATTCTCTCCTGGACAAGCAGTGTATATTGGACGAGGGTCTCGAAGCATTTTTGATACTTGGGTGTGATCTTGTGGGCTGCAGGCTACAGAGTGTGGTGAGTGCAATTACCACAGGGAACACGCTTTTGTTAACCAGCTGGATATACTGCCTACTGAACGCAAAAGAGATAGGGAAGAGAACTCTCTGCATACAATGATGTCATGTGGCCAGTTGGGAAAGTCACGCCAAGGCATCAGCATCCACCTTTTGAGCTGAATCAGAGGTGCCACCTGGTGCCTCTGGCCAGGTACCACTGAACTTTTTGGGAGAAGTGATTTGTGATAGCTAGTGAGTGGTGCTTTCCTGTTTCCTGCTCCTGTTTTGTTTTCTGGTTCCTGCTCCCTGAATTCAGTGTTCCTTTTAAGGCTGTGTGTTTGCCTAGCTGTTCCGGGCCCACTGCTACATATCTGCTGCTTGGACAGCTATCATGTTTTGTTCAAACTTTTGCTGACCTAATCGGTTCATGGTTACTGCACATGTTGATTGACAACCTACCTATGTGTCTTTCTTCATTTTTTTTTTAGATTGCTATTCTGGGGATCATCAGAGCGTAACACATGAATATTCTTGTATGTAGCACTATTCAGGCTGGACATGTGTGTGCACTTATCCAGTCAGGGAGCAGAAACAATGCTTTGTGACTTATGTGACCAATCACAACTAAACAACCTGTCCTGAGTAGTGAACCTGCAGAGAACTGTTTCTAATCAATCCATAGATTTTTAAAAAAAAAATTACAAAAAATATGCTGAATACTTCTGAATAACGGATAAATGTAAAGAGATAGACATCTGCTTGTGTCTTTTTCCTGCAAGAAGAAAGAGGCTGCATTATTATTTGCCTGATAAATTATTCATTGTAAATTATTCGCCCAGCTGTATGGCTAGACAGAAACAAGAAGTGACAAGACTGCTTATTAATAGATTCCCCAATCTATAATAAGAAATTCATATACTGCACTCTTTTTTTTGTGCTAGTTTGGATACATTTGAGTCAAATTTTAAAATTACTGGGTAGAAGAGTGAGCTTGATACAGGTTAATTTTATACTTGCCATGAGCTCTTGCATTGAAAATAACAGCTTGTGTGGTTGCAGCCACACTTTATATGCCTGTTATGAGATCTCACGACAGGATTGATATAAACTCATGCTACCATGGTACAATACATGGGAGATTTGAAATGATATCGCCTGTTGCTTTCCTTCTCTCTTTTTATATTCTGTACTTGTAATTGATTGTATAGGAGAAAGTTATGCAGTTGAGATACAAGCTACAAGTAATTGGGAGAATAGAAAATACATATCTAGATGAGGGCTGCAGCTACACTAGCCCACCATCTTATGCATTATCAGCCTCACTCCCCCCCTTCAAAGTCTCTATTTCTGAAGGGTTAATGAACATTTTAAAAGGCTGTTTTAAACTAACTGTAATAGAACCCCTCTGATAGAATAATAGAAATATAGAGCTGGAAGGGACCTCAAGAAGTTATCAAGTCCAGCCCCCTGTGCTGAGGCAGGGCTACGTAAACCTAGACCATCTCTAGCAGGTGTTTGTCCAACCTGCTCTTAAAAACCTCCAGTGATGAGGATTCCACAACCTCCCTTGGAAGCCTTTGCCAGAGCTTAACTACCCTTATGGATAGAATTTTTTTCCTAATTTTAAGCAGGAGAATGATCTTGCTATTGTGGGGAAATGTCCTGTCTTCTGCACTATCCTGATGGAACTGGATACCAAAAGGATCTGAGTCCTTGCTCCAACTCCCTTTACCTGGAGGCCTGCCTGATCTCAGGGACTTTCCTTCTACTCTTCCATGTGGCAAAGTCCTTATAACCCAGCCATGGCTGGACCCAGGATTCCTGGGAGGCTTAATCCCCAATCTTGTCATTGTCACTTAGGTCAAGGGCTAGGGTGTCCCGACGCTGGGGTACCTCTCCACACTGACCACTTCCCTAATCCACTGATTACTACATTGAGTTCAAACCAAATGCAATTTATTAAACAGCAACTGTAAGAAATATCAGGAAAAAAATGGAAAATGTTAAAGGAAACAAGGAACCCTGGCCTGTGGGCACAGGGAATACCACAAACAGCAGTCTCTGGGGTGAAAGAAAAGTTCATAGTCTGTTCCTCACATGTCCTAGGCCTCCCTTCCAGGACCTGGCTGTGCTGCAGTGATACTATGGGTAAGACACCTGCTCTGGTGGTGGCCACAGGCCCTCAGGCACTATGTGGCAGGAACCCTTTTCCCCAGTATTGGCCCTCCTGTCGGTTTTCACATCCTCCCTCCAAGTCCAGCCTCTGCATGACATCTGTTGGAAATCAGCTAATTAATAATAGCGAGGTTGAAGGGTAAATGGGAGTAGCTGATACTTATTAACATTAAAAATAGATTAATAATAAAATACCTCTATAGATTTTTGCATATTTGTTTGTATCCTCCTCCCAAATTTCATGTCACATGTCATCTTAGAATTAGATTTTCAGAAGTTCTCAGTGTTGGCCTAACACTTCTCCCATTGAAATTAATGGCAGTTTTACTGTTGACGGGACTGTGCTCCCATTAAAGCCAACACTGAGTGCTTTTGCGGATCTCTGCCTTAAATTGTAAGCTATTTGAGGTAAGGGCCCCATATCTTTGTAGGTGATTATACTACACCTAGCACATTTGGGCCTTTGTACTAACTGGGACACTGGATGTTGCTGCAATATGCATATTTATTACTAATAATTAATAATAAATGAAATATTCGGTGTAGTGAGCAAGCTGACAATCAGGAGTAGGCAGTGGTGAAGCAATTCTTATATTTTTCTCCTGTATCACAGCCATGAGTGACTGACAGCTGATGCAACTAGACAGAACCAGCATGAAACTTAAATACACTCTCAACTAAATTGCTAGATCACTTACGCAGAATTAGTGTCCCCATTAAGCAATAGTCATTTGTACTAAGTATTATTAGAGTTGAGCTGATTCCCTGGGAGAAGCCCCAATTAAGTGGAGTTATAGTTAGAAATGCACTTGGCCAGAGTTTGTTGACAAGCAATATTACAAGACATTACTTCACCATTGGAAAAAAGTAGCAGTATATCACTTTTTGATGTATTTTTATCTGTCAGTCATAGTTACATGTAGAATGGCATTTTGTCAGAATTGAACTGATCTTGTACCTCCATGCTGCTGCTTCAGTCAAGTTTTAGAATTTGAATGATACTTAATGAAGTTCTCTTGATTAAATAGCATAACAGAAATAAGCTGCATTCTAAAAATCACCAATAAGCTAGTCTTCACTCATTGTTAAAGGCTGGCCTGTCCTTAACATCCCAGGGCTTTGCCTGAGGCCAAAATGGTCTTTAACAGTCCATCAACTTCTATGACAACCATGGGGTGTCAGTGATTGTTAGAATTAGCCATGACATATTGTAGTCTTTGTAGTGTCATTTCAAAAGTGCTGTTACGTCAGATTATGCATCTCTGATGAGTGAAGTAAATGACTATGCATGACAGTAAACTGGATCTACAGGTACGTAAAGGCAATGTGATGTTGTATTAATTTGGACCCCTCCTAATGTCCTAGTGGAATCATTCACTCCTGGATAACAATGTCACATTGTACTGCAAGAATCACATAAGTGCTTCTATTTTTGCCTGCAGCCATGTTGCAAATCACTAGAGGGGAGTCAGAATTTGCAAACAAACCTAATGAACTCTAAAAGCAAGAATACAGTATAAGTAAGTTGTTGCTCTCCTACTTAGGTGAATTTAATACTGACACTTATATTTTAAATATACACAAATTGTAAATCTGTTACTTGGCTCATACCACTAATAGCACAATCCATGTTGTTGCTTTGCCCACTTGTAATTTACTCTTTGACTAATGTATTATATATTGTAGTTAGGACAAAGCATTAACGATGCACACCTGAAGAGTCTCTCTCTCTTCAGGAATTGGTGAACAATTGGAAGGGTACTCAAAACAATTATATTTGTAACAGATAACCATGTCCTTTTGCCATTTTCTGGAGCTAACTCTCACACTGCCTCATATCACAAGAGACAAAGATGTGATGGCATTGATTGAAATGGGAGTTTTGCTTGAATAAAAACTAATCAAATTTTGAGTGAGGCCCTTAGGATCTGACTCATAATATAGTTTGATAGCTGAAGAAATGTACAATTTCTATTGGTTAGCTTTAATTTCTTCATTATTAGAGATGGTTGAATTTTTTTGAATTTAAAAATTTGGATGATGTTTTAATTCCATGAAATGCTTCCCTATATCAACTTTTCATCCCAGTGCAGGACTAAAACAAATGTTGAAATATCAGAATTTCCCACAGGATGAGAATTCAGATGTTTGATCATTTCTAGAAAGAATTTATATATAAAATAATTCCAAAGGCTTTTAAAGATCTTCAAAAATATTTTCCCAGTCACTGGAAAATTCTGTAATCAGCTAATTGACTGGAAAGTGGTACCTAAGCCTTTGATTATGTATTAAATTCCACCCCCCAAAAAATATCGATGAAATCTGGTTGAAATTTAGATTGTGTATGAGGCATGGAGTCTGATGTGTGAACCTTGTTATATAGTGTTACTGCACTAGACCATGTTCCTTCTCATTAGCTTTCTGTTTAGTATCCAAATGCTGACACACACAAACATACTCACAATCACTTGATGAGCAAGTTAAACTAAAACTTGATATTGGTTCAGTTAAGATACACAATCTAAACTGCAAGTATAAATACTTTTACGCTTGATAACTATGGACCAAATAGTCGATAAAGTTACTGCACATGCTAAGGGCGGTGCAGAGGTGCACCTGCTCTGTGTAAACCCTAGAGGAATGGTTGCGGAAGGAATGCAGTCTGTTATGTACCCTTTGAAAAGGTGCAGAATGCGCTCTCCCCCGCATAGACTTGCTCCACCAGCTGGTGTGTTTAATGCTGCCAGCAGCACTAGACTCTCTGAGATTTGCCCTCTCTGAGTAAACAAGACTTTGCCTTATTACAGAGGTGCTATTGGTGGTGAGGCTCCCTGGAACCCCCTGTGAGTTCCTGTGCAGAGTTGGCTGCAATTTGGATTTTTTTTACTGAATGCAATAGAAAGGAAGAAGAGAAAATAAAAATAGGAGAAATAGAAAAAGGGGAAATCCATAAAATCTCTATAAGAGCCTATATAAATCTTTGAGAAATATATACAGAAGGAAATTACTTACAACACATAATAGTCGTTATGAAATGCATTATTGTTCTCATCCATTTTAATTCAAAAGCCTTTAACCAGATGCTGTGTATTTATGAATATTTCCAGTCTATTATTTTTGAGGCACATACACTACAGTGCCCTTTCAAATGTGAATGTCACAAATGTGGAATCTGTCCAATGCTCAATATTTAGTCGTGAGGAATCCATCCAGTAGTGCAGAATGACTTTCACAGCAGCTGTGATCAAGATGACTGTTTTTATTTGTCCTACACAATTTTTAAAATTTAAACACAAGCATTACAACAACTCCACCCCAAAATCTTCCTAGACAGATGTTATCCATTTTTCTACAGTTCTAAACGTTGCTCTAATGAAAGCCTTAACATACACTAGGGCCCATGTTATGTTACAACAATGTGCTTTGTAAACAATCCACCACATACAGGCATGTAGCTGGATTGTTTATCTTTGCTAAGGCAAGTCCTTGTTGCATACAGTCAAATCCTTCCCTCTCACAGTGGTGGTGGGGCATTGACCTGGCAGAACCTTTTTGTCTCTGCTCTGGGAAATATTGGAGGAGAATTTGAGGACCATAGCATCTCTGTTCCATTGCCCCAGTGGACAGAAGTCTTGAGCAAGGCCTGTGGATCCATAACTACAGCTATTTTCCCCTCAAGGAACGGGGAGTATACTGTGCCAAGAGGGCTACTACAGACCTGTGGCTGTATATATTTGCTTTTCTGCTCTCCCCAGCCCCATGAAATCCCCATGTGCATCTCAGCCACTCAGATTGTTTACTTGTACCTAGATTTGGCCTGTAACAAATGGAACAAGTTGTAGTTTTGTAACCTCTGTGCTTGCTTTTGTATTTGATGTTTAGAGTTTCCAGGTGCCTGGCTTTTGACCAGAAAGTCTGGTTGAAAGGGAACCTGACAATGTGCAGTCAGATGTACTGACCAGACACTAAAAGTCCTGTTACCGCAAGTGTGGGGGAGGCACCAGGTCATCAGCCCATGCCAACCCCTACTTAGCTAGGGCCATCTCCTACTTGCATCTCGTGGGCGGCACACAGACTGGCAGGTGTCACGTCAGGCTGTAGTTCCCGTCCCAGCACCATAGCAGAGGAAGCTCAGCTGTGGGGGGAGGGAGGTGGAGAGGATCCAGCGATGAGGAATGGGAAGGTGGAGAACAGTGAGCAATGGGGAAGAGTAGCGAGTGAGGGGTGGGGCCCGAGGGAAGAGGCGAAGCAGGGGTGGGGCCTAGGAGAAGAGGCAGAGCAGGGGTGGAGCTTTATGGGGAATGGGCAGGGCCTCGGGGAAGAGGCTATGCAGGGAGGTCTGGTTTCCAGCAACTAGAAAATTGGCAACCGTATAGTTGTTAACTACCCAGGTAGTTGGTGTCCGTTATGAGATATACACATGGAATTCTGAGTGTCTACAGGTTTGGAAATACAGTAACTTAAATTTGCCTAATCAATTCCATTTTTCCTCAGAGGAGATTGAATGAAACTAGGTTTATTTTGCTGCGGGGGGAAGACGGGTCTGTAGCTCCGTTGTTAATATTTAATAGCTAAAATGTTTAAATGCTATCTAAGAGAATCAGAACATGCTTTTTCTTTTACAGTGGAGCTGGACATATTTAATGCTTTAAAAAGTGAAAGCAGACATAGATTTAGATGAGTGATAGTTACAACACACTAATACTGGGAATGACTCCTACAGCAAGAACAGCTGCTGCAGAAATAGCAGTGGACGCAGGCAAAAAAATAAGAAAAAAAATGAAATGTGGAATTTTCATGCAGTCTATGCTATCCAGAAGCAATGAGAAAACTGGAGTCATAACAGCGGAGCACTATTCCTAAAAGTGAGAATAAATGCTGAAGCATAACTTAACTTCTTCAAACCCGACTAGGCAGAAGAGTTGCCTCTTATTATGATTGCAGGCATTCTCAAAACTCCAATTTTTAGGCAACTGTGCAAGGTTTCCACATTGTCCTAAATACCAGTACAAGGGGACAAGAATAAAGTCTATATGGTAACTCAGGCTTGTCAAGTCGACCCCTTTTCCCAGTCCACTAATAATTTAAGGCTCTTTTCTATAGGTCTCTTGAATAAACTGATTGGTCTAGTGCTGGACTTTGGGCTCAGTCTCACTGGATTTCATGTGAAGTTGAAGAGGGATTTGTGTTTATTGGGAAGTAGCTTTTCTACTAAAATGTTTAAAAGTAGCCTCTGTTCCTCGGTTGTATCTCATCATTTAGATCATCCTTATCTGGATTCCCCAGGCTCATCCACAATGGGATGTAATTCTAAGCATAATTTTTTTCTCCTGTTTATTTTTAATATCCACATTTTGCATATTTCCTCTTCAATTTGAAAATATTAAGACTGTCTTTGGACCTCCTTGAAATTGTTCAGATTGTCCACAATAAGAGGCAACAAGCTCTTTTACAGAAAAAATGGGGGCGAATCTTTTTGGGGGAGGGAGGAACCTTTCATTTTTCAGTATACAAATGACCAGGATATTGCAGAAGACGAATAATTTTACTCACATGAGTATCACCATTGACTTCAAGATAAGCACAAACGTAAGTGCTCTTAAGTGGTCATCATCATTTCTTCTAAGACTCTCCATGCAGTCTTGTTAAAAATGGCTCGCCTTTCTCCATTTCCTTCTGTCTTATTTGGGGTTAGTTAATAATGAATTCAGGGATTGAAGTTGTTCCTATAGCTAGCTCTTCTTTCTTAGGAATTATTTCTATTAAAATCATATTGAAATATGACATGAAAATGGATTACTTTGATTTATATAGCTATGGGGGCTAACATCAATAGTCTGACCTTTGACCCCAACCTGCTCTTGGAAGGTTTATGCTTATGTTTTAACTATAATCTATATGCCTAACTGCTAAAGTTAAAGCTGTTATGCAAATAGGGAAATATAAAATATGTATCTGTGTATTAACATTTAAAACAGGCTTTGCTTTAAGTTGAAGGCCTAATAAAACTAAGTTAGCCTAAGTTAGCATGCGAATGCCTGTTCTCACTTTCAGGTGACATTGTAAATAAGAAGCAGGCAGCAGTATCTCCCGTCAATGTAAACAAACTTGTTTGTCTTAGCGATTAGCAGAATAAGAAGTAGGACTGAGTGGACTTGTAGGCTCTAAAGTTTTACACAGTTTTATGCCCTTTTCCTGTACACCCCTGGATTGGGGCCCAGTTGGCAATCTAAATATGGTCATCGGACACAGGCAGATGTACAGGAAAACTGCATAAAATCAGGTATATGTCTAATCTGTAGTGGGGACATTGGGCTGACAGGTCGGCAGAAGCCATACCCACTTCCTGCACTTCCTCCACTTACTATTCTTGTCATCTTCACTTCTGTTGGTCTCCCTAAGTTTGTGAGTGTGTGCAATACAAGGGGTCATTATTATGTTCTTCTTACTTTTTTATAACTGCAGTTCTACTTGTTTGTATTTAAGTACTAACTAAAGTTTTAATGTTTCTACTAGGGCTGTCAATTAATCACAGTTAACTCACACCATTAACTCAAAAAAATTAATCACGATTTAAAAAAATATTCTTGATTAATCGCACTTATAACAATAGAATACCAATTGAAATTTATTAAATATTTTTGGATTTTTTCTACATTTTCAATATTGATTTCAGTTACAACACAGAATACAAAGTACACAGTGCTCACTTTATATTATTTTTTATTACAAATATATGCACTGTAAAAATGACAAACAAAAGAAATAGTATTTTTCAGTTCATCTCATACAAGTACTATAGTGCAATCTCTTTATCATGAAAGTGTAACTTACAAATGAAGATTTATTTTGGGTTACATATCTGCACTCAAAACCAAAACAGTGTAAAACTTTAGAGCCTACAAGTCCACTCAGTTCGACTACTTATTCTGCCAATCGCTGAGACAAACAAGTTTGTTTACATTGAAGGGAGATACTGCTGCCTGCTTCTTATTTACAATGTCACGTGAAAGTGAGAACAGGCATTCACATGGCACTTTTGTAGCTGGCGTTGCAAGGTATTTACATGCCAGATATGCTAAACATTTGTATGCCCCTTCATGTTTGGCCACCATTCCAGAGGACATGCTTCCATGCTGATGATGCTTGTTAAAAAAATACTGCATCAATTACATTTGTGACTGTATTCCTTGTGGGGAGAATTGTATGTCTCCTGCTCCATTTTACCCGCATTCTGCATATATTTCATGTTATAGCAGTCTTGGATGATGACCCAGCACATGTTCATTTTAAGAACACTTTCACAGCAGATTTGACAAAACTCAAAGAAGATACTGATGTGAGATTTCTAAAAATAGCTACAGCACTCCACCCAAGGTTTAAGAATCTGAAGTGCTGTCCAAAATCTAAGAGAGACGATGTGTGGAGCATGCTTTTAGAAGTCTTAAAAGAGCAACACTCTGATGCAAAAACTACAGAACCCGAACCACCAAAAGAGAAAATCAGTCTTCTGCTGGAGGCATCTGACACAGATGATGAAAATGAACATACGCCAGTCTGCACTGCTTTGGATTGTTATCAGGCAGAACTCATCATCAGCATGGAAGCGTGTCCTCTGGAATGGCAGTTGAAGCATGAAGGAACATCTGAATCTTTAGTGCATCTGGCATGTAAATATCTTGCAACACCAGCTACAACAGTGCCATGCAAACACCCGTTCTCACTTTCAGATGACATTGTAAACAAGAAGCAGGCAGCATTATCTTCTGCAAATTGTAACCAGCCTTGTTTGTCTGAGTGATTGGCTGAACAAGAGGTAGGACTGAGTGGACTTGGAAGCTCTAAAGTTTTACATTGTTTTATTTTTCAATGCAGTTTTATTTGTACATCTTTCTACATTTGTAAGCTTAACTTTTACAATAGATTGCACTACAGTACTTGTATGAGATTAATTGAAAAATAATTTTTTTTGTTTTTTTACAGTGCAAATACTTGTAATAAAAATAAATGTAAAGTGAGCACTGTACACTTTGTATTATGTTGTAATTGAAATTAATATATTTGAAAATGTAGTAAACATCCAGAATATTTAAAATAAATGATATTATATTGTTGTTTAACAGTGTGATTAATCACATGATTAATCGCGATTAATTTTCTTAATCGCTTGATAGCCCTAGTTTCTACGTATGGCTTACCAATCTCATCCTTAATAATAATCTTATGCAGCCACCTGAATAAAGAACCTATGGTTAGTAACGTGTGCATTTTGCGCCCAAATCAATCAAAAGGCTACAGCCCTAGGTGCACCATAATTACTTGCAGTTTTCACTCCACATCATTGTTTTGTTCCAGTTTCCCTTTAAAATGGGAAGGCATATCCTCCTAAGGAGTTGTGCCTGTATTCATGGAACTGTGATTATTACTTTTAATATTTCTGGTGTTAAAATACAATCCTACATGTAAACACACTAATTTTATTTTGCTGGGGTGGCAAAACAGTTGCAGGATAGTAACTTTTATTACCTACGAGGTGTGCGTGGGCATGAGATACCACTGTAGTTAATGACTTGATAAACTTTAGTCTTAAAAAGAGAGCTTGATATTTGCTTATAACAGAAACACCTAGCCAAAAAGAAAAAAAAATCCTTTAATGCTCTGAATTCTTTGCCCAGTTATACAATCATCAGGACACTTGCCTCTGTCTCATACTTTTCTTAGTGTCATATAACTTTCTATGCTAGGAGTTTAAAGTCTAATTCCATTTATATGGGCATCCAATATTAGAAACTGAAGAACAAGATATACTTTCTCTTCTCACCTAGCAATTCATATCATATTCATAAACATTATTTTCCAGAATAAACTGCTCTTAATTTACCAAAAATATTTCCCCAAACCCACTCAGATGACTCAGACATCACCTCACCCACTGAGGACTAAATTAAAATCTCATAAATAATGTGTTTAGCATACATGTTTATTTCCTAACATTTTATTCTAAATAGTTCTTGTGAATGAATGACAATTCTTGATTTTAAGTTAGTTCATTTTGCCCTGGAGAATCCCAGCATAGGCTTTTTCTTCACTTTGGACAGAGCTTATATCAAGGTGGTACTTATCACCCTGAGCCACTGAGTCAAAGCATTTAAGGCCATCTGAGTGGAGATTATATATCAGCTAGGTAGTCTTTTGCTCACTTTTATATTCTAGTTTTTCTCTCTTCTCATACTACAAGCTTGCACCCCCAAATGGTGACACATCTTGATTATTACTGCCAAACCTGCGGAGGTGAAAATCTTGCCTAAGTTTTCCTGAGCACTAGATCTTTTGATCTTCTTGCATCTGTTTCAGAAAGCACTGTAATATGTGGTTCAACCCTGAAGAGTGGCTATACTATATCACTGTGGGGTTCCATGCTAATTGTGTTTGATGATACTTATATTGAATTTACTTCGTAATAAATGAATATTCTTCTTAGCTGCTAGCCCAGCAACTTACCAGGCATCTGAGAATCAAGCTGGGTGTTTTCATTTGGCACTTTATCACCAATGATAAAGTATTCTGTCATGCAAAATCATCAGCAGATAGACCTAGGCAGCCCAAATATCTTTAAATTATGCCATCAATGACACCTATATGAACTTTTAGGCTAGAACTGTGCTTTAATGTTTGGCAGATTTGAGTAGTCAAACAAAATTACACAATTAAGTAGTCAAAATTTCACCCTCAAGGTTCCAGCCCTACAGCATTGTCATTCTCAATCTGAAGAGAATGAGGCTGAGTATATGAAAGGGCATGACATGGCCTGCAGAATCTCTGTTACTAGTGATATGTACGATGGAAATTAGGTATTCACTTATCCCAATGCTTCTTCCATCTCTAGATTGAACAAAACTCTTCCACGTCCATTTTCTCCTATTCTATGAATGGAAGAAATCGCTTGCCTTCTAGGGCAATAGACCCCATTGATTCAAATACACATTCTTAGAGATCTGTTTTTTTCATCATGAGTCACACTGATTCATTTTTTATGGCTGGTAAATCTTTGGCAGAATGATTGAAGCAGGAGGTAGGAAATCTGGTTTCCACATGGATTTTGTAATATTTCTAAGGTGAGAAGTGCCAACAACTCCTCACAGTGGAAATCTGGGGTCTATGTACAATGTAACTGCAATCTCCAACATGCTAACAATAACTTGACCTAACTCTCTCATCCTGGCAGGGGAGAGTAGGCACCTATATTGGGGGAAATAGTGAAGCTTCTCAGTATATTGAGCCAAATAAACCCAACACTGAGACGTCAATACCAATAAACCCTTTTTGGTGATTAGCAGTTTCACATCAGTGACTGTAATGAGATTCTACAATACTCCCTTTCATCAAAATATATCTAACAACTGTCTTCATAAAGACAGATAATTACATCAAGGTTCATTATCAAAGGATTACATGTTCCCCTCTGCTGCTTTTTCTTTCTACCTGCAACAGTCATTTTTAGAGTGTTTTTTCTTTGGGTTATTTTAGTTTTTCAGAATTTGTTTTCCTGAGCATTAGATCTTTTGAGTAGAACTTTTCATTCTTATTATTGGGAATTTAAAATTTTACCCCATAAGCTTGAGTGCCTAGGAAGGATATCTCCTATGTACACAGTGGAGAGGTAGAAGGTTGAGTCTCTTACCCTTGATGACAAGCCTTCATTCAGACAATTGCCCCCAGTTGGGGGCTGTACCTGCCATCTTTTCTACTCCAATGGCTATCAATGGCAATACAACTTTGGAACTTGGTATTCTGGCAGAAATTGATAAAGAAGGATGAATTTTTGTTGTATACTTGCAGGAAGAGCCTTGTCATAGCAAGAGGCCTTTTTATCTTATGAACCTTTTTGCTATTGTAACCCTTCTGCCCCTCTGAGTTGGCAGCAACAAGGGCCGGGTTCAGTATCCAGGGGTTCCGTTTCAATAACCCAATGCCAAACCAGCTCGAGCCCCCACCCAGTGACCTGGGAAAATCTTACACACACCCATAGGTGCCTCAAAGAAGCAATGCTTCCCCTCTCGCAAGCACAGAGTCTTGGTGTAGCAGAAAAGGTTTAATACATGAGATAAACAACAAACACTAAATTGGGAAAACACCTCAGCTAGAGTTTATAGACCAAACCGTGAGCAAAGACCCACCCCAGGAAATTGGGCTGTGTCCTCTTTCCTGGGCTCTTGAGTCCAGCAACCCCCAAATCACCCACAGTCCCAAAAGTCCCACAATCCAAAAGTCTCTGTCCTGGGTCAGTGCAGCCCCAAAGTTTGAGAGTCTATCTGCAGAGGTCCCTCCCCCCAGCCTGGGTAGAAAGGGGCACTTACGTGGTCCAGGGCCAACCGCCCTGCCTCTCCGTGGGTTCTGCTCCCACCTTCTCCATGAACTGCTCCGCTTTACCAGCCACTCCACTCTGCTCCTCCAGCCGTCCTCACAAACTGCTCTGCTCCACCAGCTGCTCTGCTCCACCAGCTGTCCCGTGAGCTGCTCCAGTTGTCCCTGCAAACTGCTCAGCTCCGCTCGCTCTGTGGGCCGCTCCACCCATCCCACAGCTACTCCGCTCTGCCAGCCGCTCTGCTCCACCAGCTGTCCCATGATCCGCTCCAGCCGTCCCCACAAACTGCTCCACTCTGCCAGCTGCTCTGTTCCACAGTATAGCTTCAGGCTCCCCCACTAGTTAGCACAGTACTCAGTGCTCTCAGCTCAGTAATTTCAGCTCTTTAGTGATTTCAGCTCATAGTAAGGGAGCCCCAGTGCTAGTGCACCATTAGCCAAAAGTGAGTTCAGCTCAGTAACCTGTATCCGGATTCTTAAGGGAATAAAAAATCAACTCTGACATTCCACAGTGGAGAGAGGAAGATGTGCAATTGGTGTTCCAGACCCTCACAAGGGGCCTATACATCAGGTAGACACACCAGTCCCCAACCTCTCTCACTTCATGGGGTTTTGGAACCCATGTCCCATGTTTAGCAAGTACCACCCAACTGAGGTTGAGTCATCTCTGTCACAAAGCAGTCCCACAGCTCCCCGTTCACACAATCAGGGTGATAAACTTTTTTTGTGTTTCCTGCCCCAATAACAAAGAAATTGGGGATCCCAGAGCTGTTAAAATAACCATCCCAGTCTGCTGTGAGCTTATGCTAAGTGGAGGGTGGATGCCAATGCAAATCTTTCCCCATTCTTTGAAATTCTTGGAATTCTTTCCACATTCCCTACAATTCACCACCAGATGTCAGGGTAGCGCTCATCCTGACTCTGCTTTACACTATCAACAATGGAGGGAGGTCTACTACATGTGCTTTTTTAGTGCGTCAGGACTAGCAGACAATCAAAAGGGTATTCGGTGAGGTTAAGCAACCAAAGTTCTGACTGCTTGACTAACCTTCCTTATCCATATCTCTTTGATCTGCAAAACGGGGCAGGGAATCAATGCTTTCTTGTGAATAAGGATGGTTGAAAATTTTCATATAACATGGTGTTGAAAAGTGCAGTTTCAGTGAAATGGAAATTTTCTTTGAGAAAAAATGATGATGAGGGTCTGGATGATAGATGGAGCTGTGTGGATGGACAAGAAAAAAAAAAGATCTTAGGGATGTTATGCAGGAAAAATTGGCAAATTTAGACCTTACCTAGACGTGTGGATCTAGAGAGAGGCCATGTCAGAGACAACACCCACATTATGGACCTGAGTGACAAGGATCGTGGTGGTGTCCATGATGACAGAGAAACTGGGGAATAGGGAGAGAAAAGAGAGGGGGATAATATTAAGAGCTTTCCTTTGATCAAGTGGAGCTTTGATTGTTCTGGACCAACCTAGCACAATGACATGCTAACCCATATTGCCTAAAAAATGACTGTTCGAGACCAAGATAATAGTGAATAGATCAAAAGAAAATTATAACCATTATGAAATTAGAACATTTTCCATAAATATTTCCCCCGAAAGCACTAGAAAGCTGTGTAATGTACAATGCACATCATGACTGGCCTGGGCTTGACATGTCCTCATGGGACAATGCTAAAACCAATGCATGCATGTGTGTCATAATATGCATTTTATCCTCAGTATTATTGATTGGGTGCAGCTTTTGTGTGTATGTTCACACACAATACACTATTCCCTGGTATCATTTGTATTCACTACTGCAGCTTAACATAGACCACAACAGAGAATCAATATTAATAAATAGTTTGCTCTTTCCTGAACTATGAAGATGAAGGAGATTCTTGTGTGGTGAGATGTTGCTGTCTTAACACTGAAACTCCACACTCCCGAATGTTGCAAGACACCTACAGCCAAACCTGAGTGTTGCCCCCATCGAGGTACTTGAGCACAAACCTGACTTTAAATATTCAAAGTCAATGAGATTAGGCATGTGCTTAAAGTCAGGGGCATGCTTAATACTTGATGATTCAGGCCTCCTGTGCGCAGTCACTGGTAATCACAATAGACTCAAGCAGTTTGTCTGAAGTCTGCTCTATAAATACGCCTCATTCAACTGTCTTCAAAGGGACAGGGAAACAAATAACTTGAGTTAATGATGGTGAATATGAATAATAAAAAAGGAAAATTAAAACAAGAAAACAAGAGATTGCCCTGTAAAACTTTGTCAGAGAGGAAATGCATCTCTATTTTAACTTGTTCTCTTTTAAAACCTGTCTTTTTTTTTTGGTGATGGAAAAATCCTTTTGCCTCAAACAGTGCCCAGCCTCTTTACATACACACCTTTATTTGTTTGTTATTTATTGAGCATGGTGATATTGATGGAATTGTTTCCTGTTATCTGTTGGCGTCGTATAAATGGAAAACAGCAGCAAGGAAAACAAGCAGCAAAATTAAATTCTGCTGAACTTAGTGATGAATGAACCTTAGAATTTTCGAACATTTTGGTTCACTGTAGATCAGCACCCAAAAGTTTGGATATTGATGCAAACTATCCAAGAGCTCTTTGTTCTGCTAAGCTGAACGAGAAGTATGAGAATAGACTTTTATGAGGTAATAGTTCTTATCCTCATCAAAAATCAGAGAGCACTGTAGTGCTCAGAATTAAAAATACTGGGGAGATACAAAGTATTTAAACACTAACTTTGGCTTGGGTGTGGGTAAAAATCTTGGACTGGCTTCTATGTCCCTGTTTATTTATTTATTTATTTGTATTACTGTAGTGCCTAGGAGCCACAGTCCTGGACCAGGGTCCCATTGAGCTAGGTGCTGTACAAACACAGAACAAAAAGTCTGTGCCTGCCCCCAAACTGTTTCATCCATCCTTTAGTTCTGTAATGTGATAAAATCTGGATGAACATACTTTGTCTAACATCAGATTACTGGAACATCTTGTGCTTGGCAATGTTCCTTTGAGATGAGCCTTCTCTAACCTTGCTATGGTGTTTATTTGGGCCCAGATCCACAAAGATATTTAGTATCAGAGGGGGAGCCGTGTCAGTCTGGATCTGTAAAAGCAGCAGAGAGTCCTGTGGCACCTTATAGACTAACAGATGTATTGGAGCATGAGCTTTCGTGGGTGAATGCCCACTTTGTCGGATGCAAAGATATTTAGGTTCCTAACTAGGTTCCATTGATCTCAGTAGAAGTTAAGAACCTAAAATACCTTTGTGGATCTGGGCCTAGGTTACTCCGATAGTATCTAAAGCTATGGCTACACTAGAGAGCTTACAGCGGTGCAGCTGCAAGCCCTGTAAGCTGATGGGAGAGAGCTCTCCCGTCAGCTTAATTACTCAGCCCATGCGAGCAGCGGTAGCTATGTTGGCAGGAGAAGCTCTCCTGCTGGCATAGCACTGTCCACACCAGTGCTTATATCAGCATAAGCTATGTCACTCCATGGGGTGGCTAATTCACACCCCTGAGTGACAGAACTTATGTGGACTTAAACTGTAGTGTAGCCATGGCCTAAGACTTGAATACCTGGGCTTACTTTAGTATTTTTTTTTTAAAGGAAGATCCACACAACTCAAATCATATTTTGAGTTGGCAAAATGTTTTTAAAAACTCAGGAAGTTTTGCAAAACCTTGCCCTCTGCTGGGTTCAGCCACTGTGATCTAATCTGAGTTCTTACACAAAGTGGCAGATTACTGCCATCAAACTCTTTAATTGCTCCACTATGAGACAAGTGCAGATTTCCACCTGACACCATGCAGAGCACATTACTGTATCCACATAGGTTATTTTTACTTGACACAGCGTGTCCTTTTTAACAATAGCATTCCAAAGAAAATTAGCCTTTGTATAAAATGCCAACAGCACTCAAATGGCACCCTGCCCTCCCTATTCACAGGAGGTGTGGATTATGCTCTTATTCTCCCTCTCCACTGTATATTCAAGTACACGTTTAAGGGGGGGAGGGGTTGAACCCCTGTCACACTTGACAGGTGCAGACTCAAGAGGCACAAAGCTCCCCAGCCTTACCATCTGGGAGACAGCTTTTCTTCCTTGGCTTTGCTGCTGGGGTAAGATCTGCCGGCTGCTAGAAAACTTGGGCTCTTCATCAGTTATGTGGTTGTAATGACCTGCTTGTTACCATATGGCTGTGTTTAAAAGAGAGAGAGAAGATTGGGCTGCAAAGCAACTGTAAGAATTCTGCTCAGTGCTATTTTGTGGTAAAAGTGGGTTGTTGGCTTTCCCTCCCACAGTCATCACAGTTACTGGTATAAGTAGGTGCACCTGTGTCCCTTCAGCCTCTGTCATTTGGCCACAAAGTTGTTATTCTTTGAATCAGCCACATACTTCTCAACTTGGCACTATAAAATCCTGCATGTTTTAGGGTGCTTGGATAGACGCCCAGTTTTTTTTCTCCTTTTTTTTGTGAACATAAAACCAAGGGTAGAATGGAGTGAGACAGGATTTGCTTTGATGGAGATGTTTTGGAAACCTTGCCAACCTAGCTGTATTGATCTGGTGAGTAAACAACAAAGCTTCTGTCCTCTGCAAGTGGCTAATTCCATCACACCACAACAGAAGAGAATCCTTCTAGCAGCCTCAGCAACGAGCAAAAGAGAATATTTTGCAATATAATAATTCTGTCTGCACGGTTGAAGGAGAACAAATGCTTTCCTGGCTCCCTGTGGAACTAATAAAGAAAGGCAGGTTGAGGAGCCTTGGATAATTATTTAGCCATCTTAAATATTTATGAGGTACAGAGTATGGTACATACAATTTAAGATGTGCTGACAATTGCAGCCTACATCAACTTATTTCACAGAAGCTAAAAATATTTAATCTTTCTCCTTTAAAATAAAAACATTAATCCCAGCTATGTGCCCAGCTAAGAGAGGGGCTGTAAACCATAAATAGAGAGGAGAAAATCATTTTTCACAGGTAGAGAGTAGGAAAACTGTTATAAGAACAAAGTATTTGCCAAGAGATTTTGTTACTAGTTTTCCATTGTATTTTTCTTCTTACTGAAAAGTTCACCCTTGGCTGAGCGAGATTCTGGGGACTTCTGTGCCATTTGGTAGACTGGAAGTGGGCCAGATTTTCAAACTTGTGTTTGGCCTGTGTTTTTTGTGCCATAAAATTATGGCTTTACAACCAGAGGACCAATTAAGGCTGTGTTAAAGACTTAGTCCACCGTTTCTTCACTGCACTTTGGAGCTGGTGTTCAGACATGAAATCTTCCCTGTCTTCCAGTCAACATCCTACATATTCCACCAGGCATGTGCAGAAGCATTTTCTGTTCCAAACACACACTCGTTAGAGGATGTTTGTGGAGGGCTTGTGGACAATTTCAGACTTTATTACAATGTAAGGGCCCAAGATGGCAAGTCTGTAGAAATCAAATGAAATGTGATGTAAGGGCTTCCAGGATCATGTGCTAAGTTTAGGCTGAGATGTATCTGTCTCTTGTATATGGGATCTATGCTCATGTTGAAATCTCTCATTGGATGATACATTCCCAGGTTAATACAAAATTAACAAGGTCTTTATACTGAGTAGAATGGCTTAAAAATGTTCAGTTTAAGTTCCACTCATGATTTTGGCTGAGGACAAGTCTACATATTACTTTGTCAGATCAATTTGCTCATCTTTAATTTCTTCCATCATTGCGTGGATGAGTATTTTTTTTCCCTTCTCAAATCTTTGCATCCAATCTTTGCATTTTACCAGCACTTGAAAATGCTTATGTAATACCATAAGCAGCCATCTCATGTCCTGGCTGATGGTTTATCCTCAGTGTTACCTATTTTTCTTTTCTTTTTGAAGTGTGCAGCACTTTTTTTCTTCTTCTTTAACTGTAATGCATCTTGCTCAAAATCACAGCCTGGATGTGACACTGTAGTTAAAAAAGATCCATGGTCAAATTCTATAGACCAAATATAACAATGGCTATGTTTCATCCTGCCTGCACTGCTGGAGGAGATCAGAACCCACTCTCACTACACTGATACTCTCCTACCCTGCAATTAAAATACTAGGTATAGTTCATTGATGGTATCATGTAAATAGTAAAATATGTGCAATAACAGGCTTTCATTTATTGGAATGCAAAGGTAGCCAGCAAGATCATGAAGTGAAAGACAATTCATTTTGACCTGGTATAAATTGCATGGGTGGCTGAATATGCTTCAGAACAAATGTCTTGATGTGGAGAACCTTGCAGGCTGCTGGTCCCACATGTTGTTTTGCATTGTTGCACAGAAAATAGAATCTCTAACAGGACACTCATTCTTTCACTGTGCAAGTGTGTACTGGATGCCTAGTGGCTAAATAGTGTAAATTGTCTTCTTTGTGGTCAGTTACAGCATCAGCAGCCAGAGCTTGCTGGAAAGGGAGAAAAAGGGTGAGGGGAAGAGAAACATGCTTTCCAATTAGACAATGGCAAATACCATACTCTCACTTATACAAGGTCTGAAAGCTAACAGCTGAAGGAGCCATGTAATAGACAATTTGATGATAGTAGCTAAGAAAATATAAAAGGCATCCAATTTCTCCCCCATTGATAATGCTGCCTGAGGTGCTGTAGATCAATTTAGTCATGGTTGTTGTTAGGAAATTGCTCTTGTTTGATGTTCCACAAGCAGATCATGCAGTTTCCTAGGAAACATCTTTTTCCACTTAAAATCTAATTCTTTTACATTGCTTGATCTGATGAGTCACCCTACCTGACTTTTCTTTCCTTCCTTTTACCTATTAAAATATACCCACCAGGTGGAAATCCACTAGCTGACAGGGATTTTAGTCCACATTGCCTGGCTCTTCGATTAACTCTTGTGGTTTCTCTCTGTAATCCAGACAATATGCCTGATTTGGCAAAACAGAATTAATGGGAGTGATAGTGTGAGAGAGGAATCACTGTTTAATTGATTTACCCACTAATGGAACAGTGTGTCTTCCTATGTCCTAGAAGGAAAAGAACTCACGCACTACATGGTCATATTTCCTTCATGTCCCATGCTGGAATTTAATTTCTGTTTTGTAAGAAGTAAGGGGGTGAACCATGAAGGAATTTGAATGCCTAAACTCCAGAGTTAATCATCTAAGTCCTTTGCATGACACCACTGCAAATTACAAGCCAGGGGAAGATAGGCAAAGCAATGCATATCTTGCACGTGGAACCTGATCTGGTAGGTGCGCTCAGAGGCTGCCTAGCACCTGGGTACAGCAGCTTCTGGAGCCTAGGGGGCAGAATGCAGGATACTAATAGGTGCAGGGCTCCTCACATAAAACATAAACCAATAATGGTGAGCATAGGGCAAGCAGGATTGTGGTTTCAAGCATGAGCCAGAGAAAAAGAGGAGTGAGATCTATTTGGAGAGACAGCAGCTCGGTAGGGATAAGTATAGGTGGTAGGCTAGGTGGACAGGGGCAGGGATTAGGTTAGTGCAGCATAGGGGCATCTAGAGGGGCACAGATTATAGATCAGGGACAGCTGGATTATGGGGATGGGGATGGGGTGAGCCACAGATAGCCAGAGCAGGAAGGTGGGGAGGGTATTCTGGTGAGGGAGGGGGACGGCTGGGACAGGGCTAGGTAGCAGGAAGGGACAACTGTGGGAAGGAGGGGGAGAAGCTACTGAACAGGGATAGGGGGAAACAGGAAAACATGGTCTAATATGATAAACAATAGCATCTTCATGCTGCAGCCTCTGCTGTGACAGCAGAGCGAGGAGGAGGAATGAAGTCAAAGGGCAGAGGATCCTGAGGCCAAGGCCAAGCCTGAGCCCCAGGCCAAAACTAGCATCCATCCATAGGCAACCCTGCAAACATACCACCCCTGTTGGAGTTTTATGGGGATCGCACAATGGGCCTGAACTTAATGCTAAGGGCTGGTCCTGGACACACTCCAGCGGTTGTGTGACATTCTGCAGGACGGAGGACCTATCCACCACCACTCATGGGGACCAGCCACTATCCAGCATCATGTGGATCAGCCACTGGACCCTTCCAGTGGGTCACCACATAGACAACTGGCATCCTCATGGATCCTGGGCCCATTTGTGAAGTCCATAATCAGTAATGTATATGCCAGACACCCAGAAGGAGAATATGATTGAGTTCCACCAGATTGCGGCCTTCCCATGTATCCTGGGAGTGATTGATGGAAACTGTATGGCCATTAGGAGATCACATCATGACCCTCATGCCTGAATAAGCAGACTGTGACGTTGTGGTTCTGGCGGGACCCAACTGAGAGTACCAGACATTGCAATTACATGATAGATATGATGGTTGTGGGTAATGCCAGGCTACATTTTGTGGACATTGTGGCAATGTACTTGATGTCATGCCATGATGCATATGTACGGTCACAATGCAGACTGGTTTTGTGTTAGTTGTAGTCTCAAGAATCAACCCTTCATGGATCTCATCAATTGACAGAGTTTCTATTATTTTTTTCTGCAGTGTGTTGTTGGGTTTTTATTCCTCTCTCTCCCGCACAGTAGTCAGTTTAATTGCTTTACAGATCACCTTCAGGGTGTGAATCAAATGACATGCAATTGATGTGAGTTTACCTGAGACAATACAATGATTTCAGTGTTAAACATGTTGCAAACCATGTTTGGAAAACAAAGTCTCAGTTCCTGGGTGTGATGCTTGAATTACGAGGGGAATATAATGAATGGTACCTATGTCGAATGGAGAGTTGACAGAGTAAGGGGTAAATGCTGCTCAGTCCATGGCCAAAGAACAGTGGTCACAGAACAAGTTAGCAGCTGGAGCTTTTCATGGCTAATGAAATCAACAGAATCCCCTGATAGGAAAACAGCCCTAGAATATATAGTTACCTGTTACTTGTTCTATGTATAAAACCTAATAGTTTGCAGGCATCTAATGAGCCCTGTAGCTACATCATTAATAATCATTCAGTCCAGCAGAATACAGCTTCCATTAAATCCTCAGAGGGCTGGGTTTTTTATTCTACCTCTGTCTGGAGTTGGGTCAGAATCAATATTCCTGCTACTTTCCAGGGCCTCTGATTACACCAATTGTCATCATACCAGCAGATACGCAAACAGCTGTGACTAATCCTTCCAGAAGATGCAGCTTCTGAAAATGACAGAACTACTGATTTAAAGGGGCAATACTTCTGAACGGGTACAAAATATGACTCTCTTTGACCCTGTGGTTCCTAAAAGAAAATTGCCACCCTGCCTATCAGACATCAGCTACATTCTCATGATTTTCTGAATCTGTTTATGAGACTCAGATCTGTTCACTTATGATTTCCTTCTCCTCCCTTTTACTTTGATGTATATGTATTTGTACTCCTTCAGCACATGGCTTGTTCTGCTGCAGCTTGTGAGTAGGCAGTCTTATATAAAGCTATTGGAATACTTGAGCATTCTTTCTGTTTTATAAGTCTATTTCCTGCATGTTAAAAGTTAAGAAAAATAACAAAGGGTCCAAAACAGCAAAACTTGAATAAAAGTTGACTAAATTAAAAATAAATAGCTTATAAGATGCTCTGAGAGATAACAATGGTACTTTCAAGTCTATGATATATATACACAATTTAGAACTGTGTAAAAATAGTGACTTTTTTTTTATTAAGACTTTGGCAGCCTCATTTCAGGTGATTCATGCCTCTGCAACCTAGCTTTCCTGTTAAATTTTGCTTTTGCTCATAGATTTAAGGCCAAAAGAGATCATTATGATCATCTACTCGGACCTTCTGCATGGCACAGGCCACAGAGCCTCACTCAGGAACTTCTGTATCAAGCCCACAACTTTTGGTTCAGCTAGTCCATACATTCTAGAAAGACATCCAGTCTAGATTTAAAGATTTCAAATGATGGAGGTTCTAGCTCATCCTTAAGTAAGTTGTTCCTATGTTAAATTTTACTATTAATATTTTATTCACTTTGAAACATGTAGAAATGTGAAGGATCACCTTTGTTCAAAATTTCCTGCCTGAAAAATGTTGAGTAGAAGTTCTAATGGTGGCCACCTTTGAAATTCTTTTACATTATCATCAGTGAGGAGAGGCTGGGAAAGTAGAGATGAAGAAATGAACACATTATTTAATAATGCTGTCCATGCTGCTGACTCTTTGTCCAAAAAAACTTGCCCTGCATTTTCTCATGCAGACACTGGGGCCAGTTCTGGGGCAAGAAGCTCTGTGTGACTGAACACCTGCAGACAGCCTCATTGAAGTCAGTGAGCACATCCATGAAGCAGTTTGCAGGATTGGAGCAATAATCTGTCCATGCCTATTTGAATGGAAACTCTCTTACCCACACAGCTACTGAAAAAAACAAATAATTGGCAGTATATTGAGTGCCAGTATTTTTGCTAATTCTGCTTTGGGGAGATGTGCCAGGCAGGCATAAAAAATCAATGGCAAACAGACATAGCAGCAGGAGCAAAAGACAGGCAGTGTTTTTAGATGGGAACGCATATAAACAATTGCTTGCACACAAAGCAACAAGCCCTAGCAGGATCCCATTGTGTATCCAAAGCATTACTGATTTTTATCACCCATCTGATTCATATGCTCACAGTCAAAAGAGCGATGATGATCAGCTATGAAAAAGTATAATAAACTCAGACAACTGCCGAATTAGACAATTCCAGGTCTTCTTTCCTCTGCTGAAAATATGTAGGCGAGGCATTAATGCATCTGAGCTGTGCACATGGTGAACATACACTTGGGGGCAGACAGCTTATAGCTTGTACTTCACGCAGCTAGTGCACGGTGGTGAGTCTCTGCTGGAAACAAATATCTCCTTTTCCCCTTTCAATACGTCCTGCATACAGGACTGTGACAAGAATAAAATAAAGGGCATCTATAGCCCAGTCTCACCATTACTGGAGCCCCATTGGCTTCAGTGGAGCAACACTGACTGACTTATACTAGCTGAGGATCTGGCCACATATGTCTAGTGAATGTAGGAAGCCTCAGAAGATTCACTTGTTGCCTAGAAAACAGCCACAATAATCTGGAAACACTTAACCTAAGACAACTCTCCCACCTTGCTGAGCAAGAAAATAAAAATGAAACAATTTTTTTTATCAATAGTGTCTGCTGCTTCATACAAAAATGACAAGTGGAATTGTAAAAAGGACTAGTCAGTTTGAAATTAGAAAGGAATGGCAACTCCTTTCCTTTTTAAACTACACTTGGCTCTGGAATTGTCTCTTTCTGCCCATTTACATCACAGATAATTGCCAAGTATTGCTGCATGCTGGTTACATGACATCTGGCTGCTGTATATGTCACCTTTGAGCCTGACATGGCCCAAGCACTAAGCAATTTGCCAGTCTAATTTCTTTTATCCAGTCTGAGAAGTCCTTCATGTTCAAAACTGGAGCAAGTTGTATTATAGGATTTATTTCTTTATTGTTTGAAATGTGCTGAATGGTTCACAGAACTTTGCTAGAAGAGAACAAAGGTTTGTCCCCGACCTGTGGGTCAGTTGAGTAATTCACAGCCAAAACCATTGATCCACTGCAGAATCTGAGTGCCCAAATCAATACTGGTCATCAAGGAAGAGAGTGATGAAAGAAGGATAATTTATAAATCTGTGCAAATCTCAGCAGTTTTGGTTCTCAAATTCATGGAAGCCTTTTCTTTTGTTTCAGTTTGCATAGGTCATCCCCCTTGAGTTTAACTCAAATGAAACTGCTGAATTTCATCTGGTTTGCACATCAAAATCAGACTATGCCTTGCTTCAAATAGTCTCAGACCTCTTGATGAACTTGGTTTGATACTTGAGTCTACAACAAACACAAAACCAGGCAAGTTTTTGCAAGGCTTTGGATTCCATGCAGTGGTTGGTTACAGCACTAATAATTTATAGTATGCATGTGTGTGTAAATAACAGGAACATGTAAATCCTGCCTAGCTGGTGTGGTCTATTGATTGGAGTTCAGGAGTCAGGAGGACATCTAGGTCCTAAGCCTGTCTTTATTTTTTTGCTGTCAGAACAAGGCACATCACTCAACACCCAATGAAGCTCACAACTCATAGGTGAAGTGTATAATTCTTACTGACTTCAGAAGGTGTTATGGAGGGAGTCACCAGATGGTGCTGTTACACATGGTCTGGCTAGTTCTTTCTCTTGGCATCAAACACTTTACAGTCTGTGAAGAGAGGCTTTGTATTGTTCTTGAGTTTGTGATGTATGTTTTTTTTTTGGGGGGGGGGGGGGTCCGAGGGGGAAAGAGGTGTGTGGCAAGTGGCAGGGCATTTTCTTTTTGCCCTAATCTCTCTAACTGGTCAAGTTGTTCCCTTTATACTGGGGCATTGCTGTTTTGGCTGAGAGACTCCTGAAAGGGGATTGCCTTCTGGCTGGCTGTGAGCCCCTCTGTTCAAAGTCTGTTGTGTATATAGTGGAAAATAAACAAGCTCTACAGAGGGTAGGTTGACATGACACACTTCTTTGGCAGTGTGTAGAGTACATACCCGTGTAGCCCCCTCAGGACAGGTATAAATACCTTTGTAGACTGTAAGCACAGCTTAGATAAGTAGAGTAAAAGATGCTGGAAGGGTGTGGGTACATACCGCGTATGTGCCCTACACAGCTCTTTACTCACCCAAGCCATACCTCTCTGTCTACACTGCTATCTGCTACCTCCTCACTGCTGGAGACTTTCCTGCTGCTGTAAAGACTCAGCAGCAGGGAAAAGAGTCAGCCTTTCCTCACTGCCAGACCCTTTCACTGACATGTAGCTACATGCTACAGTGTGTAGCTACATGTACAATACATGCCACCCAAAGTGGTATGTAGTGCAGATATAGCCTAAGAATATATCTGGACTTCATATTACTGACTTCCAGTCAACTTACAAGGCCTTAATATCTGCTACCACTCAGCAGGAAGGTGACTGTGTATTTCAGTTTCCTATATCCATGGTGAAAGAGGTCAGTTTATTTCTATACCTGCTGACTAGAGCTGATGGAAAAAAAACACAATTTTTTTTTCCTAAAAGTGGTTTCCATTTTGCAGAATTTGAAATGGACCCACTTTTTATTTTATTAAAACCATTATCAAAACAAATAGTGAACTTTTTTCTTAGCTGTTAACCTTTACTGGATTTTGTCAAACTAAAAATTTTAGTAACAGCTTTGATAGTCACCAAAAATTAACAACATTCTGAATTTAAGTTTATTTTTCAACAAAAAAGATCCCTTTAGTTGATTTTTTTTGTCAGCTCTAGAGATGACTCAGAGTGGCAGAGAAGAGATGGTGGAAAAAATTGTTTGAACTGGAATAGTAGCTATGTACTTTGCACAACTTGTGGCTGGCATCTGATTCCATACCTAAGCTCTGTGTGAGCGATACTCTCTTCTCTACAGCTTTGATGTGATTGTACAAGCAAATGTATAATTTAGATCAAAATCTGTCCTTGGAAGTATATGTAAGCAACTCCCATGTAAGATACCCTATTTCCATTGACTTGAGTGGGAGCTACCTGCAAGTATTCTGAAAGCAGACTTTGCCCTATGTGCAGTATTTCTCTTGGAGAGCAGTGAAACTATCCTTGTTATGATGATGATGTAATTATAGGTTCTCTCTTTCTCCTGAAGGGTAATGGAAATGTTAGCTCCCATTATTGCAAAGTCAAGCACTCAGATATTAGGAAATGCCAGAATTAAAATTGCCCTTACAACCTTAATTCAATCCCCCTTATGATACAGCCTTTTAATCACATGATTACATACTATTTTTTCCACAGGACTCCTGTCATGGTTTGTATCCCAGTATTCACCTCTTGTATGCTATTATGATAATCTTTGTACAAGTATGCCATGTGAGGTATCATTTGAAAACTAATAATTTGCTGGTCAGCATTGTCCTGATAGAATACGTGTAGTAACGTTGTATGAAAGTTATTTGGTTCTAATGCATGGAGTTATTCAGACATATTCCAAGTCTGGGGAGTGGCAAGCCCAGTTCCTCAGAGACAAAATATAAGCTGACACCTCAGCCAGGTGTGAAGAGGCCAAATGGGCTACCACCTGCTTAATTGGCTATTCATTGGCAGGAAAAGGGACATGAGTGAAAAATCTACGTTTAAAAAAGTAATAGCTTGGGATTCCCATCCACACAGACTTTTTGTCTCCTAAACCTCAGCTGGAGAAGCTTCTCAAGGAAGGGAAAGAAGGGCAGACCCTCCAAATCATCTATCCCTTTATGTCATCCACAACTCCTGAAGAACAAAGGAAGCAGCACTGGACTGGGAGAGGGATCCTGACTGAAAGAAGTTCAGTAAGAGGACCACTGAAACACGTGGTGAGAGAGACCTTGCTTTGATTTCATGCTAGTTTGTTAAGTTAGGCATTAGTTGCATTTTACTTCTATTTTCCTGGTAACCAGTTCTGACTTTTATGCCTCATTACTTGTATTTACTTAAAATATATCCATTTGTAGTTAATGAACTTTTTTTATTGTTATATCTATACCATGTGGTTGAACTGAAGTGTTTGGGAAAACTCCATTTTGGATAACAGGATTTGTGCATATCATTTTCTGTTAATAAAATGACGGACTGTATATGAGCTTGTATTGTCCAGGAGGGAGCTGGGCTGTATAAGATGTACATTTCTGGGGAAAGTGTGGGACTGGGAGTTTGAAGTAGTGTAATTCAAGAGTGGCGGCCTGCAGCACTCTTACCGTATGACTGGGAGTAACTTACATACCGGAGACTGCATGTGTGTGGACCAGGAGTGGTAGCTCTCATAGCGAAGCAGGGTAAAAAGTATGCCAGGTTAAAGAGCTGAGATGACACAGCTCTTTATCAGTCCAAGCGGTATCTGTGGGTATATCGCAGCTCCTGCCTTGTTCAGTGTACGAAGCAGACTGTGCTCACTTAATGATAAGCTATTCAATATTTTGTTTTTTCCTCACTGTTCAATGTGTGGCCCCATTTACTACACACTATTCACACCTGGTTCTGAAGGCAGAATTATTGATTTCCTCCTGAGCTTATTTGTGGCACTCATCACTCTAGAGTCTTAGTGCCTCACAAACATTCATTTATTTTCACAATGCAGCTGTGAGGAGAGCGGATATTATCCTCATTTTATTTTAAAGATGGGGAACTGAGGCACAGATATCAAAAATTTCCACTAATTTGGGGTGCCCATTCGAGACATCTAGGACCCAATTTACTTAGCATTGTGTAGCATGTTATATATTCAAGCAGAGCTCCCACTGACTTCAGTGGCAGCTGTGAAAGCTCAGCATTTCTGTATATCAGACCCCATGGGGCACAAAGTCAGGCGTTCAGAAAATGAGGAACATACAATTAGTGACCACCTGTGAAAAATGTTTTAAGTAACTTCCTTAGAAACATATTGGAACTCTTTGGTAGAGGCAGAGATAGAATCCTGTTCTCCAGCACAGCATTCAACTACCTTAACCATTGTTTCTCTTCCTGTAATCTCCGGCTTCATTTACCACACACCTGCCAACTTCTGCAACAAATGAGGCAAAGGCCCTAAAGACAACAGCTTCCTTCACTACTCACTCTTGATTTATCCCCAGAACAAGTCCATTCTGTCAGGGCTGGTGCAAGGATGTTTCGCGTCCTAGGAGAAACTTTCACCTTGCTCCCTCTGGCCCCCACCTTGAGGCGCCCCCCCCACACTGTGGCAGCTCCCCTCCTGCCCTGAGGCACCCCCCTTGCAGTGGGGAGTTCTGCCCCCCCCTTACTTGCTGCAGGTGGTCCTCCCCTTGCTCCCCTGCCCCCCTGCCCAGCTCCCGCCGCGTAAATGCCGGTGGTGACCGGGGTGGCTGAAGATCTGGTCGCTGCTGAAGAAAATGGCAGCCCCCAAATGCCAGTGCCCTAGGCGACTGCCTCGGTCGCCTAAATGGTTGCACCGGCCCTGCATTCTGTCCACTGAATGAGGCAGTGGTCCTGTGATAAAAATAACGTGATCGTGTAATTAAAGTTTGTATCATAATGCATATGCACAAAGGTTGCACAGCCAACTTTAATGTTGGCATTTCCTAACTTTTAAGGGCTTTGCAACGTGGATAATATTCTTTTAATGTAATTTTTCTGTGTGTAATTTCCTAGGTTTTTAGAAAAGCAAGCGAAAAAACTCAGAAAATGGAATCATGTGGCATTACACTGATACGTACATGGGTCATTAGCAGGGTTGGATTGGTCGATCTACCACGTACACCTCTGCCACTTGAGCTAATGCAATAACTGATAACAGGTTATCATCTTCTATGTGGACTGGCACTAGAGGGATTGGGACACTTGGCCAGTGAGGATCACAAATATTTGCTGACAACAGAGGAATGGTGAGACTCTGGAATCTTGTGATCCATTCCAGGCCCAGACTCTCTCCCAACACACACACACTACCCCCAGCTTGACTTGATCCCTTCTGCCTCTTTCCTTCCAACCTGTCCTAGGCTCAGTCCTGTCTCTTTCTTACCCCTGGCTCCTCATTCCAGTCTCCTAGTCAGTCCTGGTCTCCACTCCTCAGGCTTCTCATCCCACTCCTGGACTCTGTACCCAGCCAGGTTCATTTTCTTCTGCCCTGCTCCTCTTTCCCTTGACTCCCAGTCACAGTTTCCCTCTTTTAGCCTCCCTTCACCCTCACCCCTCTCTTTACCAGCATCCAGTTCTAGTCTTCCCCTCAACAAGCTCCTTGCCCCAATCTACTCCTCCCCTCTCCCACATATGGCTCTTGTCCCTCTGCATTTGACTCAGGCAACTTCCTCCTCCATGCTGCCTGGGGGAGTGGAAGGGAGCGCTACATTGAGAGCACAGAAGAAATAATCTCCCAGCTTTCAGTTCCAGTGCCCAGCCTACAGCAGCATGGAGCAGCAATTGCAGAGAAAGCCCTGTTCTGGCCAGGATTGGATCATGCTCAATGTAGACCAAATCTTCAATCTTCAAAACCCTTGCAAGCCCATGCTAAGCACCTGCAAACTGTCATTTTTCAAAAGCTTATAACTTGGTCACATTCGGGTAGTTTTACATGGCCAAAATTTATTTTTCAATAGCTTTGTTCTCAGAAACAGCTGAACTGTTTTGGCTGAAATTTTACAAATAAATAAATAACTGAGCTTAAGGCAGACAACTGGCATGGAAAATTTCAGCCCAAATGGTTAAAATCTGGCAAAGTTATAAGCCACCTGGAAATAGCAGAGGCAATCTTACTAGGTAGGGATACCAACCTGCCTATAATAAATATGTGATAATTTATTTGAACTTTAACCCTCTCACTCTAGGAGATTTGGTTCTAGTGTTGTTTAATTTTTCAGATAAAGATTGTACATTGTACAGGCTATCTTATCTGTCTAAGAATTTCCATCATGCCCATCACTGTGATATCTATGTGCTGGACTGATCTGGTGATAGTATGGTCATTAATATTTGGACTACTGAATATCCAGTAACAGCAAATTTTCAGTGCAAGTGAATCAGAGCAACAGAAAAACAAATCTCAGCAGCTATCTGTGCTGCAGAGACAGATATAGTCTGTATCTGCAGGGACATCCCGCATTCCTCTTGCTGCCATTCTTTATAAACAGAGCCCTTATCACACATAGTATGACAATGTGTATCTTCCCCTTGAGCTTCCTTCCAGGCATCAGGGCTTGGATCATATTGTTGCCCAAGAGACCTTATACGTTTGACACTGCCTTAGTTGGAGAAAGGCTATATGGAAATGAGCTGGAATGCAGCATGTGGTCTGAAAATGGTTTTAAATTCTGTCATTTTCACAGTTTAACATGACTTTGGGATCTTTTAATTATTCCCTGGAGGGAAAGAACTGCTGATACTGACTATGCTGCGGCCTTTCACTAAACCTGACATACCTGCATAGTCGAAAGATTGATATTAGTTATACCATAAACTTAAGAAAAATGAGTTCATTTTATTGACTTTCTGGGGTCAATGGAAGTTAGGGTGCTCAGCAACTCCATGGTGATGTTGAGGGCTTCAAGGGACCAGGCCCACAGTGGGTCATATTAACTGCAGGTCTGATTCCACTGAAATCACTCGACATTCAAATTGAATCTGGCAGTAACTCTTACATTTCTAACCTTACCCTTTTAAGAGATGAAGTATCATTTCTAGGCCCCTGCCCTGCTGCCACAATCTCTTTGACTTCAGTGGGGTTAATCACAGTGCACAAAGTTAGATATGGGTGTAAATCTTTGCCGGACCCCAGTTGCTTTAGATTGTATTCTTTAGCTTACTCTTTACTTCCCCTCTTTTTATTCTGACCTAGTAAAAGGACATTTTATCCTTATTACTATTTGCTGAAGTGTTCCAATTCTCCCAGACTCCAATATCCTGAGCTTTTCAGAACACCTCTTTCTTCATCGTGTTTTCTCCCTTTTTATTATAGAAAAAATGCTATGAATAGTCCTTTTTTTAAAAAGTACTTGTATTTCCTGAGTAGATACTTGTCGTTGGAGCATCTGTCATCTCTCAGGGGCAGCGTGGTCTAGTGCAGTGTTTCTCAACCTTTTTGATATCAGGGACCGTTTTACTGCCTTCCTAAACTGTGTTAGGGAGATCTCAGGGCCTGGTGCCAGTCCATGGACCGGTCATTGAGAAATACTGATCTAGCGGAAATGGCACTTGGCTAGGAGTCAGGAGACCTTGATTCTATTTCTGCCATTGCCTCTGACCCATTGTGTGACTTTGGGTAAGTTGTTTCACCTCTCTGTGCCTCTCCTCCTACCCTTTGTCTGTCTTTCCTACAAAGCACAATAGGACAGTGGTGGGGTGGCTGCACCACACAGGCAGAAGAAGGGTTAAGGCAGCCTTGGAGAGGCTGCATAGAACCCAGCCAATCAGGAAAGGGATCATTGGGAGAGCGAATCAAGAGAAGGCTTGCTGAAGCAGCCCATATATAAAGGGCTGCTCAGCAGAGCAAGGGCAGTTTCCTCCTTGAGGGCAAAGGGGTAGGACTGTCAGCCAATGAGCCATGGAGATATTGCAGTGCTGGGCAGGGTAGCGAAGCAATAGGGGAGCTTTTAGCTGACCATGGCCAGACAGAGGCCCTGAAGCAAGGGCAGAAGGTGCTAGGCCAAGGGGGAAGTGGCCCAGAGAAAGTCAGTGGGACTAGGAGGAAGGGCAGTAAGTGGCTGCCAGCTATAGGGTCCCTCAGCTGGGACTCAGAGTAGTGGGCAGGCCTGGGTTCCCCCACCCCCTTTATCCCTACTTGCCAGTGAGGAGACTGGCCTAAATCCAGAGTGCAGCTTGCTCCTGAAGCCAGACGTTAGACTAGAGACTGCAGTTGGCTGCTGAGGCAAGTAGAAGGACTGAGGACAACCTGTGTCCTGAAAGTGGGGAGGCAGCAGGCTGGGGCACAGCTGGAGGGCCATATCCTGAAGAGGATGCCGTCATCTGGGAGCAATGTGGGTCAAGATGGTGGAGGGAGTGGAAGTAACGGCGAGTGAGACACTGCTCATAAAAGATCCCCTGGTGGTCCAAGAGAGCTAATTCCTAGCATGACCAGCAGGAGGTGCCACGACAGTAAGTCAGAACCACTACAGGGACCCTGGTGTAAAAGGGGCCAGTAAGTGCTTTCATGATACTAATAATGACAGTAAGAGACAACTGAATAAAACAGCCTGAAACCAGTTTAGTCTGCAGAAATTTTGGAATTGAATATCTTCTGCAGATTTTCTTGAATGTTAGAGTTTGATCATCACCTTCAAAGAGGAGCCTTAACTTGTCTGCCATCCGAGGGCCCCTCCTCTATTTTTTGTGTAAATTAAACTTTTTTCTGCATAATTGTTTGAATAATAACTCTAAACTAGCTAAGCCAATTGTGCTCAAACTTAGAAAAATAGTTTGGGGTTGACCCCAAGCATAGGAAATTTCATCCAAAAAGAATTTGAGAAAGTTCAGAGCAACTGGAAGAGGGATGCTAAAATGGAAATATGACTGTAGGCTTTGCCTGCACTGCAAAACTATCTCAATGTAAAATCCAACAGGAGATGAGGAATGTGAAGCTTTTACTTGGATGTAGTTCCCACCTGGGAATTACCTTGACTAGCTACATAGTAAAAACTACAGGGCCTTGTCTCCTCTATGGTTTTACATCGAGATGTTGATGTAAAAACACACCACATTTGTAAGGGATAGTCTTGGTCTCAGCTGTAGCAGTCACTACCAACAAGTCTGGTTTGCATGGAGTGCTCAGGAAAAGCGCCTGACTAACAACCCTGGAAACTGAGCTAGGAAAACCCACTTAGTAACCCTGATTTCTTTATCTTGTTTTCATGGAGTTCGGTTACTTTTGGTGAATAGCTTTATTTAGGTTTTCAGGTCACCTTTAATTATCCAGAAAAGCATTTAAGCACATGCTTCAGTCCCTCCCAGTTCAACAGAACACTTAAACAACTGCTTAAGAGCTACATGATGGCATGCTACAGTTGACATGGATTTCATAGGACTTAAGCACCTGCTGAAGTTCTTTGCTGAATAGGGTTGAATTAGTGAACTGGGGCATTATGTAGGAAGTGCCTGTACATTGTGATCAAAGAAATATTACTGTGACGCTCCATCCTCTTGCTTATTTGCACTGAAAACACTTGAAAGAAAGGTAGGTTACACAACAATGTAAATTACTTTCCCCATGCCTCCTTTGTGCTTGCTGGAAATAGATTTCCCACTCAGTCGTCAATTACTTTTATTCATAGATTGCCTCTAAATATGTGTGCTCTGTGTCACAAGGCTGACATTCCTAATACTGCAACCTTTTGCGGGACCAGTAAGCCACATTGTCTGATTCAGAAAAGAGTCTCCATGGAGCTAATCGGCTTTGTTTTTGACTTTGAGTACTTGATTTTTTTTCCCCTGCAGTACTATCAGAGCTGTGGCTTGACTTTAATTGAACTATTGATTGACAAACTAATGTCATGAAGTGGTCTTATAAGCTATACAGTGACAATAACTAAAATCTCATACTATTTTGGGGGCTTTGTTTCTAGTTAGTAGTTTTAATAACAGACACAGTCTTTGAATATTTAAACAATAGATGGGACAGTGCAGCTATGCCACGGTAGCGCATCTGGTGAAGACACTCATTGGTGACAGAGCTCTGCCGTCAGCATAATACAACCACCTCTGTGCAAGGTGGTAGCTATGTTGGTAGAAGTGTCATCCACACCAGCACTTAGGTCGGTGTAACTTACATCATGCAGGGAGTTGGCTTATTCGCACCACTGAGCGGCATAAGTTATACTGACATAAGTGGTAATGTGTACAAGCCCTTACATTGCCTGTTGGTTGTCGGCTGCGCACAGGGATCACAGCTGGAGCCTCCCCACTCCCTGGGGGCTGACAGCCCAAGTTGTCCATATGCCCTGAGCTGGCAGTGGGGCTTCTGCTGTGAGCCCTGTGCGGGGTGTGATAACTCCAGCTGTTGGCTGCAGAGCTGGGGGACTCCAGCTGTCAGTGCCCCACATTTAAGTTGGTGAAAACACTCCTAATGGGGATGCACACCACCAACAGAAGGAGGGTAGTGTGGATATGAACCACTGCAGTAATTACTATGGTGGATGTACATAGACAGAGCTAACATAGTTCGATTTAATGTTGTAGGGTAGACTTGCCCTAAGTTCCCAGGCTTGTCTTTTGAAGGTGTTGAGCAGGCTTCTTTTGCGGACAAGGACTGACAGAGAGAGAGTTTTGTGAAAAGCGTTCGCCAGCAGGTGACATGGTGTGTTTGTCTTTTATTATGTTTCTGTGTGAGTTCATTTGAGAGTGTAGTGATTGTCTGGTTTCACTCAATGCACTGGATGAGGTACACCACATGTTGCGATAGGCATGTGTGGAACCCATGGATCTTGAAAGGTGTATTGTGGGTGGTATTTGTCATAATAGCAGTGGAGATATGTCTGCAGGTTGTGAATCTGTTTTGGCAAGGTCTGGGGTCACGTTGAGTTGGTGTGTCCTGGTCTGTAGGGAGCAAAACACCTTCAAAAGATGAGACTGGAAGCTTAAATTCATAATTCTGCTAGACACCAAAAATCATGGATGCAACTGAGATACCAGTTTTATGTCTGATTACAACAGTCTATACCCACCAACTCCCTTTGTCCTATGATTGCCAAAAGTGTTAGAGACAAGGTGGGTGAGGTAATATCTTTTATTGGACCAAATTCTGGTGGAGAGACAGACAAGCTTTCGAGCTTACACAGAGCTCTTCTTCAGGTCTGGGAAAGGTACTCCCAGTGTCACAGCTAAATATAAGGTAGAACAAATTGTTTAGTGTAAGTTGTTAACATATTTCAAGGGGCCGCTAAAAGGTAAAGTGGCCCATTAACACTCCTTCAGTCATCGGTGGGAAAAGAACGGGTAGGGGGGAAGGCAGGTGCAATGTGTGTTATAGATTGTTGTAATAAGACATAAATCCAGTGTCTCTATTCAGTCTATGATTTTTAGTGTCTAGCAAAGTTATAAATTTAAGCTGCCAGGCTTGTCTTTTGACAGTGTTGTGCAGGTTTCCTTTGAGGATGAGGACTGAGAGGTCAGATATAGCATGATTGCTTTGTAAAAAGTGTTCCCGCACAGGTGATGTGATGACTTTGTCTTTTATAATTTTCTTGTGTGAGTTCCTTCAAGAGCATAGTGATTATTTGGTTTCATCCACATAGTTGTTGTTGGGGCATCTAGTGCCCTGGATAAGGTACATGTTGTGCATTGTGGTAGGCACGTGTTGGACCCTATGAATCCCGAAAGGTTCACAAGAAATGTTAATTGCCCCCTTCATTTTGAATGGTTTCTTGCAACATATGTTAACTACTTGTGCTTGCAAATATGTACTATCTTGTAGTTAGCTGTGATATTGATTAACTTTCCCCAACCTAAAATAGAGCTATATGGAGCTCAAAAGCTTCTTTCTCCAACAGAAGTTGGAGAAATAAAAGTATTACCTCATCCACCTTCTTGCTCTCATATCCAGAGACCAACACAGCTACAACTGCAAAGAAAAGTAAACCTACTCATATTACATCATTATCATTTTAGTCTTTTTTAATCTTATGTATTCCTGGGGAGAAGAAGTGTGTTATATGTGCATAAGTTTAAAAAATACTATGCTGTCTTCCAGAGACCCTGTGATATTTTATTCTACTCCTGACCAACAAAGAAAATTAATTCTGCTAAATAGGAGACAACCAGCATGCTCAGATGGTTTTAGAGCACATGTGTAGACAGATATATATGTAAAAATGTAAGAGTTGGGGCATGAGGGACACATTTTTCTCAAAGCACAATACAGCTTGCATACAGACCAGATGAAGAATTTATAATGAAACTTTTATTCTTGACAGCTTTGTTCACAGTAGGAAGGAAAATTTCCTCAAAATCAAAGATAAAAAAAAAAAATTATAGGCTTCCAAGATGACAAGGGAGACCTGGCAGTCAATCAGCAGATAACTATACTAGATGACAGAGTGAAAGATGGCTCCAAAGTCACCAACACACCTATCTGTATGGAGCCACCTGCCATATGATTCATATAATTGCTATACAGACAACAATTCTACAAGTAGTCCAACACAGAGGGGTTAAATGGTCGTCATCTAACTGCCAGCAAACTGCAGCCATTTTACTTTTCAAGCGATGCTTATCTAGAAATCTTAAAAAGGAAGCTAAAATACTGTGTGTGAGGATTGTATAATGCTAGGATTGCTAACCTGCATGTACCACAGTAGCCTATTAGTGTTTGTATTTAAAGGAATAATTGCATGTGGCACAAAAAAACCCACTATATATTTTGGGACTGATGACTGAGGTGATTGGGAATTTTTTCACTTCTGTGCCATTGATTTAAATCCAGCACCAGTTGGGAGTAGCTCAAAGTTATGCTCAGATGGCTCTTCACTTATGCACTGCAGGTGAAATGAGTTTTGGTCTCAATGCACTTTCAAGTGCATGCTCCACAAAAAAGGCCTGTTGGCAGTGAGGCTAAAGATTTGAATGGCTTGAAGACTAAACTAATCCTCATTCCTTGAGGTGATCCCTCCAGAGCAAGGTTCAGACATGCTGGCAAGAAGGTCTGTGGAAGCTTTTTGCATTTGCGATGCAAGTTGTAGCAGATGGTCTTATGATGCAATCTACTAAAGTCCTTAAAGCAAATAGTAGAAAAATGTTTCATTTGGTTACTTGTTCATTTTTGAGTTAACTGGACATGTCATACCATGCCCTTCCTGAATGCTAGTTAAGGCACTTGAATACAACACATTGCGTGCCAGGACTTGATAGCCGTTGCATGGTTAACTTTGAGGTGATGGTTGACCCTAATAGTTTAATGAAGTTCTATAGTGTAGCTGTTGCTGGTGTCAGGATCCATATAGAGGATTCCCATATGTTTGCTCTCACTGTGGATACAATTGATTTCTAGAGTTAAGCGAGATAAAGCCAATGACTTTATTCATGAAAATAATAATGGGCACAGTAGATAATTTTTGTTTTTGCTGTTTCCATTGATTTAATGACATTGCTGTTGCTAGCTGCCGTTGCCCTCTCTTTAAAAAGTTACTTTTTAATATATTTTTTCCATTTGTTAACAGTATGTTAGCAGTAATTGTAGTTCAATGCTGGCAGTTCTTTCTCAGTAATTGACTCAATGTGCAGTATAGGTCTACAAAGTTCCATATATTTTGAAACACTGTTAAGAAACCTGTCTCTTGTGCAAAATATATGCCACCCCTAACCTCAGGTCTAACAAATGCAAAATGTATCATACGCAAGATACACAGGGCCAAATGGGAGCTGCACATCCACATCCAAGGTTAGAACTTGGCCTGCTGAATAGTGGCCTAGGGAGCAATGAAGTCCCTATATTGGCTATATACAATAGGGTACATGTAACACAGAATGTTCCATTCATTTGACAGAAAGAATGAACTGCTGAGCATTTATATTTTGTAGCAGAAAGGGACCTCTTTAATTGTCTTAGAAATGAGGCATCGGCTATGGTCAGCAGTGAGTTCCTGAATGCATCTCTGTAATTAGATTGTTTAATACAGGATGATGCAATCGAAAATTCAGTTTCAAAATATACTGTAGGATTTAGAAGGTAAGGATGTCTTGTAGTTAAAATATTGGTGTGGGACTTGAGATCTGGCTTTGGTTCCTGGCTCTGCCACAGGCTTTTTGTATGACCCTGTGCAAGTCACTTATTCTCTCTGTGCCCCAGTCCCATACCTGTAAAATGGAGAACAATGCCTTTATCCCATCCTCTATCGATTTTTAAATTGTAAGATTTTTCGGGCAGGTACTGTTTTTCTATGACTTTGTGCAGGGCCCAGCAAAATGGGCTCCTGAAACTGGTTGGAGCCTCTAGGCCAGTGGTTATCAACGTGTGGCCCACATGCTGCCCAATTAGCACACAGCTGAGGCCTAGCTCAGTTGTCTGCTAAAGGCTGCAAGCTCTGGGCTGCTGGTTGCCACTTGGCCACGAACAGCGGGCTCAGGGTCCGGGTTGCCACATGGTGGGCTCAGGGTCCAGGCTGCTGCACAGTGGGCTCGGGGTCCAGGCTGCTGGCTGCCTTCTGGCTCTGTATGGGGAAGCTCCAGGGTCAGGGTCCCTGCCCCTACCCTGTGCCCGACTCTCCGCTCCTGGCCCCACTCTGTGTGGAGGGGTCTCTAGGTGGAAGGTGCTGGGTATAGGGGTTAGGTGGGGGACACTGTGGCTGTCAACCTGAAGCCCAGGTAACACTTTGTGTGACACATACGTGGCCCTGTCAGGAGGCGCCCTGGCTCCCCGCCGCGCCTGAGAGGGACGAGCCAGAGCAGGTGCCTCAGTGGGTGGAGTCAGCACGGCCTGTCCCCGCCCCCCGGAAGTCAAGGGGCAGGACAGGAAGTATAAAAGCCCGGCCCCAGCGCTCAGTTGGGCGCAGGCTGCCGGAGAGGACAGACGCTGGTGCCCGGGCTCCCGCCGGGCCGGACCTGCCCCGCGCCCACTACCCAGAGGAGCGCTGCCCGGACCTGCCCCGCGCCCACTACCCAGAGGAGCGCTGGCTGGACTTGCCTCAGACCCGGTACCCCGAGGAACGTCGGCCTGACCTGCCGTGTGCCCGATACCCCGAGGAGTGGCCTGAGCTTCCCCACGAACGGTACCCGGAGGAGCCCATGGTCTGGGACCCCCCAGACGACGCTGGCAAGGACCAGGTACCCAGAGAGGGGGAGGTTGGAAGTAGCCAGGGGATAGCCAACCCTGGTTTGACTCCGGAAGAGCCCGAACCCATGTCAGTGTGTTGCGGCCAGGATCCCCACTGACCGCAGCGGGTCTTGACCATTGTTAGGGCCCCGGGCTGGAACGCAGTGGAGTGGGAGGGCCTGCGTTCCCCCTGCCACCCGTAACCGGGTGGCAGACTCCCCCTCTTCCCGCCTATTGCCACTGCTCTGCCCTGACCCAAAGGACCAGAGCTAATTAGACTTGTGTTTGGTGCCCCGCCCGAACCAAGGGCTGGGCCTCTTTGACTTTGCCATTGCTTTGCCCTGAGCCAGAGGGCCAGAGCTAATTAGACTTGTGTTTGGTGCCCCGCCCGGACCAAGGGCTGGGCCCCTTTGATTTTGCCACTGCGCTGCCCTGATCCGGAGGGCCAGAGTGAACTAGACTTGTGTTTGGTGCCCCGCCCGAGCCAAGGGCCCGGGCTGATACTGTGTTTGCTCAGCTCCTGCTAGAGGCCTGAGCCTGAGCTATTACTGCCCGCCCTGTCCAAGGGCTGGGCTTGTCTACTTTGAGAGCCCTGACCCCGGCTAGAGGGCCAGGGCTCTACCTTGTGTACAGACCTTGTACCCCGCTCAACACCTGCCGAGGGGCTAAGCCTACCCGGACTGCAGTGCGTAAGGAGGCGCCCTGGCTCCCCGCCGCGCCTGAGAGGGACGAGCCCCGACACAACCGGCTTACAGGCCCGCAATGATAAAGAGGTTGAGAACCACTGCTCTAGCCATTACCAGAATACTACTCCTAATACAACATTTACCTCATCACTTCTTAATCTGAGCCTTTGCCAGTATAAATATAATTCGGGATTTAAAGTGATTTGTGTTTGGGGTGGGGCAGGGATGCTCATAACCCATTTCTTCAGCATCCCAGAAAATTTCCCTAAAATTTGCTAGTGGCTTCCTGTATTATACAGACATGAGTCAGAGAGAGGCTAAAATGTTGAAATAATGAGCAGATACTGACTTCCTCCAAGGTGTCTGCTTCACTGAGCAAATATATGTCAGTGGATTGATGCAGCACTTGCAAGTCTGTGACTCCATGGCAAGGTAGGACTGCCTTGGGTTGGTGACAACTCATGGCAATCTATGGATATTAGTCAGAGAAGGGAGACCTTTGGGCAAAAATAGGGGAGGACAGGCAGGAATTTATGAAACCTTCAGTTTAATTATTTAAGACACAATTGTACAAAAACTTCACTTTAACCTTTTCATAGTTTTTTTTTGAAGCATTTAGTACATGAAAGAATCCAGCGCGTAGACTCGCGTTTGCTGAATGTATTCTCTTAAATGGAGCAGTCAGCTGGGTAAAAAATGATCAATGCAAAAATCTCCTTTAATGCAACCTTTTTAGAGTTAACACCACAGTAACAGTCAAGAGAAGCAAAATCTAACATTTCGATAGCAACAATTTCACCATATTGCACATAGAGCACTATGCCCTGATTTAGCCAATCACTTAAACACACTAACATGCTACTAAAGTCATATCCTTGGACAGTTTAAATTGCAAAGTTTCACTAAAGTCAATGAAGCTGCACCAGTTTGCACCAGCAGAGAATCTAGTCTAGTGAGTTTTGCTCGGTTAAAAACGGTACATTCTGGCTCAATGGGATTTGATAATTTTGCAGGTTTATTTTTGTGGAGAGCAGTCCTGTAGTATGTTTGACAAGTAGTTTGGTAACAAATATCACCATTAAATTAAAACATTTGAGGGTCTACCCTTCCCTCCTATGCATATATGCTTCCTTTTAATACTAACAGGATTTACATGTTTGCATCAGTGGGCACATAGACTCCTCCTCTAATATCTGTATTCTCTTCTGAGAGTGGAATCAGGGTTTCTATATCACTTAAATTTAGCTTATAAATATTTTTAGAGAAGTATTAAATCATATCACATTATCTTCAACATTCTTGACGAGAACACAAGAATTCCTGATTTTGACACTGGGTTTCATGACCTCACTTGACTCTCTTCCAGTGTACCTGTTAATGATTGCTATATTACCAAAACCTCACATGCTTATCATCTTCTAAAGAAATTGTTCCAGTTGTTCATGCAGACCCATACAAGAGGCCAGGGTCTTGGTTTTAATGTGTTCTTAAAAAAAAAAAAAATTCAAGCCAGGAGTGGGAAAACTTTGAAAAACCCACAAGATAGAATTCATTATGATCATTAACAGGCTGAGCTAATGGCTTGAAGAAATACTAAACTTAAGTTGGGGGTATGAGGTGGAGTTGGGGTGTGTGTCTGTGTAACCGGGGTGTGTGTGTGGTTTTCCTTTTTTTATAAACTTGCTAATAACTGAGTGAGACATCGAGGCAGCAAGGAAAGCCTAAAGAATCATTAACATCACTGGTTTAGAGTCTGCAGGAATCTGTACCATTCCAAAAGAATGTGGATCTTGTAATGAGGACTAAACTTCCTTAGGTTATTTAAAAACCAGGGTCCTGACCACTTGCTGTCAGTAAAGATCCCCTGGCACCTTTTGTAGAAGTTAGAGGTATTAGCCCATATGTCCCTGGCCAAATTCCAACAGACTAATTACATTTTTCTGTCTTCCTGAATTCCCCCTGCTGTTTCATTTATATACAGTATTCTTCATGCTCTCTTGAACTATTGTGTAGTGTTGATGTGCATTGCCAGAGGTCCCTTTCACTTCATTGCGGGCTGCATTTCAATGGTGAATGAAATGTGTATAATAAATATATATACAGGTATACTACATATGTAAAGGTGATATCCATGTGATAAACTGTGACCTCAGGTGTAAATAAATCTATTGTGCACTTTTCACTTTCTCACTTGCCTTTTGCTTTCTAATCTATCTTTCCTGGGATTTATTTTAACACTTCCTGCCATCAGCTTTAATGAGCAGCCATTCTTTTAAAAAAAATCAACCTGACACAGAGATTTCCATCAAACTCTGGTATTTCTCATACAAATAATTATCTCCTCCGCTGGGAAAAGACAATTCCCAGCTCCGAAATGGGGGAATTCAGCATTAGCTTCTACACCTGAATGGGCTTAAAGTAAAGGAGTTTAACTTTGACTTTTTCAGTAAAGCTAGCTGAAACTGTATTGACAAAGCAGTTTTCCAGGGGAAAATGCAGGATTATGTTTATCATAATCTAAATATTTTACAGGAATGTGTCTATTTCAACTAAATCTTTACAGGAAAAATTTGAAACAAATTGTACCGTTCTTGTTTCGATAACATTGTAATGTTTCATTTCAACTTGCTTATTTTGATTCATTTTATTTTGAGTTTTGTGTAAAAAATATGTATTTTATATTACATATAATGTATTTTATATTGTGCTATGTTATGTATTGAAAGAAAATACTTTTGCCTTGTCAAAATGAAACATCTCAATGGTTCCAAATCAATTTTTATTTTTGAATTTTCATTTTGTGGGAAACTTCTTAATCAGAAAAAAATGCCAAGATTTAAAATAAAAACAAATTTCAATGTTGGAATTTCCCATAGAACAGACATTCCAGGTTCTGAGTAGCCTTTAGGTATAGAAACAGCTTTTAAAAGTCATATTTCTAGGTATGTTTATATGAACTTCTCCCCCAGGGAAGCTGGGCTCCTAATAATCAAAGTGCCTGTTTCCTGGGATATCAAAAATCCTTTATTGAAAATCTCCCAGAAACGTTCCTAAAATACTGTATATATTTGAATAGAAGCCAGTTTGTTTATAAGCCAACCCCGCCACCCACAAGATGGATAAGTGAAAATGGAAAATTTGTATAATTCGTTCATAAGCCAATCCTATAATTCAGGGGTCAGCAAACTTTGGCTCCTGGCCCATCAGGATAAGCCACTTGTGGTCTGAGATCTGTTTACTTTGGGTGTCCACAGGCACGGAGGTAAACCTAAGTAAACAAAGTGTTCTGGCGCACCAGCTGCTTACCCTGATGGACCAGGACAGCAACTGGTGGGGAAACTTTTTTGCAGGGAAAAGCTGAGAGTCAGGGGAGTAATCCCTGTGACCACTCCCCACATGACCCCACCCCTAGCCCAGGACCCCCACACTCTCCCCATCCCGTCCCTTCCCACGGTATCTGGGGAGGGCCAAGGGAAGATGTCTCTGGCCTGGCCAGAGCTGCTCCGGCAGGCTGGGGCAGTGTGGCCAGAGCCTGCTCTGGGGGTTGGGGCTGAGTGGCATAGCTGCAGCCTGCCAGCCCCAGAGCTGCAGCTACTTCAGAGGCTGGGGGTAGAGCAGCGTGGCCAGAAGCAGACAGACTCTGGCCCCGCCTCTTCCCTTCTGGCTCTGCCTCTTCTTGCTCTGTCTGTTGCGGGGTCACAAGCTGACCCCCTTCTCTAGTGCTTCCCTTTTTTACTAAAAAAAATCAGCTTATGAAGGAGTATATACGGTAATTGTTTCTAGAACACACTTGTTTGGTTTTACATGCTTCCTCAGTCTTTAGTGGTGAGGTCATCCTAAACTCAGGTCAATACATCCTGTGCCATCGTGTGTTCTCTCTTTCTCCCCTTTCTACCACATCTCTGCCTAATTAGATAGAAGACTCAGATACGGCCGCCCTGTGACTGCCATAGAAGTTCTGTTGTGAGTTTCTTCTACAGACATGAGAAGGTCCATTTTGGCTCAAGGGTGTAGGTGCGTCCTGATTCATTATCCTTCTGTCAAAGGTCCTGATCCAAAGTGGAAAGGCTCCCATTGACTTCCAGTGGGCTTTGAATTAGTCTCAAAAGGAGCCCCCTGCCGTCTGTGGCTGATCTGATCTGTGAGGTTTAAAATAATGAGAGCAAAATTATTCCTTTGAAGTACCAGTCTGTGATTTTTTTTTCTTCTTTCAGTGCTATCTTGCAGTCACAGGTCCAAATTCAACCACCATGTAAATAGGAGTAACATATTGAAACGAATAGAACTGCTCATACTGCACAGTTGAACTTGACCCAGGGTTTACAAAAAACCCCTCCAACTCCCCCACAACAAAGTGATAGATCTATGAGAAGGTTGGGAAATGTGTCTGGATTTTTTTTTTTTTCCTCTTCAGCTGAAACATTTTGTGACTTTGGCTCTAATCTACAGGGCGAGATGATGAACATAACACCTGTCAGCAGCTCGCAGCAGATGCTGTTGGGAAGATTTTAGTATTTATTTATTTTTAGTATTTTTGTTAAAGTAGTTACAACTTCTCTGCCTGAATCTGTTACAAATAAACTACATAGATCTGTGGTGCAAACCACATTTTAGACTGTTCTACTTACAAAACACTGGGGAGGAAGGAAGGCCAGTGGTGTTTGAACAATGTATTGTTTAGGCTTGTAGCCATAAATTCACCTTGTCTGACTGGTGCTGACACTTCCTGCTAGCAACAGTCTTCAGATCAAAGAGAACTCTATTAATACTTTGCATCCCAGCACACAAAGACACAAAGTTGGCTCGGCTTTCTCCCCCCCCAGAAACCAACTTGGCTATGCTTGATACACACTGTAATAAGTGGATGAGGCCTTTGCCTACTCAACAAAATAATTTTCCTGCTCCTCACTGCACATTGCCGTCCCCTCCCTCAACCCCATATTCCTTGTGAATGCTCACCTAAGTGAATCATCTGCAATTAGAGGGGCACATATTTCTCCAAGAGTTGTTTCAGATCTGCTCCCTAGACCTTCTAGTTTTTCAGTTTGTGAATTGTGTTGGGCTCCAATACCTCTTATCCCAGCAAGTAAGGAAAACAGCTTGTGGGTTATGAAAGTTATGAGATGTCAAGTGAAGGTTGACTAAAGCCAGAAACAAATACAACCTCCAGCATGAAATTTAGAGATGCTTGACCCAGTTCTTGAAAATAATTAAGATCTAGCCTGACTTGCACCTGACCCTTTTTGAGCTGCTTTGCTGTTGTCATGGCTGCAGTGGAATATGGTTGCAGTCTCTCTTCCGGTCCCAGTGTTCTGCTTTCACTTAATAGAGGCATAGCAGGTGCGTGAGCCAGTGGCATAGCTTGTGCCTTACAAATTAACTGTGTGTGCGCACACACATTAGAAAGTTATTTAGGTTGCAAAGTCAAGTACTCAACAGTTAGGAAATGCCAGATTTACAATTGTCCAGGCAACCTTAATTCTACCTTCTTGTGTGTCTGTCCTGTACCCTGAGAGAAGCAGGGGTTCAGTGGAAAAAGTAGCATGTGATCATGTAATTAAAGACCATATCATAAGGCATACGGACAAGGGGGCAGAATCTGGCATTTCCAAACTTCTGAGTGAGCTCTTCTCGCAACAGGGAAATATCCTATGTTGAAAATCATAAAAGATAACCTCTTTATTACAAACAGCTAAAGTCAATGTTAAAATAGTATGATTCTCAGAGCACCTGCCACACTAAAGACAACTGTGTCATCAGCAGATCTGTGCAGGAAAATTTTCCAGGTCTGCTTTTCTGTTTAATGCTTGAAAGGGAATGCTTACCACTCAGTACATGTCAAATTCATCTACAACACAATGTCTGAAAGAGTATACCCAGGTGTTAGGACAGTAAAGATGTGGGACTGGTTTCCTAGCACAATTATTGAAAGCAAAGCAAATAAATATAATTGATTTTTTAATACATACAAATCAATACCACAACTTATTTTTAGAGGTGAGTATTTTCAGCAAAGGTACAAGGGAAAAGTTAAAGGGACACTGACAGTTTAGGCACAAATTTGATTTACTTTAGCACCATTATAATGTGATAGGGAATAGACTTGTCTTTTGTATTTAGTTGTACTTAAACCAGGGCTGGCTCCAGGGTTTTTGCCGCCCCAAGCAGCACCAAAAAAAAGTCACAATTGGCACCTGCTCCACCGCGCCACTTTCTTCTTCGGCAGCAATTTAGTGGCCGGTTCTTTCCTCCGAGAGGGACTGAGGGACTTGCTGCCGAAGAGCCCAATGTGCTGCCCTTTCCCCTTGGCTGCCCCAAGCACCTGCTTGCTGACCTGGTGCCTGGAGCCGACCCTGGCTTAAACTCTCTGACTGTAACAGTACCAAAAACATTGCAGATTGTTACTTTTGCTGTTAGAGTCACAAAGCAGCCAGCAGAGGGAGCAAAGTCATATTAGCAACACATCCTGTGCCAAGTACTATATTGACATTATTGATAACATTAATAATGCTGATGACAAACAAGGAAACAAGTATGCACTTTGTTACCTTATTCCCCCTTAGAAATTGAAGGAGCAGTAAGAGGAATTAGTGTTTGTCAGTCTGGAAGGAGGAAAGGAGTAGAATAGTATTTACTTTCAAGCTTGCAAGAGGATAATTAAAAATACAAATCAAAAACAACCAGAAAAGTATGCATGGGTGTTGAATCTTTTTCTTGTATTTTAATAGTGCTTTGCACTTCTAGAGCAACTGTCATCTGATCTCAAAGTTCTTTATAAACCTTAATGAATTAAACCTCACAAAACCCCTGTATGGCAGGTAAATAATTATATTATACACTTGTAAATAGAGGCACACACAGCCTAAGTGACTTTGTCAAAGCCAAACTCTGAGCCAGTGGCAGGGCTAGGATAAGAAATTTGACTTCCAGTTCCCTGTTGTACCCACTAAAAACATTTCTTCTTACTTAAGCTGCATACTTACAATGTGTGGCAAATGGTGTGCCCCTGGCATAACTGTTTTTAAATAGTATCAGCAGCGTAGCCGTGTTAGTCTGGATCTGTAAAAGCAGCAAAGAGTCCTGTGGCACCTTATAGACTAACAGACGTATTGGAGCATGAGCTTTCGTGGGTGAATACCACAAAATATTCACCCACAGAAGCTCATGCTCCAATACATCTGTTAGTCTATAAGGTGCCATAGGACTCCTTGCTACTTTTAAATAAAGGAAATTGCTGTAAATTTGCCAATTGAACAAAACAATTGTTGTAAACTCTCCACTTCAGCATAAACAGACACATCCAGCTTTGAGGCCAGAAGCAGCCCACACTGCTTCAGTGCCTTTGCACTACACAGGCCAGTGGATTTATCAGCTGTATTTGACAGCTTCTGCCCTGCCTGCACAAATCCCAAGGCACAGGCCTACTAGGAGCCCCATAGGACTTAACTCTAAGGAGTTTAAAGATGTAGAAACCCTGTTGGGTCAATCTGTGTCCCATCCCATATAAAACTTGCCTTTTCGGCGTGCATACTTGTGTGGTAGTTTAAAATTCACTTTCTGCAAATGTTAGTACAGTAGCACTTGTTCACTCAGCTGTTCACAGAAAACAAACACAAAAGGGATACAAACAGCCAAAGCACATGGACTTTTAAATATTAGTGAATACTAGCTGATTTTTTTTTTAATTTCAGTGTTTATCCAGCTCTGCTTGCAATGTTGAAAACTAAAATCACTGACTGTTATACACTAAACACTATAAACACTGTTTGGTTATAGGGGGCACAAAAGGCTTGTGCTGGTGTGTGTATGAGGGGGGTTTACTAGTATTCTTGTTGGAAAATTGGAAAGACCTATAAAACTACAGTAACTGGGCATTAGTGGATGTCCTGTGCCCTCTCCAGTGCTCCTATTTCATGTACAAACCATCTTACACCTGTTTTTCGTCTTGCCCTCTAACATAAACCTCTTTAAATTGGGTTAAAGCCACGTCCCCAGAGCTGTGTATTGTAACATTTGATAGTGTATTGATAATCCACTTTAAACAGTTTTAATTATGGCAACATTTTATTGCTGTTTTAAGTTCTCAGTAGGGCTTAGTTCATATAGGTGTTAGTCATCACCATCCAATCCTGAATATTTTATTGTTTGTTGGGGAAGGGGGAAGGTGAAAAACTTGAGTTTTCTCTTTTCCTGTCCCTCTCCCCTCCCCCCAGCTCATCTGCATTCACATACATATAAAGATAGGCCTCTAAGCCGAGGTAGAAGTTTCAGCTCTGGCTACCATTCACCCACCTCATCATCCTTTGAACAGCTGCAGATTCTTGTCACTGAGCTCTTACACCAAATGCATTAAAGAGTTTAGCAGTACAGTTGGTGTGCTTTTAAAAGACTAGGCACACTCATTCACAATCCAGAAAGTTTGGGGGTGGGGAGAGGGTAGTGAGAAAGGAGGAGGCTGGATTTAATGAGCTGACCACCTGCTCTTGTAATCCCTGTTTGCAAGCTATTTGAACCCATGAATTCAGACATGGCACTTACGGGCTTTGGGTTTATCTCTCAGTCTGCCAGCACAGTCACAAGGAATGTGACCTCAGGAACAGAGATGATATGTCTTGGATACATTTGCAGGGCAGGCTAATAAAACATTTTAATATTAGTAGCTAATGCTGAGTGGGGTGTGGGTTAGGAAGCATGTAGGATTTCTTCTTCCCTTGGTATTTATTAGGAGTGGGAGAACCTACATTTCAGATTTTGGGTTCACTAAATCACTAACCTCAAGTGGGAACATTACTGTTATGTCACAAGAGAGACATGGATGCTGTTACAACATCTGCTTAATTGAGCTCATATTTCTGGGATGAACTGCAAGTGGCGGGGGGTGGGGGCAGTGCACTGACTGCACAGACAAATAGACCCTTAAGAGTTGGGCTCCTGCTGCATGGTCTTTTCAGAGGTATCCTCATTTGTGATGATGTCTTGGCCTGAGTCTGTCAAATTTGGATCCTCCAGTGTCTTAAGTATGTGGCCCATATTCTGTTCTGTGTCATGATATGCTCCGTGCAAGATGGGAAGAGGCAGTCAGGGTGCTGATTATGACATCCTGATTTTTGCAGTGCTCTACTCTTAAGTTAGAGCAGCCTATCAGCTGCTCTGTCTTATTCCAGCTGGCTTTGGTTTCTTAAGGGGCTATATGCCAGCTGAGCATTGCTGGAGTGCAAGCACACACTGGCCTGTCCTTAACATGCCCCCAACACCAGAGTTGTGTGATGAATGATTGATGTGGACGCCATCTAAGTTGCTTTATATCAGCTGTGAGCTCCCTTGTGCAGCCCTTCCAAGCTAGCAAGATTTTGCTATTTACTTGGTAGGCTCTGTTATTATGGAGGGCCTGAGTCCATTCATTAGCTTGACATGCGCCTGAAGCAAATGTTACATCTAAGGTGGTATAGCCAGTGGGAAATTTACACTCTTTGCATAGATTGGATCCTGCCGAAGCTTGGAACAAAATGCCAACATTCGAAGCAAGACCCCTGTATCATGCTTTCCTACTATACATGTCTGTGCAGATGATTGCATTTGTTGCACACCTGGGTTCTCTTGATAAGGAAATTTTATCCCTTATTTCCTTTTTTCCTCCTAGTATTCAAACCTAACAAACTGAGCTGGCAACACCACTGTTTTATGAGTATATGGGGATGGCAATTGCATGATTTCCTGTAAGTGACCAATCTTTAACCCATTAACCTGATTAAATCTTGAATTTGCATGTTGCTGTGAATGAACTTGCTGGTTATGAAGGATGAGACAGCAGCATTCTTAAACTATTTCCCTAGCTATCTTCTGTATTTGCACTCTGACATCCTATTGGATGATGCCAAGCTCTCTAATGTGCAATATGGGTTTCACTCATATGCAGTTTTCCCATTGAGTTAAATAGTAACCTAAAATGTATCTCTAGAAATAAAATAACCAGAAGGAGTTAGATAGAATGAGGATTAGGGGTGGATGGCATGTAGTTAAGCCTGTGGACTGGGACTCAGGAGATCTGGGTTCATTTCCCAGACTCACTACTGACTTCTTGTGTGACCTTAAGTAAGTCACTTAATCTCTCTGTGCCTCAGTTCTCCATTGTAAAATGAGGTAATAATACTTGTTACTTTCATATAAGAAATGATATCAATGGAACCATTTTAACTTCATGCTAATCTGTTATGGGGAATTGGTGTTATAAAAATCTCCAATTTCTAGAGCAAATGAAGCTGGGATCCTACCAACAAAAGCCTCATTCACTACGTAACCCCAGTTTAGTCCCTGAACAATGTCCATCCTGTGCAGTGGTCCTGTGGGAAAGATAGCATACGATCCTATCATTAAAGACTGTATCATAATGCATCTGCACATGGGGTAGGTGGGAGGGATAGGAGAGTGGGGATTTAGATTTCATGGGTTTTCCAAGCAACCTTAAATCTGACATTTCCTAACTTTTGAGTACTTCATTTTACAACTTAAATAATGTTTCTTACCACAGTTTTAAGTAACATATTAGACAAATAGAGAATGCGTGAGTTTGGTATATTCACTTCACTCATGAGTGGTGAATGTGTAAATTATGCAGGTCGTCTCAAATGAATGTCAGTAAAACCTTTAAAGCACACTATGCCATCATACCTCTCTTATGTCCCTCACCTGGAGACATGTCATCATTCTACATATCCTGTTGGAAACCTGGGAAATCCCCCTTTCCTGTGATATATAGCGCCAATGTATGTTTCTATCCCTGAAGGACTGTGAGAAATTAGACTTTAAATTTGTCAATGGTGCAGGATGAAATCAGGCGTCTTTTATTGGCGGCAGTGGGAGGGGGGTGGAATACCATGTTAGGGGGAAAGAAACCTTTCTGGGTGATGGGTTTTTTTATTCTATTATTTATTTATTTATTTATTTTATTTTGAGTAGAGATTCTTTGGAACCGCTCAGGAGGCTGGAATTTTAGAAACAATTGCATCTGGAGATGGATTTGTGAACAAAGTCCAGCAAAGGCAACCAACCCAATTTTATTACATAGATCCATTTTTGTTGTATATGGTCAACATCTCTTTTTGTATCACAGGCAAGTATCTAGAAAAGGGCAGTCAAGCTCTCATTCTCACTATATATTACCATTATCCAACCTAAACCTTGAAGCAGCAAAGCACTTAAGTGGTGGGATTCCCTCCAAAATCTTATCCATTTGGCTTATCATAAACACCTTGCCCAGTTCTGGAAGAACACTTCATGCAGTTCTCTGGGATCCAAATGCTCAGTTTGACTCTGGATTTCATCACTCAGGTTTCTTTAAGCAGACAGCAAAGCTATGCTAAATTGATCAGATGCAAGTGTAGGGGGTAGATATAGGGTGTACCACACATCCAAAGTTACACAGACAACCTTTTCCTTTATTTATGTTTACTCATTACATTGCATTTGCTATACATTACATCACACATTTTGGGATTAGCTTGGTCACTTTGCAGGAACCAATCCCTGTATAGCATGTTCTGGCCATGTGCTGTTCATGTGGATCTTTACAATCCAGGTTTACCTTGTCCCACTGTCCCTAGCATCAGAGTGTTGCTGCTTATCTTAGCTAGCAAAGACATCCTGACCCCAGCATACTGCTTGTCAAGCCCTTGTTTACAACTTAACCTTCCATTCACCTTCCCAAAGAGGCATGTTACTTATGTCAGGCCAGGCCAGGCCCACATTAAGCAACTTGTGTAAATTGTTTTAGCTCCATTGAAGTAATAGGAGCTATGATAATTTACACCAGCTGAAGATCTCATCTTGCACCACTGAGTTCAGTGGGAACTTTACTGTTGACTTCAGTGGGTATAGGGTCAGATCCTTAAGCAATTTCAGTAGAACTTAAAGTTAAGCATGTGCTTAAGTGCTTTGATGAATCAGGGCCCTAGTTAGGTGGGAGAAGCTGGGTCCGTGTCTCTCCGCTCTGTGGAACCCAGCCAATAGCTTATGTCTCCTCTTTGACAGGGATGTAAGGAAAGGATGACCAGGTTAGTGTTTATAGATTCCACTTACTATATATAACAGACTAGACACATTGGCAAAATCAGTCTGAGTTTGTCTGATGTGACACGGAGAGTGGAAAAATGTTTTTAATAGAAGGAAAGTGTAACCTGAATTTTATAACAGATGCCAAGTTCATTGAAGGGTGACACAAAGAGGGTCATTTGGCTGGTACAGTGCATCCACATTATATGAAATAAAAAGTTACCAGTCTCTTCCATCATATTATCTGGAAAATATTTTCTTTTTCCAGAAGAAAGGGGAGGGTGGTAATACCAATGCAGGAATAGCAAACTAAGTATCAATGAACTTGTTTGGATGCTATGTATTTAAAATGGTTTGTTGATGATAGTTTTGCTTTGGATTTAGCATTTGAAACCAAGGCATAGCCCTTTCAGTTTTCTATTTTCTTTATTTAGATTAGTGATATCCCACAAAGTTTAAAACCAGGGGACTTGGGGGCTCGGGTTTTGGCTTGTTCCGTAATGGAGAGAAGAAGTAGCCTTGAAACTCAGACCTGAATCTCAGTCTAAACTTCCCCAAAGCTCAAGGATTTATTTTGGGCCAATCTGTAATTGAGAGTTTACAAAACAATAACATAAGCAGATTACAGGTTGGTGTATACAATACAGTAGATAGAGTATAAGATCTTCAAAGCATGTCTCTCCATAGCAACTAGCATAATGGGACCCCAATCCTGTTTCAGATCCTCGAGTGCTACCACAGTACAAATGGTAAGTTTTTGGCAAAGTATCATTTTCATTTTTCTATTCAGCATCAGAATGAGGAACTGAGAGTTCTAACAACAACGTTAAATGCAAGTGATTGAACAGATGAGCGTGCAGCATAATGGGGCTTATAGGAGTAGAGACAAGGTGGGTGAGGTAATATCTTTTATTGGATCAAATTGGTCCCATCTTGTCTCTCTAATATCCTGGGACCAACACAACTCCAACAACACTGCAAAAAACTCATATGAATAGAAAAATTTTGGATACCCTGTTCTGACTGTGTCGTGTTTGAGTGTGCACGACTCTTTGGTTGCTTAATGGAAATGTGAGGGCTTGTCATTGAGAATGGGAAGTACTAGTAGTAGAAAGATTTTAAAGAAAAAGCACATGCTACACTTAACTAACAAAAAGTCTTCTTCCCACACTGAAACCATTATAAACTGAGCTGTCCTTGAAGTAAAGGAATCACAAATGCACAAGGGAATTGCACTGAATAAGTGAAAATAATTGTATTTTTGTCTACATTCCCAAACTTGAGGGGCCTAATTGTTCCATCAGTTGCATGCAAGCAACTAGCAGGATGATTGGTCCAAAGTTCAGGCATGCAGATGCATGGTCTCTGTGTCTGAGCAAATAAGTGTGGAAAAGTAGCCAGCAGCAGCATTCCTATAAATCATTTTGTGTCACTCAGTGAAGAAACAGTTCTTTCTGGCTGTTTTTGGACAAGACAAAATTAATTTTGCCACACTGTTAATCAGCAATCGATAAGATTTGAAAGTATGCAGTTCACTGGGGACTTGCTCAATTAGCTGTTACAGATGCTTTCCCACTCCCACCCTGCTTTCTGCACATTTCATGACTTGGGAATAGACAGTAGCTCTTTTGTGCTTGGGTAGCATTAGAAGTTTTCTGTATTTTTCCTATTAGTATGATCATTTTTCTTCTTGTTACTAATTATTTGGGTTAAGGTTAGATGATGATAAGTTTTTAGTAATCTCAAAGCATGGTGGGCAATTGTATTAAATTGTTTTAGTTTAGACTTCTACAAAATTTCACCTTGTGCAGTAAATTATATCTGCAACATAAATATCTGTTCAGATTACACTCCCTAAAATGATCAGGCTTCCAGTGCTCATGCTAATTTGATTTGGGACTCAAATGTTTTTTCTCTCAGACCATGGTTTCATTTATAACACTCCCCCAAAGTAGTGGTAATGAATGAAGCAGTTTGGAGGTTTGGTTCAGATAATCAGTAAAAACACCCCAAGTTAAAATGCTACCTGAACTATCCAATCCTTGAGTCTTTACAACTGAATTGGAAACCTCCCAAGAACAGGCTTTCACACTAGATTTCTAGGAGAACAGATTATCTCAATGTATTTTGGCACACCCACGCCCAGTACTGGCAGGAGGCAAGACTTTAAAGGGAGGCACATACAAGTAATAAGGGAAGAAAAAAGTTAACCAAATGTGTTAAACCTCAGATCACAAAGTATTTAAAACAAAAAAGAGAGTAATATCCATCAGCACTATGGATACTGCTACACCAATATGGGGTGCCTGAGAGCTAGTGTGCCTAATGGAAGAACTGTACCGCGGTTCATTTAGCTATGTGAGGATGAATGGTTGTATTACAGACTGGCTTTCAATAGACTCAGGAATGCATTCTGTGACCTAAATTATTTAATGATTGAGTAGATCATCTGATAACAAAGCTGATGAAGGCCAAAACAGGATTTGTGAAATATAAAGATTTCTGTTTAGAGATCCTCAAACATATGTGTCATTGCCTTACTTGGAGAGACTACTGAACAACTACAGATAATTTAGGAGAGCTGCAAAACACTACAAAATCTATGGGACTTAATATCAATGTTGATAAAACCAAAGCCATGCATGCCTCCTATAAAATGGAAATGAATGACCTGCCAATACTTTATGAAGCTGGCAATGATATTGATTTTTGTCACAAAAAAGGAGATGCTTAGACAATCCAGGAAAGTTGCAGTCTTACGCTAGTTGTGAACACGATGACTGCAGTGGTGACCCATGTCCAACATACAAAAGAATATACACTTTTATAGAAGGCTTATAGAGGTGTGGTTAAAGGAAGCAGAGCGTAAGGCTGACCACGAATGAAGTTGGAAGATGCAAATTTGAGGGATTTAAGAAGCGTTAATTCTCCCATACTGATTCTTGCCAAAGGAAGAAGACTGGTAAGGGGCTGTTAAAAATGGAAGTCCATTCCATACACCACCCCAAGATATGGGAATCTGCTGCTATAATCACAAAGTAAAAGAAATACAGAATAATGCTATCAAGACAATTACTCTCCACAGTAAAATAGTTGGCTCCAACTGTGGTTGAAAAAAGACATATGGTGTCATTTCCAAAGAATTTAAGGAGGAGTTTTGGAGAAGCACAAATGGCAGATAGACACCTGTCATCTGTATTTTGAAAACTTTCCCCTATTCAGCTTAGGTATCATTGGAAATCCTATCCATAGTCTAGATTAGATAGCAACTCTTGCATGTTAATTAGAGCTGGTTAAAATGGGAGAAAATGTTACCTCTCTTGTTAGTTAATGTTTTCTAAGACAATGCATTTTCCCAGTCTACTCTGGTTCTCTCTCTCAGTGCAAGACATTAATAGATCTCAATTCTGCTAACATTGAAGTCAGTGGAACTTTACCATTTACCCTAATGGGAGCTGGATTGGTCTCAGTGTGCACTGAAGGAACAAGCTGTTTTATAGCTTGATGTGTTAAAGAGCCAGGTCATGAAGTATGTTCTTGTCTTTAGGACAGCGCAAGCATAGCTTTGCTAAATGTACACATTGGTAGGACACTGAAGAGTTAATAGTCAATTGCTACTTAATGAACATATAAACACCTTATTAAATCCACATTGAATGTGTAGTTAAGTTTACTCAGGGCATTTTAATTTAAAATGTTACCATAAAATCTGTAAGTGGAATTAGTGTGATGCTTCTGAGATTACATTAGCAGCAAATCAGGGGGTGGACAGTTATTGTTAATTAAACCACACTGAGAGGATCCAGTGGAATCTTAACAATATTTAAGTTCTATAATTTTTTTTTTAATATCTTGCAGTTGCAAGATCCCCTGCCCACCAGCAGCTTACTTCTTTCTGTGTCTGAATAGTGGGAGAGTTTTTAAATACTTTTATTGGTCCATAAAATTAGTGAAACCATCTAGTTGTCTCTGGAACAGGTTTTGCTACAATGTGCTCTATGGAGTGATGGAACATAATCATTTTACCATGTGTTTGTTTATTAAAACCTTTTTACGGAGTTAATTTCTCCCATCAAACCAGTCTCTAAAGAGAGCTGTTGATTAGACTCTCTGTGATGAAAGTGCCTTATTTCATACCCTGCACATGCTCACAGTTTTGCAGCAAGTTCAGTATTTCATACAGATCACTGCTGCTCTGGTCAAATACTACTGATAGCCACAGGCTGCTTTTCTGATCAACATTTTTCTCTCTCTGCCCTCACTCCAAATTAGAAAATCACATGAGAATGCACAGAGCTGCTATACCAGTGGGATTTCTATATGTGGATGCTGTCTTTCCACAGAGTTCTGGAAACCACCTATCAGACATCGCTGTACTTCCACAGGGGTACCTGGGGAATGGCCAGGTCTGCTTGTCCCCAACATTTTTCTGCCCCTACTAGGAGTAATTGCCCCAGCTGTTCAGCTATTACTAGTCCAAGAGCCTCTTCCCTTTGTGGCCTCTATTTTCCTCACATTGTTTGTTTCTCTTCCAATTTCTTTCCCTTACCATCTCCTTTCACCTTCAGGTCTGGGAAAACTCACCAACCTGCTGCCTCTATTTAATCTCCACTGCACTCCTGCAGATCTTTTAGTGTCCCAGTTTCCTCTCTTTGCTCGCCACCGACATTGCTCACTCTTCCTCTCTATTCCCCCACTGTACAATCCTCTCTGATCTCCAGGTTCTCAAGTGTATCATCTCCAATGGATTTCTCTGCAGTTCTTGGCCCTATCCTTTCCTCCTTGACCTTATTTCAGATAGCCTAGATTTTTTTTAAGCCAGTCACTGCATCCATTGCTCTAGGGGCTAGGGACCTGCCAACACCTGTCCTATAGAGGATTCTGCATGTGGTAGGAGAAGAATACAGTGGGCTTGGTCCAACTCAGCTGATATATCTATGATTATATCCAGATTAAATGTTGGAGGGCCTCACTGCTCACTGTCTGGGAGAGAGAAAGGACCCCTCTTACTTGCCCCACTGCTCCCAATGGAAGGGGAACCCTTGCTACAAGGGAGGAAGCCTAGAAACATCGCTCAAGTGGGTGGCAGGGCCATGGGGATCCCCAGGGGCAGCTCTAGGCATTTTGCCACCCCAAGCATGGCATGCAGGCTGCATTTGGTGGCTTGCCTGCGGAGGGTCCGCTGGTTCTGCAGCTTCGGTGTGCCTGCGGGAGCTCTGCCGAAGCCGCGGGACCAGCGGACCCTCCGCAGGCAAGCTGCTGAACGCAGCCTGCTGCCACCCTCGGTGTGCTGGGGCCTGGAGCCACCCCTGGGGATACCATGCCAAGGTGTGCCTATGGTCCCATAATCAGGGCTGCTGGGACAATTTTTGTAGTGGGGGTGCTGAATGCCATGGAACCAAACTGTAAACCCTGCATATAATGGAAACCACTTCAAGTGAGGGGAGGGGGAGGCGCAGCACTCCTAGTTCCAGCACCAATGCCAGTACTGCCTTAATCCGGCCATAATGGTTACCATCTGCTGTCTATTCTCCTAATTCTCCCATTGCAGGCCTCAAATCCATTCAAAATCCTGCTTTAAGTTATTCTACTCACTGCCAATCTGACTGTCATCCCCTAACTGAATCTCCCTGCTTTGATTTATTTTGTCCTTGCATATTTCTATTACTTTCCATTACTAGATGGAAAGATAGAATAATCAATAACAATGCAGAAAACACAGATGTGTTCAATGAATATTTTTGTTCTGTATTTGGGAGGGGGGGAAAGATGATGCAGTCATAGCATATAACATTCTTTCCTTTCCACTAGAATCTTAGGAAGCTGTTAAACAGCAGCTACTAAAGTTAGACATTTTTAAATCAGCAGATCCGGATAACTTGCATCAAAAATGTTTAAAAGAGTTGGCTAAGAAGCTTGCTGGTCCATTTAATGTTGATTGTCAATGTGTCTTGGAACATTAGGGAAGTTACAGAAGACTAGAAAAGAAAGCTAATATTCTGGCAATATTTAAAAAGGGTAAAGGAATAATCTGTGTAATTATAGATCTGTCAGTCTGCAATCAAACATGGAGTGGCTGATACAGGACATGATTAATCAAATATTAAAGAAGTATAATATCATTAATGCCAATCAATATGGGTTTATGGAAAATAGATCCTGTCAAACTAACTTGTATCCTTTTATGATGAGATTACAAGTTTGATAAAGATAATAGTGTTGATATAATATATTTAGACTTCTTTAAGGAATTTGACTTGGTACTGCATGACATTTTGATTAAAAAAACTAGAATATAAAATGAACATGGCACACATTAAATATATTAAAAGCTGGTTAACTGATAGGTCTCAAAATGTAATTGCAAATGGGGAATCATCACTGAATGAGTGTGTTTCTAGTCGGGTTCTGCAGCGATTGGTTCTTGGCTCTACGCTATTTAAACATTTTTATTAATGACCTGGAAGAAAACATAAAATCCTCGCTAATAAAGTTTACAGATGACACAAAAACCAGGGGAAGTGGTAAATAATGAAGAGGAAAGGTCACTGAGAGAGAGTGATATGGATTGCTTGATAACCTGGACACAAGCAAACAATATGTGCTATATGGCTAAATATAAATGTATACATCTAGGAACAGAGAATATAGGTGATATTTGGAGGATGGGGGATTCACTCCTGGGAAGCAGTGACTCTGAAAAAAAATTGGGGGTCCTGGTGAATGATCAAAGGAACACAATCACTCAGTATGATGCTCTGACCAAAAGGGAAAATGCAATTCTTGGCTTCATACACAGAGGAATCTTGAGTAAGAGGAGAGGGGTTGTTTTATCTCTGTTTTTTTTGTACTAGTGTGACCGCTGCTGGAATACTGTGTCCAATTCTGGTGCCCGCAATTCAAGAAGAATTAAAATCGGAGAGGATTAAGAGAAGAGCTCCAAGAATGATTAAAGGATTAGAAAACATGTCTTACAGTAATAGACTCAAAAAGTTCAATCTATTTAGCTTAAACAAAGAGCAGATTAAGAGGTAACTTGATTACAACCTATAACAAATATTTAATAATAGGCCCTTCAATCTAGCAGAGAAAGGTATAACACAATCCAATGCCTGGAAGTAGAACCTAGACCTGTGTTGGGCAACCTGCAGCCCACGAGCTGCATGTGGCCAATCAGGGTAATCTGTGGGCTGCAGACATTTTGCTGATGTTGACTGTCCGCAGACACGGCCCTTAGCAGCTCTCAGTGGCTGCAGTTCGCTGTTCCCGGAAAAGAAGGCATAAATTCTTAACAATGAGAATAATTAACCATTGGAACAAATTACCAAGTGTCATGGTGGATTCTCCATCACTGACAATTTTAATATCAAGATTGGATGTTTTTCTAAAAAGTCTTCTCTAGGAATTATTTTGGGGGAGATTTATGGTTTATGGTATAGAGAAAGTCAGACCAGATGATCACAATGGTCCCTTCTAGCCTTAAAATCTATGAAGCTATCAATTCAAACTCTTCTTTCTCATCTTACTTCTAAGGCTATCCCAGCCTACTTCTCATCTTTTGTTGATTCCTCATTCATCCCCTTTGATCTGCTATTTCTGCTTGGTTGATTGTTCACCGATCTTTTCCTTTCAAGAGCAGTGTCTTGCCTTTACCCAGCAAAATGGGTAGCCCATGCAAGGGAATAAAAGGGGTATAAGTAACTCAGTACTCCACAGCTCAGGCACACAGCAGGGGTCATGACCAAGCCCTGAGAAACAGTAACACATCTCATGAAATTTCACTGTTGTAACCCTTATCTACACTCCATCCTTTGGTTATAACCTTGTGCTGTGGAATGTCTTCTTCAAATCGCATGCATGTTACAAGCTTGTTTTCATATGTAAAATGCCATGCACGTTGATGGCATTGTATAAATGCTAAACACTAATAATAGACACAGCCATATGTCTTGGCTATGTAACACTCTTTTCCTTCCTACTGTCAAAATTTTTGGATAATAGTCATTTTTGGAAGAGACAGATAAGACATTGTGAGGCAAAAATATTGAACAGTACAATGAAGAGTGCCATTACCTATACACCTTTAAGAAAGGAGCCCATTTTGATCTGTCAAGTATCAGAGGGGTAAAAGCAGCAAAGAGTACATGCATCCGACGAAGTGGGTATTCACCCATGAAAGTTCATGCTCCAATATGTCTGTTAGTCTATAAGGTGCCACAGGACTCTTTGCTTATTTTGATCTGTGATGCTAAAAGGGGTAGTTTTAAATTGTTGTACACCAATTTTGTTTAAAAATTCCTAAAAACCGTCAGTTTAGAGAAGCAGGAGATGGTAGGCTAGCTCTTCCTAATTGTTTCTTGTACTGCCAATTCAGGGATGCGTCTCCCACTATTTAGTCAGATGGAATCCTTTACATATCTTAGAGGACACCATGATCAAAACCAAACAAAATCATCACAATTACTAATCATGGCTATTTGAACATTAAAGGAAATAGAAAAAATTAAACAACACCAATTACAGAACACAAATGATAAACTGGTTACTTCCATTACAATCTCTTCTGTACATCTCTCTGTGGAGACCTTTTTAACAGAGATTACACTCATGAGAGTTTAGCGCAGATGGACCAGTTATTAATAAATAACCAGATAGGTTAGAGCTGACCAAAAAAAGCAATATTTACATCCCAAGAAACTGAAGACAATATTTAAATCAGTTACTTAGAAGAAGCCATTTAAGGAGCTGTTTTGAGGCAGGCCAATTAATCAATATTAGGAATTTTAAATCCAATGAAATCCCACTGTTTCTCTGTTTGCCAATGTTTAGCTTCTGTCTCCTCTTCAGGAATTCATGGGGGGTCTAACCACTTAGTGATAAACAGGGAGAAGCTGTTAGTCTTTAAGTCACAACAGTATTTCAATATTCCAACAAAATCCTAACAGGAGTTTTAAATCTAATCCTTTTGCAGTATTTTAGTTAACTTCTTCTCACCAATCCATGCTAAAGTTTTGTGGAGATTTACTTTGGTTGGTTTCTCCTTGAGTCTTCTCTATTTTTCTTATGTCTGTGGCAGCATGCTCATAGAGATGGGCAGGATGAGAGGTGTAGTGCTTGCAGTCTCAGCCGAGTAGCAGAGGTGTGTGAGTGTGAGCTCACTTTTAGAGTCTTTTGTACCCTTCTTATTTTCATGATATTTTCATGAAAACACACTTCTTTCATGTTTGTTTAGATGCAGGTTGTTGGTATCACTCTTTCATTGGCTCCATGTCTTTGGGGTCAGAATAGGTGACACTTTCAGCTCCTGAATGTGCAGTCTCTTTAATGAATATGAAACATTCCTTTAATTGCCTTTGTTCTTCTCTTGGCAGGAAGAATTCAGATATCTTTTCAAGTTAGTTTTAACTCTGTCTTTTTATTGAGACCATTTTCTGAATTTTTTTTTTACTTTGATTAGAGTTTGACAGGAAGTGAACTTCTGTTATCAAAAAGTCCAAACACTGTTCTTTATGTAAGAGTTTTTACTTCTTTAAACAGTCTTTTAGATTAAATAACTCTTTAAGTCTTTAGTTTAAATTGTTGACTGCACGACAATTTCTGGAATAATTTAACTTAAGTGGTTTCTTACATAAGTAATTACTCTAGCATCAAATGACCTTGCTATATTTGCACATAAAACAGCTTACTACTCATGTAACAATATCAGATAGTTATTACAGAGAGGCTTGCATTTAGATACAAAATATTTTCAAATAGCAATAAAGGAATCTTATGCCATCTTAAGCATTTGAGAAACAACAAAGGTTTCACCTTTAAGTGGAAACATATGTTGGAAATAACCAGTATCTTCTGTGAAACATTTCTGACCATAACTGTTCTCCAGATTTGAGAATGAAGATTTTAGTGTGCTTTCAAAAGAAATCAATTTCTGTAAGGATATTTCTAAAATTTGATGTGTGGGTTTAAACTCAAGTTTTTCTTTGGGCTGGTCTATACTAGAAGAGCTATATTGGCACAGCTGAACTGATGTAGCTGTGCTGCCATAGCATGTCTGGTGAAGATGCTCTATGCCGACAGGAGAGTGCTCTCCCATTGGCATAATTACTCCACCTCAGCGAGAGGCAGAAGTTGTGCTGGCAGGAGAGCATTTCCTACTGACACAGCACCGATGTGGACAGTACTTAGGTCATTGTAACTTTCATCACTCAGAGTGTGTGTGTGTGTCTTTTTCACACCCGAGTAACATAAGTTAGATCGGTGTAAGCAACAGTGTAGACCTGCCCTTTTAAACCGGCGGGGTGGGGGAGGGTTTGGTATAGCTCCACTTTATCTCTAGATTTATTGCTCTGATAACACAACCCTACAATCCTTTCACAATTAAGTTTCTTCCAATGGAGTTTACATGGTTTGTCGTCTTGAGATTTGCTTGTCCTTGGAAGCTACAAGCAGAAAGCTTCTGGAATTTCTTTGATTATTTTTAACATTTTGTAACATACTTTGCTAAACATATGTGTTATATTTCCAAGCATCCTGGCTATAACATACTTGTCACTATGTCTTAATATTCAGTAAAGGTGCAAACAAGTTTGTACTTAAATAACTTGTAATCTTATTAATATAATTTTTCATTAACATTGAGGTTGTTCCCCCATAGATCATTTTAATTCCTTATTTTAGCCAGGTTAGTCCAATTATTAGCTCTTTTTGTTTTGGCAAAGAAAGGGCTTATATCTCTGACTGCAAGTGGTATGTTGAGAGCCAGCCAATCCCTAATGATGGACCTAGGGATTAAACACCCCAAAGAGACATACTTCATTACGTAACTTCAGAGCTCCATTCCATTCGTTGTGTGTGCAGTGAGTATGAGTATGGGTTGCAGAACTTAGCCTTTATTTTGTTCAAATTTAAAAAACATTGCTAATGATGATCAGAGAAACAGTGATTCCTTCCCCAGATCTGGCCTAATGTGTATCTCCAGAGACCATGGTAAGCACAGTGGTAAATTGATTTTAAAGAGTACGACATTTCTAACATTTTATGCAAGATTGGCTAGAGTTTCAGGCTCCTACTTAACAGCACTAAATAATGTAGGGCTGGAAGTGTTGCTGTGGTGTGTGTGTGTGTGTGTATAATATGTATATGGGCAGATTCCATTATCATCTTTCTTGGGATTCTTCCTCCTGCAAAAGAAAAATCAATGGTAAAATGACTGATGGACTATCTAAATGAAGAAGCAAAGGGTACCAATGTGATTTCCAAATTTGCTCCATAGTTATGTAAATGGTACAGTATAAAGCAATGATTATTTTTACATGGCCTGCCTGTTATGCCTAAGCGACATAAGTTATACCAACCAAAGTACTAATGTAGACACATCTCCTGACCACCACATACTGTATATATTCTATCTGGTAGGCTAAAGTAATACTCTTCATGCAGTCACTTCAGTGCAACTGCAGAGTGTAATGTGAGTGACAAAACAAGAAGGTGATTATATACATTACCTTCAGAAACTGCTTTTACAGGTGAGAAAAACACAGCCTCCAAGGCAGGAAGTAAGAGGAAATGGACTCAGCCTTGGCAGGGGGTGGAGGAAAAGTGATGACATCCCTTTGCAGTAGGTGACTAATAGAGGTTGCTATTGATATCTAGTTAGTTCAAGCCATGACAGTTTCTTTAACATGCTGGGAATATAGGAAGGTATAAATATTTGCTTTTCAGTTTGGAGTCCTTTAGAACGGATGATTTGTTACATTTCCAGGGAGCACACGTGCATGCCTGCACATATACAGGCAATATACATATGCACACATATGTAATTAATTATCCATATGACATGCAATCATTTCTTTAATCTTCTGGATCAATCTATTATTGGAGGGTATACTTTTTAAAAATAAAAAAAATCTTTTTTTTAAACATACAGCCCATTTTTTCCTAATTATATCTCTGTTTTAAAATCAGTTCCACAATAGATATATTCTTCAGTGGGTCATTGAGTCCACTCAAAGGTGCCTCCCACTTTGCAAAGGTAATTAACTTCATTAATACTCTACCTTAATAGAGCTTCAGCAGAGCATTTGAGTGTCAATTTCTATTAACCATACACTAGCTCATGGATGCAATCATTTGAAGCAGCATTCAGATGGTGACAATTTAAGAGGTTTAAGAGAGCTCTTTAGCGGGGTGTTTTTGCCACTCTTACCAAGGTTTTCAGACTGAATGCAATTTATTTTAATTTTTTCCTACCCTTTGCTAAATCCCTGTTTGGAATGGCAACTTTCTAGTCCTATAAAATGTGCAGAAGCTCAAAGCTGGCTCGAACAACCCTCCCTGCCAAAACCACAATTTGCTGCCAATTTTAATCCAAATCAGCCTCCAAACCTCATTTTCATTAGTGTCCTAATGCTTGTGTATTAAGCAAATAGGCTTATGAAGGCTAAAATCCTTTTCTGAAGTGCCTGCTCCACCCAGGAACTGAAAAGGATTTGGTTAAAATCATAATAACAATATATCTAGTATTCCAAATATTTGGTGATACCCGTAATGCAAACTTTTTTAACTAATTGTTTCTGACTATCCCATGAAAGGGAAAGATGTACCCTTAACATTTCCATTGAACTGTGTTTGTAACCACCAATGAGATATTTTGTCATTCAGAATCTGAAATGAGTTAACTCAAAGTAGCTCTTGGAGTAACCCCATTTTAAAAGAGCAATGAAAGCAAGGTGAAAAAAGAAAATTAGGAAGTGGGAGGAAGAAGAGGGCTGTCCAGCCAGGGCCAGTGTCCTGCCTGATCTTCGTATCATGTGAATTTGCTTATGTGCCACTAGTGCACAAACATTAAATGTTGCACATACGTATTAATCATACTGAAGCTGCTGTCCTGAGCTCCAATCAGCTTTTAGTTTTCCCCTTCCAGTGACTATGAGTCTCCAGCTTGCTTCTCCTTTTGCTCTGCCCACTTGCGAACATTTGCTTTGTGGTTAAAGTGGATTGAAGTGGAAGGGAGAGTTGTAGCCTACTGCTGTTACCGCAAGTCATGGAAACACGAGGGAAATCTCCTAAGGTGTTGCAACTCCCAGTACCTAGTATCATGTTTGTGATGGGTTGGATCACGGAAAACCCCTTGGGATGTGCTGAGACTACCTCTGAGCCAGTTTTCCCTGGCAGCTTGGGACTTCAGCGCTCTGCCTGGTTTGAGCTAGACATGCTAGCCTGCTACATACACAGACCCAGGTCTGAACAACATCCCCCAAAAACTGCAGGCTTAACTGAAAACAACTTAAGAAGTGTTCCTGTCTCCGACACCCAGATTCCCAACTCCAATGGGGTCCAAACTCCAAATAAATCCATTTTATCCTGTATAAGCTTATATAGGGTAAACTCAAATTGTTTGCCCTCTATAATACTGATAGAGAGAGATGCACAGCTGTTTGCTGCCCTGCCTCCCCCCCCCCCGGTATTAATACTTACTCTGGGTTAATTAATAAGTAAAGTGATTTTATTAAATACAAAAAGTAGGGATTAAGTGGTTTCAGTAATAACAGACAGAACAAAGTGAATTACCAAAGCAAAATAAAATAAAACACAAAAGTCTAAAGCTAATACAGTAAGAAAGTGATTACAGATGAAATCTCACCCTCTGAGATGTTCTAGTAAGCTTCTTTGACAGACTAGCCTTCTTCTAGTCTGGGTCCACCAATCACTCACACCCCTGTGGTTACTATCCTTTGTTCCAGTTTCTTTCAGCTATCCTTTGGGGGGGTGGAGAGGCTCTCTCTTGAGCCAGAGGAAGCAGTAATTACTGCAGTGGCTGTAAATTGCCTAACCTAAGTCGATTTAAGATTGTAGTGTAGACATGCCCTTAAGCAATGTGTTCACCACATGAGAAGAGAGACTAAGGTAGAAAATTCTGCTATAAAGCATGAAATCACATATAATAATATCAGAAGGAGACTACTGGGGCAAAACTGTACAAGAAAGCATTTGCTAACATTTTAGCATTTTATATCACTAGCTGCAGGGAGTGTTGGCAACAGCTGTTGAGCAGACCCAACTGGCAGGAATAAGTGGTGTGGAACCAAAGGTTGTGGGGTGAAAATGATATTGGAGTCACTGCTGAGAGGAGCAATTCTGTCCCAGCTATGCCAAAGGAAAAAAAGGGGAGGGGGGAAGGAGTGGCCATCACCAGGAAGAAGGAAATTTGGGAAAATAATGCATTCATTGTAACAATCATATTAACTTATTAGTTTGAGAACTGCATAGATTCACCAGTTATGCAAAATCATGCAGCTCAAAATATTTGTCGCTATTTATTCTCTTTCTGATTTGTGCTGAACACTTTCCTCACTTGGTAACCTCTCTGAACAAAATATAAGGGCTTTTCTATACTTGAAATCAACTGTGTGGGTTCTCTGATATCATTTTATACCTAATTTAGATTAGTTTAATTTGCCTCTGTAAATTACAGGGGTAAATGTGACACTTGGTGCCCCAAAAACGACACTCTGCAAAGCCTGTTCCAAATTCTAGACCACTTTTATATAAGAAAGAGGTTCAGATCATTTGAATACAGTCTAGATGAACATCCAAAGTTTGAATGCTGAATTTCATTTGACGACATTTGCCTTGATTCAGTCAGTGACAATGGTGCAGTAAAAGGTATGAAGGTAGTATTAATGTAAGTAACTAAATAGAAAAGAATTTGCCTTTTAAATCTCTCAGTATTCATTTCAGTTTGGTGTAATACCAAATATGAAGAAAGTTAGGGTGTATGGATCTGATTCCAGAAAGCACTCATGCACATGCTTAAGTACCCCCAGAAGTCAATAAGACTTAATCACAATTTTAAAGTGGAATTATTAACATCAGAATTTCTATCCTGTGGGAAATTCTGATATTTTGTTTTCATCCCAAATCTGGACAAAAAGTCAAAATGTTAGTAGCAGATATCTCCAATGGCTGGTGATGGGACACTAGATGGGAAGGACTCTGAGTTACTAGAGAGAATTCTTTCCCTGGGTCTTTCTCACATATTCAGAGTCTAACTGACTGCTATATTTGGGGTTGAGAAGGAATTTTTCCCCAGGTCAGATTGGCAGAGACCTGGAGGATTCTGCCTTCCTCTGCAGCTAGGGTGGGGGAGTATTCCAGAATGAGTTTGATGGATGAGTGGTAGTTGTTGAAGATATCCTGGAAATCCATGATAGTGTTTAGTCATCTGTTTGGAGGATAAAAGTATCATCATTGTATCTCAACTGTATCATTGGTTTTGTGGTGCATTTGTCCAGAAATTCTTCTTCTAGGTGGCTCATGAAGAGATTAGCATATTGGGGAGCTATCCTGGTACCCATAGCTGTCCTGTGGTTTGGACGAAGTGTTTGTTTGTTGCTAAATGTAAAGGATGAAACGGATGAGTTTGTCAATGTGTTTTGGGTGGATATCTGAGGGTTGTCCATTATCTTGTAAATATTTAAGGTAAGCAGCTATGCCATCATTGTGAGGGATGTTTCCTGTTTGAGTTACACAATTATGGAGGCTTACAATGCAAACATTTTGCTATCACTTATAACATAGGGTACAGATAAGTGAGACTAATATATACAGCATCCTACAAGCTATTTATGACATCTAAATACTAAACAAATTCTTATAAATTTTAATATCTATTTTAACAATGCTAACACACAGGTGACCCAGACTGGTTTACAGCTCTGCATTTGTCAGTGTTCAGCGAGGCCTAGGCCTTTGGCATAACCTGGCATCTGTTCTGCCACTGTCACATATACATCTGGGACATTTTGGTTCAAAGAATGTTTAATTTTATTTGATCAGAAGAGGGAAGGCCTGAGGGATCTGGACCATTAACTACTAACCCTTCTTTGTCATCATCGTATTATTAAACCAAACTGAAGCTTCAAACCTTGCAGGTCACCTACAACACACATCTTCAATTTAGGATGAAGGTGTCCTCTGTGCCTGAGGCCAATACAAGGGAACTTAACTACGTAAGTCCCATTTAAACCTTCTGATAACTTTTGGCAAAGAGGCAAATTTCACCCTTAATGCTAAGCCACATATTCCTTAGAAAATTATTAATTTTGTATAGAAGTTGAGTTTGGCTGATGTCTCTTTTTAAGAGGTGGAGTAGGGATTGACAGATAGAGAGAACTTTCATCTCCCTTGATAAATTGGAGATGATGACCTTTTAAACTACAAAGTATTAAAAGTAAAAGTTATCTGTCTGTTGTACAGAAACAAACAAAAAAAACCAAACCCAGCTGCTTAAAATTCTGAAAAAGACACTGGTTGTTTCAAACACTAAACAGCCTTTTCAACTGCAGGGTTCAGAAAGATCTAGCCATATAATACAGAACTGTCACTCAGTCAAAGTAGTTTTCAGTAATCTACTTTTTGAAAGCAATAATTTCCTAAATTTTGTGAAAACATCTTTCTTTTCTCTCAGAATTTAGAAAATTATCCCCTTTTAATGCTATTTTTTAATTCAAAGGCTTCTAATTATATTACTAGGAAACCAAATTGAATGGAACTATAAAAAGAGACTAAAACAAAAGAAGTCTGAGAGATGTTCTGAATGTCTCAGTATAACACGGGACCAGAAAAAAAAGGTGTCTTCTCATTGGCTGAAAGTAGTTACAACCAAAGAAAAATATTCAGCTCAAATTCACATTCTGTACAAACCAGATTGACTTTTGGCAACTGGCACTTAAATAGATTTTTGTGAGCAAATGCTTCCACTTTAATATCTCACATTTGAATACTAGTTCAGCCACAACTAATGGTAATTTAAATTTAACTTTAATTTAAAAAAACAAATCAAAAGCAAACCAATCAGTAAAGCTGTTTAGAAACATTTCAAAAGCTTGGAAATCTCAATAATAGTGATTTTTCTTTGCCCATTTTTCAATCAGCTCTACCAGAGAGAGGTTGTCTAACGCACCTTTCTAACAGGCCAACTTTTACCTGTCCTCTCCTATTCAAGTCCTCTTATTAACCATTTAAACGCACCACATGGTAGGCATTTTATTAGTGATATTCTGGTAGCACCTAAGAGCCCTGGTCATGGACCAGGACCTCCTTGTGCTAGGTGATGTACAAACAAGGAACAGATCTTATCTATAACTTCTTGTTTTCACTGCATCTGCACTGAACTACAATTTGCAAGTTCTCAGGCAACCAACTTCCAGGAACTTGCCAGAATGCCTGTAGCTTTAGTTTTATCAATAAAATGAATTAATACTCCATCCCAGTATAGTCTGTGTTGCTGTGTAATTCCTCCTATTTTCCACTGAATTTTTTTCTTTTTTTCCTTTCCCACCACTCACCATTACAATAGGTACTGGAACCAGTTCGCCACCTGCATAACGGAGATAATCCTTCCTTTCTCCCATCCTTTAGTATCATTATTTATTTTGATTGTAAGCTCTCAGGGCAGGGACTGTTACTTATTATGTACATGTACAGTGCCTAGCACAGAGGTGCCCCTATCCCAATTATAGCTCAAGGGACTAATGTACTACAGTACAGAGGAAGGATAGTCCAGAGGTTAGGGCAATAGCTTGGTGCTCAAGAGATCTGGATTCATCCTCTATGCTGCCATGAATTTCCTACATGACCTTGGGCAAGTGACCCTCCACTCTCTATGCTTCAATTCTCCATTTGTAAAATTGAGATAATAGCATTTCTCTGTCTACTCGGTGAAATAATGTCTCTACATTAAAACTGGTAGATGCTCACGTACTACGTTCATGGGGCCACATAAGTACCTAAGATAGATAAATAATAAAGCCTGAAGATATCTCTTTCTGTATACCTTTCTCTCATGTTCAATATAACATTTGCCTTCTACTGTCAGATCCCCTGGAAACAGCCTTAATTCAGCCAATCATCTCCACCCTCTCCAGTTTATTTGCATGCTGAAGTCCTATTGGTTGAAATCATATTAAGCATAAGAAGGAATGCTCTAGACAGATTTTTCCAAAGTTACCAGATCTTTACTGTGAATCTACAGATGCCTAGCTTTCAATTTCACCTCCTCATCAATGGTGAATGATGGAGTCTTTCACAGGAAATTCCTTCACTAATTCATCAAGAACCAGCAAAATTAGAGTTAGAACAAAACCTTGTGGAGACAAGTTTATTGAAGGACAGGAACTAATAAAAGTGGAACAAAAGAGAGAATTTACCAGTGTCAAATACGGAGACACCAAGCATCATGGCACTTGTATCTGAGTGCAGATGAAAGAACTCTGTGGAAAGGATAGACAGATAGCTGTCCAGTATCTAGGAATGAAAATGAGAATAAGATCTTAGGATATGTCTACACTACAGGGTAATTTCGAATTAACATAAACCGGGTTTTATAAAACAGATATTATAAAGTCGATTGCACGCGGCCACACTAGGCACATTACTTCGGCGGTGTGCGTCCATGGTCCAAGGCTAGCATCGATTTCCGGAGCGTTGCACTCTGGGTAGCTATTCCATAGCTATCCCATAGTTCCCGCAGTCTCCCCTGCCCCTTGGAATTCTGGGTTGAGATCCCAGTGCCTGATGGGGCAAAAATCATTGTCGCGGGTGAGTCTGGGTACAGCCTCACCCTCCCTTCCTGAAAGCAGCAGACAACCATTTCGCGCTTTTTTTCCTGGGTGAACTGAAAGCAAATGCCATAGCACAGCAAGCATGGACCCTGCTCAGATCAATAGCGCAATCGTGGACGTTGTAAACACCTCGCGCATTCTCGTGCAGTCTATGGTGAACCATGAACTGCAAAAGGCAGGCGAGGAGGAGGCAGCTACGGCAGCGTGGCGATGAGAGTGATGAGGACATGGACACTGATTTCTCCCTAACCACGGGCCCCCGCGCTTTGGAGCTCCTGCTGGTAATGGGGGAGGTTCTAACCCATTGAACGCCGATTTTGGGCCCAGGAAACAAGCACAGACTGGTGGGACCGCATAGTTTTGCAGGTGTGGGATGATTCGCAGTGGCTGCGAAACTTTCGCATGCGTAAGAGCACTTTCTTTGAACTTGTGACTTGCTTTCCCCTGCCCTGAAACACCATAATACCAAGATGAGAGCAGCCCTCACAGTGGAAAAGCAAGTGGCAATAGCCCTCTGGAAGCTTGCAACGCCAGACAGCTACCAGTCAGTCGGGAATCAATTTGGAGTGGGAAAATCTACTGTGGGGGCTGCTGTGTTGCAAGTAGCCAAAGCAATCATTAACTGCTGCTACGAAAGGTGGTGACTCTGGGAAATGTGCAGGTCATAGTGGATGACTTTGCTGCAATGGGATTCCCTAACTGTGAGGGGGCGATAGATGGAACCCATATCCCTATCTTGGCACTGGAGCACCAGGGCTCCCAGTACATAAACCGCAAGGGGTACTTTTCAATGGTGCTGCAAGCACTGGTGGATCACAAGGGACATTTCACCAACATCCACGTGGGATGGCCAGGAAGGGTTCATGACGCTCGCGTCTTCAGAAGCACTATTCTGTTTAAACGGCTGCAGCAAGGGACTTACTTCCCGGACCAGAAAATAACAGTTGGGGATGTTGAAATGCCTATAGTTATCCCGGGTGACCCAGCCTACCCCTTGATGCCATGGCTCATGAAGCCATACACAGGCAGCCTGGACAGTGGTCAGGAGCTGTTCAACTACAGGCTGAGCAAGTGCAGGATGGTGGTAGAATGTGCATTTGGCATTTTAAAAGCCCGCTGGCGCACATTACTCACTCGCTCAGACCTCAGCCAAACCAATGTCCCTTTTGTTATTGCTGCTTGCTGTTTGCTCCACAATCTCTGTGAAAGTAAGGGGGAGACGTTTATGGCGGGGTGGGAGGCTGAGGCAAATCACCTGGCCGCTGATTACGCGCAGCCAGACACCAGGGCTATTAGAAGAGCTCACCAGGAAGCGGTGTGCATCAGAGAAGCCTTGAAAACGAGTTTCATCATGGGTCAGGGTACGGTGTGACTGCTGTGTTTTTTTCCCCTTCATGAACCTCCCCCCCCTTTATTGACTCCTCCTGTAAGCAACCCACCCTCCCCCTTCGAATACAGCTTGCCTAAGGAAATAAAGTCACTATCATGTAAAAAGCATGTATTCTTTACTAGAAGTCATTCACTGTAAGTAACCCTCCTCCCCCTTCGTTTAAAAAGCATGTAATTATAAAAAGAGAAAATTAATTAACAAGGTATGCCAGGAGTGGTTTGGGAGGAGGATAGGAGGGAAGGAAAAGGCCATTAAGCACATTTCAATGTAATGACAGCCTTTTGGTTGGACTGTCCACAGGGGTGGAGTGGGCTGGTGCATAAAGCCTTCCCCACGCGTTCTTACACCTCTGGGTGAGGAAGACATGGAACATGGCGAGTACTGAGGGTGGTTAAACATGGGCTGCAGTGGTGCTCTGTGACCCCGCTGCTCTTCCTGAAGATTCACCAGACGTCGGAGGATGTCAGTTTGATCACGCAGCAGCTCCAGCATTGCATCCCGCCACCGCTGATCTTCCTGCCTACACCTCTCATCTTGAGCGTCTCTCCTATCCTCACGTTCGTCCCTCCTATCCTCTCATTGGTCCCTCCTGTCCTCACGTTCACTGGCATATTTCCTGTACTTTGCTACCATGTCCTTCCACTCCCTCAGATGAGCTCTTTCATTGCGGGTTACTTCCATGATTTCTGAGAACATTTCATCTTGCGTCCTCTTCTTCCTCCGCCTTATCTGAGCTAGCCTTCGGGATGGAGTAGGGAGGCTTGAAAAATGTGCAGCTGCATGAGGGGGGGAAATAGGGAGAGAAGGATTTAAAAAGATACATTTTACAGAACAATGGTTATACTCTTTCACTGTGAACAACACTATTCACCTTACATAGCACATGTTGATTTCACTACAAGGTCGCATTTGGAAACTTTTAATATTGAGTGCCTGTGGCTCTGGTGTTACAGATCTCACAGATGCAGGTACGGGCATCACAGTTCAGCTTGCATGCGTCATGGTAAGGTACAGCTTCTCCAGCCTTCATAAGCACAGGTCCCTTTGCTGCTTCTTTTCTGTTAACAAGGAGCAGCAGACGCCAACCCCTCCCCTCCCCAATCCAATTCTCTAGAATTGTTTTACCCCTCCCCCACCGCATGGCTGGTATCATGGAAGATCACTCCTAATCACCCCCCTTTCTCCCCCCCCCCCACCGTGTGGCTGGTAGCTGGGAAGATTCCTCTGGCCAAATGCTAAAAAGCTCAGCACTATCCTTTCTCACCTCCCCCATCTCTCTGTCCCCTTACTTAAATTCCTTAATTTCAATCAGGTTACCATGAACGATATCACTCTGCTGAGGATAACAGAGCAAGATAAAGAACAGATGTTTCTTGAATGCCTTCAATCACCGGAACCATATGCAGCTATGCCTTGTCATGCAATGATACTCGATTACTTGCTATCTGCATGGCGTGGTAAAGTGTCCTATCATGGTGGACGGAACAAGGCTGCCTTGCCCAGAAACCTTCTGCAAAGGCTTTTGGAGTACCTCCAGGAGCGCTTCATGGAGATGTCCCTGGAGGATTCTGCTCCATCCCCAAACATGTTAACAAACTTTTCCAGTAACTTTACTGGCTGCGAATGCATCCAAAGCCCTCATGGCAAATCAATCATTCATTAAAAAAAGCTTGCTTTTAAACCATGTTTATATTTACAAAGGTACACTCATCAGAGGTCGCTTCCATGGCTACGCTATCTGGGCTAGTGGCTTGGGAGGGCTGGGAGGGTAATTCTGTCTGGGTCACCATAAGCTCCTGGCTGTTGGGAGAATGGAGTGCTGTGTGCTCTCTGCAAGCTCATCCTCCTCTTCCTCCTCCTCATCTTCCCCCTCCGCTGAATCCTCATCCATGGTTGAGATTATAACCCCCACCTTGGAAATCCATGGACAAGGGGGGGGGTAGTGGTGGCGCAGCCCCCCTAAAATTGCATGCAGCTCAGCGTAGAAGCGGCATGATTTTGGCCCTGACCCTGATCTTCCCTTTGCTGCTTTGGTTTTCTGGTAGGCTTGTCTGAGGCTCCTTCACTTTCACTCTGCACTGCACTGAGTCCCTGCTGTGCCTCTCTCCATCATGGTCCTGGAAATTTTTTCAAAAGTTTTTTCATTCGTCTTTTGGAACGCAGTTCTGTTAGCAACTGAATCCTCTCCCCATATAGCAATAAGATCCAGTACCTCTCGTGCGGTCCATGTTGGTGCTCTTTTTCTATTCTCAGGAGACTGCAGTTACCTGTGCTGATGAGCTCTGCGTGGTCACCTGTGCTGATGAGAGCTGCAAGCTGGCCAAACAGGAAATGCAATTCAAAAAGTTCGCGGGGCTTTTCCTGTATACCTGCCAGTGCATTAGAGTTCAGATTCCTGTCCAGAGCGGCCAGTGGTGCACTGTGGGATACCACCCGAGGCCAATAACTTCAATTTGCGGCCACACTAAACTTAAATCTATATGTTAATATCGATTTTAGCGTTACTCCTCTCGTTGGGGAGGAGTACAGAAATCGATTTAAAGAGCCTTTAAATCGATATAAAGTGCATTGTAGTGTGGACGGGTACAGCGTTAAATCGTTTAACGCTGTTAAAATCGTTTTACTGCGTAGTGTGGACCAGGCCACAGTGACAGAGTCTAGGGGAAATAAAGATAAGGACAGTACCAAATGAGAAGTCTAATTCCAGAAGTCTTGGGTCTTTCTTTGCTGAAGAGAATGTCTCAGAGATGTTGACAAGATGCCAAGGGGAAACAAAAAAAAACAGAAAAGCAGTGACAGCAAAGGGTAAAGAACTGCATTCCAAAGTCACTCTGAAAAAGTCTATAAAAGTTTATTTTCAATTATTTTTAGACAATGTTACTCCCCCAGTCAGTTATTAGATACAGCAGCAGCACAGCAGGGATCTTTTCTCACATAGATCCAGGAAACATACATGATGTTTGCACAGAGGTGTCAGTCAAGGAGAACAGAGGGGATAACGGAGATGATGAGAACAAAGAGCTTGGGTTGTGTGACAGATAAGCAGCAAGCAGTAGTGAAAAGGAGAAATGTGTATCAGTCACTTAAAAAAAGGTGCCACCTTTTAGAGAGATTGTTCATGTTCTATTGGTCATTTCAATTCTATAGGAAATATCTCTCAAAATGATCTGGTAGGTACATTTTAAGTCATCTGCAATGCACGTAGTGCCACTTTGAGAATCATGTAACTTTTCTACTCACTTAAGTTCAGATTTAGGAAGCATTTGAATTCAAGAAAGCACTTCAGCACATACTTAGTGGAGCTGATCAATAATTTTCCATTGTAATTTTTTAAATGGAAAATTCAGTTTCCAAATTTTTTCAATTTGCCATCAAGAAGATTAACATATTTCACTTCAGGTCACTTCAATATTAAACTGCATATGTGTGAGGTGCTATAGTGCCTCATGTAGCTGGAGTTCAGGAGCCTCATGCCCAATTCTCTTCTATGGGCTGGGATTCCTGACTGGACTGCCTCTCCCCTCTGGCCAACTGCTCTGATGAGAGTTCCATGATGCACTGTGATCATGGAAGATGTAGTCAAGCTGTGGATCTTGGCCAATAGAGAAGAATGGGGACATGAGGCACCTGAACTACAGCTCCCATGAGGCACTGTGGCAGCTCAGCAGATTTTGTTTAATATTAGCTTGACATGAAATAAAACATATTGACATTTCATATTGAAGATTTTTGAACCTTTTGTTCCAGAAAAAGTTTCACTATTTGAACTCATAGACTCAAAGGCCAGAAGGGACCATCATGATCATCTAATCTGACCTCGTGCACATTGCAGGCCACCGAACCTCATCCAGCCACTCTGTAAATAGGCCCCTAACCTCTGGCTGAGTTACTGAAGTGCTCAGATCATGATTTAAAGACTGCAAGTTACATTTACACTAGTTTAAACCTGCAAGTGACCCATGCCCCATGCTACAAAGGACCCCATGAAAGAAATCTTTCCTGAACTTCCTCTTCAGGCCTTCAAACAACCAAGCTCATCATCAGAGGCAAGTTCCCCTTAGACAAGGATACCCCAACTCAAAGTGGTACCAGACCCTACCAGAACAACAGATGCAAAACCTGCAGACATATCTCTACTGCTACAATGATCAATACCACCCACACCACACCTTTCAAGATCCATGGATCCTACACATATGGTGTACCTCATCCAGTGCACTAAATGCCCCAGTAATAGCTATGTGGATTAAACCGGACAAAAATCACTGTCCTCACAAAGGAAAATGAGAAAAGACAAAAATACCATGTCACCCATGGGCGAACACTTTTCAAAAAGTGGTCATGCTATATCTGACCTCTCAGTCCTCATCTTCAAAGGAAACCTCCACAACACTTTCAAAAGACAAGCCTGGCAGCTTAAATTTATAACTTTGCTAGACACTAAAAATCATGGACTGAATAAAGACACTGGATTTATGTCTTATTACAACAATCTATAACCCACTAACAACTCCTCCCTGCTCTACCGGTCCCTTTCCCACCTATGACTGAAGGGTGTTAATGGGCCACTTCACCTTGAATGGTCCCTTGAAATATGTATTTTGACAATTTGTTCCACCTTGCATTTAGCTGTAACACTCAGAGTACCTTTCCCAGACCCTGAAGAAGAGCTCTGTGTAATCTAGAAAGCTTGTCTCTATCATCAACAGAAGTTGGCCCAATAAAAGATATTACCTCACCGACTTTGTCTCTCAAAATAGGAAAGAAGCATTAATTAGTGTAAAGTGCTGGGCCTGCAGACAAGAGAGTCTATTGAAACCAAATGAGCCATTGTGTAACATCAAAGGACAAACACTTTGTTGATTGCCTGCCCCAGTCACATGAAGGGGAGACAGGCACTGACACTTGTTCTCTCAGTCTGAACTCTGGAGGAAGGGAATAAAAATGCTGGCCCAGAAGAAAACGTTATTCCTATGCTTCTTGAACTCTGAGGGGTGAGGATTTACTAAGCATAGGCAAGGAGCCCCCGCTGTTGAGCTGGGTTAGCCCTAAAGGACATATAAAGCATGCATATTACTAATAGCTACTATCATCTTTGGAAACTGAGACTGAATCTTATTTGTGTGTGTATCTTTACCTGCTTCAATCCTGTAAACAATTCTCTTATTTCTTTTTCCTAGTTAATAAACCATTGGCTACAAGCATTGCCTTTGTTGAGAGATCTAGAGTACAATTGACCGGTGTAAGTAACAAGTTCTTTGGGACTGGGGGTAACCTGAATGATGATGTGATTATTGGTGTGACCATCTATCACAAAGACATGCTTTCCTTGGGAAGCAGATAGACGGGAGTACCCAAAGGGGCTGTCTGTGACTCCATGGTAAGGCTGTTCTAGTGCTTGAGTTGTTCATACTTGCTACTTGGTTGTTGAGATCTAATTATAGATTATACAACCAGTTGGGTTCTTTGCCCTGCTTCTTGACACTCTGCCCTGAGGTTGGCACTCACGATCGTGAGCCACTTCAGACAGCATGACAATAGGACAAAACAATTAATTACAATTCATCAATTAACTTTCACATTCCTGTGCATTTGCTAGTAGTGTACAACTTAATCTTCTTCCGGGTGTGCACAAAGATCCAGATACTACTGCTATAACTTCCACTGAAACCTGTCTAAAGGTGACCTGCAAAGGGTTTGCCAAAAGTTTAATTTGTTTGCAAAATTCCAAAAGAGATATAAAAGATGTAGGTTTGTCTTCATGCAAAGTTGCATGTAGTTTTAAACTGATCTAGTTATCCTGTGCAAGTTCATTGTATGGATACTTTTATTGTGGTTTAAACCAGGATTATTCAGTTTAGTGGTATGTCAGTTGGGAAGAGGTTTAAAGTAAACGAAGTAAGTCATTCTTAAACATAAATGAGTGTCCCCAAAAAGGATTTATAAGCTAGTATAAAATTGGTGTCTGGCCAACTCTTGTGACAGGGATGCAGTGTGGCCTAGTGGATAGGACTAGAAATCAGGAGATATCTGTTCCTTTCCACCCTTGCCACTGATCTGCTGGGTGATCTTGGGCAAATCACTTTTGCAGATCTGTGGTCTTCAGTTTCCCCATCTGTAACTGGAGGTGATTATACTGACCTCCTTTGTAAATCACTTTGTGATCTGTTGATAAAAAGTCCTGTAAAAGCTAAGTATTAGTATTAGTTGAAAGGTTCAATTAATCCTGTATGTTAGCAACAACCGCCTTCCTATGAAATCTGAAATCCTGGCTTCCTAGTTTCTCTGACAATGGACCTGATCTGAACCTCTATTGTGGGAGTTTGCTGTTGAATTTAATGAGCGTTTGGTCTGCCAACAGGCAGCTACATTGTGGTTGCACAAAATAAATCACTTAGTGCATGGATTTAGAAGAGCTCCAGAAAGCCATCATAGTGGCTTCATAGTCACTTTTATGTGTATATATACTGAAGAACTGTTTTCAGGATTATAAAGTATTCAATTTCCCCTCCCCCATAGGTTGCACTACTGAGCATATAATTTTTTTTATATGTGAATGGGGGGTGTGCAAATATCTTCCCTGAACCCTTAAGAAATCTGCATAATTTATGAAATTTAAAAAGGGGAAAAATGCAAGTTTTATGCAAACTATAATATTTTGTGGTTTCTACCTCTCGATTTTGTGTGAGTTTTATCATAAAAATGAGTGTGATTTCAGCTATAGGGAAAAAAGGTCTGTAATATTGAGCAATTTTTGTTTGTGGAGTGGTTTTCATCCACAGATATACACAAAACACCAGGGCATGCGCACACACTGTAAAGCCTACTATGGAAATGCATATCTGTATGCATTGCTTTATTCATCTGGTTTCTCATGGATTATTGTTGTTTTATTGTAGCAAACTAATGCAAAGAAAATAAAAAAAGCTTAACCCAGCAAACAGACACAGAACTGTTGAGATCACATAATGCTACTTTGAATTAGCTAAAAAACCCTGCATGATTTCAGGCAAAAAACTGGTCCCTTGTAAACAACAACAACAGTCATCATCATCATCATCATCCAAATCCATTCCCATAGAATAAATACATTAAACCTCGAGAGCTATCGTGTTACCTCCTTGTACTTATGAGAAAAGATTAAACTGGCTCATGAGTTATCTGTCTTATGCTCATGACAGAAAGATAATCATCCTTAGGGGTGATATATGCTAAATACTGCATAACTATTCCAAACCAGCAGCAGTAGCTTTCTTCTTTATAGCACTGCCATTTGTTCCCACTCACATTGTAAAATCTCTGGACCAATATTTTTTTCCTGCTTTTGAAACCTATTTCAGAATGTTTCAAACCGTCATAAAAATTTCAGGTCTCTGAGGAATGCTAAGGCTTGGGCAAAAAAATGTTAAACTGGCTGCTTAAAATTAGGCTCCCAAATTCACATTCAGACCAAGGATGCCGGAACCAAAGGCGGGCAGGGGGCCATGCCCCACCCCCACTTTGTAACCTGGGCATAGTGTGGAGAGACAGGGGGAAACATTGTCATTCTCCCACCTCCATACGGCAAGCCTTGGGCAAGCACAGAGGCAGGGGCTGCATTTCGCAGCAGGGAAGCTGATAATAGGGATCAGCTCCGCTCCCACAAAGCTCCTGAGCTCTGTTGCCAGAAGCTCCTGAGAAGTCGGGAGGCCACCAATGCCTGGACTGTTGCCCTGCCTGTGCTCCCCTACTCTGCCTGAAGGCCCCACTCCCACTCAGCCTTTCCCCCCCGTGGTCCTGCCCGCACTGTGCCTCTTCAGCCTGAGGCCCCAACCTCTCTCTACCTCTTCCCCCAAGGTTCCCCCCCCACCATTGCTCTCCCTTAAGGCAGGAGCGGGCAGAAAGGAATGCATGGTGGGTGAGGGGACTCAGGAGAGGGGATGGAGAGGAGTGTGTGGTGGGCGGGAGGTTTGGGGGAATGGGCAGAGAGGAGTGAGCAGCAGGTGGGAAGGGACTCGGGGAGGGGGTGGAGAAGAGCAAGAAGTGAGCAGGGTAGATTTGGGGGAGGGGTGGAGAGGAGCGAGCATTGGGTGGAGGGGCAGGGGGAGACAGCGGAGAGGAGAGAGTGGGGGAGCCCTGGGGGTGGTGGAGAGGAGTGAGCAGAAGTCTTAGGGGAGGAGCAGGTGGATGGGGGTCTCAGGGGAAGAGGTGGGGTGTGGCACGGGGCTATGGTCCAGGCACTGGTGGCCCCCACACTTATAGGGAGCTTCTGGCGCTCTCAACCAGCCTCCCCAAATGCAAGAGTCACACATTGCCTATGGCCTGCCTAATTATACTTTTACATTTGACTTGTCCGATTTTATGTTCCTTTCTATTTTCCTCAGTAGGATTTGACTTTCAGTTTTTAAAAGATGACTTTTTATCTCTAACCACCTCTTTTACTCTGTTGTTGAGTCATGATGGCATTTTTGGTCATCTTACTGTTTTTTGTTTTTGTTTTATTTGGGGCATGCTTATAGTTTGCACTTCTATTTTTGGTGTTCTTAAAAAGGTTTTATTCAGCTTGTTGGCATTTCACTTTTGTGACTGTTTCTTTTAATTTCTGTTTAGTCTCCTCATTTTTGTTTAGTTCCCTTTTTTTGAAGTTAAATGCTACTGTGGTGGCTGTGATGGGTTGGATCACAGAAACTCTGTTGGGGCTGCCAACTGATGTGCCAAGACTACTTCTGCCCGTTTCCCTGCCAATTTGGGACTCCAGAACCCTGCCCAGTTGTGCCAGACACACTTGCTGGCTAAAACAGAATCCAGGTCTGAACCACGTCCCATACAAACTACAGGTTTAACTGAAAGCTTAAGAAGTGTTCCTGTCTCTAACACTCAGATGCCCAGCTTATACAGGGTAAACTCGTAAATTGTTTACCCCCTATAACACTGATAGAGAGAGATGCACAGCTGTTTGCCCCCTCCCCCGATATTAATACATACTCTTGGTTAATAAGTGATTTTATTAAATACAAAAAGTAGGATTTAAGTGGCTCCAAGTAATATCAGATAGAACAAAGTAAATTACCAAACAAAATAAATAAATCACGTAAGTCTATGCATAATACAGTAAGAAAACCAATTACAGATAAAACCTCACCCTCAGATAGTCCAGTAAAATTCTTTTACAGACTAGCCTCCTTCTAGTCTGGGTCTAGCAATTACTACCACCCCTGTGGTTACTGTCCTTTGTTCCAGCCTCTTTCCTGTAACCTTTGGGGATGGAGAGGCTATCTCTTGAGCCATCTGAAGACAAAATGGAGGGTCTCCCAAGGGCTTAAATAGACTTTTCTTGTGGGTGGAGACCCCCTCCTCTTTTCTATGCAAAATCCAGCTCCAAGATAGCGTTTGAGTCATATGGGCAGCATGACTCAGTTTTTACAGGCAGCAGCCATTGCCTACATGCTATCTTGAATGTCTCCAGGAAGACTTCTTATGTGGATTGGAGTCTTCCAAGATCCATTGTTCATTAAGTGTTTCTTGACTGGGCACTTAATTTGCACATTCCTTTCTCAAGAAGCTGACCAAATCCTTTACTAAGGCTACTTAAAATCAAGCAAATACACAGCCAATATTCATAACTTCGAGTACAAAAATGACACATGCATACAAATAGGATGACTATATCAGTAGATCATAACCTTTAGAGAGATATGTTATATGGCATATGTAGCATAAAACACATTCCAGCTATGTCATATATATGTTCATACCCATATTCCCATAAAGCATTATGGGGTACACCGTCACAGTGGGTTTCTTTGATATCCCCCTGCCCCTCACAAGGATGTTACATTTAATTACACTATGGTCGATATTACTGAGAAGTTCAGCTATAATCAGTTCTTGAACCAGATCCTGTGCTCCACTTAGAACTAAATCAAGAACTGCCTCTCCCCTGATGGGTTCCAGGAGTAGCTGCTCCAAGAAGCAGTTGTTAATGGTATCTAGCAATTTTATTTCTGCATCCTGTCCTGAAGTGACATGTTCCCAGTCAATATGGGGACAGTTGAAATCCTGCATTATTATTTGGATTTTCTATTTGTGTAGCCTCTCTAATCTCCCAGAGCATTTCACAATTACTGTCACCATCCTGGTCAGGTGGTCGGTAGTATATTCCTATAGGTATACACTTATTCAAGAATGGAATTTCTATCTATAGAGATTGTATGGTACATTTTGATTCATTTAAGATTTTTACGATATTTGACACCATGCTTTCTTTCACATATATGCCACTAGCACAACCATGTCTGTCATTCCTATACATTTTGAACCTCGGTATTACCATGTCCTTTTGATTATCATTGTTACACCAAGCTTCTGTGATGCCTATTATGTCAATATCCTCATTTAATACCAGGCTCTCAAGTTTACCCATCTTGATATTTAGACTTAGTGCATTTGTATACAAGCTCTTACAAAATTTGTCAATATTTACTTGTCTGCCTTCACACGATTGAATGGGACTCTTCCATTTGACTGTTTCTCTTCACTTCCTACCTCTACTTTATCAACTTCTATCCTCTACTCTTTTTTATGATATAGGGTAACCCTTTAAAGGATGTGTCTGTTTGAACCGTGTGTACCTCGGCGCCTGTTGCTTCCCTTCAACCCATAGTTTAAAAACTTCTCTATGACTTTTTTAAATTTTACATGCCAGCAGTCTGTTTTGGCTTCAATGGAGCCCATCCTTTCTTTATAGGCTCCTTCTTCCCCAAAACATTCCCTAGTTCCTAATAAACTGAAATTCCCCGCTGTGAACACCATCATCTCATCCACACATTGAAACCCTGCAGTTTTTCTGCCGCAGTGTATGCAAAGTATTTTAACTAGAATTGTGTGAAATGTGTGCAGCCATGTTTAAAAATAACTTTTGAAATGGGCCTGTTTTCAGGTTTCTATGAACAGGCAGTGTTGGTACAAAAGGCTTTGCATCAGCCAAGTTTGAGTTTCGTTGTGACAGAGGGCTTCCACTCCTTACACTTTCTGAAAGAGCCAATGAATTTTTAATGAACTTGGGCCAGAAAATCCCTTTCACCTCTGCTGAAAGGATGACAATCCAGTGGATTCTTGCAATAGAGGAGTGGGCTACAGGGTCTAGAGAATCACACCAGAGACAAATTGCCTCCCTAAGATTTATTCCAGTCTTGGAGGGTTCACTGGTTTGGGGAGCTGCGAGGGGCTGTGCCTGTGGACGGTCAACATCAGGAAAATGTCTCGCAGCCCACAATCAGATTACCCTGAAGGGCCGCAAGTTGCCTACTACTGCTCTAGTACAAGAAGAAGGGGGCAATGAAATTAAAAGGTTTCAGATTTAGAGATGAGTTTAGAAAACATGAGCTATGACAAAAGGTTGAAAGAATTAGGCATGTTTAGTCTAGAGAAGAGAAGACTGAAGAGGGACATAAGTCTTCAAATATGTAAAAAGGTTGTTATAAAGAGGATGGTGATCAATTGTTGTCCATATCCACTGAAGCCAGGGCCCGAAGTAATTGGCCTAGTTTGCAATAAGTGAGATTTAGGTTAAATATTAAGAAAAACATTAAAGCTATAATGATAGTTAAGCAGTTGAATAGATTATCTAGGGAGGTGGTAGAATCCCCAACTTTAGAGGTTTTAAAATACAGGTTAGACAAACATCTGTCAAGGATGCTAATCCTGCCTCAGCATGGGGGAATGAATTAGATGGCCTTTTTAAGGTCCCTTCCAGCCCTACCTTTTAACAATTCTATGAAAGATGAGTATTTTATACAACATATAATTAGCCTGTGGGAGTTACTACCATATGATATTATTAGACATACATATGAATAGTAATTATCATTTGCAGTTACACTAGCTAATATAAAAATGCATAAGAAATCCATGAGCGCAGGGGACTGGACTCGATGACCTCTCAAGGTCCCTTCCAGTCCTAGAGTCTATGATCTATGAATCTACTGACCAGGTTCAGCACATAAACCAACCCCAACATGCCTGATATTAAGAAGAAACATCCTAGAGCTATGTCAAGAGAGATACTTTAGGTTTACCGACCCTTTGGTACTTGAATAGAAGAGAAGCACACTATTAGAGATCGTAGTACCCAGACTATTTCATAATTCTTAGATCTGATGTCATGCCACCAAATTTTATTCATGGATGTTTTGTGAGTCAGAAGATCTATAAATTTGCCAGAAGCCTCACTGAAGTTTTAATTTAGGTCAGCCTATTCTGCAGATATTTCTACAAAAATCTGCCCTGATGACATTTTGAAAAGCCCTGCTTCAATGGCATTTAAAAAAATAGCTACTTGAGATTAACTCTCATGTCATTAAATCATTGAAACCTGGTGCAATTATTGTCTGACAATTCATAGTTGCTTATCATGTTCTTTTTAATAAAAAAAACCCAAACCCTCAATTAAGTTATACAGTTTTTTGTTCCTGAAAATATTTGGTTGTAATTTAGACACTTATTTTCCCCCTTAGTAGTTTCTCATGATGATCTGTTGAGCATCTCATCATTTCTTTGTCTGATCAATGGCCAATAAAGGCAGGACACTATTAACCTAGCAACCTCGGAGTGGACTTTACACTTTTTCTGGGGTCATATACACTACATGTGTAAACATAGGAAAGAAAGGTAATACAGGAATGACTTCAATCCAAATGTTAAAATATCTGAGAATAACCAATTTCTGTGAAAGGTAGGATGAAACATGGCAAGTTGACATATTAAAACAGAAAGGAATGTGAAAGAATAATCATGTCAAGACAGTAAGGCTAGTTTTAAATCTTATGATGAAGTCTGGCTGTGTTCCTGCTTTCCCAGTTTATGAACCAGCTAGATTATAATGATATTTGTGGGGCCAGTATGGTTTATCAGGTAAATAAATACAATCATTACCAAGAATATATTCCAGACAAGATTATCAAACTGATCATGTAAATAAGCATTATAGGGCTTTCTTTTAAATTTCTACTTAGCATTGTCATGACACTTGTGCTACCAGAGACTAAAGGGAGCCCCAGACAGTTCTATCCTTTGCCCCAACATTTCTGACAGTAGCGATCAAAAATATGTGAAACCAATCTGATAGCACTGGGTTTTCTTAAAGTTACTCTTTTTAATACTAATAAAATAATGAATATTTTAGAGTTTTTCATCTCAAAGGTCACAAATGCTCCACCTGATTTGTTTAGAGTTGGATAAAAAGACAGATGAAAGGGAGCATATGTTATGATATAAAAATTTTATTGTATGTGATTTGGAATTGGTATGAATAAGTTATACAGGTTCTTTCAGACTAGTGCCAATAGTGCCTTAATGCCGCACCATTGTATGCCTGGTAATTGCTTCATGGTATACTGAAACTATATTGGAAATGTTTTAGTGATTGTTTTTTAAAATCAAGATTACTATTTTTATATCTCTTTGCCTGTAAAGACAGAGAACAGGACTCAGAAGGAAACAAAAATTATAGCTAAACTTTTAGAAGCCTCTAAACACACAACCTTTACATAATATTCATAATCGGATATCTTGGAATCTTCCAGGTAAAAGCAACCTTTTCAGAAATTCCAGTTGAATAGTTTTACTGGCTTCAGTTTGATCAGATAGCTTTTGGAAGAGAGCAACTTATCATTTGTTCTGCAGATTCCTGGAGCTATTTATTCTCCAACAGAATCCAACAGAGACCTATAGAAATCATCACAAGACAAACAGAAACCATGTAAGACCAACTGAAGGAGTCTAAGGGACATTTCCACTAAGGATTTTCTGCATATCCCATTGAAAGCTGACATTTCCCTCTTTCCAATCATATAAATCTCTTGTTTCTGGCCCTGAAGTATTGCAAGTATCTGACCTTAAAATGTCACTAGTGCAGGACTGAATATTGATCATGTTGTCATTCAGACTGGCATAATTTTGAGGGGTGAACTCACATTTGTGGGAAAACAGCAAAACTTTCTTTGACAGGTGGGAGAAAAAGGCATCTATATGGATTGTTAAAAATAGTTTTTATAGTGCACAGATAATAGGTGGCTAAAGGTGTAAAATATCACATAACTCTGCATTTTATGATGTGGAAATTGCCAGCAAAGTGGCATGTAATATACAATATATGTAGGATAGCACGAGATATTAAACACTGCACATTTGCTATATTTCTATATATAACTGGAATCACTTCCTCCATTACTGAAATATAGTTTCTCTGGCTGAACCTAGCTGTTGAGCATTTTTTGGCCATATTAGGTGATTCAGTGATAATATACACATGGTTCATATGATAGAAAAACTTTCCTAATATCAGAGTCAGAGCTATACATAACTCTGAAATGCTTTATTATTAAATTGTTTTGTTTTCTCTCCCCGTTTCCATCAAACATCTCAAATGAACCTTTAAGAATGAATTGTTGAATACAAATGACTTCCAAGATATTTGCATCTGTTTTTAACAAATCAGACTGTCAGAACACTATGGTTGAATATGGACAGTTGATCACAGATGATTCAGGTCTTCAGTGGTGCATTGCAAAGGAAGTATCTACAGTAGAATGGCAGTACACACCATGTACATATCACCCTTATGACTCAAAGACCCAGAAAGACAAATACATTCTTTGAATGGGCACAAGTTCATCAATTGTTGATGCTGGTATTTAGAGGAGATGAAGTCTGGTTGTGAAGATTACATCTGGATCCAGTTTTTTTTCTGATAGTCAGTTCAAGAGTTCTCAAGCTGGGAGCTGCAAACAGATGTCAGAAGGTCATGATCACCCTGCCCATGGAAAGGGGTTTCAGAGGGGGTCCCAGTATGGAAAATGGGGTCACAGTCTGGAAAAGGTGCCACTGATTTTGATCTGTGTGAGTATAGAATTTTTAACATTCAAACACTTTCAGAATAGAAATAATTGCAATTTAAAGTATTCTTAGGGTAACTATTACATAGTATCCACTTTTTCATTTTCACAGATTCATAGTGTCAAGGCTGAAAGAGATCATTGTAATAATCAAGATCATAGGCACACAAGCCAGACAACTTCACCAAAATAATTCCTGAAGTATATCTTTTAGAAAACATCCAATCTTGACTTTAAAATTGTCAGTGATGAAGACTCCACCATGACCTTTGGTAAGTTGTTCATATGGTCAATTACTCTCACTGTTAAAAATTTACACTTTATTTCCAGTCTGAATTTGTCTAGCTTCAAATTCCAGCCACAGGACTGTTACTTCTTTCTCTGCGAGATTGACAAGCCCATTATTAAATATTTGCTCCTCATGTAGGTACTTACAGACTTTCTCTTGGTTAAGCTAAATAGATGGAGCTCCTAGCATTTATCACTATAAAACATGTTTTCTAATCCTTTAATCATTCTTGGAGCTCTTCTCTGAACCCTCTCCAATTTATAAATATCCTTGAATTGTGAACACCAGAACTGGACACAGTTTTTCAACAGTGGTCACACCAGTGCTAAATACAGAGGTAAAATAACTTCAACTCAAGTTTATCCTTTTAGACATCTAAGAATTGCATTAGCTGTTAAAAAAAAAAATTAAATGCTTTCACAAGAGTAAGGGCCTTAGAGCAGAGGCATACTCATGCAGAATCAGTTGCAGAATAATGACCTTAGTCTAGTGATAATTCTGGATTGGGTATTTATTAGAGCTGTGTAAAATTGCGAGGAATTTTTCATATAGTATTTGCTCTTTTTTGTACATCTTGAAATTTTGAATAACCAGGAAATTTCACATTTTCCACAGTGAAAACAAACTTTCTTGAAAGTAGTCTCATTTTTACTGAAAATGGTTTGAATATAGTGTAAATATGATGAAGATTTCATGGGTTCTGGACCAAAATAGAATTCACAAGGAAAATACTTGCGTTTCTCTTACATATATTTCTCATACCTCTAGTAATTGTATTATATCTATCTAAAAGCCCCTGCAATTTCCAATAGATATATTTTCTTAATTTTCTGCTCTCATCTGTTCTGCAATGCTGGTGTGTTTGAAATAGTTGTTTCAAGCCTGTAAGCAATTGTCTTCCCCAGTCGGCTCTAAACACAGTCAACACACCTTGCATAGGATCAAGACTTACTCCCATCCTGGCATTATGCATTATTTCCAAAGAAATGTATAGTCAATGTGTTACCCAAATCCTAACCCCAGCTATCTTGAACTTGTCTATTGTTCAGCCTCGATTCTTCTCTTCAAAGGGCCACTCCCATGCTTCCTTATACCAGGTAGAGTTAACAAGCTACCTGCAACCATGAATCACCAGGGCTGACTTAATGTTTTCCAAGATGATCAACAACTGTTGACAGGATGGGTTCACAGGAAAACACAGTCATCCATCTCATTACAGTTCCATCTCAGAGGTAGTTTAATTTCAGTGGTGCCATGTGTAATTTCTTTACCAGGATTCTCTAACCTCACCCCTTCCCTGTGCGTGTGGAGGGTTCTCAATTGGTTCCACTTCACATGGGAACAGGGGAAGGATCTTGGGAGACTTTGTAAGAGATGTCCACTTCCTAGGCAAGATCCTCAGCTGGTGTGAATCAGGGTAGCTCCTCTGATTTCAGTAGAGCTTCACTGAACACCAGCTGAGGATTTACCCTAGTGTGTGATGCAATGCCTAGCTCTGTTCCATGGAGTAGGGGAAATTGGGGCAGGTAAGCACAGGGCTGGGAAGGGGCTTGCCCAAATTCATACTAACTACCTCTGGAACAGCTTAGTGAAGAATCTAGATCTTCTGGCTCCCAGGCCTCTACTCTGGCCACAAGACTCTGAACATGGATTCCATGGTACTTTGTATTAAAGCAATTAGTGTGGTTTTATTCTGTTTGAGTACGTATGTGAGTTTTCTTCAGAGTGGAACTGTTATTGCTGTGATGATTAAATAACCTTTAATTTTTTTGGCATTTCAGTCTAGCTAGTTAAGGCTTATGATCTAATTAGCATTTGGTATTTGATAACTCCAGTGACTATCAAGAACCTCTAAATTAAAATATTTCAGAATCAAAATGTCTTGTCAAGGAATTCAGTTAAAACAAAAGAATTTCTTCTTCCATTCCTCACTGTTTATCTTCAGGTTTATTGGTTAATGTTTAATGGTCAGAATGAAAACTTAATAATCTCAGAATGTCATGCACTGCTATGTTCTGAAGTGCTCTTTGCCTCTTTCCTTCTCTCTGTCATTTGAAGTTCTTGGCTAAAGGTTGTTAACCTGAAAATCTCTCGTGTCCACCATTGTTTAGGAACCTTGAAAGTGACTGAGCAATAAGTCATGGCAACAAATCATTTTCTGTCCATCTTAATGAACATCATTGTAGAAATAATGACCATTGCTCATATGCCAGTAGATTGATTGAGTATTTTGCTGTCTCATGCAATTATTCTGTATTAATGCAGGATAATCAATAGGGGTCATGTTTAAGAAGTAGTGAACTGTTTTCTCCTAAATGTCATTTGATAATTATGTCTGAAACTGAGCAGCAGTTTTTCCAAGTTAAGTGGCTGCTTGTGTGCAGTATCCCTGTCATACTATGGTAATTATTCATTGTAAAAAATTAGACGTGCTCCTCATTTACCGAGGTTAGAACCAGATGAAAAAATTCCTCAAAGTTCAGGTATATTCGGATCCAAGGTTTCAGGCCCAGTTCTCTGAAAAAGAAGGCTGGATTAGCTCTCCTAGTGTCTTGGGCCAGTGATTTCAAACATGGGCTTCCCAAATTAGGTGCTTAAATCCATTTTTAAGCACTTATTTAAGTGCCCTGATTTTTTTTTTCAAAGAGACCTGAGCACTCACAACTGAATGGAGAGGGGAGTGTTGAGCACCTCTGAAAATCAGGGCACTTCTCAATTCAAAATGGTGGGCCCTTATGTCTTGGGCAGGAGTTACAAAAGCAGCTTATTGAGGCCCCTGCTGCAAGAGCTCTCTAGGAGCTCTCAAGCAGCCCTAAGGCAGGACAAGGAGAAGGAGTTTTCTATTCTGGAAGGTGCCATGTCTGTGTCTCATACAGAAGGACAAATCAGTTCAGTGCAGGGGCTCTGAGAGGGAAATGAAGGGTAAGGATGCATTATACATATCTAAAAATCCAGTGTGTGTACTACAGTAATGCCTAAAGTGCCAACTGAAACTGGGACGTTACTGTGCTAGGCAAAGAACAGATACAGAGTAAAGAGAGTCCCAGTCCAGAAGAAATAACAATCTAAATAAACCAGACAGACATAGGGTGGGAGGGGAAACAGAGGCAAAAGGAAAGACAAGTGACTTGCCCAAAAGTGGCACAGGAATTCTGTGGTAGATCTGAGAGTACAACTAAGATTTCCTGAATCTCAGGCTATTGCCCTTATCACAAGATCATCCATCCTCTCTAAATAATGAATAGAAAGCAATAGAAATTAACTAACAGAAGTATAATCAAAGTGCAGTGACTCAGCATTTGACTGAAATGAGAAATTGCTCTGCATTTGAACATCCCTTAATGTCTGTAATAAAGATCATAACGTCCCTTCTGGCCTAAAATCTATGAAATGTATATAAGAAAATTAAAAAAGCCTCAATAGCCATCTGCCATAGGGAAAAAAGCTTTGGGGAAAAGCTTCTGTTAAACCAGAATATTTTCTATAGTTCTTCTGCTTCTGATCAGCTTCCCCCCCACTGCCAAGTTTAAATGTTGTGGCATAATACTGTGGAAGGGAGAATATCTGGATACTGTTGAGAAGAAGTGTAAAGGAAATAGGGATCAGACCTGAGTATGGCTCAGCTATTGCACAGGCAATTGATGGACGATCTCCTCAGGACACCAGGCAATAGATAAAATGGTCCGTGTCTAATATGATCAGGCCTATGAGCTGTCTTTTACACAGTTGATCATGAGATGCTGTTAATCCACCTAAGAGAACCTGGCAAGAGTTAGACAGAATGCCCTCTGCTATTCCTCTCTGAAAGATGTCTGTTCTTCCTTATCACCCAAACCTCCAGTTATAGAGTTCCACAGTGCTGAATTTTTTCCTTATTTTGTACTAGAAGGATCCTGGAGAAAACTGTGACACAGTGTTCAATGGTTTTCAGTTGCAGCTGCATGCAGCTTTATGTCTACTTTCCTCAACAAAACACAAAGGACACCTTTTCCCTGTTGACAGTGCTCATGCAGGGTTCCTACTTCATCCAGGCACTATCTGCCTCAAGTTCTAGGTAATAGAAGTGATGTTGGATGATGGAGGGAGCCTACTCTTGTCTATGTCTTCTTTAGCCCCATCAACATGGTATCTGAGGCCACATAACAATGTAAAGTGTACTGCTCTTTCTTTCCACCTGTCGGCAGGGGCTGGACTTTGTTTTTGTTTTTTGGTAGCATCATCATGGGAAGTTTTAGGTTGACAAAGTGGGTTTTGCATTTTCTCTGAAGCTCCTGGTGCTTCTGTTCAACGTGATCTCATCCAGAATAAGTTCCATATTCATGGGTCCTTTGCTGGGAAGTTCTCTCTCCTCCTCACACAAGTTTCATTCTTGACTTTGACACTTAGAGAGTGTCCAACACCCAAAGTTAATGCCTAAGTCCCTATGCATGGCACCATTGTGATCTGCAAAACTGCCACTTGGCTGCCGCTTACCTGGTAGGCACTGAAACATACTTGGAACTTAATCTTCTACTGTAAAATTCCCTATGTGCCTAAATGGCAGACCCCGGGGCATAAACAATGCTGCTCCACTCTGTGTCCAGTGGTCTATCTTCTATTTAAGCCCCAAAATGATTCAAGAAGTGGGGGAAGATAGGTGGCCAAAAGCCTAAGTCACAAGCTGAGCCTGATCCAGTAGATGGCCTCTGATCACATCACTGTAGAAGGTCCCATTCAAATCCAGCCAGAGGAGGAGATAATGCAGCTGCTGCCTTCCTTAACTTTTAGCTCAAAAGTGGTTGGAGCATTCTCTGGGGGTGTGGGAGATTCAGATTCAATTCCCCTGTCTCTGGCACAAGGGTAGAAAGGATGTGAACAGGGGTCTCCTATCTCTCCGGAGGGTACCTGAACCACTGAGCTGTGAGATATTCTGATGTAGGACTCCTTCAATATCTCCTGTTAAAGCTGCTGTTCTCTCTGTCCCTCCCTCCAGCTGAATGACTGTTCCACTCAGAATAAATACTTAAATAGTCATTGTGGCAGAGAATGAGAATGACTCTGTAGTCCAGTGGTTAGGGCACCCACCTAATGGGGGGCAGATGCCAGGGTCCAGTTGCCCTGCTTTAATCACTCTTTCTTTGTTTATATACAGTGGAGCGGCTTCAACCGGAGAGATTGAGAGCCCCATATGAGATTATCCCATAGCTTAGTGGTTAGAGCTCACTTCTGAGAGATGGGAGATGCCATTGGGCTTTAACCACTTGGCTCAAAGTCATGAGTGGGGGAAGCACCACTATGTCCTCCTGGTCACTTGTGTGGAGTAAGGCAGGTGCCAAACTCATTGGTTCCTGTCAATGGGTTTCTAGCAGATATAGGCAACTCCCTGCATCCCAGACTAGGCACCTGTTTCCAATAGACAGTCAGAGCTTAGCACAAACCCCTGTTGTTGGCATCTCCAATCGGCTAGCTTAGGCGGCTCCCTGCCTGTTGTGCTTGTTTTGTGGATAATATTCTAAAGTGCCTACCTCTCCCCATTCTTTGTATTGGAGCCTGTGCGTAATGCAGCTTTGGGGATTGCAGTGTTGCCCCTGTGATTTTTCTAGGTGATTTTTCTAACAATTGGGTGCTGCAACGCTCAGTGTTGCAATGCCTAAGTTCCTTCGTGGCTCCCTCCTGCACTTATCAGACAATTGGCCAGAACATCATGGGGCTCCAGTCCACAGACCTTATAAACAGCAGCAATTGCCTCGGTATATTCTGCAGCTGAATATTGTGCGCCAGTGTGGCCTCACAGCAGATCACACTAAACTTTTTAACACTCAGTTCAATAAAGCTATATGCATAGTGTCAGGAACGCTTAAATCGACTCCAGTCAAGTGATTCTCAGTCTTATCGCACATTCTCCCTCCACAGGTTAGAAGATCTGCTTAGACATCTCACTATCTTAAATGTGAGGATCCTGCTGCATGGTGACCTGCAGAACCCTCATACCCAGCTTCGAAGCTGAGGCTTAATGGAGAGTCACATGGAGCATTTCAACCACTCAAAACAAACAGCTCATCATTGATCCTGCTGAGGAACCACCAGATTTTGATTTATGTCAGAAAGCCTGGTGCAGATTGAATTGCATCAGCACATTTCATGGAAGATGTGGAAAAATCATCTTAAATGGAAAATGAGGTAACACCTGTATGTGACTGTGGCCACCAGGCACAAACTAGGGAGACATCATATATGAGTGTCCCTTTTTGTTCTTTTGCCAGGCGCCAGAAGGACATTCACCAGCTCACTGCTGCAGCAATATGTTGGTTATAAAACCTAGATATAAATTTGTAGTCATTGCTACCTAACCAAACTCTTACTTTAATGATGAAAGCCAACAAAGCTGATAGTAAGGGGCCAACAGTCCCCTTATAAAACTGTGCGTGCTTCATTGGCCCTCTCCCCATACCCGGAGGCTGAAGATGAGTCAGGATCTGGGACTGACTGGGTCTCCTCGCCAATCGAGAGGCTCCAGACTGGGGCCAGTGAGAAGTAGCCAACACCCTAAGCCAGTTTCACTGGCCAGGCAACTGAGCCAATCAGGGAGCCCCAGCTCAACCCTGGCCTCCATGTGTGCTGGGGAAGGAGCCAGCGAGAGCAGCTCCAGGGGGTAATGGAGCTGTGGCTGGAAGCCAGGTAGAGAAAAGCAGCATGAGAGGCCAGAGGGGAGCTGCCCAAAGACACAGCAACACATCTGAGAGAGCTAGTGAGTGGGTCGATGTCAGTATGGCAAGCAGGAGCCCACTGTGAGAAGTGATGGACCTAGCAGGGCAGGGCCCCATGGAGGGGTAAGAACAATAGCACCAGAGGCAGGAGGAGCCTGCAGGGAGTGACCTGGGGAACCAGACACACCCTGTAAAGGAATGAGAGAGAGTCACACAGACCCAGCAAAGGACAGTGAGTGGAGCAATAAGGAGGGAGCTGAGCTGTGGAAGCCCAGTAACCCTCCCACCTCCCATGCTGCCCTGAGACCAACCATACTAGCACCAGCCTGGGTGAGTTCCTGACAGCCCCTAGGTCCAGGGAGAAGGTGGTGAGTCCTGCTGGGTAACTGCAGTCAGTTCTACAGAGGCTTTTCCAGTCCAATCCTGAGGCAAAGACCAGCATGTAGCCTGGCCAATGGCAGCCCCACCTTGCACTGGGCAGGGGAGTGCATAGCCCGGGGAAGGGTGAGGTTTTTTTTTTCTTTGTCACTTTTCTCTCTTTCAGTTGACACTTGACTACATGGGAGTGAGTAGACTACTCCCTCGGCAAGTACTCGACCAGTGTATTCACCTGCTTGGGAGGTGAGTCTTCATTCACTGAAGTCTACTGTGGAACAGCATTAGTGACCTTTCAAACTAGGATATCTGTTGCAGGGGAAGATTTTGGGCTTGCACACAAAAGAGAAAAAAAGTCGTTTGTGTGGCATCCAGACACTGCTATGACAATTTGTGTGGAACTCTAAATGAAGCTATATGCCGGTGGAGCGTTATCCTTGTCACACACCGCTTCTAGAACTATCAAACCAAAGAGCCAAGTTTCACCACCCCACAGAACAGACTGTTACTGTTTAAAGTGGTTTTTGTATGTATGCATACTAAACTATTTACTCTATATATCTTTCCATTGGGTATAGGAAGTAGTGTAAGGATTGCTTTAGGATATTTTAAAACCTTTCAACTGCTCAGTATATTTTGAAACCTGCTAACAACTTTTTTTTTCCATTTTTATGCTGTTCCTCACAAAGATAAATCTGTTTTCCTTAACTTGGTGTTTTCTGTGTTTGCCCTTTTTAACAGTTTAGTTTTAAGATAAAGCTACTACCTCATTAGGGGTAGATTCCCAATAAGTAACATATCTAGTAAGTAGGTGGGAGCACTTCACTTCACAGACAGATTGATATGGGTAACAGGACAGGAGGTAATGTGACAAGAGGGCCAGGTGATTTGGAAGATCCCTTGCCATAGTCTCTAGTATTCAGGTTTCAGTCCTGGAATCTCACAAGCAGCTGTGATGTTCTCAGGAGGGAGGGTAATTGGGTTCTGCCTTAAACCCAACCCCAGAGTGTTCTAGGGACCCCATAGGCAATGCTCTGCTGGTGTAACCTAACTAGGTAGATCGGGGAAAGGAAGTCCCCTGGAGTTACTAGTGTCCCACTCCTTCCCACAGCTGGGGAAACAACCCCAGCCTGTTCCTCTGGGTAATACCATGGGTTTCGAGAGACAGGTTGCTTCTGATCCCACCAAGATAACTTAAGGGAGGTTGAGTCCCATTTTACCATATCCCTTCTCATCTCCCCATTACTCTGACTTTTTACTCTGATCTTTTACATGGTTCTGTTTCAGAGCAAAACCACACTCTAAACTTATTATGAACCATATCTTGCATTCTGCAGCAATAAATAAGTTTAATATATTTTCTTTAAAGCAAGCACATTTGAGGGCAAATTCACCCCATTCTGCAAAATAACTTAATTGCTCAATTACATCTTTAATTACAGAAGAAAATACAGGAAAAGTACTAGTATGATGCTGTCTGCAAAATTAGTTGAAACAATTCCTCATCTTTTCTAGGTCACATTTTTTTGTCTTTACATCTATACCGATATCTAAAAAGTGAAAACAGAAACCACAGAAAGAAATGATGATACACAGGTGCAATGGTTGTTGTTGAACTGATAACATGGTGAGGTTTTTGTGGTAGTTGCCATAGTAACTAGATCATTTACAGAACATAATCCCATTAGGAGAAAGCATTTTTAAATTGAACTAATTGTACGGGAGTTTATTCTTTACATAACCAATTTTGTCTGTTTTTGGTAGATTTCATATTTCAAGATACTAATAACAAACCAGTTAAGAGCATTTCACATTGTTCTAAGTTATTCTCAGAGAGAGAGCAGAGATAAGAATTATTTAAATTATTGCACATATCTACAGATCCAACAGGTAAGATATAATCAATTAACATATGTGATTGTTTCTGTAGTAAGAACCAATGGGTAGCAGACTTGGTGATAACATAATATCAGCTTGACATTTTGGTTCAAAGGGATAATCTTCAAATTCCAATCTTCTTCTTCTCTGCATGCACAAAACTGTTCCTCAGCTGGGTTTTTAATTCCTGAGGCTTATTCATTCCCTTAGCTGGAAATTGCATACATGGCCAAGTGGTTTTTCAGGAACCTTGGGAAAATTCTCTCTACAGGCAATATAAGAGATTGGTCAGGGCATATAGGACCGCAGACAGCATCTGATAGTGGATTAGTGGGAAGGGAACAGATTACAAAAAGTAGTGTGAATAAATCCTATATGAAACTCATCACCTCTGAGAAGGCAAAGTTAGGATTTAGTTAAGAGGAAGGAAAAGACTAAAGTCTATGAAAAGTTTAAGGAACCAACAGCTTCCTGCATCTGCTAAGAAACTCCATTCAGCCTCGGTTTTATATACCTGCTATAAAATTGGCATTTGCCGTCCTTCGGAAAGAGAATCTTCCCTGCCAGTTAATAGAATCCAAATGGAATGAACTCCATTAAGTCAGAGAAGTCTTCCCCTGCTAGGGCATAGCTCTCACTACTGGCTAAATAACAGAATCCTACTTTCAGTTCTTGGCTAACCAACAAGAGTATTCCAATGAGTTAACACTTGTCTGGTGTTCCATTTGTCATGTTGTCACTCAGCAAGTAGACTGTGGAACTCTTTGCCACAGGAAGTCACTGAGGCCAAGAATTTAGCAAGATTCAAAAAGGGATTGGACATTTCTATGGATAATAGAATATCCAGAGTTAGCAATAGTTTAAGAGATTAAAATAGGACCTAATATTGGGGTCAGATTATCCCCCATTATAGACATCATCTTACTATTGGGTTCTTACATTTTCCTCTGAAACATCTGATGCTGGCCACTGTTGGAGGCAGGATACTAAACTATCTGGACCACTGGTCTGATGCAGTCAGTTCCTGTGTATCCTGTCAGAGGAGAAATTCACAGAAGTCTTGAAACCAAAAGCAGCCCTGAGTATATGTGTGTGGTTCCCATTGAGTTCAGTAGGAGTTTGGCATCCCATCATGCAGTGAGGCTTGCACATGAGGGGCAGGATGAAGAGGCAGCAGGAACCTCAGAGGAAGCCCTTGAGCAAGAGGAATGTGATTCTGCACTGTTACTCACTTGAGGAAGCCTCGACTGAGGAGGCTGAGGAAGACCCCAAGCCACTGCAGGAACCAGAACCTGAGGTTGGTAAGTTACCATGCTCCCTTGAAATTCCCCTTCTTGCGCTGGTAATCCATGCCTGTTTGGAAACCCCATCCTCTGAAAGCCCACTATAATTTCAAGGACTCTGGTTATTGCAACCACTGTGGGTAATTACAGTATTGATAGCATGGCAAACCTGTACAACCATCACACCGTTGGTTTACTTCCCAGCCCTGAACTGGTTTGCAAATGACTAGTAGCTGCCAGGTGTTACCAGTTTCCAAAGGGAAACAATCACCCGCTTCTGAGCTGGTGTTGGTTTCTGAAAATAAGTGGACTAGTGCTGGAGGGTTGGTGTAAGGCGCTCACACAACTCAGTGAAGATCTGCTTCCTCATTCAGTAGTTCTGCCACCAATGGTCCTCATCCCAGGTATCTAAGACTATACAGTCCCACCATAGTGTGCTGGACCAAAAGTAGAGGTCCACCCATGTGCATACTTTTTGCAGCCCTGGCACTCAACACATGTGTTCGTTGAGATCACAGGGAATTTTTATTCACTCTCATCAGCCATCTTTAGCACCTCAAATTTTTTTGAACCCATTCTGTCGAGTATCCAGTACTGCGCCACATGAACATTTGTCCTGTGTGCAGTGGCAGGAGGAAAATCACATCATCATGGACTTGCTCCCTGTCTTCAACTCAGTTTGGCAGAAGGGAGAGATGACTGGGAACTGCCTTTGCCAAATGTGTGAATGCTGTGTACAGTACCAGCAACTTGGAGCAAGGCACTTCCCAGAATGTCTCCTGTGACACACAGGACTCTGGGATACTACCTGAAATGTAACGCTGTTGTCACATACTAGGAAAAGGGTAGCATGGACATGGGTATATGCCTGTGCACAACGTATATCCATGCCCTGCACAACATATGTGGACACTTCATGTATGTATGGGGTACATGTGTGAGCAGTACATGGACATGTACCTAGGGAAGAACAAAAGTGTTGACACAGCCTTACAAATGGATTTCTACACAATGAGCCATCTTTGTTCAGCTTATTATGTCTCCTCACCCAACATCCTTCCTCACCCCTCCACATGTGCGTTATGAGATAACAGCACATCCACAAAATAGCATGGGGAAGATTTCCTTAGGGATGACAGGCCAAACTATTTGTCTCCAACATATGGAAAGTAGGAATATATTAGTAATAAAGATAGAGACAAGCATTTCTTCCCCTCTTCACATGCACTCTTGCACACTTAATTTTTCTGCAAAATGTCCAAGTAGCACAGTCAAGTTTGCAAAAGGCCTGTTTATTGCATAATATACTTTAATTTTTTTAAAGCATGTATTAAGTATTACAAATATTTTAGACTTGGACTATTATCTCGTTCACAAGCTTTTCATATATTCCATATGGGAGGTGTTTATTAGTGTAGTGTATAACTTATTTTTGTTCTGATTGCATAATGAACAGCATTTCTAACCCACTAAATATCCTACCATTAGCCACTGAATATCATTGATCTAATTCTTTGAAAACCTTAAATGCTGTAAGAGCCTAGAAAAACATCTGCATCCCTCAATCCCTTTTTCTTCCACTCTTTCCAAACCAAACTCTGTGAGCCTGGAGGCCAGTCATTATGTTTGCAATAGGAAAACTGAACGGCTTGCAAAGCAAATCTAAATCTTTTTTCCATGGAGGTTTTTATTAAGGTTTTACATTTCTGTCAAGTCTTCTAACATGGTACCACAGACTATACGGTACTTGATTGGCTTTATTAGGACTTTAAAAAAAATCTTAAGACAAAATCATTTTAATGATCAGCTTTCCAGTTTATGGCACTCAGTTCTATTATTATTACCAATATTTTGTACTGAAGTACAGCAACTAGGGGGGTTATTCACTGCACATCATATTGCTCAACATTAGGGCACCTTGGAAGCTTTTATTCTCATGCTGGGGCTCCAATGCAGTGCCATCATTTAAAGCTAACCTCTCCTAATGGAAGGCATCAATGGTAGTGTTGCCTGCCCTTCTCACAAAGGTATGAATTGGCAAAGAAGGGGGAGGGCATGCTGCTTTCTCTTAAGGAATGGCACAGTGAACGTGTACCTCCTGAGCAGTGGGGAGTTCAGGGAGGCAGAGAGAGCGAGAGAGCTCCTCGAGTTTTCCTTTGTGCTATGAGCCTCAATCTGGCGCTGGCTTGTGCTTAACAGACTTCAGTTTATCTTTACAATGTTCCTTGCTTTTTTTTTTTTTAACTATCGTCCCTATGTTGTTGTGAATTGTGACATGTATACCATTGGACACATTAATGCCATCAACATTAAGACCAACAAATTCATCATTAATGTTGTTGTTAGGAAATGAGAGAGCCTGTACTGATCAGTTCAGAACTGGCATAAAACCTTCAATGCTGAATCAGAGACAAATATGATTTTTTTTAAGCTTCAGATAATGTGTACCAATCATGTGCATCTCCAAGCTGATGCTCCCTGGTTTCCTACTCCATATGTTCAATGGCACCATGGTGGAGCTTGTGCTGGAGATACACAGACTGGGAAAGCAGATAGACCTCCTGTTTATCATCGTCACAGTTCATCAGCATCTACTGAATTCACTACAGTAGGTCACTGGTACCAAACAGTACGCCAGCAGGCTTCCCACCACCACCTGCATACAAGCAGTTCTGACAATCAACATGAGATGGAAAATAATCAGGGAGAAGGGTCACAGTCTCCCAGGATCTGTGCAGGTGTTTGTAGTCGTTTGCACTTCCTTGTTTAAGTTGAGTGAATTTGGCCATGTTTTCACAAGGCTGGGGGTTGGGAAGCTGTCAGCTTCCCAAGTATGAGTTAGCAGGTGTCTGTCTACCGACTCTGGGAAGCATAGTGCAGTGGAGATGCACTGTTAGGTGGGCTTAGGATGCTTATTGAAATGTTTTCTGAACCTTGGCCTTGATCCTGTAATGTGATTTCCATGGGCAGAGACCCCAATGTCTGGAGTCCCATTTAAGTCACTGGAACTCCATGCTGGCATGTCAGCACGTGATTAGGTTGCAGATTCACCTATCAGTAATAAATGAATTGTGGTAAATGGCTTAAATATATATCTTTAACCTAGCTAAATTGTCAATCAGCAATGAGCAGCCACGATTTTGACAAGTTAAGGAAGTTGGCAAGATTCCTCTTTTTAGCCTTTCAGCCCAGCTGCAACACTGAACCACAGACATGGTCGCATGGAGACTGAACAATCAAAGAAACAAACCTCAGTGATTTCGTGCTTCAAACAGCATAAGAAAATTGAAGCTGGCTGGCTTTATGCAATAAGCTTTTCTCCTTGGTCTGCTGTAAACAGAGACCACGTCTGTTTTGGTTTTAAAATCTAGTTTAACTTTATTTTACATTTAAAGTTTATCTTGTAAATAGGAACCAAAGAGCACTTCAGGACACATGAATATCAGGAAGCACTTCTCCAAAGTGACAGGCCATGGAATTGGCAGTTGTTAACCTAAAATATTCTTTTGCATTGAATGCTTCCCTGATTCCTGGCATAAACAGCTTCTATTAGTGGCATCTATTGTTGTTGTTTCTATTGGTAATTTTTGTGTAATAACTACTGTACTTTCTGTATAAAGAGATTCTACCTCAGTATCTCTAAGGCCTAGTGCCTACTTACTTGAAGGCCATGCACATTTGCTTTTGTATTGGATGCTAGTTCGTGCAGCTTCAGAGCATCTAATTTCTTTTTTCTTTTTGGAATTTCTTAACACAATGGAGTCCCCTTAAGAGTGCCTTTTTTCTTTTTTTAATTATTAAGGAATACATACCATAGCTCATTTCTGCAAAGGGGAAAACGTTGTGTCGTATTTTTCAGTGGCTTCCTGCAGTATAAGGAGCAGGTGAAGAGGGTCAGGAAAATAAGGCATTTCAACTCAAACACTAAACTTTGTTTAGATGCTAACTGAAACAAGACTTTAAGGTTCTGAAATATTCCTGTAAATTTTTTTTGTCCCTTTCTTTTTTGCATCCCTTTAGATTTCCTGGTTCCAGCTGGACTGGAAGCAAAGATGCCAGAAATATCATGAGAGAGCCTCTCTCGTAAGATTTCCACCCTAGTGTTGCATTTTCCAGAAGATTGGATAAGCTCTAGAAAAGTATGTCAAATTTTGGTTGTTTGTCCACACTTGAAGCCAAGCACCAAATCTGTGTTTATGACTTTTATTTCCACATATAATAAGGTGATCATAATTGTGGAGCATGCTCATATCTGGAGACTCTGACTGGAAGGAATAGTTCTATGCATTCTTGATCTTCGTGTTTCTGCCTTCTAAAATATATTTTGGCTTTTGCTCTTTCCCTTTGTCATTGCTGGTAAGAGCTGTTTTGGAATGTTTTTCATTGGCTCCTTGCAGATCACTCTTCTGATAGGTATCTCAGGAATACTAGATCTGGCTTTTCAGAGTAAATTACATTTTCCAGTTTTATGTCCTTAATCTTTTGTCTTCCATTTCTCAGTATTAGCAATTGACAAACCAGTCCAAAAATGTAAGTATTTATTTGCACAAAAACTAAATAATACACAAACTGTTGTGGAAATTTAATATATTTTGGATGAGTAGCTCACAGATACACTAAGGTCTTTTCTGTTCCTGTTGTATTATTCTGTGTATATTGACTTCTGACCAAATCTGTTGCAAGATCTCAGCAGGCCAGTCTTTACTGGGACAGCAGAAGGCATAAAATATAACCGTAAACCATGACAGGGCATGCACTTGTGGTGTGATGGGTTGGGTCACAGAAACCCCCTTATGACTGCCACCTGATGTGCTGAGACTACCTGAGCCCATTTTCCCTGTTAGTTTGAGACTTTGGTACCCTGTCTTGTTGAGCCAGGCACACTAGTCTCCTGCAAACCCAGACCCAGGTCTGAACCATGTCCCCCCACAAACTGCAGACTTAACTGAAAACAGCTCAAGAGGTGCTCCTGTCTCTAGCACCCTGACACCCAGTTCCCAATGTGATCCAAACCCCAAATAAATCTGTTTTACTCTGTATAAAGCTTACACAGGGTAAACTCATAAATTGTTCTCCCTCTATAACACTGATAGATATGCATAGCTGTTTGCTCCCCTAAGTATTAATTACTTGCTCTGGGTTAATTAATAAGCAAAAAATTATTTGATTAGGTATAAAAAGTAGGATTTAAATGATTCCAAGTAGTAATAGATAGAACAAAGTAAATTACCAAGCAAAATAAAACAAAAACACAAGTCTAATCCTAATGCAGGTAAATTTCACCTTCAGAGATATTCCAATAAGCTTCTTTCACAGACTAGACTCCTTCCTAGTCTGTGTCCAGCAATCACTCACACCCCTTTGTTCCAGTTTCTTTCAGGCATCTCTTTGGGGTGGAGAGGCTATATTTTGAGCCAGCTGAAGACAAAATGGAGGGGTTTCCAGGGCCTTTTATATTCTCTCTCTTGTGGGAGGAAACCCTATTGTTCTCCTGTGCAAAATCACAGCAACAAGATGGTGTCTGTAGCCACGTGGGCAAGTCACATGTCTCTGAATGATTCAGTTTTTTGTAGGCCGACATCATTGTTTACATGTTAGTTTGAACATTCCCAGGAAAGCTCAGATGTGGATTGGTGTCTCCCGAAGTCCATTGCTAGTTAAGTACTCCCAATTACTTGAATAACCCCTTCTCACTATGTTGACCAAACCTGCCTTATGTGCTTCCTACAAGCATAGAACCAACGCTCATAATTTCAGATATAAAAGTGATATATTCATCCTATTTGTATGCATGTATTCCAGAGATCATAACCTTTTCAAAGATATATAAAGCGCATTCCAGTTATGTCATATTTACACTCATAAGCATATTTCTATAACACATCATGGGGTGAAACATCACATGTGGGTGTGCTTATCAGGAAGCAAGAAAGAGGTTGTGGACTACTGGAAACCTGTTGGATGGAGGAACTGTCAGTCATAGAGAGGGTTAGAGGTGGGTAGTTCAAAGCTGGGATATACTTTTGAGCTTCTTAATACTTATCTGAATCAAAACCTTGCACGGTTTGCCAGTCCTATCGTTGGGTGTGCTTATATGGCTTGACCTAAAGACCATTGAAGTCAATAGAAAGACTCTCATTGATTTCACCTGAGTTTGATGAGACTCATTTTCTTTCCTTTTAGGCTCTCTTTGGTCCTAATTAGAGCTGTCTAAATATCACAATTTTAGTGTTTGACAGAAAAATGTCCCTTCATTTTACAAGTGTTCATTAATCTTTACATAATGGAATTTGTTTTGTATTGATTCCATCAAAATTATACTAGAATGCATAACAAACATCATTGTAAGCATCAATTCCAAGCAAAGGGATTCCAGTAAAAAGCACTGTTTATTACAATTAAATAAGGCTAGTGCGATTAGTGACTACAATTTTAAAATGTAAGAGAAAATTAGCTAAAATACAAAGCTGCTCTTAAACTGCTCCAGTATTTTTACAAATGATACATGCCTCTTTTGACCCACCATTTTCTCAAGTGTACAGGAGTAGTCTGAGAGGGATACATGCACCCTGAAACATTTATTTTAAGGAGTATTATTCTTTTTACTTATAAAAATATAGCTGCCCTAATCTGATTTCTATTACTGTACTGTATCCGATGCCAAAAATTGCTTGTCCAAATCGAGTCTTGGGCAACTTTTTCTTCCCTCCTAATGTCTCCCTTCCACTTCAATTTACAAAATTACCAATTGGATTTAACCCGTAGAAAAGCCCTTCTTCACTGCTTGATTGTTTAAAAACTTCCATCCAACTGCATAGCACTCCCCTAAGGACTCTATTTTCAGCAAAACACTTGGAAACATGACTTAGGTTGTTTTGGTGGAGTAGGAGAGACGGGGAAATAAACTACTTCATATAGAACAAATCTTCTCTTACACAACCTACTGTGTACAATATTAAAGTGCAAGTTGGAGATACCTGGAGAAATAACAAGTGAAATTTTAATCAAGGTCAAAATCTAGATGACTTCTCTTTGTATTTTAAAAGAGTTCTTGTTGGAGGCAAAGAACTGGTAATGACTGAAAATACAGGTTGACCCTCTCTAATCTGGCACTGCCTGGTCTGGCAATGTTCGTGGTCCAGCATAGGCTCTGACTCCGTGAGTGCTCTGGGGCTGGAGCACCCACAGGGAAAAATTAGTGGGTGCAGAGCATGCACCGGCACCAAGCTTCCCCCTTTGCTCCCCTCTGCCCTCACCCGCCGGTGGCCCCATGGTTACTAACTCCTCTTCCTCCCTCTCAGCACTTCCAGAGTGCCATGAAAGCTGATTCACAGCATTCAAGCTCCGGGAGGGAGGGGGAGGATCTGGGGCCAGCGGCTGGGACCCTGGGAGAGGGGCTGGTGGCTGGGACCTGGAGCTGGCATCAGAGCCCCCCGGTGGGAGCCTGGCAGCTGGGACCTCGGTGGCAGCAGGTTCCCCTGCACCTCTACTTCTCGCGCCTATGGAGACCTGTGGGTACTCTGCATTGACCTCCCATAGTTTGGCAAATTCTCTTGTTCGGCCCCGGTCAGGTCCTGAGGGTGGCGGACTAGAGAGGTTCAACCTGTAGTTAAAGAAGTGCACGTCACCACCAGGGATTTCCAAATGATATATATTGACCTTTTGCATTCTGTATAGTGGGTGAGATGATACTTTGACATGTTATGAAAAATGGTTCTAAAGAGCATAGGCCTGAGTCACAATCCACTGAAGATTCCTTAATTCAAATGACTTTGAATCAGGCCTTGTGTGTGAGGTAGGAACCCTCTGAAAGCCTCCAAGGTGTTCAGATTACATTTTCTGGGCTACCTACTTACTGTGAATACATAAATCTGTCCATAAATACCAAGTTACTCACCTGTTAAAATAGTTGCAATAAGTTTTTTGTTTCTCTCTCTCTCTCTTTTTTTTAAATATGTGATGTTTTATATATTTAAGTGCCTAGGAGCTCCAGTCATAGACCAGGACCCCATTATGCTAGGTGCTGTACAAACAGATCAAAAAGACAGCCTCTGCCCCAAAGGGCTTACAGATTGCACCCATGGTGCATAGAAGAAGGAAGTAAGGCTGGTATGTAGCTGCATAAAAGGAATTCTGATTAGGTGGCAACCCAGAAATATAAATGTAGCTGTGCATATTGCTGCCTGGATTCAAGATATGGTAACATGCTAACAAAGACACCTAGCACCTGGACTCAGACCAGCACACAGGACTATGAGGGTAGGTCTGCACTGCCAGCAGGGTGTGTGCGGTTGCAGCACATGTAGGCATCCCTTAGTTTGCTTTCATCTAGCTAGCTCAGGTACCAATAGCAGGAAGCTGCACTAACACAGGTTTCAACCACAGGCAGTACAAACGTGCCTGAGATCCAGTACTGAAGTCCATGCTGCTGCAGCTTCACTGAGGTTGGTACACAAACTAGTTAGATTAAAGCTAGCTTGGGTATGTCTACATGTGCTGTAATCACATCTCTGATTACAATGTAGACCTACCATTAGAGACAGGAAGGAAGGAAGGAAACTGGACAGTTACCCTTCTTGGAGAGCAAAGGACACTATCCTTTTAAAGAGATACTGAAACAGTCTTTTCTTGGGATAATGAAGAGGGGAGACATGGGCAATATGAATTTTTGGGTATCAGATTCTCTGTTACTAAATGCAGAGCCTAGCTGTGTAGTCCAGTCATCTTGTCAAAGGGGGTTTTGAGTCCAAGGCCAGCAGTGTCACCTGGTGGCAATACGCCAGACTATGCTGCCCCATGATGAGAGTCAGTGGACACTTTGCTTAGTGGCAGGATTCAGCAATTGTATCACCCAATCACTAGCCTTACCTACCGACAGGGTTCAGCAGTTGCATCAACCAAAGGGCGAGAATCAGTGACTGTGGTTAGGGGAACCCAGCCCCACCCTGCTCCACCGGTTTCCAAACCAGGCCCCAGAGAAACAATCATTCAAACTGTGTGGCCTAGGAGATGGGTGCCTCTCTGACTGCTCCCTGGGCCACTTTCTACCTGGATTTGGATCCTCAGACCAGTGACACTAGCAATCTTGGGGTCTCCCTTGGAGTTCTTTCGGGCCACTCCTGGAAGGTCTGTATCAGTGGCCAAAAATACCACACGGTGGTTCAGCATCTGTGGTCTCCACAGCTGGAGGATCTGTGGCAGCTTGACTGTGGAGCCTAGTCCTGGCTTTCAGGACCCTCAGCAGCTCCTCTACAGGAGCCTGTAGCACCCTCCTGCTCGGTCAGCCCAGACTGAGCTGAGTTGCTCCCTTTTGAAATCTCCTTCCACTGGGAGAGGGTGTGGCCTCCTGTGTCCACAACAACTCCTTAACCCTCTCCTCACCAGTGCAGGGTTGGACACTCTATCACACATCTTCACAGAAGATTCTGTTTAATAATTATTTTTATAGTGGCTTTGTTCTTTATTTTCTATGGGAAGCTAAATAAACTTTGCTTTTATTTAAGATTAGTAATGTTGGCTATAACTCGTGGGGATAACTGCTGTTGGGTGACCCTTGAATGAAGAGAAAAAAGGCTTCAGCACCTGGTCAACAGTGAGGGAGTCTTGGGCCTTCCCAAAAGGTTGCACTTAGCCAGAAGTCCGAGAGAGAGAAGATGTTTGAGGAGTGTGATGCCTGGTTACAGAGGTTACTTGTTGTTATGATTATTAGCCATTCCCCTTTATTCTGAAGGAACTCTTTTGTCCTTCTACTGAATACTTTTACAGCAATGTCAAACTTCCATTCATGTGAGTGTTTGTGCCTGAAGTTCCTGGGCACTCTTCCAGTCTGTGAAAAGAAACAATACCGTGTGATATTTTTGGCCAATCACAATCCACTGATACAGAGTGAATAGCACACAGTTATAGTTTACTGTTTGCAATTGATCCCTACAGATAAAAGGACTAATGATAATTCAAAGACATTATTATGAAATTTCTATGAGCAGAAAAAGATGTGAAATCATCATATAACTTATTCATGTTACTCACTCATCTCTATTGAGTTAGTGCATGTTTTCTTCAGATACTGCCTTGAGATTAAGAGAGCCTAGTTTTCATTGAAATACAAACCTACTCTTGATTCTTTTTTAACAAGGAAAGCATTGGCATATCGAAAAGGGTTGAGATATTTGTTTGACATACAGCCTATTTTAGGAGTAGATAATAAAAGCATTGGTAGTTTTGTGTCTTGGGATTTTCAAATTTTGCTGATAGTTTTAAGTAGTTTTCTTAGCTAGTTGGCACCTATTTGGTTTCCACTAATGCACTTAAACTTTGCAAATGCCATCTTAGTTTGACCTCTTTAATGGTTGTGTCAAAAATATATAAAAATACAAAAGCTGAATAATAAAGATTGATCACCTCACATTTGCTAGCTCAGAAAAAGTAATCACTTTCCTTTTTTTTTCCTTTCTTTTATAAATGATGAGCCATGAAATGTAAAAATATGTCCAGTATAAGACCTCAGAAGTCACCCTGTCAATCTCAAAGCACTTGTTAGGCCGTTCTGTTGTAAAATTCAAGTGTTAACTGTGTTGAAAAACCAACCTTAACACCGTTCAGGAGATTCTTTGAAAGCGTAATTCTATTCTGAAAAGTGATTATGCTAAAATGACACCTTTTAACTTATCAGATCTGCTCCCTGTGGGAATTCAGGTTCCAATCTGCTGGTTTAAGGGACAAAAATAAGTTTGTACTGCTTCTTTACTTTTGTTAGCCCTGCAGAGCTAACACAACTATAGAAGAGTGAACTGGATTCTATAATGATGCACATCTTCCTCATCGGAATTATGTACTAAATTTCAATTACAGCACCAATCGGATATCCTCGTGAGACCCTATCGAAATCAGTGGTGTTACACAGGTGTCAGATTGAAATTCAAAGACAGTGAGGTTGCACAGGTGTGACTATGAGCCTAATTTGGCCTGCACAACTTTTATTACCGGTGATGGGGCACAAGAAGGAAAGAATCCAGCTTGGTTTACAGATACAAAGTTGAGTTTTCAGGATAGCTGTTGGGGAGGGAAAAACCCTTTAATTATAAGCTAAGCACATTTGATCTGGAATCACTGAGAAACATTACGCTTCAAACCCCATGATGCTATTTTTACTGAGATGCTCTTCATAGCAGAACAGCACTTTAAATCCCCCAGCGGTGGTGTGAATGCCTATAGGGAATAAGACCACTCCATGCCCTTCTGGACCATTTAAGTTTGCTCCTTCTCTATTCTTTACCAAGTGTCTGTTGTTCTACTTTCCTATTCAGAATTTTGCCAGCAAGTTATTTTTAGCTCACTAGTGAGTTAATCTGTGTGTGACTCACATATGCCACATTGCTGAAAACTTTATTATTTATATAACAAGGTATATTCCATTAAATGGACAATCTCTGTCATTTCCATTGATGCCTGAAGCACTATAGAGGAAAAAAAATAGTGGCTTTAAAAAGAAGTTCTTATTAAAGATGTATCTGAACCCCAAACCCTAAATTTTCTAGAGGCATTCAGAATCTGAATGCAACTCTGGTTCTGGATTCAAATTTTGTAAATCAACCCTGTGTTTCTTATGAGATGAACTATAATCCCCAGTCCCTCAAAATTATGGTTGTTCGATATTTGAAATCTTCATCTGTTGCCAAGTTTTCTGGTTTGAGCTCATTCCCAATGAGATTGAAAAAGGACACTGCACCACCAACGCATTCTCATGATGCTCATGTACTCGGATACCATGGTGATGAGCATGATATAAATACCCAGACAGATAGCAAAGAAGTGTAATGAGGCAAAAACATTTAAAAAAAAGATAGCACATTTTGGATTTTTTTTTTTTAAATCAAGCAATGCCAATTAAATTCATAGGGTTATAACAATGTATTAATGTAATATTATTAACTAGAATTACTTTCAGGAATGACACTTTTTAGAGAATCATTACCCAGTTTCTGCTTGCCCTGTTTTTATGCATCCTTTTTTTTTTTTTAATGAGTCAATCTCTGTTCACTTAATTACAGTTCTCACACAAGAAAGGTCTACAGATTTCACTGGCTAACTCTGTCTGAGCTCAGAGTCACTTATTATAATGAGGAAGATAAGCATAGCAGACATCGTTCTTAGCATTTTTTTTAACCTGCAATTGACAGCAGTTCTGCAGGACTCAGAAACTTTTCCATAATTGCCACTGTGTGCCGTTTTCATTTAAAGTCCTGGTAGCTGTTTTAAAATTATTTATATATATGTACATATATGTACAGCTCTAGGAGATTGAAAGATTAGTGTTAGGGCAAAGATGGGAGGGGGGGTCAGCTAATGTATGTCTAAAGCCAAGATCAAGTCATTATACCAATGTGGTTGTGCTAATTAAAAATGTGATAGTGTAAACGTTCTGCATATTATCTTAAATTCATTCATATCACGCAGAATGATATATAGAATTCAGAATAAATAAGAAAGCATCCGATTATTCTTGGCTTATTGTAATCATTATAAGGGTCACTGCCATGGGCTGTAACACAGCTATTGATGACATTTCTACCCACGCATCAGGGGAAAATGAATCAATATTTGTTGTTAACAAGCCCTTTTATTACTGTGCATTCCCATGCATATGAGATTAGGGAGGTGTTGATTCTAGTCCCATCTCTGGTTATGACTCACTGTGTGAAACAGAAATATACCCAATATAAAACTTCAGAGGTCATCCTGTCTACCTTTAAATGTTTCTCGGCGCCTTCTGACGTATTATAAAACAATACGAGATATTTTGTTAAGCGTTTACTTTGGGTGCTGTAGAGAGGATTTCACTGACCATACTCAGAAAACAAAGGGAAGTTTTCAAAGCAGCATGTGGGCAGTACTGATTATTTGAAAATATTCTCAGTACTCAAGTATCAGAGGGTGGCCGTGTTAGTCTGGATCTGTAAAAGCAGCAAAGAATCCTGTGGCACCTTATAGACTAACAGACGTTTTGGAGCATGAGCTTTCGTGGGTGAATACCCACTTCCTCAGATGCAAGATCTGAGGAAGTGGGTATTCACCCACGAAAGCTCATGCTCCAAAACGTCTGTTAGTCTATAAGGTGCCACAGGATTCTTTGCTGCATTCTCAGTACTGTGTACCCAACCTGTCTTGGCACCCAGTCATTAGGATTTTCCAAACCTTGTTGCTGTATGATGCTCTCCTTTCCCAACACTACTTCTCTTCCTGTTTCTGAATATCACAGTCTCCCTTTCTTCCCTGCCCTACCCCCAAGTCATTGGGAGCAGTCTTCCCATGGGAAACCTGTTGTCTACTGAGACAACAGGTTTCCAATGGGAAGCCTGCACCTTAACTGATAGAAACAAGAATTATGGGAGCAATTAAAAAGGATAAAGATATTGCAGAGATGCTAGAAAATGTATTTCCATGCACTGTTAATCACAGATGCTGGTAAGATACTGTGACGTTGCACTCCATATGTTTTATGGAAGTATGCTTATGAGTGTGAATATGATGTAACTGGAATATGCTTTATACAAAAGATCGCTTGTAAGGTATCATAACGAAGGTTATAACCTACTGAATATATTTCTCCTATTTGTATGCATGTATCATTCTTGTATGTGAAGCTAGAACTATGAAGTATAACTCTGAGGTCCTATTGTAATTATGCAAAGTGTGGACTTTAATGGTGGTTTAGAATCTTGATGGCTTCCATTGACTAGGACAATTGGTTGTAAATGGTTTATTTACCTGCAAACCTTCCTGTGTACATGTGGGCCAACCGAGGAAGAATGGAGACTAGATGTCTTAGGCCATGTCTACATCTAAAATTTTGCAGCGCTGGTTGTTACAGCTGTATTAGTACAGCTGTATAGGGCCAGCGCTGCAGAGTGGCCACACTTACAGCAACCAGCGCTGCAAGTGGTGTTAGATGTGGCCACACTGCAGCGCTGTTGGGCGGCTTCAAGGGGGGTTCGGGGAACGCGAGAGCAAACCGGGAAAGGAGACCAGCTTCGCCGCGGTTTGCTCTCGCGTTCCCCGAACCACCCTGCAAACCGCAGGGAAGGAGACCTGCTTGTTCGGGGAACGCGAGAGCAAACCGCGGCGAAGCTGGTCTCCTTTCCCGGTTTGCTCTCGCGTTCCCCGAACCCCCGAGCAAGCAGGTCTCCTTCCCTGCGGTTTGCAGGGTGGTTCGGGGAATGCGAGAGCAAACCGCGGTGAAGCTGGTCTCCTTTCCCGGTTTGCTCTCGCGTTCCCCGAACCCCCGAGCAAGCAGGTCTCCTTCCCTGCGGTTTGCAGGGGTTTCGGGGAACGCGAGAGCAAACCGCGGCGAAGCTGGTCTCCTTTCCCGGTTTGCTCTCGCGTTCCCCGAACCACCCTGCAAACCGCAGGGAAGGAGACCTGCTTGCTCGGGGTACGGGGAACGTGAGAGCAAACCGGGAAAGGAGACCAGCTTCGCCGCGGTTTGCTCTCGCGTTCCCCGAACCACCCAGCAAACCTCAGGGAAGGAGACCTGCTTGCTCGGGGTTCGGGGAACGCGAAAGGAAGCTGGGGAAGGAGACCAGTTTGATTACCAGAGGCTTCCTCAGGTATGCTGGGATACCTGCTTATTCCACGGAGGTCAAGAAAAGCGCTGGTAAGTGTCTATACTTGATTACCAGCGATGGATCACCAGCGCTGGATCCTCTACACCCGAGACAAAACGGGAGTACGGCCAGCGCTGCAAACAGGGAGTTGCAGCGCTGGTGGTGCCCTGCAAATGTGTACACCTCCTAAGTTGCAGCGCTGTAACTCCCTCACCAGCGCTGCAACTTTCTGATGTAGACAAGCCCTTATAGTGACAAGTGACCATGTCACATGATACTGGAAACCATGTTAATTCTTGTACTTTTCCATTGATGACGCTGGGGTGGGGACAAGCGCAGACAAAAGATTCCCTCCTTGTGCCAAAGCTGTAAAAGGGGATGAAGCTGGACAAAAGGGGCTGCCAGTCATCAGAAAACCCCTGCTTACTACCTGAGATGTCTGCTGGAACTAAAAAGGACTGCACCAGGGAAAGGATTGGTCCCAGACTAGGAAGCAGTCTAGTCTCTGAAAGAAGCTTATTGGAACAGTTCTGAGGGTGAGCTATTACCTGTAATCAGTTTCTTAATGTATTAGGCTTAGGCCTAGGCTTGCATGTTTTGTTTTACTTTGCTTTGTGATTTACTGTGTTCTGTCTGTTATTACTTGAAATGACTTAAATCCTCCTTTTTATACTTAATAAACAAAAAGTGATTTTATTAATAAACACAGAGAAAGTGATTAATACCTGGGGAGCAAACAGCTGTGCATGTCTTTCTATCAGTGTTATAGAGCGCGGACAATTTATGAGTAAAGCTTTATACAGAGTAAAACAGATTTATTTGGGGTTCAGGCTCCCGGAAAGGCTGAACATTGGGTGGGAAAGTCCCTGTTAACTGAGGACCCCCTGGACTGAGTGACTCTCAGTTTCAGTGAACTGCAGAGAGGCGTGGCCCAACCTCTGGATCTGTGCTGGAGCTGATTGGAGTCTCTAACTCAGCAACACAGGAGTTGAGGGGCACCTGTTCTGGCAGGATAGTTCTCAGTGGTATCCCAGCTCACTGAGTGACAGTCTTGAGGGGAGTCTCTGTGACCGAATCCGTCACAGATACCTATTATTTTCAGGTGATAAAGACAAGGGATTGTTGAGATGGAAGTGTCAAAAGAGGAGGGTGCTGTAAAAGAGAGGATAGTACATACAAACAATAGCCAGTTCCATACAAAGTGTATATATTGACTTAGGGATCAATCGTGCATACTTATTTAGTTTTACATTATGTTCATCAAGGTAAGCATCTAGGCATGTTGAAGTACAAGATTGTGAGGGCAAATCCTTCAGTTGAAGCTGATGACACAGTTATTGTTCAAAATATTTTCCACTTCCCACCAACATCACCTTTGTTTTGTCCAGGTTTAACTTCAGCCAGTTGTCTTTTCTCCAGGTTCTTCTCTCAGCCAGGTACGCGGATGGATGGGTAATTCTACTCTTGGTATTTGTCATAAACAGACAGTTAAGGGTTAATGCCTCTTTTACCTGTAAAGGGTTAAGAAGTTCACCTAGCCTAGCTGACACATGACCAGAGGAACCAATGGGGAGACAAGATGTTTCAAGAGGAAGGAGGGAAGTTTTCCTTCATCTCAGTGTTACTTTTTCAGTTTTGTGCCGGAGTGAAATCAAATAGGGTAGTGAGTATTAAAGAAGGAATGCATTAGTTTATGTTTATTCTCTTTTGTGACTTGTCTTGTGCATTAGAGGGATAATCAAATTGGGTCATCTTTTGTGTAACTAAGGTTCTTCTTCGAGTGATTGCTCACATCCATTCCAGGTAGGTGTACGCGCCGCGCGTGCACGTTCGTCGGAAACTTTTTACCCTAGCAACTCTAGTGGGCCGGCAGGTCGCCCCCTGGAGTGGCGCCGCCATGGCGATCGATATATACCCTTGCCGGCCCACCCGCTCCTCAGTTCCTTCTTACCGCCGTGTCAGTCGTTGGAACTGTGGAGCGCGGCATAGCTGTCCTCCATGTCCCTAGCTCTCCTTGTTAACTACCGTTATTATTACAGTTGTTAGTTAGGTCGTTAAGTATAGTTAGTTAATTAGTTGTAGTGTAAATAGTATTGTATATAGTTGTTCGCCGGTCTGGGCTGTAGCCCTTCCCGGCACCCGGCACCGGGCTCATGCCTGGTTCACCAGGCTTTAAGCAGTGTGCGGCCTGTAAAAAGCCTATGCCAACCAGCGACCCCCACGACGCATGTCTGAAGTGCCTGGGGGAATCGCACAGGTCGGACAAGTGCCGCATTTGCAAGGCTTTTAAGCCCAGGACAAAGAAGGAGAGAGACCAGAGACTCAGGACTCTCCTAATGGAGGCGGCACTTGACCCGGCAGCTTCACAGGCCGTGATCTCGGCGCCGGCACCGGATCGCACCGGCACCGGGAAGACTCCCCGGCACCGACCTTCCCCGGCACCGGGTGCAGAGGCGAGACCGTCAACGTCTGCTACTCCAGCCAGGCAGACCCGAATGGAGCGCCCGGCATCGACATCAGCCGCGGCGCTACCGGCACCGTCGACTCCGGGCCCAGTGGGTCCGTCGAGTCCGGTGCCGCCAAGCTCCCCCATAAGATCTGGGGTTGAGCTATTGGTCCCATCCACTCCGGAGACCTTCGCCTCGGCACGGGACCTTATCGCCCTAACTGAGTCTACTCAGCCGCCACCCCCAGTACCTCCGGTGCGGGTAGCATCTAGGGGCAAGCCCATGATTACGGCACCGTCTCGGGACTCGCGCTCGCGATCCAGGTCCCGACGCCACAGTCGCTCGAGATCCCGACGCCGCTTGCAGTCCCGGCACCGCTCCCCTCGGCGGTACCGGTCGCACTCGCGGCACCGATCGACCTCCAGACGGTCGCGGTCTGACTCCAGCCGTCGATACCGGCACCGTGACTCTAGGAGCCAGTCTCACCGTCACTCACCGCGCCGGTCGACCTCCCGGCACCGAGCTGGTGGCAGGTCCCGGTCCCGGTTGACCTCCCGGCACCGCGTCAGTGGCAGGTCCCGGTCCCGATCCCGGCACCGAAGCAGCGGCCGGTACCGATCCAGATCCCGGCACCGAGACAGAACCCGGTCCCGATCCCGGCGCCGCTATGACTCCCGGTACCGATCCCCGGCACCGAGAAGATCTTCGGTGCCGAACCGCGCAGACCCTTATCAGCCGGGGTCGGCCCCGCCATGGCCTTCTAGGCAGCCGTCGGTGTCGTCTCAAGCGGACAGCGTGTATGCGCTGGGCACCGACAGGCAGGCGGCGTTGTTTCAGGACCCTCCGCAACAGGACCAGGGTCCGCAGCAGTGGGGGTTTTGGACCCCCTGGGCATACCATCAAGCCCAGGGCCCCCAACAGCTTCCTGCTAGGCCTGCAACGGCGGAGCACAGGGTGCCAGAGGCTTCGTTGTCTCGCCCCCCTCCCTCCCCGGATGGAGAGGAAGGATCGAAGCAGCAAGACCCTGCTCTTGCTCCTGAGACAGAGGCGAGGGCTGAAGGGGACCCCCCACTGGACACTTTCTTGCCGGGGGTCTCCTCATCCTCCTCCCCCGACGAAGCGGTGGCTGGCACCTCCTCCAGTAGCCCTCCTCCGCTGGATCTCAGGGCGCACCAAGACCTCCTTAGGCGAGTAGCTCAGAATCTGAGCCTGCAAGCCGAGGAGGTCTCTGAGATCGAGGACCCTATCGTCACCATCCTCTCATCTGATGCCCCCACCAGGGTCGCCCTACCCTTCATTAGGACGATCCAGGCCAACGCCAATACAATCTGGCAGTCACCGGCCTCCATCCCCCCTACGGCGAGGGGCGTCGAGAGGAAGTACATGGCCCCCTCCAAGGGCTACGAGTACCTCCACGTCCACCTGACACCGTGTTCCCTGGTGGTGCAGTCGGTGAACGAGAGGGAGCGCCACGGACAGGAAGCTCCAGCCCCCAAATCCAAGGAGGCCAGGCGTATGGACCTCCTCGGCCGTAAGGTCTATTCGGCTGGGGCCCTTCAGCTCAGGGTTTCAAATCAACAAGCCCTGTTCAGCAGATATGCTTTTAACTCGTGGGTGGCAGCGGACAAATTCAAAGAGCTGCTGCCACAGGAGGCCCGCCAAGAATTTGCGGCCATTCTGGACGAGGGCAAGAAGGTTGCACGAACCTCGTTGCAAGCTTCTTTGGACGCTGCAGACTCGGCTGCCCGCACCCTCGCCTCGGGGGTAACGATGCGCCGTATCTCCTGGCTTCGGGTCTCTGGCCTTCCACCGGAGCTCCAATACACCATCCAGGACCTCCCGTTCGAAGGCCAGGGCCTGTTTTCAGAGAAGACAGACCCCAGACTTAAAAGTCTCAAAGACAATCGGGTCATTATGCGCTCCCTCGGGATGCACACGCCGGGAACGCAGCGCAGACCCTTCCGGCCACAGCAGCAACAGCAGCGCAGGCCATACCCCCAGTTCCGCCAACGGCAGGACCTCAATAGACGCCGTGGCAGGAATGGAAGGCGTAGACATTCGGGGAACCAGGGCGGGCAGAATCAAAGCTCCTCTAAGCCCCCGTCTGGGCCCAACCCTTCGTTTTGAAGGTGCGCCCGAGGGCGCAGTAACAGTTTTCCCCACGGATCCTTCCCCCCCGTTTTCCAACCGCCTTTCGTTTTTCCTCCCGGCGTGGACCCAAATAACATCGGACCGCTGGGTCTTATGCACGGTGTAGACAGGATACCGCCTGCAGTTTATATCATTTCCTCCTTCCTGCCTCCCTTCCTCGTCCCTCTTCAGGGACCCCTCTCACGAGCAATTCCTTCGACAGGAGGTACAGACGCTCCTCAACAAAGGAGCTATAGAGGCGGTTCCAGAAAATGAGAAAGGCAAGGGGTTTTATTCCCGCTATTTTCTGATCCCCAAGGCCAAGGGAGGCCTCAGGCCTATCCTCGACCTGCGAGAGCTCAACAAATACCTAGTGAAGTTGAAGTTCCGCATGGTATCCCTGGGGACCATTATCCCATCCCTGGATCCGGGAGACTGGTACGCCGCCCTCGACATGCAGGACGCTTATTTTCACATTGCCATTTGGCCACACCACAGACGTTTCCTTCGATTCGTGGTGGGCCGCCTTCACTACCAATTTGCAGTCCTCCCATTTGGCCTTTCTACGGCCCCGAGGATATTCACAAAATGCATGGCAGTCGTTGTGGCACATCTTCAGCGCAGTCGTATCCACATGTTCCCTTACCTGGACGATTGGTTAATTCGGGGCACGTCGGAACTACAGGTTTGCAGCCACGTCCGCAGGATCACCGGCCTGTTTGCTACCTTGGGCCTCATGATCAACATAGACAAGTCCACCCTGCTCCCCACGCAGAGGGTGGAGTTCATCGGGGCCTTCCTGGACTCCACCGTGGCCAGGGCTCTTCTGCCGTTACCGAGGTTCCAGGTGTTGTCGGTGATCGTTCAGCGATTGCGGGCAGCCCCCTTGACATCCATACGGACATGTCTAACTCTGTTAGGCCACATGGCAGCATGCACATTTGTGACCGGTTACGCTCGGCTCCGCATGAGGCCCCTCCAGTTGTGGCTCATTGCACATTACCGGCGGCAAGGCAACCGCTAGACATGCTGATCACAATCCCCCAGGGGGTGTTAGATTCTCTCGGCTGGTGGTTAGAGCAGTCCGTAGTGTGTGCGGGGCTCCCTTTCCACCCACCTCAGCCTTCGGTGTCCCTAACAACGGATGCCTCAGATCTCGGCTGGGGGGCCCACCTGGGAACCCTGAGAACACAGGGCCTGTGGTCCCCGCAGGAGGTGAAGCTGCACATCAACATGCGGGAGTTGAGAGCGGTCCGCCTTGCTTGTCAAACGTTCTGTCACCAGCTTCGAGGTCGTTGTGTCGCGGTATTTACCGACAACACGACGACCATGTACTATATCAACAAGAAGGGCGGCATCAGATCCTCTCCCCTATGTCATGAGGCGATGCGACTCTGGAACTTTTGTGTAGCCCACTCCATTCACCTCACGGCTTCCTTCCTCCCCGGAGTACGGAACACGCTGGCGGATCGCCTGAGCAGATCCTTCCTATCACACGAGTGGTCCCTTCACCCGGACGTCGCCCTCTCAACCTTCCAGAGGTGGGGTTATCCCCGTGTGGACCTCTTCGCATCCGGGGGGAACAAGAAATGCCAGGCGTTCTGCTCCTTTCAGGGCAGGGAGCCTGGGTCTATAGCGGATGCCTTCCTTATTCCGTGGACGATCCACTTGTACTACGCGTTTCCCCCGTTCCCACTGGTCCACAGGGTCCTTCTGAAGGTGCGCAGGGACAGGGCTCGCGTGATCATGGTAGCCCCGGCGTGGCCCAGGCAACATTGGTACCCCATGCTGCTGGACCTGGCCATAGCCGACCCAGTTCCCCTGCCCCTTCACCCGGCCATGATCACCCAGGATCACGGGACTCTCTGTCACCCGGACCTGCAGTCGCTACACCTAGTGGCGTGGTTCCTGCGTGGCTGACCAGTTCTGAACTGCGCTGCTCCACCCCGGTATGGGAGGTACTTTTGGGCAGCAGGAAGCCTTCCACTAGAGCGACATACTCGGCCAAGTGGAAGCGTTTCTCCTGTTGGTGCGTGGAGAAAGGTCTCCGCCCTATGGAAGTTTCGGTGGCCAATATTTTAGACTATATTTGGTCCCTCAAACAACAGGGCCTGGCGATATCGTCTTTGCGGGTCCACCTGGCAGCTATCTCCACCTTTCACCCGGGTGGGGATGGCCGCTCCGTTTTTTCTCACCCGACGGTGACTAGATTCCTGAAGGGGCTGGAACGTTTATACCCTAACGTCCGACTCCCTGCTCCAACCTGGGATCTTAACCTGGTGTTGTCTCGGCTCATGGGGCCCCCCTTTGAACCGTTAGCTACTTGCTCCCTACTCTATCTCTCTTGGAAGACTGCCTTTCTAGTAGCTATCACCTCAGCTAGACAGGTGTCGGAACTCCGGGCTCTCGTGGTAGACCCCCCGTATACAGTCTTCCACAAAGATAAGGTGCAGCTGAGGCCACACCCTGCCTTTCTCCCCAAGGTGGTCTCGGCCTTCCACATCAGCCAAGAGATATTCCTCCCGGTTTTTTTCCCGAAACCTCACTCTTCAGGCAGGGAGTGACAGCTCCACTCGCTTGATGTCCGTAGGGCTCTCGCGTTCTATGTGGAGAGGACCAAACCGTTCCGCAAATCCCCCCAGCTTTTCGTGGCAGTAGCGGACCGCATGAAGGGGCTTCCTATCTCCTCGCAGAGGTTATCCTCATGGGTAACGTCCTGTATCAGGACCTGCTATGACTTGGCCCACGTCCCTACGGGCCGTGTGACTGCGCATTCTACCAGGGCGCAGGCGTCGTCTCTGGCTTTCCTCGCCCGTTTGCCCATCCAGGAAATCTGTCGGGCAGCGACCTGGTCATCGGTCCACACCTTTGCTTCCCACTACGCTCTGGTCCTGCAGTCAAGAGAGGATGCGGCCTTCGGATCTGCAGTGCTCCATGCCGCTACTTCTCACTCCGACCCCTCCGCCTAGGTATGGCTTGGGATTCACCTACCTGGAATGGATGTGAGCAATCACTCGAAGAAGAAAAGACGGTTACTCACCTTTGTAACTGTTGTTCTTCGAGATGTGTTGCTCACATCCATTCCACACCCGCCCTCCTTCCCCACTGTCGGAGTAGCCGGCAAGAAGGAACTGAGGAGCGGGTGGGCCGGCAAGGGTATATATCGAGCGCCATGGCGGCGCCACTCCAGGGGGCGACCTGCCGGCCCACTGGAGTTGCTAGGGTAAAAAGTTTCTGACGAATGTGCACGCGCGGCGCGTACACCTACCTGGAATGGATGTGAGCAACACATCTCGAAGAACAACAGTTACAAAGGTGAGTAACCGTCTTTTATGCCCAGGGAAACATCCTCTGTGTTTTGAATCTGTCTGTGAGAATAGCTTTTACCCCTTTTCTTTAATTAAAAGCCTTCTTTTTAAGAACCTGATTGATTTTTTTCCCTTGTTTTAAGAACCAAGGGATTTGAATCAGTGTTCACCAGGAAACTGGTGGAGAAGTCTCTCAAGGTTACCCAGGGAAGGGTTACAATACTTGGGAGGGAGAGATTGGGCGGGGGGGGAGGAGGAACAGAGTTTCCCAAATGACTCATAAAAACTGTTTTAAACGATTTGGGTGGTGGCAGCATACTGATCTAAGCTGGTAATTAAGCTTAGGGGTTCTCATGCAGGTCCCTATATCTGTATCCTAAGGTTCAGAGTGGGGGTGAAACCTGTGACAGTATTAGAAGTGGATGACCTTGAGTTATCTGTGTATCACAGAGACTTGAGTCAATGATGTGTCAAAATTTCCACTAGTGGTTTCACATAATTGTGAAAAAGAGTAGAGTCTTATGAAATTCCATGGGGAAACAGTCTAGGTCTAGAGGAGCAGCTGTCCAATATAATCCTCTGTTTCTGGCCAGAAAAAAAAATTACAGGCTTTCAAAAAATTTCCAATCAGCTTATTAAAAAAAAATGAAAAATTGAAATTTGGAAAAATTCATCCAGTTTGACCAAAGGAGTAGACTTTGAGCCTTCCCTGTTCTTCTCCATCAACCTTGTGGTAGGTGTTTAAGGGGAGGTACTATAATAATAGACTCCATCAAACTTTGTGGCGAGATCTAGTAAATTGCTTTCTCCTTTTTCTCCAGGGACTGGAGAAGGTCATCTATGAGTGTGAACAGCTGATAATGGGTACAACTATAGGTGTATATGCTTCTGTACAGTTGGAAGGCTGGACTCGAAAAGTAACAGGTTCTCTGCCCTGATGGACCTAGAGTCTTAAGATAGATAAGGCAATATGCAAACAGAGGGGGTTGTTTTTACCCGAATCTGTACAGAAATTGAATATATAATATTTCAGCTCCTGACTCCTTCTAGATTATAATAAAATCCACCCACAGAAAGCGTGTCCTATTTTTTCTACATTGTACATATATTACCATAATATCTTAGTATCTCATAATCATTTAATGTAATTATTCTCACAATACCTCCATGAGGTAGAGAAATACTGAGGCAAAGCGAAATGAAGTGTCAAAGATAACAAAGGAGGTCTGTGGCAGAGACCTTGAACTCAGGTCTCTCAAGTCTCAGGCCAGTGAAGTAACCATAGAGGTCATTCTCTTCTTGCTATGTGTACTCTGCTGAAAAAGGCTGTTAGCTGTGCAGGGCAGAGTTTACTTCCTTTGTTTAAATATTGTACATTTCACATTCTGAAGAGATTTCTAGGTTAAGCAGTTAAATATGGCAATAATATTCCCTGAAATCTCCAACATAGTCTGAATTATTAAAGAGCTGAGGAGAAAAGTTATTATAAAGGGCTTTTTTGTATCCTTAGGTTTTTCTGGAGTAACTTGACTCATTTTTTGTGTTTGTTGCTTTTTTTGTTTTCATTGAATTAGTTTTCTTTGTCCTCAATAAATCTTTGTCCTGAGTTTCTTTTCTTTTTTCCAACATGTCCTTTTATTAAAAAAGCTCTATGCAGTGTGTTCATCTTTGGTTGCCTCTTTATTTAGAGCTGGTTTAATTTACACCCCCAAGACACGTAGTTAAGTTGACCTAAGACCCAGTGTAGACACTGCTAGGTTGATGGGAGAATTCTTCCACTGACCAAGCTACCACTTTGTGGGGAGGTGGATTTACTACAATGATGGAAGAACGCCTATACACTGAAGTGCTACCACGGTGCCTTTGGTTAATTTTCTGTTTTGTTATTGTTGCCTCTATTTTGGTTGCTTTTTCTTGGTATCTATTTTTGCTGATCGCCTGGGATTGGAATTGAATTTCAACTGGTCTTGATTTTTGTTTCTTCACTGGTTTTGAGACAAACTTGCTTAGTTTTAGTTTCTTCCTCCTTTTTTACTTTCATCATCTTTCTTCTCTGATCTGGACTATCCACAATGCATCTTTAGCCAACTCATTCGTTACTAGCAGAGCAGTAACCTAAGTTACGCTACTGTAGAATAATTTTTTGAAATCTAGACACAGCTAGATTGATGGAAGAATTCTTCCATTGACTTAGTTACTGCCTCTTGGAGAGGTGGATTTACCACAGTGATGAAAAAAATGCTTCCATCACCATAGTAAATGTCTACACTACAATGGTATAATTGCAGTTGTGCTGCTGTGGTGTTTGTGGTGTGGACATATCCTCAGGAATTGGTCACAGAAAAGTGCAGGATCAAAACATCCACAGGCTTTGGGAAAGTTTTTGGATTTAGATCTGAATTTGGAGTCTGATTCAGCACCAGACTTAAGCATATGCTTATTCAATAAAATACTTATGCATTTACTTGTGTGTAATTGAGGGTAATAAGCATGTGCTTGAGGGTCTGATCCAAAGTCCATTAAAGTCAATGGAAAGCCTCCCCCTGATTTCAGTGAGCTTTGGATCAGTTCCTACGTGCTTTGCTGAATTGGGGCCTTTTCTTGGGGCTTCTCCACATGGTGTGGTAACGTGCACCTGTGGGGTGTGAATTCTAATGTGCACTGATGCTTTGCACACTAACTGGCCCTTGTAGACCCTGGTGGCATGCACAGAAATTTTCATACTGGGCATTACTGTAGTCCCATTTCAGTGTACTATGTTAACATATACTAGAGAACCTTTCATCTGTGCCAGCAGCATTTACATAGACCAAGTAGTGTTCAACACACTAGTACACATTAGAATTCACACCCCAATGATGCATATTACTGCCTGGTATAGACAAGCCCTTCGGCTTCTCTCTAAAAATAAGTCAAGTTCAATAAGGGGTTAATCCTGCTTATCTGCTTCTTCTCCACTTCCCCAACTCCTACCTAGAATTGAAACTAATGTGACTCCACTGCACAAGTTGGTATGTGGTTTCACAGCACGCAGTTGGCTGTCGAGGCAGGATCAGAACTTCCCAGGTTATTCTAGAATCCCAGGGGCTAATGTAGCTTCTGAGGTGCTAAGTGTTTCCACAACCACTCTGCAGGTTGGGACAGGAGGGAAGATTACTTCCCCTCCGCTATGCAGCTCCCAGCCCAGTACAGGTGGAAGCCTCAGGGGGGAGATTTCTGAAAGCACTTAAAAGATTTAGAAGGTGAAGTCCCCAATGGGACGTGTTCCCTTAGGCACTCTTGAAAATCTCTCCCTAAATGTTCCCTCCTTCTCTTCTAGGGAATAGGGCAGAGGGCTTGATTCCTGCTCACCCCCTAAATCAGAGTACTTTGGTCAAGGAACCTCCTTTCCCTGAGAATTAAGTCTTGTCAACAAAGCGCTTCATTGATAGTTCATTATGAAGATGGAAGAATTCTGCCGCTAGCAACATGATGTACTAACTCAGAAGTCTAGAAAATGGCAAGATCTGTGAAACCAGAGGGGATAAAAAGAGTTGCAAGGCTGTTGTTCTCAGTGGGGAAAATTAAAGGTGGCTTGTTTTATAAAATATTAAATAGTGATTTAATCAGCAGTGAGATACAAAGTGTGCTTAATTAGAAATACATATTATTATTTGACTTTAAAGCACAAAATGAAAAATTAAAGCAATCTTAGAGGATATGTAATCAGTGAGGAATAATATGTTGGAAAATGAGTCTTATGTTGTAATTGGTGTATGCAATTAAAATTAATTAATTTTAGTTAGCATACATGCATACAAATATGAAATCAATGAATTTCAGATATTAAACTCATAATTATAGTGACACTGGTAGCAGAGCTGTAGTGACAGAGGAACTGACTTTTCTATGGTAAATACTAACATTTCAAGTTTGAGGTTTCTGCTATATTCTATCAGGCCAAAATGTAGTATAGAACCTGTCTGACGAACTAAGATTTTTAAATAATTGGTTTAATATCCACACTATTTTAACTTATACCTTCTAGCTCCTCGGCATGTGAACTACACCTGTTTAGACTCCCTTAAACAGTTTTACAGTGGGTGGGGTTGGGGTTAGTGTAATCAGAGTTCTGACTTTCACCATGTTATTACCTCTAAATTCCGCCACATATGTGTTGTGGACAACACAAGCCACTCACCCACTGCTCCCACTATGTTTTTTAGCCCATCTGCTGGGTAACCTCAACTGGCTCAATGTTAAAACAACTATTCACAGAACTCCTACAATTGCAGTTTTGCATTGCTAGCCATGTGCGTGCAGACTTAATTCCTGGCCTTCTCCAAACTAGTCTCTCCTGCAACCCTTGTCCCACCCTCCGGGTTCCATGCAGGCTGCTACACTCTTTAATACAAACTCTCCTAATAAAGCAAGTTTCTTTTCCAACTAAACAGATAACCCACATCACCAGCAACAATGCTATGGAAGTAACCTTTGTATCCTAGCAGCCCACTGGGAAATGTAGGTTGCTGAGGTCAGAATGGGCTTTACCCTCAAGCCATGCAATTAACAGCCTCTAACATGAGCTGTAGTTACAAAGAGCTCCTGCTTTCTGAAAATCATGCAGAATAAAGTAATAGGCATATTAGGAGCAAATGACAACTGAACTCTGCTAAACCCCAAACTACCACCACTGTTATTAAACACTCCATGTACTATTATGTTATGCCTCAACAACCTCTGATTAATCCAACATATCATAGCAATACTTTTAGATTATATATACTCTTCAAAACAGCAAACTGTCCTTTAGGGTATGTCTATGCTACCATAAAACACCTGCATTTGGCCCAGGTCAGCTGACTGGGCTTGTGGAACTTGAGCTGTGGGGGCTATCAAATTGCAGTGCAGACATTTGGGCTCAGGCTGCAGCTTAAGCTCTGGGACACCCCCCCCCAGTCCCAGAGCTTAGGCTGCAGCCTGAGCCCAAATGTCTGCACTGCAATTTGATAGCCTTGTAGTCTGCAAGCCAAGTCAGCTGACCCCGGTCAGTCTCTGGTGTTTCATGGCAATATAGACGTACCTTTATTGGCTCAAAAAATCTTTTAAAAAAGTATATAGCCCTTAAAATAACATAGCAATAAGGTTCCCTGTTGTTATATAGTACAGATACACATGGAAGGACAACTCAAGGACGCTCCTCTAAGAGAAACAAAAATGGTAAATTCCATTGACAAGCAAAAGGGAGGGGATTGCCTCTTCCCCTTTACCAGCCCTTTATATATGTATATGTCACCCACAACTCTCCAGTGCCCTGAGTTTTTCCCTTACCTTTGATAATATCTCCTGTTCAGGCATTTATCTATTAAGTGTTCTCTAGGCAAGCGTATTTCATTACAAAAGCATATCGTTAGATAGAGGCAGCTGTGTCTCACACTATGTATTTGTACAAGTGATATTATCTAGGGGAAATCTCTGATGGTCGATTACACAGGTGGCATTGCAAAAACACAAAGGGACTGAGTGAATGGGGCTGCAGCTGCTTTCACTCTGGTTTTCCTTGCTTTTGTAGGTGCACAGAGGTTTAATCTTCACTACCCATTCCACTCTTTCATTGTACTATGTTCACCTGTGTTATATCTTAAGACTCAAATGCAAATTAACATATTTGTGGGGGTGCTAATTATATGAAGTAGCCTGTGCTGAAAGTGTATGTTCATGTAAAAAAAAGACACAAGAGCAAAGAGTTATACAATAGCCATAAAATGGCGGATTTGTCTAAGCTTTGCCACTTTTTAGCCCTGCACACAATAGCAACAGGAATCAAAGCAGCTAACTTTCCATCATCTCAGGACAAAGGTGCCTGTTTTATTCAATTTCAAGGGCTGCATGCACAATCAGACCCCTGGAGATACTGAAAGGCAGAAACCAGAGAGATGCTTCAACGAAGTTCATAGGCAGGAAGCTGCCTGCATGGAACGAAACAGAATGAGAAGGAAAATGAACAATGGGATTGGGCATGAAACTGCTTAGAGGTCACAGAAAGGTCTAAAAGAGGAAGAAAATATTCAGTAAGACATTTAAAATGGAAATACAGTAGCTATTAAAATGAAGCAAGGTCATTACTTAGGTTTAATGAAGCCGAATATAATCAAGAAGGAATTGAACAAACTGGGTGACAATTGCACACTGTAATGTAATATACAGTGTTACACAGCATTACACAATGGGGCCAATCCTGCCTCTGCCACCACATCCATGGAGGCTCTTTTAGCAGCTAACTAATGCAGCTCCTCTCTGCACTGGGGCGGGGCAGGGCAGGATTCCAGGGTCTGTAATGCCCCTGAATAGCATAGAGCTGAGATATATGGGGCTCCCTGGTGCATAGTGGCATGCAGAAAGCAGATAGAGTGCTATGGGCCTGAGGGTGGAGTGAGTGGGCCAGGGGACTTATATTATTGATTGACCTGGAGTAGTCTCCATAGATCATCTGTATAGCTGCTTTCAGTCCAGGTTGGGAGGATTCCTCTCCCCTCCATCCCTTGTACATCTCCATAGCACCTGGCCTGGCTATTCTAGCAAAGTGCTGGGTGGAGGCTTCACCCCAGCCCGTGTGTAGCGTGGAAAAACCATTTTGCCCATCACCAACATATGGCAATGAAGGAGAGAGCCTCTGTGCTCTTCAGAGCTGTGATTGGTTTAGACATCTGGCAGGAAATCCCACACCCCACTTCCTAATGCCTTCTCTTTCCCCATTGGAGGATCTCCTAGAGTGGCACTCTGGAAGATGCTGCAGAGGGCTGAAAGTAGGATTGGTCACAAACTGAGCCTGAACTAAGTGCTGGGAAATAGCCTATGGAGCTGATGAGTATATGGCCATTGCTGGCTTACCCTGCATGCAAAGGTCAGTTACCATACCAAAGGCAAGGAGGTGCCCTGTTCTGGGGCTAACAGACCAAGGGTGAAGGGGCAGTTCAGACCGGTTTGTTTTGTGATGTAAATGTGGCAGAGGTATAAGTACAGCTATGTTGGTGTTACCTTTGTAAAGATTCGGGGATTTATTATTAGACTCACATTAACTGTTCCCTTCAATGACACTGCTTCTTTCCATGCTGATAAAGGTGTTGGAATAAATGTTGGCATTCGAGTGATTCCTGGGTGAAGTCCTGCTTTCTGAAAGGTGATCAGAGGATTCTCCAGGCCTAGACAAGGCAGTGGGAATTTGAGACCTAGCATTTAGTTTGTTTGGTGCAGGGATTGGAATTCGTCCTGCAGTCTCTTTCCTGAGGTACTCTCCCAGAGAAATCAGTGGATATACAAAGATATGGAGGCCTCTTATTTTTTCTGAAACTAACCATGGCCTTTTCACTTTCATGCAGCAGAAGGGGACAGTTATGAGTGCAGCAATGTTACATTATCCCAAGTGAGTGAAAACCAAAGGGCCAAATTCTGCTGCCTTAGTATACGTGTACCTCCCATTGATTTTACTGTCCAATGTCTGAGGGCAAATTTTAGACCAAACTATTATACCTGTTTTATATCCTGATGAATTTAGTGTGATTCACTAGGAAAGAGCGCTTTTAAATTCATCTTAATTTGCCCCCTCTTTAGTCAACAACTGTTGTTAGTAATTGCAATAAAAACAGATTCTGAAGTGTGAAAATAACATGCTCTGTTTGTTTTTCAGCATGGGGAGATTAAAAAACCCAGTGTGATATGTATTTAATTTTGCTCTTTTAAGTAAATCAGTACATTTTTCATCTGTCCCCAATCTCCATTTTGCTGCAAGACAGGCTTTTTAAAACTTGTGTTCATTTGATGTTGAGTATATTTTAAAGGATGGCAAATAAAAAATTATATTAAATTAAAAAACCCCAACAACTAGGAAGTAAAATAAGAGCAAGAGAGAAATTTAAATCCAGAGAAAAGCTCTTACGAAGGAAATGTGGGACCAATTCAAAGCCTTTGAGATCATAAACTCTTTTAAACCCATAGCTTTGCATTAATATAGTTCAGACAAGTGAGCCAAACTATTCTTGGCTTATTTGCTGAGTCCCTGATCTAACAGTCAACAATGAGCTATTCCTGCAGTATTGAAATAAAAGCTGTAAATAGAAAATGCTTTGCCATTTGCATTGTGAAAGGAGCAAGTTAATCATCACTCCCCAAAACACTGGGAAGGAAGCTGCTTGCTGGGTATTATTAGCATTATTTGTTCAGTGGTGTTTTAAATCTGCAGCTCTTTTTCTTAGTGAACAGGTGTCTACATTTCTGTCTCTTGCCCTTGCACAAAGAATCCATTGCCACGATCAGTACTCTGTGACACTCTAGTTAGCACATTTGGCAAAGGAGCTGAGGCTTGTAAGAGACAGAATAACCCGTTCACTCAGAAAAGTCCCTTCAAGTCAGGCTATCAGCATATTGGTGGGGTGGGTCGAGGTAAGCTTATGCTGTATCTATTATGTGGCTAAATAGAGAACTCAGCACTAAGTTTGCTGAAATATGTAAGTCGATGATAGTAGTTATGTAGCAGTAGCTAGTAGTACTGACCAAAAGCGTTCAAAAAATTGTAAACCAATCCTGAGATTGGCTTAAAAATCATGAGATTTTAAAAGAATAAAAAATCTTAGTTCTTTTTATTTGCTCTCTGGGTTTTGAACCTTTGGCTTCACTTTGGTCACATTTTCAAGCTCTTTTGTGCAGCCACAAGGGCTAGAAAGTCACTTTTTTATTTAAATGAAAACTTAGCTTCTCATGTAATGAAATGCCTCTGGGAGTTAGGGCTTTAAGAAAAACATAGAATAGCATGAGACTCATGATAAAATCATGAGAGTTGGAACGTCCCTGGAGTTGCACTGGTCTTTCAGAGAAGGCACTTCTTAAAAGTGAATAGCAGTGAGGAGGAGAGAGTGGGGATAAGTGAACTGTGGTGGGAAGATTATTGAAAAAGGAGGAATTAAGCATGAACAGGAGAATAGCATTCTCACTGCTTGCAGCATTTAAGAGCTTTGCGTGCTGTTCAGATATTCTCAAGAAATACGCCTGGGCCCTAAATATCTCCAGCTGATGTGCTAAAGTTAGTGTTGGAGGATATGCATGTTTTTCTGATATGTTTACATGCACAAGCTGGAGCGTGCTTCTCTATTCTGGATAAACAGTGCTCAGGTCAAGATAGAGAAGGGCTCAGAGTACAATTTACAGCAGACCAAGTGGCTGTTGCAACAGTTGCAGCTTGCCAGAGCACAGGTGACCTTCTTGCTGTGGTCTGCCTTTTACACTAGGGACTTGGGGGTGGCGAAGTGGAAGGACCCCCTATAAGCCCAGGTAGTCAGTTAAGCCAATTTGCAATCAGATAATAGGAGGCAATCAAGACCGAGATGAGCTTAAATAGACCTAATGCTTAGAACATCTGAAACAGACTGTGGTTATAGATAGTATTCATTTGCTTCAGATATTCTATGCTTCTAGACAGTTTAAACTGCTTGGGATACTTCCTGAGCTGGTATAAATCCATGTAAATCCATTACGATCACTAGAGCTAATACTTCAGGTTACACCCGCTCGGGTCTGGCACCTCATACTTATGTATCTTAAAAGCTTTAAATTGATTTAAAGTGCAAGAAACAATAATAAAAAATATCAGTTGGAAGGGGCAATAGAGTACAAGCCAAAGTGTATACAGGATTTATGCTGCCATGGTGAGTTACTTAAACTGCACAGCTATTATCGGCAGAGCTGGTAGTGCCGTCTATACTTAAGACTACCTAACACGTTCCACTATAAGACCCTGTTTTCAGTTGTTTGCCAAACTTGAACCATCCAGGTTTAAATTCCCCTGCTGGGTGTCTGCCTTCAGAAAACTTCAGCTAAAATGATTCAGCCATTTCCAAGAATCAGATTAGGGGAAAATACATTGTTTTGCTCCTGTGTTTTTAAAGTACATCCATTTTGTTGAGGAGCTCTGGCACCTCCATTCCTTGGAGCAGGGACTTAAAATATGAAGGGGTGGCGGAGGGGAGGAGGAGTCATCCTGTTGTCATGGATGTGCCTTTTACCATCCCACAAAAATCCATCCAAATTTAGCCAAGTTATAACCCTTTGAAAATAGTCTCAGTTTTCACATGCTCAGTAGAGACTTAGAATTTGGCCACTAAACTCTCTGAAGAATCTGTCTGCACTGAGCATGCTCCACCCCAGGAGTGCAGAGGCTAAGCAGGACTTTCCCTGCTGTTGCTCCAGTCAGATGCTTGGGACCACTGTGGCGTCAGGCACAGGAACTGAGTGTGGGGAGACTGTCCCTCTTGTGCTTTCAGTGCATCCCTTGCTGGGACCCAGGCAGTGAGGAGGACAGGGAGTCAGCCACACTAGAATGCAGAGGGTTGAGAAATGCAGGAGACAGAGGTTGGGGAGATGTGTGTGGGGTGCGGGGGGAGAGTAGCACAAGAGCTGGGTGAAGTTAGGACAGGAACTGGTGGAGTACTGGATGGATATATAGATACACATGGGGGGTACGGTGGTGGAGCACGGGGCAGGAGCCAGGGGGTGAGGTAGTTAGAAGCAGAGGGGGACATAGGCAGTGTAGGGACACGAGGGTCTATAACCCCTAACATCAGAGGGGTAGCTGTGTTAGTCTAGATCTGTAAAAAGTGACAAAGAGTCCTGTGGCACCTTATAGACTAATAGACGTATTGGAGCATAAGCTTTTGTGGGTGAATACACATGCGTCTGACAAAGTGGGTATTCACCCACAAAAGCTTATGCTTCAATACTTCTGTTAGAGGTTAGCGGCACCTTATAGACTAACAGATACTCCTCTGCACTTTAACTCTTCTGGAACTGAACCCACTTGTCCTGTATCTCTATATTCGTCTGCCATCAGGAAATATCTATTAAACCCACTGGCAAAGTATGTCTCCCATCCCCTTTTAGTGACTGGTTCACCTATCAGTTACTCTGTTAGCTGAAGTGATAGTGGTCTGTACTATGGATATAAAGATCCAAACACTGCTGATGACCCAAGCTGGGGTCACTATGATTCCATGTGATGGAGTTTGTTTTTTTTCCATTTGCTTTTTAAAATAAAATTATGCAATTACATTTACCAAAATAATAATAATAAATAATAATTAATAATAATAAATAAATTAAAAGACGTAAGGTTGCAAAGTCAAACACTTGAAATACCAGAATTAAGGTTGCTTTGCAGTCTTAATTTGCCCCCTGCCCCCACGTACATTATGGTAACAATTTTTAATTACATGAGCACATATTAGTTTTAAACAATTTTGATAACAATGTAAGCCTGTTAATTTTTGTGGTTTTTGAAAACCATTGTTGATTTATTTTTATTTTTTTGGAGGGAGGGCTCATTATAAGCAAAATGAGTTTTTGACAATTGAATTTTTTTATCCAAATTTCCAAAATTCTTTACAGAAATATTTTGGTTTCTGGCTTCTCATTATGTTTTGAAGTAAATTTTAACCAAAATTATAATTTTCCACAAAACAAATTGGTTTTAGTCAACAAAACTATTTTTCATTAAAAAAAAAAAAGACTAAATTTAAATCTCAAAGCGTCTTTAAATGTTTTCCCATTTAAGCCCCATTTAAGTTCACTGAGAATCATGTGGCTGGACCTAGCCCTCATGCAGAATCCCATTGATCTAGAGGTCTACCTGTGAGGTTCTTAGTGGGGAATTGGAGTCTAAGACATTACGCTTCTGGAGGGACGGACTATGATATTCCTCTCTGCCTTGTACAGGATGTGGATGCTATTATTGATCAATATATAGTAAATAATAAGAACCACTTGAAAAAATGTGTTGAATTGCTCTTTTCTGCCTAGCTTTGAGGTGTTAGTCCTTAATGTTTTTTCTAATTTGGTTGGTGCTTTATTTTTAACTTTTCAGAACATTTATACAGCTTGTTTCCTTCTTCTATTCTGTGTAAATGTTTTTTGCGCTTCCAAGCTCAGAATATTTTTTTTTATTTTGTGCAGTAGAAAGAGAAGAAAGAATTACTCTGTATCATTGTCAGCTGAAGGTTAATTGGGGTTTTCTGTGGGGCATTCATTTTAAGGCAGTGATGCCAGGTGAGAATATGAAAATGTGCTTCTTTAACGACATTGACCTGGTAAAACAATGGACTTTGATTGGGCTAAGAATGCAGTCTCATTTCCATGCTTCCCTGAAACAAAGGGAGAATTCTCCAACTGCAATGCAGATTCCTTCTCCTGTATTAGACCCACCTCAGAGCTCACACGCAGTTCTGCTTGCACCACTGTGCCCATTTATCACCACAGATCTGATCACTGCAGGCACTTGAGGTCTTTAATCTGATAGAACTGACAAAAGATGCTTATGCATACCATTAGGAAAGCAATATTCCATATGCTCTCTAATTGGTTTGAATTTATCCTATTATTTCAACATTTAAATGTTGCTGAATGTAATTTAGATGTGTCAGACTCATAAAGCGCAGGCTCTAGTGGGAGTTCATTATTGAAAAAAGATACGTCCACCAAGACTTCCTCTGGCAGAATGCCCATACCCCCATCATTTTGCTTATCTTGTATGGCTTTTATCTGTTACTGATACTCCTACTTCCACACGGATTGTGTTTCCGATACCTTACTATTATCTCTTACCAGCCATTTTAATATTTTTCTCCCATTCAGAAGATATATTTTCCAATGAAAATGCAGAGCTATTATCAATTTATAGTAAACAAAACTCTTCTGTGAGGAATGCTGAAAGACTGAGTGCCAATCTCAAGCAGATCATTTTGCTGACTGATTTGCTAGTGTAACAAAACCCAATAATTATCATTTTCCAAACTGAATGACTCAAGCAATGCCAGAACTCACTCACTGAAACCTCTGAAAGAGAAGCTGTTTCTTTTCCTGATTAGGATGTTTGACCTGCGGTCATCTCACAGGCTGAAAGCTTTTTCTCCCTTTTACTCATATGTAATCTGTAATTTAAAGAAAAATATAATTTGAAGTGAGCTTTAAAGGTTTGAGACTAGTTAGTTTTGGAACTTGGCTCGGCACTGTACTTTGGGCTAACAATAATAATAATAACAACAAAATCTTATGTGCACTCGCAGCTACCAAAAGTAATAAACAAAAAGAATATCCTGGCAGCTCACTTTGATTCATATAGATAATGACTCAAATCAGAGGAAACTTAAAAAATATGAACTGTAATTTTCAAACTCCAAACCTATGAGACAGGAAAATTTGGCAATATTTACAAGGGAGCCTCTGAGGTGTAAATTAGCAACAACAGCTGAAAATTAACCAAAACAATAAACAAATCCAGGGCTGTGATCAGTAATCATGTTTTCTGTGTCTTTCTGGGAGAGAAGGGGCCTTATTCAGGGAAAGCCTGAATACTCAATACCTTCCTTTGGTTTCTTTATGCCTTGGTGTATCTCAGATCAGTCTTTGCTGCTGTTAAGTACTGAAAAGCAATATCAGAAGTAAAACTTGCAGGTTTAGACCTATTTCAGACACACTTGGGCACATACATTTCCAAACTTTAAACTTACTTGCACCTCATAGATATGGCATCACACATCTCGTTTATGAGTTTTTTTCTGCATCTGTGTTCTGGCTTTGTTTCTTAGCAAAACCCAAGCAGTGTTGCCAACTCGCATGATTTTTATAAGATAAGTCTCACAATATCTGATGAGTTTCCTAGAGCTGCAGTTCCTTGAGTGATGTGACTATGCAAGAATCTGAGCTTTCATTTTTTTAAAAAGAATAACTTTGTATTCTTGTGGTTGTGAAGAAAAGCTTGAAAATGTGACTCGAGTGCATCCTAAAGTCTCAAAGACCAGAAGGCAAATAAAAGAACTCAAACGAGTTTTTAATATCTCATGATTTTTCAGCTAATTTCGTGTTTTTTGGATGCCTAGCTTGCAATATTTTAATGCTTGGGATGGGCAGTACTGCAAAAAAGTCTCAGGTTATAGGGAGAACTGCACTTTAGACTCCGTTTAGTCCCTCTGGGGTGCATCTCTCTGGGGATAGGCTTCACTCCCCTCCCCCTCCTCTGGGGAAGTTCAGTCACCTGGGACTGGATCTCTGGGCTGCAGTCTCCATGTCTCCCTGCAATGTTAATGTGACAGGCCCAGTTGTGTTTGGCAACTGTGAGCCCTTTTACTTTGGGACTTATGACCAGAAAGCTGAGTAAAGTGACTCAAAACCAGCTTCTTCAGACATTCACTCAAAGGCCAAAGCATGCAGAGCAAAGTGTCTACGTGCATATTTCCTCTTACCAAACCTGTAATCTTTCCTTGCAAGCTCTGGTATATTTCACCTAACCCAGTTATCTCCATCTCCGAGTTAGGAAAAGTTGACTGCCCTGCTGTAGTTTGAATGTGTCTCTCTCTCTCTCTTTGTGTCTCCTTGACAGCCCGTCAGCTCTCTCTGATGCTCACTGGCAGCCCCTGGCAGAACCTCTGCCTTTATGAGGCGCGGGTCCTGTAACAATTTAGTATTCTTGGGGAGAGCAAACCATTCTTGCCTGTATGGAGCCAGGTAGGTAGCTTCTCACCAGTTGATGTCCCAGACATTGGTGTTTTAACTCCTTTGAAGCTGTTTACCCCAGGTGTCTTATCTTTCATTGTTTCGTTTTCTGTGGGGTTTTTCCTTACAGCTGCCTTTGATTGAACTCTGTGCATTGAGACAGTGTAGTATCATACAGATAAACAGAGATGCATATGATACATATAAACAATAACACCCTGGACTTCTTTTTCCACACCAAGCTACAGAATGATAGTTCCTCCTTTGTGGAGTGAAAATCTTGTGCAGACTTCTCTCACAATATGACCAGCCCATACAAATGTCCTTTTTTATAAATAAAAGTATAATTCAGCTTTAAACCCTCATTTGTAAATGACTTCTGTTTCACCACTTTTTCTTTAAGGTCATAACATCTCCTGAACTTTGACTAAAATATCAGAGTAAATAGCTTTAAGCAAGTTAACGTCTGCCCTTCTAACACACACGTGCAGGGGAGTGCATCACATTTAGAACTGAGAACACTGAAGAAAGTGTTTAAACACAATAGCTCCCCGAAGGGTATTGTTCTCTCGTTTAATTCAGATTTACAACCAGAACAGGTTTTAAAATTTTGATTGTGTACAAGTGTTGGATGTCTTGAACAAGGCATGCATGGCAGCATCGTAATGGAGATGATGGTAATTACAAAGAGATGCTGGAGCTCTTCAATTTCTCTTCCGTCTGGGTGAAATTTGCTCCTGTGCCTCAGCACAAGGGCTCCTCACTCTGTAAACAGGACATAATGGGAATTGAGTGGTTGATAGGCCTGGTGCAAGGCCTTGAGCATGGTGGTGAATTCAATCTTTTCTTGACAGTACAAAGGGGAGAACTGCACATTTTTAGTCATGGGTTATGTACATTGGATGAAATTCAGCACCCGCTTACACAGGAGGCTTCAATCTTCTGCTTCAGGATGTGAGGAACCTCATTGGAGATTGCATGCTGCAGTGAGAGGATAACATCCACATTCTGAACTTGGCTTGTGACAATGGATGGAAATACAGTCTCCATCTGACTTCTCTGAATGTCATCAGGGCATATGTACAATATTCCAGGCTCAACCAGGAGTCACTATAATAATAATTATTGACTGAAAATGGGATGAAAGAATTTAAATGTACACCAAATTACAATTTATTCTTCTGTCTAAGGTAATCACTGCTATTGTTCACATATCTTTGGTGGTAGTGGGGAAACCAGAAACTCATTTGTTTTTTGAAGTTTTAACAATATTCACAATAATTTTCTGTAACAAACAGAAACCAAAGTACTGTCACTTGTCAGTCAAACTCACTATGGAGATCAAAACTTGACTGACAGGGCCATGATAGACCATTCTTCCTACTGCACTTTCAGTCCAGAGAAGAGTGCAAATGTTCTCTCTTACTTTTTGGCAAATAGTGCAAGGAATATTATTTTAAGCTGTTTTTTCTTTATTTTGTTTTGTTGGGGGGACATGATACAAGGAAACTTATCTTAATTAATAAAAGATTATAGATCCAATCCTATATGCTTTAGAGCATCATTTTGAACACTATTAGGCCTGGTCTATGTTTAAAAGTCATAGCTACATCACTCAGGGTTGTAAAAATTTTACCCTGAGTGCCACAGTTCAGCCAACCTTACCCCCTGGTGTAGATGTGTGAAGATCAACAGAAGCAATGTTTTTGACATTTTAACAGCTATCACAATAACTTGTGGCTAGGTTGACAGCTAGCTACTGTTGCTGAAGGAGGTGGATTACCTACATCAATTGGAAAACCTGCTTCCATCACTGCAGGAAGCAGCTACGCAACACTGCCACAGTGGCATAGCTGCAAGCACTCTAGCTGTGCCAGTATAGCACCCGGCGCGTAGACCTGGCCTCCCATCCTGTAAATGCATATTTTGTGCAAAAACAACGAGGCATGTTAGAGACTAACAAATGTATTTGGGCATAAGCTTTTGTGGGCTAGAACCGACTTCATGAGATAACAGGAATGAAAAATACGGGAGCAGATATAAATAAATGAAAGCATGGGGGTTGTTTTACCAAGTATGAGGTCAGTCTAACAAGATAAATCAATTAATTGCAGGATACCAAGGGAGGAAAATAACTTTTGAAGTGGTGAGAAAGTGGCCCATTACAGACAGTTGATAAGAAGGTGTGAGTAACACTAAGAAAAAATTAGTATTGGGGAAATTAAGTTTAGGTTTTGTAATGACCCAACCACTCCCACTCTTTATTCAGGCCTAATCTGATGGTATCCAGTTCGCAAATTAATTCCAGTTCTGCAGCTTCATGTTGGAGTCTGTTTTTGAAGTTTTTTGTTGTTGAAGAATTTCCACTTTTAGGTCTTTTATTGAGTGACCAGAGAGAGATTGAAGTGTTCTCCTACTGGTTTTTGAATGTTATGATTCCTGATGTCAGATTTGTGTCCATTTATTCTTTTGCATAGAGACTGTGCGGTTTGGCCAATGTACATGGCAGAGGGGCATTGCTGGCGCGTGATGGCATATATCACATTGGTAGATGTGCAGGTGAACGAGCCCCAGATGGTGTGGCTGATCTGGTTAAGTCCTATGATGGTGTCCCTGGAATAGATATGTGTACAGAGTTGGCACTGGGATTTGTAGCAGGGTTTGGTTCCTGGGTTGGTATTTTTGTTGTGTGGTGTGTAGTTGCCGGTGAGTATTTGCTTCAGGTTGGGGGGCTGTCTGTAGGCGAGGACTGGCCTGTCTCCCAAGGTCTGTGAGAGTGAGGGATCGTCCTTCAGGATAGGTTATAGATCTTTGATGATGTGCTGGAGAGGTTTTAGTTGGGGGTTGTAGTGATGGCTACTGGTGTTCTGTTACTTTCTTTGTCTTGTAGTAGGTGACTTCTCGATACCCTTCTGGCTCTTTCAGTCTGTTTCTTCACTTCACCAGGTGAGTATTGCAGTTTTAAGAATGCTTGATAGAGATTCTGTAGGTGTTTATCTCTGTCTGAGGGATACAAGCAAATGCGGTTGTATCTTAGAGCTTGGCGGTAGACAATGAATCATGTGATGTGATCTGGATGAAAGCTGGAGGCATGCAGGTAAGTATAGCAGTCAGTAGCTTTCTGGTATAGGGTGGTGTTTATGTGACCATCGCTTATTAGCACTGTAGCGTCTAGGAAGTGGACCGGTCCAGGTAGAGGTTGATAGTAGGGTGGAAATCATTGAAATCTTGATGGAATTTCTCAAGGGTCTCCTTCCCATGGGTCCAGATGATGAAGACGTTATCAATTTAGCACAAGTAGAGTAGGGCCGTAACAGGACGAGAGCTGAAGAAGCGTTGTTCTAAGCAATTTGGCAGTCCATGGACATTGTGATGGCTGCAGGGAAGAATTTCATCTTAGAGTTGTCCAAACTTACCATTTCAGTTTGAATGTGTTTGTACACTCTGAACATTGCCCCAAATCTAAAACAAAACACAGGCTAAAGCATTACATTTTACTTGGCTTCAGTCAAAAACCTGGAAAACATCAAATTTTCCACTAAAAATACAACACAGCTAGGTTTCTCTTAAGTTTGTCTCGGGGTTTTTCCAAATTCCCTGAAAGGTTGGCAGCACTTGGCAAACCTGCCCTGAGTTCTAAGTTTGTAACAAAACTTGTAATCGGTTTCAAAATGGAATCATCTGTATTGTTTGAAAAGCTGGTTGCAGTCAAACACTATGTGTTTTAGTAGTCAAATGCAAAGCCATGC